>NW_004567104.1:73663680-73673499 GCF_000260355.1 Condylura cristata | reverse complement strand
CGCTGCCCCCTCAGCAGTGGATTTCCGTGGATCCGTCTGTTCTGCTCTCCACTCTTGTCTCTGGTGGATCCTGTCACCCCTCACACTTCTGGCCTGTATCCTAGTTCTTGTGTGCATAAGTGAATACAACTCAAGAGAAAAAGACATTCCAGCGTGCTGGCATCTCTCCTCACTTCCTGAAAGGCAGCTGGCGGTTCAGGGGGCGCTTCGGCCTGTGCCACAAGCTGACCCTCATTCACAAGTCCATGGTCCCTCGCCAGCGGTGCTGCGTCGAAAGGCTGTGCCCTGCGCCGTGGCCGTGGCCCTCGGGCGGCGGTGGCTGGTGGGCGAGGGCGCCCCGGCGTCATGAGCAAGCTGCAGAGCTGCCGGCATGGGGTGCCTGCACCTCAGATACTGGTGCTTCACTGCCAACCGCCCTCTCGGCACTGGGCCTTGATGCGTGTCTCCCAGATGAAGGCGAGATGGAGACCGTCCTATGAGACGTGAGAGTCCTGGGCCTCCCTGGTGGCGCAGCGGGTTAGGACACAGCACTGCAAGCTGGCCGCTGCCGCTTCAGTGGAGTTCGATCCCCTGCTCCAGAGGTGACCCCCCACCCAGGGCGCGGCGACCTCTCCTGACCCGCCCGCTGCTCCCCTCAGCAGTGTGCTTCGTCAGTTGGCCTGTTCTGCTCCCCCTCTGTTTCTGGTGAATCCTCTCACCACCCCCCTCCCCGCACCTCTGGCCTGTACCCCAGTTCTGTATGCAAAAATAATAAACAAATCTCCAAAAAAATGTGAGAGTCCTAAGACTTCATGCTCCAGAGTCACATCGTATTACCATCCAGGTGAGGATGAATCGGCTCATTTGAGCTGTTCCCAGAGTGAAGGCCCCCTAGCCTTATGCCCGCGCTGTCCGGCCGGACAGGGAGTGGGGTCGTGTGCCCACAGGTCCCTGTCACCTAAAAGAAGCACTTTACAGGCCTCTCACGCATCCACCAGCTCCCGGTCAGAGCGGCCCCGGGAGGGTTTCCTGGCCCTAGCGAGAGATGTCTCCAAGTTACGTGGAAGTTGTCCATAGAAATTAGACGTTCTATAGGAAGATGTGATCCAGGAGCATAGTCACCTCAGCTGAGAAATGTTTCTTTCTGGAGTCAGAAACATCACGTCCCATTTGATTGGCTTCCCATTTGATTGACGGACCCAGAAGGTCCCTCAGCCGACGTGGACCTTTGTGTAAGCCCTTCTGTTTACAAACTCTCACAGACTTCCAGTGCCCCCGTAGAATCATGGCCCCAGCGGACCATGGGGTTTGGCGGGGGAGGGCAGGGCGCACGAAGGAACAGACTGTCCATTCTGTCAAGTGACCATGTGTCCCCAGCAGGCTGGACTTGGGTAGCCTCCGACCGACCTGACCGGTATTTTATTCAGAAGAACAACAGCCTCAATACTGATCCATGGGTCTTATCAAATCTTTTTTTAGCCTGTCTGATTTTAGTCGGAGCTCAGTGCCCAGGGGGTATGGGCGTGTGCGTGGGGCCCTCATCCCGGAGACAGGAAGCAGCCTTGACCAGGGGGGTGGGCCCGGCCCAGCTGGAGAGCCGCCTTCACCCGGGCCAGAACCGGCTCCTTCCCCCACTGCTCCCAGCCAGTCTTCACTCCGGAGTGGAAGTTCAGACATTTGAGTGAGCATTTTTCTGAGGTTTCGGTCTCCGCATCGTTTTCCTTCCATTTCTCTAAGCCATACAGAGGCAGATTTGGTAGCCATTGCCGTCTGAAATGGTGGCCGCAGGTGGGGCCGCAGCTCTGACATTTGCTGGAATCGGGGTACGCGGTCTGCTGTGTGGTCGCTGGGGCAGGAGTGGGGAGGGAGAAGAGGAGAGCTCCAGCTTGACCATGGCTCATCCCGGTGCCTAACATGATGGCGTTAGGCCTCAGTCTTGCAATCGGGAGGGCCAAGTCGCGGGGCCTTGAGGCCCTTTAGCTCCGCCCATCAAACTGGAATCAAGTCAAGCAAACTTCAGCTCTATTTAGTCTTGAAATAGTTGTGCTCGAAGCTGGGCTTTATTTCTCTCCCCTTTGTGCACAACCTGCAGGGCTCTGAAGCCCCGCGCTCTGTGGGCCGGCAAGCCCCTGCGGTTCTCGGGCCTCTCAGTGTTCCCAGAAACCCCCAGGCCTTGGCCTGCTCTTCCTGCCTCCTGGGATACAGTCGGTTTTGGCCAAAGACCATCGCATGCTTCCTCCTCTCCTTCACGCCTTACTTCAGATGTGCCCTGCTCAGGGAGACTGTCCTTGGCCATCCTAGTCAACTGGGCCCCTCTTCTGTCCCCTGTTCTACTTTATTTTGCTCCGAGCCACCCCGTACCGCACAACACACTACTTACCGTCCATCTCTTCCTACAAGACTGGAAACGTCTTTGGGGTGCGGCCCTGCTTCACCACTGTATCCCCAGGAGAGGGATCTGACTCCCAGAGCTGTGCCTCGTCGACTCCTGGGCCTAAATTAACACGTAGCCAATGAGTAGCCTTCTACTGGCATTGCTGGACCCTGTACTGGAAGGGGGGTGGGTGGGGTCCCCTCTGGATGCACAGTCTTCCTAGGGAAATAGCTCTTGCAAGTCTCACCCAGCATCTTCCGAACACCACAGATGTCATCTGCATAAGATCCCTGGAGCTGAAAAAACAAATCGTTCTCACTGCCCCCCAGACCAACAGTGCTACAGACCCAGACCATCTGGAGTGTCCACACTTAGGGATCTAATCGCCTCTTCACAAACTGGGACGGACTGAGGAGATGCTGGTCTGCAGGTCCTGGTTTTTTACACATCCATGGGACTCCAGGACTCCCTCCATGGCCTGACACCCTGGGTCCTTCCGGCCTTTTCCCTGGCTTCCCAGAGCAGGAGGCAGTGTCCGAAATCACAGTGTCCTGGGTGTCTGAAACTAGCAGGGGACCAGGTGATGGTCGGAGGCTGGGCTGGGAGGTTTATTAATGTGAGGAAAATGTGTGTCAGGAAAGCGTGAGAAAATACTCATTTAAGACATGGAATTTGCACTTCTGGGTCTTCCTCCCCCAAGGTCAGAGTTAACATCCCACCCGTGGGCTCACTCACTTTCCATCCAAGAAATCTTTCCTGAACTGTTCTGGGTACTTGGACTCAGGGAAACAAGTGACATCCTTGCCTCAAGGAATGTCCATTTTCAAGGAAGAGGCAGATGCTGTTTTCCAAGTACGTCAGTCATAGGTGGTGATGAATACCATGGGTAAAGCTGGCCAGAGTAAGCAGTGACAGGAGGCCCCTGGGGGGCTCCCTGAGAAGGTGACATTCAGCTGACGTCTGAGGCGTGTAAAGAGCAAAGGGAGGCCCAGGTTGAGGGGGGCTGGTGTAGAGACATGGAGCGTGGGCTCGTCACACAGTATAGGCAGAGCAATGACCCAAAAAAGGGTTAGGTATGGAAAGTGTCTGCTAGCCCTCTGGGTTAGAGCTCCCGGGACCTGCGCCCACATTTACAGATGTAGAAATACAGTAGTCTGGGTGTCTGCACATGTACGTCGATAAGATGGCCTACATGCAGATAACAATCACGCATTACCGCATTACGTATGCAGGATTTACTGTAGATTCTCGCTATCTAGGCCACACACACACACACATTGATACTACCTTTGCTTGGCTGGAACTTCTTACAAAAGGAAACCATGTTTTTTTTACTTGTGTCTGGTATCTTTTATTCAACATTTATGATCATCATCCACGTTACCTGTGATACCGTTGGCATTCTCTGGAGAGATGGAACCAATAGATGTGTATCTGTGCAGAGGAATTTATTTATTGACTTAAAGATTTGTTTATTTGTGCATACAGAACTGGGGTACGAGAGGTGCAGGGGCGGTGAGAGGATTCACCAGAGACAGAGTGGGGAGCAGAACAGGCTGACTGACAAAGTTCACTGCTGAGGGGAGCAGCGGGCCGGTCAGGAGAGGTCTGCCGTGCCATGTGGTCACCTCTGGGGCGGGGATCGGACTGGTGCTGAAGTGACTTTAGCTTCTCAGTGCTGTGCTTTAACCCGCTGCGCCACCAGGGAGGGCCGCAGAGGGATTTATTGTGAGGAATTGGCCTATACTGTTTTGGAGGCTGGCATGGGTGAGCCAATCGGCCAGGGACCCAAGGAAGAGTTGGTGTTACAGTTCAAGTCCAAAGGGCATCAGGCTGAACCCAAGAGCGACCTGATGCTCCCTTCTGCTCACGTCTGAAGGCCTTTTCCCTGCAGAATTCACCCTTGCTCCAGGCAGTCAGTCTCTCTGTTCTGTCTGAGCATCAGTTGGTTCCAACCTCCACAAAGGAGGGCAGTGAGCTCACTCAAGCTTCACCAATTTTAATGTTGATCTCCTCCCATAGCACCTTCACAGACACACCTGGAGTCAAGTCTAACCATCTGTGTGGGCACTGTGGCCCAGCCAACCTAACACTTAAAACTAACTGTCATGCTTGTAGGAACAGCTCACTTTTACTAGTGATTCTATTTTATGATGTAAATATTCCATGATTCAGTTATAATCTGCCCATTTTGATGTTTGAGGTCCTACCTGTTTTTGATGTTTTCCAGTTTGGGGATATTACGGTCTCCTGTTATTTGGGCACAGATTCACATTTTGTTGGTGGTGGTGCAGGGTTCTTGTATAATCCAGGTTTGGTTTATTATTTTTCTTTTGGAATTTCCTATCTGTGTTCAGTAATTTTTTTCTTTTTTATAATTTCCTTGTCAAGTTTTAGGGTCAACAGTCATGCTAAAATTGTAAAATAATTGAGAAAAATTCGCCTTTTTTGTTGCTTCTAATGAGTTTATATAAGATTAATATTATTTCTTAAATGTTTGGAGGATATCACTAATGAACCTATCTGGGCCTAGTCTTCTTTTGATAAAGTTTTTAATAGTTTCAGTGTAATAGATATAAAACTAGTCAATTTTTTTCTTTTTGCCTTTTTTTGTAAGTGGCAGATTTCTAGGAATTTGTTTACATTTAAAATTTCAAGTACATTAACATAACATTTTGTTTTTCTAGCATTTTCTAGGTATGGTAGGGTTTGTAGTGATAGCTCCTTTTTTAGTCCCGATTATTACAAGTTGGACTAATTCCTTCCCTTCTCCTTAGATCCTATGAGATTTATTGGATTTATTAGTTTCCAAGGAACCAAGGCTTAACTGTTAATTTTTCCTTTTGTTTTCTATTTCATTGTATTCTGGTCCCCCCAAACCTTTCTACTTTTCTATTTATGAATTTATTTTTCCATTTGATTTTCTTGTTTTTTGAGATTGATATGTATGTAAGTCATCATTTCTCAGTGGTTTTTCTTTCCTAACATATGCATATGATTATAAATTTCCCCCTTACATGACTTTTGCTGTTCTTTACTAATATGTCTTATCTTTCTCTGATTTCCATTCTGATTTCTTCTTTGACCTAAGGATTATAAGTGCAATGCTAAATTTATAAACATTTGGGGATTTTCTGCTTATCTTTTTATATTATTGATTCCCAGCACAGTTCCATAATGTTACCAGAAAACACTCTGTCTCGGTCCTGTGACATTTTTTTCAGACTTGGTTTATGGTTCAGCATAGAGTCAGTTTTGATAAATGTTTCATGTGCACTTGAAAAGAATGTGTGTTCCCTGTTGTTGGGTACTGTGATGTGTTCATTATCATCAGTTGCCTTACTGAGATTTGTCTCTTCTGTCAGCTTTTGCCATTGCTCTGTGTGTGTGTGTGCGTGTGCGTCTGTATTATTAGGTGCATATAAATTTAGAATTGTTACATCCCCCTGACAACCAACTCACCCTTTAGTCATTATTAATGTCTTGTTTTTCATTTGCTGGGAATGCTTTGTCTTAAAGTCTATTTGCATGTTATGAGTACCACTGTATCAGCTTTTCTGATTAGTGTTTACAGGAAAAATACTAGCTTTTCTCATTCTGTTTGTCACCTTACTATTTCACATGTTTTGTACTCATTTTTCTGCTTTCCTTTCTTGCCTTCTTTTGAATGAGTCAGTATTGTTTTCATTATTTCCTGTCTCCCTCTTCTCATTTGTCTGTTACGCTTCCCTGCACTGCTCGCTCAATGGTTATGCTGGAGATCACAAAGTGCACCCTTGGCTAGTAAGGGCTGATACAGTTTAGTAAGCAGATAACATCTTTGCCTCTACTTCGGTGCTAATGCATTACTCTGGCTATGCCTATGAATTTGCTTTTTTTTTTTTTAAAGACCAGTATACCTGAAGGCCTCTTAGAACAGCTGCTGTTAAAATCATAGCCACCAGCATGAGTTAAAAGGTTAATGCTGTAATGTTAATCTTTTAAAAGTATTTCCTTTATGAAAAAGGTTTTCCTAGATTTTTCCTGACTTTCCTAGAAAAAGAAAACTTGTTTTAAACAAGAATGATTTGTGTTATTTTTACAATAAACGAAGCACATAGTTTATGGAAAAGCATGAAATTGCCCTCTCAGCACACAAAAATGGTATCTGTTCCATGCAAAGCAAAGCATGACCCTCAGATAGCAGATAATTTTTCTCTTAGCTCCCAACACCACACGTCCGTGAAGCTCTGTGGTTAGTGGTGAGTGTGCATTTAATGTTGCCATTGGATGCATGAGGCTCTTTGAATCTTCTGGGCAAAGCCGGATTCAGAAAACATGCAGCTTTCCTTTGAGGAAGGAAGACTCCCACAATGCAAGCAGGTACCTGCCTCTGCTGGAGTTTGAAGACGTCTGAGAGCTCTTTTTAATTTGTAAGCACATGATGCGAAGTTAAAAGCAACTTGTGATCTTTACAGTATTTGCCTCCTTTAGACTGATGTCCTTGCATCCTTTGTAATTTTCCCCCTGCTTGTCCATAATTATGCTCTCCGGGCGGGTCAGGAGAGGTCTGCTGCGCCCTGTGGTCACCTCTGGGGCAGGCGGGGATCGAACTCATGCGGAAGTGGCTTTAGCTTCTCAGTGCTGTGCTTTAACCCGCTGCGCCACCAGGGAGGGCCTCACCTAGCAATTTGATGAAAACCTTAATGGTTTTTACTATCAACAGGATTATATTTCGTGGGGGAGTGTAATTTTCCACTGCAGTCAGCAAGAAACGGAGCGCAGGTCGGTCAGAGAGAGCCTTTTGCAGGAAGGTGTACCTGAGAGTCAGTCCCAAGAACAAACTGTAATTACGAAGTTTTCTTAGCGAGAAGTACCATTTTTTAAATCTTGGCAGTGCCTGGATGCTTCGATTTGGTAGAAACACCCAGGAAGAGAACTGCATTGGAGTTAGAAGACTTAAACTCTTCATCATCACCTTGCTTGAAGTCATTAGTGATTCATTCTGATGAGACATTTTGGCTTTTCTAGCTAACCGGGTTTCTGATTTCCCCTGGGATGCTTCCTACTTTCCCAGGACGTGGGAGGGACATTAACAGAGATGGCGTAAGATAAGGTGTGTGGGGGGGGTTTCTACCCCAGGAAGACAGGCAGGAGGGGAAAGTCCACAAACTTTGGGGCGTCAGGCAGCAGCCCAGACCTTCTAGGCCCTCCTGCAAGCTGGCTTTGTCCAGCGCCCCCGGAACCTGGACAGAGGCAGGGGCACGCTGGCCCTTCAGCAGAGGCTCAGGGAAAAATTGCTCGGAGGTGACCGGGGGTGAACAGGAAGCTTTTGCGTGCCCAGACGGTTGTATGAACTGTGTGTGTGCACGCCTGTGTCTTCTTCATGGTCAGCCTTCAGGCTTCTCAGTTACAGACCTATTCATGGGTCTCTGCCTGCAGCACTTACAATTTTCACCCTGTGAAAATTCAAAGCAAAATGGTGGTGCCTGGAGTCTCTGCTGGGGCAGCCGCAGACCAGTGGCTTAAACAATGCAGGTTCATTTTCTCACGCATTTAGACGCCGACTGGCCGAGGTCCGCGGGTCACAGCGAAGCTGGTCTCTCTCCTGGCCGGCTGACCGCGCCTTGTGCCGGGCTCCGAGTGGCAAGTCCCTTTGTGTGTCCTGATCTCCTCTCTGAGGACATCCACCAGCCGCATTTTAACTCCATCAGCTTTTTAAAGATGCCCCCTCCCACATTGTGGCCTTGTGAGCAACGGGGCCCTCAGGCTTCCGGACACGGATGTGGGGGGGCAGTACGGCCCACAGCCCTGCTGGTGTCGTGTCCTCGTCAGAATAGAGTGACGGGGCCCGGGGGTGGGGGGATCCATGTAGGTCCGAGGGAGAGACTTGGTGTCCTGCAGGGACAGGTATTATGTGGCCAGTCTGTAACACCATGCAGCTGAGGTTTGCTGGGGGGGCAGGTCCCAACCTCTCAGCACACTCTTGGGGCGCAGAGGGGAGCGGCCACCACGTCACGACTGTGTCAGCGAGTTTCTGCCAGAGTTGACTCTCCCCATTGTGCCCCAAACAAGGGGCACCGCATTTGTCCTCCCTTTGAATGTGGCGCCTCATCTGGCAGCTGCCAGGCTCCCACCCCACACCTGCCCAGGTGCGAGGGCTGAGGGCAGCTCTTCAGAAGATGATGAGTTCAGCTCTTCGCTCCGCCTCTCCTTCCCCATCTAAGCAGCACCATCCACCGTCTGCGTTAATGCAGCAACCTCCAAATTCCCGCCTCTGCCCTGCCCCAGCCAGCCCAGGCTCTCAGCACGGCCCCCACCAGGGCTGGTCAGGGCTCCCCAGCCTCACCCAGCACAGGAGCGCCAACCCCAGGGTACAGCCACCCCAGGCCCTTGTCTCCCCCGTGTGCCTGGTAGGGCCTGCAGCCCCCACCTCAAGGCCTGGAACATTCTACCCCAGATCTAGACCCCTCTCCCAGGTCTCTGCCCAGATGTCACTTCCTGGGGCTGCTCCCTGTCGCCCTGGCCCATCGTCTGTCCTCTCCTCGCGCCCGGCACCTGGCACCCTGGGGCTCAGTGGCTTCCTGTCCGTTTTTGCAAGCCTGTAAGCTTCCTGAAGGTGCGTTCGCTACAGACACTCCAGAAAAGCACCCGCAAAGGTGTACGTGCATGGAGATCTGACATTCGGGGCCAAAGGCAGAGCAGGATGGCCGCCATTGGGAGACCCCCCTTCCCTGCCTCCTACTCACGTGACCGTGCCGGGCTTCCCCAACAGTGAGAAGCTACCTGCAGGAGTCCTGGCTCCTGGGCCTGAGTGGGAGCTCTTGGGGCCCTCTGGCGCGAAACCACAGCCGGGAGGTCAGGGCAGGCTGCTCCCTGATTCTGGGAAAGAGCCCCCCCTTCGCAGCACGGGGAGACGCCCCTCTCACCACCCAGGCCAGCCCCCGCCCTAGCTCTCCCGGCCACCATCTGCTGAAATCCTCCACTGACGGGGTCCGCGGGGCTCCGTCACGTCTCACGTCTTCAGGCCTGCGAGCCTGCCCTGAAGGTTCCCGGTCCCCACCGACGCCTCCTCATGGGCGGGACCCTGGTGAGGGGGGCTCTGTGGCTTGCCGGGGCTCTGTCTCTCACGAGTAAAGGAAGGAGGGCTTGGGGCTGGCCGGGTGGGCGTCTCCTCTGCCTCCGCCATCTGCCTGTCCCACTCGCGGAAATGACCCAGGTGCACCCCGAACGGGGGTGTGGGTTACACGTCTCGGTCTGGACCGCCAGCGCTGGGATGGGACTGTCCCAAGACCCCCCTGGGATGGTTGTCAGGCAGGGTGAGCACACTGGAAGGCATTTCCCCGCAACAGCTCGGGCAGCTCCCGCCGGTCTCGAGAAGGACCTCGGGCCCCTGGGTCGGCTTGGGCTTCTGTTCTGTGGGCTCTTCTCCCGCCCCTTGCTGTCCCTGCTCAGGCACCCCTGCAGGGTGGGGAAGGGCCTGTCCC
>NW_004567104.1:73636037-73662633 GCF_000260355.1 Condylura cristata | reverse complement strand
ACTCAGGTCACCAAGAGTCTCTCTCTCCCCTCCCCCCCACTTACTCAGATCACCAGGTGCCCGGGGTACGTGCAGGCGATGAGCAAGGGGGTCACACACCCCGCTCACCCCACAGCTCAGTTCTCTGAGCCGTCGCCGTCTGCTTCTGCCAGCCCTGTCAGTCATCTTCCTGGCTGACTTCGCATGCCCGTACCCAGCACCTTCCCCGCGAAGTGTAGTCACCCGTGCGTTTGTTCACGCAAGCATCATGCTTCCATTCATCCCGGACATCGAAGACCAGCTGCTCTGTCAGGCTCTGGGCCCAGAGACTTGGCCCTTGACCCAGTGACACCCCGTGTCTGTTCACGTTCCTAAGACCTCGGCCGAGTCACTCCGTCAATTTTACTGTTTTTGCTGTTCGAGAGACCCCAGTGACCCCCGTTTCATTCCCATCGTCCTCCTGAAAAATAACACTCATTCTAGAGCCCAGCAGCTGCCCCGAGGGGCAGCAAAGCCCCAGACGTGGCCTCCGCCCCCAGCCCTGGCTTGGCCCCCAGGCTGTGGTCCCCAGGGGGCAGGAGGGTCTGTGCTTCCGACAGGCCGCCACAGGGAGCGGCCTGAGAACAGCCCCCCGCACCCCACACGCCACCCTGTGCCCAGCTATGGAGCTGCCAGGCTCAGAGGTGGCCTGCGGAGGGCCGGTCCGCCGGCTGCTCCACCTCGAGCCGGCTCGCGGGCCCCAGAGGACTTGGCAGATCGCAGCCTGTCAAGTGCGCGCCGTGATATTTTAACGTGAGCTCTGAACTGATTATCCCGCAGTCATTCAACCCCGGGCAAGACGGATTCATACTTTCCACCGCTGCCCGCGCCAGCCGGTTCCTGTATCAGCCAGGGCCCAGGAAGACGGGAGGGCACACTGTCATTCTTTCCACTGGCGCTGACCCTGCTCCTCGGGGCCTGGATGCCAGCAGCTGAAGGAAGTCGCAAGAGCTGACCAGCCGTGCGATTCCACGCCCCGGAGGGGAAGGAGGGGGCCCCGAAGCTGGACTCGCCTTGCTGGGAAAGCCAAGCACGCCGGGCGTCCTCCTTCCCCTCGGCCCTGGCAGTGACCGCAGGGCACGTAATTCAGGTCTGCGGGGGACGCAAGGTGCTGTCACCCTGCCCCTGCTGCTGGGGTCAGCACAGGGCCCGATGCTAGACAGTCCCCCGTGGACTCCTCCCAGGGCTGCATGCACATGGGTGGCAGCCACCTGTCTCCTGGCTCTGGCCCTGCCCACACACCAGAGCCCTGGTCTGAGCTCGGGGGTGTGGACAATCGTGCAGCTTTAGAAAATTCATTCAAGGGAGAGGAGAGCCAGGTCTATTTTCGGACCCCTGACGAACTCCTTTGACTCTCACTCTTCTCGGGGGAAGGTCTCTGTGCTCATCAGGTGCGGGGTCACGGGGACTGGACAGGCCGTGAGCATTTGTCACGGGGAGACCCTGAGAGACCCCGAGTCGTGCCTTGCAGAGCCAGGAGGGACTGTGACCGCCCTTTAACCCCGTGGCTCCCAAAGCTGGCTGTGAATCGGAACCACCCAGAGAGTAGAAAATGCAGGTCCTGGCACTCCCCCAGCCCGGGGTCCATGGTCGGGATTGGCCTGACTCTGGGGTTCCGGCTCCCCGAGTGAGCGGTGGCCTGCAAGTCTTGAAAGGACCCACATTTGAGGCTGGATACAAATCCTTCTCCCTAACTTACTTTTTCTGTTGCTGATTGTTTTTGCTGTGAGTCGGGAGAGGCGCCGGCGCCCAGGTGTCTGGCACCTTGCCCGGGGTCACGCAGATTCTGTGTTCAGAGTCCGGACTGGGTGCCCAGCTCTGCAATTCCCTGACCTCCACGTGGCCGTGACCAGGTGGGGTGCCTGGCAGGAGTGTAGGGCAGAGCAGGGCCGCCTGTCATACTCAGGAATGGACCTGAATCTCCCGGAAAGTCACTGGCCAGGACACACCTGTCAGAGGGCCCGTGGGGTTCTCTCCCTGGACCCTTCGGGAGGGTTCCTTGTGGGGAGTCTCCAGAAACACCTGTCTCTGGCAGGCTCACCTGGCACCCGCGAGAGGCCCACCCAGGCCAGAGCAGATGCCAGGCCCGGACCCACGAATGACCGTATCTGTGATGATGCCCAGCCTGTTGGAGCTGGTCCACCGCCCCAAACTCCCCTGTGCCCCCACACCACAGCCGTTCTCAGTGCACTTCGAGCCTCTTCTCAGCTTACCTGTGCTCGAGAGTGAGGACACTGGCTTAGTGTTGCCAGGTCCCGGCGGGCGCGGGAGCCTGCACCGTGTGCCGTGAGAGTGTGGTTGGTGAATGAATGGGTGAACTGGCGCGCACTGGAAAACCGGGTCACCTGGCTGAACCAGCGGGTCAGACTTAACCCCTTAGTGGCTTCAGGCCTTTGCCTGTCTGCCCATCAGTTATAAAATCCAGCTCATTGCGGTGGGTTTCCTACCAAGCAGTGGTCCCTCAAACTCTGCCCAGTTTAGACTTGGGGCCATTCGTGCATCTGTGCCAGAACCAGCAGAGGTCCCCCCACTGCTGTGACCTCACCGCTGGAAAGACTGCACTTGCTGGCTGGCCTGGGGTTTGCCACTAAAAAGAAAGTCTGGAGATTCCTCCCTGGTGGCGCAGCGGGTTAAAGCACAGAACTAAGAAGCTAAAGCCACTTCCGCTGAGTTCGATCCCCGCCTGCCCCGGAGGTGACCACAGGGCGCGGCAGACCTCTCCTGACCCGCCCGCTGCTCCCCTCAGTGGTGTACTTCTTTCGTCGGCCTGTTCTGCTCCCCACTCTGCCTGGTGAAACCTCTCACCACCCCTGCACCTCTGGCCTGTACCCCAGTTCTGTGTGCACAAATAAATACATCTTTAAAAAAAAAAGGAAGCAAGAAAGTCTGGCTCGGAGATACCAGCTGACTCGAGGGGAGGGCAGCTGCGGCCCAGCTGTCCCTCACAGTGCCCGAGTCTGAGCTGGACAGTGTCCAGGTACGTTGCTTCGCATCCCGACCTCCCCTGGATGCAGACCCTGCCTTGGAGAGGCCCCGATTGCAGGAGAGCACGGCCTGGTGGAGGGCACAGCCTGCAGACTGGACGGTGCCTGTGTGAGCCTCGCATCTGCTCCAGGTTGGGCAACAAGGGACGAGTGGGAGGCCAGTGATGGAATCGTGGAACCACGCAGCGGGGTGGGCCAGCTCCCTCTGAGTTCGGCTACGCTCTTGGGCTGTGGGACTGCAGAATCTCCGAAGCTCCCTCCAGCTCCCTCCAGCTCCCTACCTGTGCACAGCTGCCCCACCCAGCTCACCTGGCGTGCAGGTTTCGGAGACGTCCCTGGGAGCCAGGCTCGCTCACTTGGCCGGTTAGCCATCCCGGACCGGACAGCGGGAGGCCACGCCCCACACCGGCTGGGGTCTCGGCGACCTCGAGTTGATTTTGTCATCGGTCACCCAGCTCCCCAAGGAGTTAACCTGAGGCGTTAACGAAACCATGCGTTTAAGGGTCACGGAGTGGCCCCTGGCCAACCACTGCCTCATCCACTGCGCTGGGTTCTCTGTAGCAGACGCTTACCTGTGTCCCCGTGGAATTACACTCAGGAGCCGGGCTGTGCTCTCTCAAAACTCACCTTTGCTTCGCCCTTCCTCCCCACCTCCTCCAGGCATAGTTCTGGCTCCTGCCAGAAGGGCCCAGCCTGGGGTCAGGACCGCCTGCACGCCACGCTGGGCCTGGGGAAGCCCTGGCGAGGGAGCGAGAGCGAGGACGAGGACGCAGGAGGCGGCAGTGACCGGGACCCGGCAGCCTGTGCCGCTCCGGGCGGGGGGTGGGGCAGAGCCGTGTCCTTTCTGTGCGTGTTGCTGTCCAGGCTCACGGGGGCCTGGGCTCACGGGATGGGAGTGAGGGGCCAGGCGTGGCCACCCAGGCTGGACGGCAGCGAGGGGCCAGAGTGTCATGGGGAAGAGGGTCTCACGGTGGACATCTCTGATGTCCCAGGACCGGTTGGGTCAAGAGTGACCCACGAGGCTGCTGAAAATGCATCTGATGTAAACGGGTCCGTTTCAGCAGCTTTGGGGGGTCAGCGGAGGCAGTCTTGCTTTTCCTCCAGGCAGTAACAGCTACAGCCGCTGCTCCCCCACCTGTGACTCGCTGCTCTAAGTTCACCCCGAGCCTGAACACCGTGCCTGGTGCTGCGGGCTGGGCCTCGGGCCAGCTCCATGTCCAGCCTCCCTGCTGGAGGACAGGCTGGGCTGCAAACCCGTCTCCCTCCCCCAAGAGGGCCAGAAAGGCCAGAGGCCACTGCCTTGAGCGACCTTAAAGCCCATGCTCCACTTGACGCTCTGGCCCCTCGCTGCTGTCCAGCCTGGGTGGCCATGCCCGGCCCCTCACTCCCATTCACTTGTGCATTTCCCTGTGTGGACAGACGCCCGGCGGGTCGCTCGCGGAGTCAGAGACTGGCATTAACCCCCAACATCCCTCTTCATCGTTGATGCTCATAAATGCTCCCTGGGCGTGTCTGCACGGGGCCTCCCTCCGTGACCAGCTCCAGTTGGTGCCTCGTGGAGGAGATTTCTGTGGCTGCCCCCTCCTCCCCGTGGTCAGTTTTTCTTCTTTCTGGACTCAGTCAGTGAGTGCTCGGCACCTAAGTTGGCTCCCTCTGCCTCTTCTGTTTTCTGCTTTAAGGGCTTTCATAAATAATTTTGACAATTTTCTAATTGGAAAAGCAACATAGTGTCAGAACAATAACAAAAATCACCCTGAGGAGTAATTGTAAGATAGAGCCCAGCGGGAGGCGGAGGGAGGAAGCAGAACCAGGGAACAGGCAAGAGGCCCCCCTCTCTGGGCAGGAGGGGGGGGCGCGGACTGCCGGGCCCTGGGTGAGTCGCAGGCACGTGCCACACCCCGGGGAGGCGTTAGCTCGGGCCTCCTGGCCTTATGGGCGGGTGAAGCAGACGTTGAGGTCATCCCCATTGACTAAGACTGGGGGTGTAAAAGGTATGAAACATCTGCTGAGGAAACAGGTGGCGGATGTTTGGCCCAAAGCCCTGAGGCCCATCTGTGGCATCAGAAGAGGTGCTTGTCGCCGACCGGTCGGCCTGGTTTTGTGACGCCCAGTCTTGGGGCCCGTGAGCAGGAGTGGGACTGAGGCTGGCCAGACGGCCACAGGAGCAGCACCAGGACACCAAGGTCAGCTCAGCCTTCGGCCTCCATTCTGGTAGTTCTGCCCGAGGCTGCCCACGGCCTCCCGGGTAGACCTTGTCCCCAGAGAACGGGACAGGGAGTTGGAAGCTTTGGGTCCCGCAGTTTGAGTGTCTGCCAAGTCTCCCCCCTTACACTCACTCAGTCTCCCGGGTGTCCCCGGGATCCTCGGTCGCACCAACCCTCGCCCAGCGAGCCGTCTCATCCTGCACGCGGAATGTCCAGCTGACGTTTCTTGGACCCGGGAGCAGAGTCCGGTGAAGCCGCGTCCACCCGCTGTCTTGGACTTTAGGGTGTTGACGTTGGAAGAAACTTTAGAGATCAAGTTTAGTGGTTTCGAAATGGTCTCGTTGTTATTGTTTTTAATTGAAGTATTTCTAAGTAAAGGTAATTATTGTGGTAACGGTTTGCGGCACTATAATTGATTCAGGGGCTCACACCTCGTCAGCTGTGTGTCACCATCCCATGCCATCACAGAGCACCCTGCATTCTGAACCATAGTCTGTGGGGCCCTGCTGTTCACCTCAGTTCTGTAGTCAGACTTCAGGAGTTTGTTTTGGTTTGATTCTCTGTTCCTTTGTATGCCACACCTGAGTGAGATCATTCGGTAATGGTCCTTTTCCTTCTGACTTATTTCACTTAGCATCACCCCCTCCAGTTTCACCCATATTGCCCCAAATGTGAAGACTTTGTCTTTTTCATGGCTGTGTAGTACTCCACTGTGAATATTTATTGCATCTTTATCTACTCCTCTGTCACTGGGCGCATAGGTCTTTTCCATAACTGTGTGTTGTGATGAGTGCTGCCATGGGCACAGGACTCCCTTTGAATGTGTGTTCTTGGGTAGTTACCTAGGAGTGGGAATACTAGGTTGTGGTAGGTCTATGTCTATAGTGAAATATCTTTTTAAAGTGGATCCTTTCCCTGAACCTGGCACAACCAGAGCTCTGTGGCAGGGTCTGCCCTGCAGCCACCTCAGTCCCTGTCACCTTCTGTCCTAGGATGGCCCATTAGTGATAATTGATGAACCTGAGTCCAGAAAAGGCCAGCAGGGTCAGAACTTCTCTGGCCCCAAGCCCCAGGGCCGCCTGTGCTTCAGTCGAAGCTGTTCCCTGGGGCGATGCTCTGGTCGGTCTGGAGACGGCGGCTACTGTCAAGTTGCTCTGAGGACATGTGAGTGGCGGGGGCGGGTTAACGGGCCACTCGTGGAGCTACTGTTCTCAGGCCCGTGAGAATTCCCAGCCTTTCCAGCGGGGGGACCCGCATGCCATGTTCTCACACAGGAGCCTTTGCTCTGTGCCTCCACAGCGCGTCAGATTAATCGCAGAAACGCTGCGAACCGTGATCGGGCCTGGGAGAGGGGGTGGAAGGCAAAAAGCCTTGGCAGAGAGGCCAGGCCTGTCTCTAAGCTGGCAGGGGCAGGGACGCTGGGGGAGGAGACTGTGCCTGGCCCTGACCGTCCAGCCCGCTCTCCAGTGAGGTCTGTCACCCTGACCAGGGCTGGCTGAGCATGGCCACCTGTCCCTACAGGTGCCCACATGGGCCTGTGTGCCTTCAAGGGGGGGAGAAAAGAAAAGGAGCAGAGAAGCAAGGGGTGTCACTTCAGGCCCTTGGTAACTGAGGAGCTAGAGTACAAAGTGACCGTGCTGCTTTGGGGTACCATGGGGAGCTCAGCCTGCTGTCATCAGCACCATGTATGCCAGCCTGGACCCCAAGCTTTCTGCTCCACCTGCCCACACCCCCAGCCCCAAAGGGAGGTGCCCAGCCGCACCTACACCCTCCAGCTGGGCCACACTCTGGGTACTCAGGACGCTGCAATTCCAAGTGACCCCAACCACTTCTAGGTCTGAGACCCACGGCAGCGGGCTGTCTCCCTGGACTGTGGACAGCACTTCCACATGTCCCGTGCGGTGCCCACCTGGAGTGGGGTGCCCATGTGGAGTGGGGTGCAGTCAGTAGCAGGGCAGGAGGGCTGCCCCGTTCTCTGTCACACTGCAGTGGGAGGGTGGGGCCGAGGAGTCTGAGGGGCCTGAATTTGAACCTGGCCTTCAGGTGGCTCTGACGGCCTGCACTGGCCGGGGCTGCTGTGACAAAACCCCACGGTGGGTGCTGGCCTGGGGGTCCCCGGCCAGGGGCTCAGCACGGCGGATGTCTGGCGGGGGTGCCCTGCGGGGTGTGGGTGGCGACGCCTCCACTCTTCCTGTGTCCTCACATGCAGAGAGGGTAGGTTAGCTCCCTGGCCTGTTTTCAGAGAGCATCAGGCCTGGTTACAGACCTGAACATGGAGAGTGACCCCAGGGTCCCCACCCCAATACCACAGGGCCAGGCATGGCGTGTCGGCAAGGGAATCTGGAGACAGTCCTGTCGTCCATGGCAAGACCTTGCTTTCTACCTCCAGACAGGGAAACACGTACCTGGCCCTGTGAGTGCTCACGAAAGGCAGCCCCCAGCTCCGGCACCCCGAGTCCTCCCCAGGGACTCAGCGAGCGGGTCTCAGGTGTGAGCCCCCCCGGGCTCCAGCCGTGTGGCATGTGCAGTGTTGGGGGCCCCCGAAAGCCCGGCGAATCAGAAGTAGGTCTTGGCTGTGTGGCTGGGATTAAATAAATAGGCCATAGGTTTCTCGGGGTGCAGAGCAGGAAGGCCGCTGGGTCATCTAAAACCGCGTCTTAAAAATGGCAGAAATTGGGCCCTCCCTGGTGGCGCAGTGGGTTAAAGCGCAGCATTAAGAAGCTTAAGCCACGTGAGCATGAGTTCGATTCCCGCCTGCCCCGGAGGTGACCACATGGCGTGGCAGACCTCTCCTGACCCTCCCGCTGCTCCCCTCAGCAGTGCACTTCGTCGATCTGCCTGTTCTGCTCCCCGCTTTGTCCCTGGTGAATCCTCTCACCCTCCGCATCCCTGGCCCGTACCCCAGTTCTATATGAATAAATAAATAAATCTTTAAAAAAAAAAATGGCAGAAATTCAGGGCGCCTGCAGGGGAAGGTCCTGGTGTTGTGAAGTTGCCTCATCTCGCACCTCTGTCCGGTCGTGGTCTGGTGGGGACACGCGCTCAGGCGCCCAGCTGCCCAGCCCTCGACACCCCCAAACCATGTCACAGGAGCAGCAGCCCAGCTCGGGATGGGAGCACCTGTGCTCCTTGGGGAGCTGGTACAGGCGTCCGGGGTGGCCCGGCCGGCCCTGCACCCCTGCCCCTCTGCTCTGCGATCCACCAGTTTCTGGAACTCTCTGGGAGGGAGAGCTGCTGTTCCACTTCCAATCTCTTGCCGCTAACAGATGTATCATCAGAACAAATGACGGGCGCCCAGAGCGGAGCAAAGAGCCAGACACAAACTGCGGCTTTTCATGGTCAGATGCAGCCAGAGTGAAGTTGCTCTGGGGGCAGCACGTCGAGATGCCCCCCACAGGGCCCTGGACATGGCAGGGGGCTCTCTGACCCCAGCGTCCTCGCGGAGGCGGGAAGAAAGGCACGCAGAGGCACAGAAGCTTGCTCCCGGGCAGGACGGGGTGCGTGTCCCCTCCTCAGGTCAAAGCCGCCGGTGAGCCCCAGGGCACCCACGCAGACAGATTGTTCTGAGTTCACACGCAGACTCCACTGTCGCTGGCACTGATGGATCCACATCGAGCTGCTCTTCATAAACAGCTCACTCGAGTAACTGACCTTTATGTGAAACAAGCCAGAAAGAGGTCTCCGTTTTCCAGAAAGTGCTAGTTCTTGGCAGTCCTGCTTTCTCTCGCTCCAGCCAGCCAAGTCAAACCAGCCGTCATACTTTTAGCTGGAGGAAGATAAAACTATTCAAACACAGGCTTGTTTACCGAGGGGGCGTTAGAATGGCACGGACGGTCCGCGGCTCCCGGCCTCAGAAACGTGGAGCGTCCACGGCCTCCTGGTAGACTTTGGGCGTTGTTTATTTTTTCTGCACCAAAAGTGGAAGTTTGTTAAAGTAACCCCTTGTCCCAAAGAATGACTCGGTGCAGGAAAAATGGCACATAGGTGAGGAACTTTTTTTTTTTTTTGAGATTTATTTATGCATATAGAGCTGGGGTACAGGCCAGAGGGGTGAGGGGTGAGAGGATTCACCAGAGACAGAGTGGGGAGCAGAACAGGTGGATGGACTGAGATACACTGCTGAGGGGAGCGGCGGGCGGGTCAGGAGAGGTCTGCCACGCCCTGTGGGTCGCTCCCTGGCCGGGGATTGAACTGGTGCTGCAGCGGCTGTGGTCAGCCTCATAGTGCTGTGCTTTCACCCGTTGTGCCACCAGGGAGGGCCCTAGATGAGGAACTTTCATCCTGTATTTACGCTGATGGTGATTTCAACACAGCGCCTGGTCTTCCAGCCCAGCAAATGAGCGTTACGGGGCTTTTCTTTTTTTTGTTTCTTCATTTCACCACTGAAATGCCCGCCCCAGGCCCTGCGAACGCTCCCTACACAGACGTATCGTCCTTCTGATGTCTTTGTGAAATCACGTCGATATTTCTGCTTTTTAACACATTATTTTCTTTTTGTTGTCACTTCAATCTGGTACATTTCGAATTATTACATTAAGTATGGAAATTATTTAAAAAATTGCAAAATAGTTTCCATTAAAAACCCTCTTTCCATCATTTAAAACTTTACAACAGTCTTCCTTTGGTAAAGATGTTTTCCAGTAAACAGGCGCCTCACAAAAACCACAGTCCTGACATGAGTGTCAGCAACGGTGTTGCTAGATTCTGGGCTTCTTCCTCCGGCCTCCTGCTGTCCTGTGGCCTGTGCTCTAAGGGTCCAAGGTGGACAGGCCAGAGGAAGTTCCTGCTTTAACTTAGTGCCAAAGGCCAGTACCTGGCTTCCTTGTGAGGTGCAGGTCACAGAGGGAGCTTGAACTTCGCCTTCTCACCGAAACTTCCAGCCCCTTCTGGGGGTGGCCCCTCAGTGGGCGGCCCGCACCTGCGCTGTGAGGTGTCTTTGATCAGCCCCACCTTGAGACTCGGGTGCTTGTCAGCCACATATCACACACCCTCTGTTGCTTTCTGAGGCAGATTCTGGATTTCCACGACAGAGCTCAAAAAACGAGCAGAGCCTGACGTCCCTGACTAGAACATGACACTCTCGAGGGTCTTAACCCCTGCTCAGGTGAGAGCCTGCCACCTGAAGTTGTTCCCCCACGCCCCTGGGTGGGGTTTGCTGACTCACCGCAGAAACCGAGGGCTCAGCCAGGTCCCTGGGCTGTGTTTTTTCTGGTCCGATTGCAAGGAATTACGGGAAGGATATTGGAGGCAGCCTCCTGGGGGGCCCGTGGCAACGTGATGAGAGTGTTGGTGTTGGCAGGTAGGAACACCGTGACCTTGGGCAAGTAATCTGAGCTCACCAGCCTCCTTCCTGGAAAGGTGAGGGTGAAGTGTGCCCCTGTGTCCTCCAGGGAAGCTGAGGGAAACCGGGTGAGTTAGCACAGGTGGAAAGACCTCGTAAACCTCAAAGTGTAGGTTGAAGGAAACTCAGAATTGTCATCAGGGATAGTCTCTGGGACAGTGGAGTATGTGAGGCACGTTCCCAGAGCCCAGTGTGGGGCTCGGGGCGGGGATTTTGGCCAACCCGTCCACCAGAACAAGGCCCTGGAGAGCAGCTCCCCGCCGGACCGCAAGGCCTCGCCTGAGGGTTCTTGATCCTCTCCTTTGTTGTGAAACTGGGGAGGGGCAGGTTGGGGGGGTAGGGAGGAGTCTCCCTAACCGGATTTTTCTTGAGCTCCATATTCAGTGGCTCTCACCGAGCACCTTCCCGAGCCGGCACGCCATTCATTACTCAGAACAAACAGGGTCTGCTGAGAGCCCGTGTGGAAAGATCCGGTGTGTGGATCAAAGACAGGCTGTATTCCCCTTGCTGACACCGCTCGAACGCGTCAGGCAAACTTGCCTCCCTGCCCGTGGCCTCGTTCGAATTCCCAGCTGTTCCTGGAATAAGCGGGCTGCGTTCTCCACCTTCTGCGTGTTCGCATTTCCAGTAACTCTGCCGGGAGTTTCACGCAGCGAGGGTGACAGCAATTGATGGTCTTTTTTTACTTTGATTACTGGGAAACCTATTTTTAGTATTCAGGTGAAGCGTTTTTCTAGAGCACGCCATCAGCACCGATATTAATACCCCGCTGCTCCCGCTGCCCCTCCGCCCACTGCACAAGCTGAGGGTGGCGTTAGCCGAGGGCTGTGGTCCTCTGGTCCTCGCCCCGCCGTCCTCCTGGCGGACGGGGCCGCTGGAGTCAGCGAGTCGGAGTTGATTGTGCAACAGATGAGACGGGGCCCCAGGCAGGCTCGAGTCCTCCCAGCAGCCGGCTTGTGTTCGCCAGTGAGGCCGCAGCTGAGGCCTTTAACATCCTGGGGTCGGGTCCCCACCTCAGTGGGGAGCCAGCTCCTCTTCTCGGCTGGTGTTGCCTTTTCGAGGTCACTACGCCTCAGCCAGCGCCTGTGTTCTGGGCCTCGTTGTGTGATGTGTGAGCGTGTTAAAGCACGGCCTGAGTCTGGAGCCTGCTCCCCTTTCCTTCCCCCCTTATTATTTCGTATTGGGGTGACATTGGTTTACAGCACTGTATGTGATGGGGGTGTAGGTGCACATCTCTTCCATACCCAAGACCCCCAACAGCCCCCAACACAGTCCACCGGGCCCCGTGTCTCCTTGGTTCTCCGCCCGCGATGTAGCCTCAGCTCTAGAGTCAGACTCCACAGGTGTGTTCTGCCGGTTCCGCCCGTTGCTTTTCTTCTCTGTGTCCTGCACACACGTGAAACCATCTCGTCTTTGTCCTTCCGACTTGTTTCCCTCAACGCTGTCCCTGCCTGTTCCCGCTGTCACAAACGGCAAGATTCCGTCATTTCTTAACAGCCCGGCAAAATTCCACTGCACATCTGCTCCGTCCACCCCCTGCGCTGGACACGTAGGGGGTCCCATCACTTGGCTGCTGGGAATGGGGCGCCTGCACCCCTTTACCTTTCTCGGGCACAGCTCTTGGCTAGCGCACGGGACCTGGACGAGCAGCACCTTCCCTCGTGTAACTGGGTGTCGTCTCGTGAATTGTCAGTAGCGTTACAAGAATGATGTTTTTCCGTCCATACTACGCAGGGCCACGGGCTCCTCCCTGACAGCTTGAACCTGTCAGCACAGTTTCTCACTGGGCGTGATGGATCGTTCTTCACTATTTTAAGAATTTGTGTCAGGCTGGGTACGATTTCACTGTCGCTTTGCTTCCGATTCTATTGTGAGTCAAACATCCGAGAGATTTAGGCCCGAGGTGTGACCTTAGCTTCTCCTCCATAGCAGAGACAGAGTGCCTGTCTCCTATGGGGTGGAGCTGGGCCCGCGGGGTGTGGGGGTTCAGCTGCCAGTTAACAGAGGCTGCTGTGTCCCTTGTCCTCAGCATCGCTCTTTGCTGCAAAGTCTGTTAGCATCAGCTCTGAAAAAGGCAGGCACCACCATTCCCAACTTGTAACTTCACGAAACGTGACCATTGTCTCAGTGTTTATCTGGAAATTAAAAAGCCGAGCACTGGACACTGAACAGCGTGTGCCCTGACCTCCCCAGGAGCGTCTCACCCAGACCAGGGGAGAAGTCGATGGCAGCCCGGGAGCCCAGGGTCAGGGCTGGGCAGTAGAGTCCCGGCCTCCCCGAGTCTCTGACTCCAGCGGCCACGTGGCCGGCATCACTGTCCAGCTGGACGGAGTAGGGGAGTGAGGCCTGCATACCTCTCCCGGCGCCACAGGTGGGGGTCTGGGCTCTGGACCTTGAGCCCCAGGAGGCCATGCGCTGTGTGGGGGGGTGTGGGTGGGTGTGGGGAGCGTGGCCAACGTGCCGGTGTGGCCCTCACAGCTCAGGCCAACAAGGAGCCTGACCCACAGAGCAGTGAGCCCACCTTGCCCGCTGGCAAGGCCTCCTGCACAGCAGAGGACCAAAGCATCCATCCTGCTTGACCGTCCCTGAAAGATGGGCTGGGACGATTCCCACCCAGGTGTCCCGGCATCCTGAGCTGCGTCCTGATCATTTCCCCGTCGGTTGTAAAAATCACCTGGCCCTTTCCCCTCCTGACTTGATCGCTGGCATTGCAAAAATAGCTGTGCCCAAGAGAGTTCTGTGTGCACTCCGTGTCGGAGTGTGAGCCTTCTCATCAGAGACCTCGCTGCCCCGAAAACCTGCTAACCGTCGCGTCAGAGACGTTAGTTCGTGCAAGTGCACGTTTTGTCATAAAAATGATCTTAGACGTCTTTCCTGACCTAGCGCAGGGACGCCGACCTCATTTCAAAGCCCTTAGCAATTCCTCACTCCTTTCTCCTTTTGCCAGAAACTCTTTAGAAGTAGCCTTATTTTCGAGATGTTAGGTCGGGCACACACGCAGAGAGGATGGTCTGATGAGGACCACATCCTGAGGTCACCCCGCTTCATCAGGGGCCAATGAGGTGGCCTGCCCCTCACCCCATGGGGCATTTCATTCCTGCCCCAGGTGTCGTGTTCCAATTGCACGTGTGTCTAGGACACGGGGGTACTTTTCTTAAAAAAAAAAAAAAAGATAAAAGTATTTTCTTAATATCAAGTATCCATTTTAAGCTCAAGTTTCCTCAGCTGCCTCATGAATCTGTTTTTATAATTAGCTTGTTTTAAGTCAGCACCCAAGTTGGATGTATCCCTGCATGTGGTTGACATGTGTCTCCTTGTAATCTGTCTCTCATTCTGGGTCTCCATGCACGTGGTGTTTTGCAGAACACTGGTGACCCACATGGCACAGCAGGCCTCTCCTGACCCGCCTGCTGCTCCCCTCAGCAGTGTACTTCGTCGATCTGCCTGTTCTGCTCCCCACTGTGTCTCTGGTGAATCCTCTCACCACCCCTGCACCTCTGGCCTGTACCCCAGTTATGTATGCACAAATAAATCTTAAAGAAATAATAATAATTCCAGGGTCTCCAAAAAAGAAGTAAAGTATGAGAAATAACTAGGAAAGGATCTATTTGCTCTTTCCCCATGAGGTCCAAATGAAGATTCGAAAGGGGTGAGGTTTCTAAGGGACTTTTTTTTTTTAAAGATTTATTTGTGCATACAGAACTGGGGTCCAGGCCAGAGGCTCAGGGGCAGTGAGAGGCTTCACTAGAGACAGAGTGGGGAGCAGTACAGGCAGATCGACGAAGTACACTGCTGAGGGGAGCAGCAGGCGGGTCAGGAGAGGTCTGCCGCGCCTTGTGGTCACCTCCGGGGCAGGCGGGAATCGAACTCATGTGGAAGTGGCTTCAGCTTCTCAGTGCTGCGCTTTAACCCGCTGCGCCACCAGGGAGGGCCAGGACTTTTTTTTTTTTTTTTTTAAGAGAGTGACAGTAACTTTAAGGTAAAGTATCAGCCTTTACCTTAAAACACATGAAGGTCAGGGAGCGGAAAGTACCCCTCTTCTGTGGGAATGTAACAGCCGTCGGTGGCTAATGCTGAAATGTCTCTTTCGTGGAGCTTAGTGCCTCCCTCACCGTTGGGTCCGTTTGGCTTCCGACGACACGCGGCGTGTCCTGCTCTCAGTCCTCGACTTCAGACGTCCCGGGCTGAAGGCGTTTTCCTTTCCCGGCCTCATGGTTGCGTTACCAGCTGACGCGTCTCCGCGGTGACTTCAGCGAGTAGCTCCAGCTGCATCCTCACCTGCTGGGGCCCTCGGAACCTGGCACCCCACACCCCCACTTCATCCGTCTGCAGCCAGCCGTTTATTTAGGATCTCGAGTGCAGATTTTAAAATCGCACTAGGTTTCTGGGCTCTCTGTATCATCCCCTTTTTATGTGGAATAACCTTCATCAGAATCATTTCAGGAAATGAGAAAAGTGGGTCTGGCCGTGAGTCAGCCTGGAAGAGGGGGAACGGATTAGTCAGAGCAGGGCTTCAGCTTGGCTGTGCCTTTCAGGAAGCGGCCTGCCTTTCCATGATTTTATGCGCTGTAAATCACGGGCATCTTGCTCCAGGCACCTGGGGCTTCTTTTATTTTTGTAAATCGTGGTTTTTGAGCTAAAACTGAAAAGCACCGCAACTCAAAGGTACAGCCTTTTTGATCGCTGGCCATCGGCTCACACGGACTCCCTGCCCCAGCCTTCCCCGGCCGCCGGGAAGAGGGACATCCATCCCGCAGCCCCTCGGGCCACCAGGTCAGGTCTGAAGAGTGGTCAGCTCACAGCGTCGCCGCCATAAAGGGGCCGCACATCCGTCACATCTGTTCTTTGGTTCCTGGTGCTTCTGCTCATCCCTGGGGCTGCTGGTCGTGAAGCTCGGCCATGTGTGGTCTGCAAGGAGAGACCACCCCTGCTCTCTCCCTGCGTTTTGGCTTTGCTGCTCCGAAGTTCAGAACCAGGCAGCGCGTCCGGTTCTTCTGTCATCCCGTTGGTGAGAAAAAGCAGGCTTGTGGGAGAGGAGGGGGTTAAAGGTGAGGTCGTACTCCTGCGTGTCTAGAGGAAAGTGCCCAATAAGGCTAACCGCTAACACGCTCCAGGGAAGTGCGCTTCTTGTTTTATGGACACCGTGAGTCAGGGAGGGGTGAGCAAGCAGGTCACCGCTCCCTGGTCCTTCTTGATGAGCACATGTAGAGTTTAGTAATTATGGCCTGGGAGAGAGAGATTGAGGCAGAGGCATAGACACAGCTCCCAAGCTATAATGCTGAATGATGTGTCTGTAGGTAATTATATGGATGGTCAGACAGACAGATGAATGGATGGACGGAAGGATGGGTGGATGGACAGAGCAGAAGGATGGACAGGACAGATAGATAATTTTAAAACCTGCATATCTCCCTTGCCTTCAGTTAACAAGGCACCGGTGGGCACTCACTTTCCCACTTAGCGTCCCTAGCGATCCATTTGATTCTGATGCCCTGGGCCACCTGGCAGGCACATTCTCCAGGCCAAGTCCTGGGCACCAGGTTTGCCTTTTGTGGCTACCTGGCCAGGTTCTTTTTTTTTTTTTTTAAAGATTTATTTATTTGTGCAGAATAATGTGTACAGAACTGGGGTACAGGCCAGAGGCTCAAGGGCGGCGAGAGGCCTCACCAGAGATAGAGTGGGGAGCAGAACAGGCAGATCAATGAAGCACACTGCTGAGGGGAGCAGCGGGCGGGTCAGGAGAGGTCTGCCGCGCCATGTGGTCACCTCCGGGGCAGGCGGGGATAGAACTCATGCGGAAGTGGCTTCAGCTTCTCAGTGCTGTGCTCTAACACGCTGCACCACCAGGGAGGGCCCTGGCCAGGTTCTTGCAGAGAGTTATCAGTCCACAAGTTAACCTGGGACTTCTCAGTGTTCTCATCACGTGGTCTTGCGTGGCAATCAGATGGCAAGAATTACAGCCGCCCCCTGCCCTGCCGCCCCTGCACCCCACCAGTGCCTCTCAAACTGGGTGCCATACGTGGAGTATTTGTCTCCCCATATCCCCCATTTTTGTGTTTAAACCTAACCCCCAAATGAAGGTGCTAGGAAGTGGGGCCTTTTGGGGGTGATTAGGTCATGGGGGAGCCCTCGTGAACGGCACTAGTGTCCCTCTGAAAGAGACCCCAGAGTGCTCCCTGCCCTTCCCGCCTGGTTCACGGTGGTGACCCGCCATCTGCCCCAAACTCTACCAAAGCCTGGCGTCCTGCCCTCTCCTCTGGACGCCTCCTTGGCGTGGGGACGAGCCCAGAGCTGTGGGCTCATCTGAGGCTGCTTCTGCTTCTCTCCTCAGCCCTGCTCCTCCGCAGTCAGGGAGAGGGCTCGGGAAGCGCCAGCTTCTGTGACAGGTTGGCGCTGGGAGTCCAATGAGGGAAGCCCAGGAGCGTAAAGACAGACCTGACTGTCCCCCGGGGGTGTCCTGACTAAGATGCCCCGGCCACTGGGTTTCCAGAGCACCAAGGGTCAGAATGCACGTGTCCTCAATGGCCCCGTGGATCTGTCCAGGCCAGATCTGTCCATGGTTCTCTTGTGCCCAGGAAGTGGTCAGATAAGCCAGCAAATCCATCTTGGTTGAAGCTGGGCTCTGTCATTCTTTGGGGGGAAGGTTTTTTGATGCCTGTGATAAATACCCAGGAAACAACGGGAAGAAATTGTTTCATGGGCATCTGCCTGGGACTCTCCGGGAGCAGCCAGGTGCCCTTAATACCTGGGGCAGCGCCCAGGGCTCCCGGTAAACTCAGCCCCTCTGGCAGGCCGAGGCGTCCTGCAGTTCCTGTGAGAGGCCCGTGCCGCCCAGAGCTGCCCTGTCTTTTCCTGGGGCCTTCGTTTAGAAGGGACCGAAAGAAGAACCACAACGTTTGTGGTGACGGGCGAGAACAGGGCTTGACCCCAAACAGGCTGGCCTCCCTCGGCCAGCGCCGTGGCCGTGGTCTGCACAGATGAACGGCCGGGCACCCAGTCCTCAGACAGACCCGCCCCGCACGCACCCCGGAAGCCGACTGTCAGGGTGTCTGGGTGTCTGTCACAGGCGGCAAGGCGCTGGCCCAGCACCATCCTGGCTTCCTGCTCACTGGGGGGGTCAGGTGGGCGCCTGCCACTTGACAGGCTTGTTGCAGACCTGCTGACTCGGCCGAGACACAGTGACGCTCCTGTGCGGGGTGGGCAGCCTCCCTCCCGCCTGCCCCTCCTGGGCCTTCCTGGAGCAGCCAGGGCCTTCCGAGGGAGGGGCCCCACTCCATGCTCGTAGCTCCTGGATCCCCCAGAAACCAAGGCCAGGTCGTCTCTGGGCCCCAGTACCCAGCGGGGCACGGGGCCCAGGTGGACAGCCAGTGAGTGGGTGGACGAGCGAGTGGACGTTCCGGTAAACCTGCCAACCCCTGGGGGACAGCCCCCCAGCCCCCCACCTTCCTCACCCTGTGCAAGGCTCGAGCCTCGTCTTGCGGCAACTCACTGGCCACGGGCAGGTGTTGATTTTCCCAGTTCCCCTCCATCCTTCCCGGGACAGAAGTCAATAGCACCTTTTTAAATGGTCTTGAGTAATGTTTCTCCGTTTAAACAGTATTTCTCATGCCATTAAGCAAAGTATCGATTCCAGCACAATGCAAAGACCAACACTTTGAAAGGGAGAGACGTGGAATTCACAGTAGGCCCCAGTGAAGCTGTTAGGCGTACTCGCTTTTCATAAATGTCCAGCGCTGCAGAGAACCCAGGTCCGAGTCTACTCTGGCATATGTTGGTCTTTACCCTGCAAACACCACCTCCCCTCCTAGCGGGAGACCCCGCTTTCCCCGCTCCAGCGGTGTCTCGGCTCATGTGGTCAGCTGGCTTCGTTATTGCTAACGGCCGTCTCCACACTCGGCCGCGCCCAGCACAAACCTGAGGTGCGCACGGTTTCCCACATAGCTTAGGCGGCAGAAAGGGCGCCGTGACTAAACCCCGTTGGGTGTCTTCCTGCTCTGCTTCCCGGGAGGTGCCGAGGCTCCCCTGAAAGGCCTGGACTCTTCCAGAGCAGATGGGGGTCAGTGGGGCTTGTGCACATGTGAGGGGTGACCGTGTGTCCCCCAAATCACGCTGTTATGTAGTGACTGGCCAATCAGTATAATTTGCAAAGAAAAAGAAAAGCACAGACGTGGCACCCGGGGGCTTTGTGGTCCTGGTCCCCAGGCCAAGCAGGGGTAGCCGTGGGTTCTCAGCCGCTGCCCTGACCCAGCGCGGGAGACGGGGCGTCTTAAACAACGACACGCCTCTTCCTCACAGTTCTGGGGGTGGGGGCCGGGGATCAAGGTGCCAGGGCCGTGAGGGCTCTGGACAAGCTCTCTTCCCCTCCCTGGTCTCCCTGGGCACGGGGAGAGCAAGTGTTTTCTCTCATCCTCCCCAGAAGGACACGCTGCACCCCGGGGCCCCCTCCACGGCCTCCCACCACCCCACTGTGCTTGGTCCCAACATGGCGGGGTGGGAGGGGACACAAGTCTGTCCAGGTCCTGGGTTTGCTTCATTCCCCTGTCTCTTCATGGCAGGCCGTTCACTTTTGTGTTGAGGCTACCCCCACCCCTGCCCCGCAAATTCTGTATCTCCTCGGGCTGCTTTTATCCCGCAGGAACAGGTGGGGAGAAGCGCAAGGGCCCGTGGGGGGCATTGGGCACAGGCCTGAGGGACAGGCATCCTGCTCACCCCTGAGGGGTCTCCTGGTTCCCCTGGAGTTGCCCCCTCTCTGGGGGGCCTGACACTCGAGTGCCTGTCTCCCTCCACTTATCCTTGGCTGGGGGGGGGGACAGTGTGGCCACAGCCTGGGGGAAGCCTTCCTGTGACGCTTTGGCTTCCAAAGAAAACCCCACGCAGAGTGTCCTGCCCCCCAGAAGCGGTGCTGGACGGGTCATGCACGGGGACCGTCATCTGCCCCCACCTGCCCTGTTTTCCAGCCGGGACGTGGTCACGGGTCAGGTCCCGGGCCCTTTCCCGTTTCCCCTTTTCATGGGAAAAACACACCATCTTTCCGTGTCTGAGCGGGGCTGGTGCCCTGGTAGAACGCCGGTCCCGGGGAAAGCCCCGTCCTCACCCGCTTCCTCCTGTCCTTCAGCTCCTGCCCCGGGGGTGTGCCTGGGCCCCCAGGGCTACTTTCGGGGGCAGGCTGACAGTGAGGTATTTGCTCAGGAGGGCTGGGGCACCCGCATTCACCCTCAACCTGCCCGCTGCAGTGACTTTGCCCGCTGGCTCTGCCCTGCGTGGCTTCCAGATCAAGCGGGCGCCACGCCCCTGGGGACTGCGCCTGAGCACATGGGGGGGCTTTTGGGGACTCATGTACGGTCACACTAGCACCTAGGTAATGCTGGAGCAGGTAGCGGGAAAGCCAGGCACAGCACGAAGCAGCAGCCAGGGAGCAACCTGGAACCAGCACTCGGGGCAATATGCGCCGGCATTTCGCCGGACACTTCTCCCTGTGCCACGGCCCGGCAAGCTCCCGGCCTGCTGATTGTGCCACGGCCCGGCAAGCTCCCGGCCTGCTGATTGTGCCATGGCCCGGCAAGCTCCCGGCCTGCTGACAAGCGTTCCGTGTGGGAGGCTGGTAATAGGCATGTTTTTTGTTTTTTTTTTGTTTGTTTTTTTTAATGGAAAAAAATGAACCTTGGTCTAATGTGATTTCTAGCCATTTTCTGAGTCACTGAAATGTTTGTTGTTACCCATTTTATTTCCGCAAATCACTGTCTCTTCGCATCCTTCAGATGACCAAAGAGCGCTGCATCTGCATCGGGAGGAGGGTTCCCTCTCACTGAGGTCGGGGGACCCCATCCAAAGTGAGCGCGCCTGCCTGGACCATCTCCTTTGGGCCCGGTGGAAATGACGCGCTTCAAAGGGTCTCTGCTAAAAGAGGTCACTCTGTCCTGTGGAACGAGAAATTAAATGAGTGTGTTTGGTGTGCTGGGCTATTCTTGGGCGGTCGGAACAAAACTGCTTAATTTTAGATCCCGGAGTTATTATTACTCTCCCAGGGGTGCAGTGGGGGGGGGCCGGTGGGGAGGGGGCGGAGAGGGGCTTGCGGGGTGTTAGACGTCCAGGATGCAAGGACAGGGCCCACAGGAAAGCTGCCTCCCTGCCCTACAGGCCTTTCCTCACCTCGGAGAAAGGGGCGCGGAAGTGAGGCGCTCAGGCGGGGACCCACAGGGTCTGGGGGACCCACAGGGTCTGCGGGCCAGGCACTCTCTTTGCTCCCAAGACAGCAGGGTTTTCTGAGCCCTCTTTGCTCCCAAGACAGCAGGGTTTTCTGAGCCTCCGTCGCCCGGGGCCCAGCCTGCAGCAGTTTTCATCAGAAACCACAGGAACTGGAGGCCACTTCCTCAGGTCTGAAGGGCCCTCTTAGTCATGCCTCCTGCCGCTCCGCTCCCCTCGGAGCCGAGGCTAGGGCCTGGCCAACACAGCCTTGGAAAATGTCGGGTCGCTGTGTGTCGGAGACTCTTTGTCCCTGGATTATTGGGGGGCAGAACAGGCCGGGTCTCAAGGTGGGAATGGCATCGGAGAGCGGGGATTCCTAGAAACGGGGGAAAAGGGAAAAAAGGGGAGCGGGCGCGAGGAAGACACGGGAATGGGAGTTGGGTGCAAGTCTTCCTGCTCTGCCTTCAGCAGAGGTTTATTTTATACACTTCTTCAGGCAGGCGGAGGGGTGACATTAGCATAGGAAATGGACTGAGATCACAATCACCTTTTTGCTAAGAATAGTCTGGGGTCGTTTTGACCTTTAGTTGAGTTTATAACATTTTTAAAATCAATCTATCAAGGTTAAAACAGGTCCATAGATTCACAAAGTTTAAGACTAATATTACTATATGTACCACAGTGAAGATTCACCAAAATAAAGTCCCTGAAACATTGTCTATTACTTAAGGGTTTTCATTCTCATAGAGACATCCGAGGGGGTAAAGTAAAGTGAGGGCAGGAAGAGGAAATTTCCTGTAAATCAAATTAGGGTAAGGTTCTTTGAAAAACTTGTTAGAAAGTTTAACTGCGTTTCTTGAAGTCTAGATGGTAGAAAACCTGCTTCGCTCTGCATAGGCGACTTGGGTGAATTTCCATATGTAAAGACTAGACAGTAGGAAGTTTGAGTGGTTTTTTAGAAACTGAATAGAAGGCTGTGTGAGATAGTAGAGTGATAAGGTTTGGGTTTTCCTCCATCTGGCTGTGAGAGAGACTTTGCAGTAACAGCCACTTGTTTTTATTAATCTGCCAGCTTAATGACTTTTGACTTCAAGAGGAATGTCTCACCCTGGTGCAGTGCTTGCTTGTCAGGGCCAGGCAGCGCCTCCTGAGGCTCAGGCAATCAATTGTAAGCTGAAGGTTGCTCAGAATATTTTGATATTACGATTATACAAAAAAGGGAGGTCAGAACATAAGTTAGCGTGGAAAGTCTGATTTTTCAGAGCATTTCCGTCTCCATCCGGAATATGTCGGTCTATAGAGGTCGCATAGCTTGTGTCAGCTGTGCCCACGTCCCGGCCGGGTCTGGATGCCCATGAGTGGCCCCACTGCCCACAGAGCAAAGTGGTCACTTGCCCCCGCGGGAGAGTCAGGACTTCAGGTGAACTGACCAGGGCCCCCGCGTGTGCCCGCGTGTGTCTGTCTCTGTGTGTGGTGCGTGTATCTGTGCTTGCACACTTGCGTGTGTGTGTGCACATGTGTGTCTGTGTCATGCTGCTTGGCCCTGGCCTCTTGGGTTTCAGAGGCATCACTGCCCGCTGAGAAGCCTGTGTGGTTGGTGAACCCAAGAAGCCCAGGCCTGCCTGTACCCCAACTGCCAATGTGGGAGCTCAGGGGTGATAGTGCTGGGGTCTGTCAAGGCAGGAGGATTTTGCCAAGTTTCACTGGCTTAACGTCATGGCCTGCAGGCGTCCATCGCGTGGCAGCCTGGTCTCCCGGGACAGATGTGGACGCTCACGCCACGCAGCCCTCCTGAGGGTAGGTACCCTCCTGCTCGGGCCATTCCCCCCACCTTCCTTGGCTGCCCCGCAGTCTGAAGTCTGTGAGCCCGTACAGACCCTGTCTTTCACCTTCTAGTTTATTCCCCTTACTGTCATTATTGAAGATGCACCCAATTTGACCCAAAGGGCATGGCTACACCTTTTTAACGGCTGAGTAGTATTCCAACAAGGACATATTCATGCAGTTTCTTTATCCAGTTTTCTCTCAGTGGGCACTGAGGTGGGTTCCACGTCTTGGTGATTGTAAGTGATGCTGCTGCACTTGCAACTTACGATGTGTGTAAGCCGTTCACAGTGGTGTTTCCCTGGCCTGTGAGGACCTGCCTGCAGTGCTTTCCCGGGTCACGTGGAGCTTCCCTTTGTGCAGCAGTCTGCACACTGCTGCCCACAGAGCTTGCACCAGCAGGCTGGTGGAGGACAGTCCTCTTTGTCCACATCCTCAGCATGACCCGACTGAGGTTTCTGAAACTCAGGGGCGGGAGCGGGAAAGGGCCAAAGGGACCTACGGGAGGGGAGAAAGTTTAAAAGAAAGAAAACAGTGAAAGTCCCTAAACACTAGTGAGTAAATAAATGTACCAGCTGAAAGATAGAGACTGTCCGAGTGGCTCCAAACCAGCCACGCGCTGTCTACAGGGACCCCTCTTTAAACGCAGAGACAGATCCGAGTTAAAAACGAGGGGGGCAGGGAAGATGAGGCACACCAGCACGAATGGGAACTAGTGAGAGCTGGGCGGAAGGGTGAATGGGCTCCCCCGGGCAGCTCACACCAAGGGCAGCTCACCCCAACCGCAGCCTACCCACCCGGCCCCCAGCCTCTGAAGGCGGGGTGAGGTCCCTCCTGCTCCTCCTACAGCTGCTTTGTGGGGACTCGCTGGAGCTGCCCTTGACCTCGGGTTGAAGGTAGGACGTGGCACGCCCCCTGGCCTGGCGTGAGCAGGCGGTCCCCTGCCCAGTTTGCTCTCAGTCCTGAGAGGGCAGGTCTGGAGACTTCCCCTCTGTACTTTTATGTTTTCCAATGCACGCGGGAGCGAGAACACCCTCCGGCACAGGCGGGGGGTGGGGGGTGCCGATGTGGGAGTCACTGCCACCCCGGCCTGCCTGTGCGGAGCCTGGAGTGGGCCCTTAGGTAGCTGGGCGCTGACGCTGGGGCCAGCCCCCGGGCCGCCGAGGGCTCTTATTCAGACAGACCCTGGCTGGGAGAGAGCTGGCGTGGGCCGGCTACCTCCTCCGAGCCCCTGTGGCCTGGCTCTCCCCGGGTCGTCCAGGGCTCCCGGCTCCCGAGTAGGTGAGGGGAGAATCCGCCTGCGGGTGCTGTCCACCCAGTTCCTTGAGGGCGAGGGTCGGCTCTAGCACCCCGAGGCCTTTGCCTTCCGTGCCGGGGTCCCTCTACCCCAAGCCAGCAAGGGGAAATCTCGGACTTCAGAAAGCCTGGTCCATGTCAGGGGCTCGCCCTGGATAACCCCCCTTTCACTGTGGCACTGTGCAATATGACTAGCTGGGTGCAGCCCGGCCCAGCCCCGTCCTGGGGGTGAAGTGGGGTGCGTCCTCCAGGGAGCGGCATCTCAGGCCCTGTTAGAGCCCTGCCTAGCGCGGGAGGGGGGCAAGAAGGTGCCTTTGTAACTGGTTCCCAGCAGGGGCTGCTGCCGCTTGGGCAGTCCGTTGCAGGAACACTGGCTGCATGGCTTCACGCCCTGACGTAGCCTTGTGCACAGACCAGGAGACGCCGGGGCTGCTGCCCGGAGGCCACGGCCCCGTGATGTAGCAAGGAGGAGGGCCAGCCCAGCGCGATCAGGCCAGTCAGACAGGTGACCGGGGACCCCAGCAGGTTAGGGCTGGAGCTGGATGGTGGCCGAGGCCGTGTGGCGCCTGAGCCCAAGGCCACGCTGTGCTGGACTCGGGGCTGGGCGGGGAGGACGGGAGGAGGAGCTGAGTCAGGACAGGAGGGATAAAGAGGTGGCAGCTTATTGATCTTAAAAGCCGTCCCCGTCACACCCTGTCCCATAAAGCCTCCTCCGTCAAGGTGAAAACCTGGATAAGTTTCCTACGGCTGCTGAAACGCTTTACGACGCATTTAGCGGCTGAAAACCACCCGGTCTTCTTAGCTTTCGGTTCCAGAGGTCAGAGGCGGTCGCCGGGCTCAGTGGGCTGAAATTACGGAGTCAGCAGGGCTCAGGCCTTTGGGGGGGATCTGCTTGCACGCCCCTCCCGGGTTCTGGAGGCTGCAGAACTCCTTGGCCACGGCCCTTCACGGCAGTGTCCCCGCCCACCGTCACATCTCGATCCAGGCCCGCGGCTCCCTGAAGAAGCAAGTCCTCAGCCGTGGGGCAGGTTCAGCAGGTATCTAGGGGGCCCTAGATGTCCGGTGCCGTGGCTCCTCCGCCTTCCCGCAGTGGACGGGGAACCAGTGAAAAGGAGACACAGACTACGGACTAGAGGTAGCTGGTGTTACGGGACCTCGTGGGGTGTCATCATGAAGTCCAAGAAGGCATGCACACACTGGTTGAATGGATGAATGAATGAATGAATGAATGAATGAATGAATGAATGAGTGAGAGGGCTTCCTTTAGAGTCCAGAGTCCTTACCCCTGCACATCCCCCGCAAGACTGCTCAGCCGAGGTTCTCAAAAACACCCTTTCTGCTCCAGGTAGGCAGCACCCCCCTGATCCCCCCACTGGTCCACTAACTTGCTGCCTGGAATTTCCCCCTGGGGACCCATTCCTGTGGGGTTGAGACTTTGACCTCAGGATTTGCTGATTCCCGACAAATTGACAAATTCTCTGGGAGGTCTTTTACATCAATCACTTTGACCATCGATGCCATTGGGGAAGAAGTCATGGGGTAACATTCCAGCCTTGTTAGTTGGGAGGTGCAGAAGGCAGGCCGTGTCCTGGATGTGATCCCAGGACGGGGCGAAATGACAGGCGAGGAGGGAGTAGGTGGAGCATGGCAGTGACCCCAGGAATGTGGTTGTTTTGCTGAGAAAGCAGTGCCCCGGGGCCTGTGTGGGGCCCAGATCGGGGAGTTTCCAAAGAACATGAAGACCTTCTGCTGGCCGCACGGAGCTTCCAGGCCGCGGAGCTGAAACCCCTGGCAGTGCGAGACAGAAACCAGGGCTGGTTCCCAGCCTGGGAGCCCCCGCTGGTGAGAATGGCTCAGCCATCCCAGCTGGTAGCCAGGCATTACGTCAGCTAAGGACAGTTGGCAGGAGAGGTTATAACAGAGAGGCAAAGTCAGTATTTCTGATGAAGGCCCTGTTTTTAAAGTATTTGGGTAAGAAATGAGATGCTTCAGCAGTCAATACTCTAGAGTATCAGCGGGTTCAAAATGACCAGGTTGGGGGATTAAATCCAGTGCGAAGAAATGAAAGCCCAGGAAGCCGGCACCTGCACAGGAGGGGTCCAGGTGCTCCCGCCGGCCTTGCGCCTTCTTGAGCCTTCTGCGTGGGTCTCTGCGACCACCCACCGCGGGCACGCGGCAGGGGGAGCAGCCGGAGAAAGGCCTTTTCGTTATTAAACAAGGGATAGATGTTCACTGTGAAAATTCTTGGAAGTCCGGAGAAGTTAAAAAAGAAAAGGAAACCATCTTTAATTCTACATGTAGGTTCTTCTTTTCACCAAAACGGAGTTGCCCGTAGCCTGCTGTTCCTTTCAGACCACAAGCCGTGAGCATCTTCTCTCCCTGTCGTGCCTCCTGGGTGCCAGCCTGGGCGTGTGCAGGTCGCCCCCTGGTTCCTGTGCGTAGAGTGCAGGCAGGAAATGGACTCCCGGGGGTTTCCTTAGAATAAAGGCCTAGACCTGAAATTGCCGGACCTTGGCGTATGCTGAAAGTTTAAGCTGTTGCGTTTACTACTCATTTTGCCATATTCCTGTTGAAGTTGCTTATACAGATCGATAAGCCAATGAGTGATTTGGAGTATCATATTTGTGAGAAATTTCAGAAAGTTAACTTTGAGTACAAACATTTTACCTTGAGACTTGGTGGCTCTTGGACTTAGGGCTGGTGGTTCCTGGCCTTGGGTCTGGGGGTTCCCGGCCTTGGGTCTG
>NW_004567104.1:73628232-73635120 GCF_000260355.1 Condylura cristata | reverse complement strand
GTGAACCCTCTCACCACTCTGCACCTCTGGCCTGTACCCCAGCTCCGTCTGCATAAATAAATACATCTTTAAAACAAAAAAGGCATGGGATTGGGCGGTGGGGAAGAGTGCGCTGGACTGTGGTGATGGCACACGGGTGATCTGGGGATGGGAAGCCCATGGGGATTACAACTGAGATGGAAAAAGGCACAAAATGGTGTAAAAGTAAACAAATATATAATTTTTTAAAAATTGGTTTACAATAGAACCCCAGAATAGTATTACAGGGGGAAAAAAAAGTCAGGCGCGGCCTTGCCAGCGGCTGCTTCAACACAAGAAGCTCCACCGCGGAGCTGTATCCTGGATCCGTGCAGGGGCAGCTTAAAATGCCGCTTCTCCAATTGCTATTTTAAAACTCAGGACTTGCCCCTGAAAGCCCCTGGTCTCAGTCTACTTTCTGATGGGTCAAAAAGGGAATTATGCAGGGCCTGGGGGTGTCACGGAAAGAGTCGCCAAGAAAGTCACTGCCTTTCCTCCTGCATGCCTGTGTGTGCCCTCCTCCCTGGAGAGCCTCCCAGTGTGAGGTGGCCCAGCCCGCACCCTGGCCTGTTAGCAGGTTCTCCCAGGACCAGGGCAGGAGGCAGGGGGCAGGGAGCAGGGCTGTTCTCTGGCCCTCAGCTCTGGAAAGCGGCACTCATACGTGAAGCAGGGAGGTACTTGAGGGCATAGGAAAATGAAAGGCAACCAGGTCCCAGACCCAGGAGCACAAACAGCTCCCACCCCACCCACACCGCTGGACATCAGTTCTCGCCCAAGTTGTCTCTGAAGTCTTGGGCCCAGCCTGGCAAAGGCAGCAAAGCAGAAGTTAAAACCAGTAATTAAAGCAAGGTGGGTCTGGAAAAGGCTAAACTGAAGGGCGCGAACAAGGCGTGATTACAGAGCCGCTCCAAGTAAATGGTGTCTCCTCAATCCGCACGGCTGCTCCCCAAGTTATTAAGGAGAGCTTTGATTTGCCTATGGCTATTTCTCCTCCTTAAATATTGCAAGCAGCGCATTTCCAAGAAGTTACAGAGAGACGGTTAACCTTTATGTACTAAGGAAAGATTGAGGTAATAAGGAAGCGAGTTAATGGGATTTCAAGCACACATGGAATTTAACAAGATGAAATCTTACAAGAACATGACCTCTCTCTCAAGGTACAAATCCGAGCGTGGCCTTCCTCCCCACTTCCCCCATCAATCGGTTATTTTAATCTTACTTCATTTTATTTATTTCTGGTGATTGAAATCTTTCTTTATTCCACCAGAAGCTCTAGCAAAACACGATCAGCCGTGCGCCCAGCATCTTCCACACACACCGTGTGAGCCTCGTGTGTCTTTTATTTAAGGAACTGAAGGGCCTGCCTTATCCCAAAGACAATGTCCATATCTGATCCTAATACGTGCAAAGCGCCAAATGATATTTCAGTACCCCACCCCCGAAAATATCAGCGCGCCTGGGATGTTGTGGTCATTGCCACTCTGGGCCCACAGCTGCAGCGATAGACACTACTGAGAGCTGAAGGTGACTTTCGAGTCAGGTGAGGCTCTCGTTTCAGGCTTAGGGTTCTGAGTCCTCACACTCTGCAGGGGAGAATCAGCCCTCGTGGGGATGCCCTGGGGTGTCCCGGGGAGAGTCCTCAATGCCCATGGGAAGAAAGGTTCTCTGCTCAGCTTTCTGCTGACTGGAGCCCAGGCGCCCACCTGTGGCCCAGCAGAAGTTCTGAGTGATACACTTGACCATCACGAAGAGGCAGACATTTGGGGGTTGAATCACTTTTGTGCTCAAATAGCCTCCAAGTGCTTTTGACCATGAACCTCACTGGTACACGTTTATTTTTTTTAATATTTATTTGTGCATACAGAACTGGGGTGCAGGCCAGAGGTGCAGGGCCGGTGAGAGCAGCCCTCTCCATTCGGGGGGCCGAGGCTGGAAACATCAGAGAAGAATAAAGCTGGCCCAGCGCCACGGAAGCCACAGTGCCACCCGCAGGCGAGACCTGTCCTCGTTCCAGAAAACGGCGCTGCCCCCTCGCGTCTCGGTTTCCTTCCCAGCCACCTGTCTCAGGCCGCCGCCTGCGCCCGCTGCGGCTCTCACCCACGTCCTGGCCCTTCCAGCCCCCGCGGGCAGCGGCCCCGTGGCACATTCTTGGCAGAGCGTAAACTCCCGGGTGTACACTGGGCCCGCTGAGTTCACCCTAACGGGCTTTCGGAAAGCTGCCATGGCAAGGATGGAATTCAACAGAAACCTCAACTTTTCCTCCCCGAAAATAGAAGCAGCTTAATGAAAACACGTCTGCGCCTGGCGTCCGAGGAGGCCAGCGCGCGTTCCAGAGGCGCGTGGGAGTTTTACGGTGTGAACTGGAGGCGGCCACGGGCTCCGCGCGGCTGTTCGGACTCCCGGATCCGCTGACCGCTGCGGCGGCCACGGGCTCCGCGCGGCTGTTCGGACTCCCGGATCCGCTGACCGCTGCGCTGTGCAGCGCGCCCCGAGGGCGGGAAGGGCCGGCACCGGGAAGCGTCGTCTGGCCCCAGGCTGGCCAGGAGGAAGGTGGCTTTTTGAAAACCCTCGCTGTGCTCGCTATTTCCTCTCCGGGGTGGGTGGAGACAGTCGCTCGCTACCTTTGTACAAAGTAAACTCTCGGCTTGTCGGACATGTGGAAATCCAAGTTCACACACAACAAACGCGCAGCCCAAGAGCAGACGGTCGTCGTTACTATTACTGCTGAGGTGACCGGCTGTAAGAGGGACACGGCCCGCACGGCTTCGGCCGCCTGTTACCACGCCATAACCCCACCTCCACCCCCGGGGCGCCCATCACCCCCACCGTGGCTGAAGGTACCCCACCCCCCACCCCCACCCCCGCTGGGGGCCTCAGTTCCCTAGTCCATCCCAGCACTTGCATTGGGTTTTGTCTGTCCTTTGGTTCCTGTGTTGAGTGTCAGCTGTGCACTGACGGGACTCAGAGGTGAGCTGGCGGCTGTTGCCTCTGGGTGCAGGGACAGCTGTGCTCTCTGCGGCCAGCCAGTCGGGGGGCCGCGGCCCCAGGAAGGAGGCGGCACCTCAGGGTGACCCACTTTGAATCCCCTCTCAAGTTGCGGATGCTGGGGCAGCAGGAGCCACCGGCCGAGGGTCCCGTCCTCCCTCCTGGTCTCCGCCCTGGGACACTCTGCGGCCCGTGACGTGCACCAGGCCACCCGGTCCAGCCCCTGTCCCCGCCAGAAAATGGAAGCAGGCGGGTGCCCTGAGTTCCGTTCGGGAGGAGTTAAGACCATCAGCCAAAGACATGTAGAGAATTGCACATCTTGTCAGGCTTTGGGGGGCAGCCCAGGGAAGAGCTATCACTTTCCAGTTATTTCTATGAGCAGAAACGACAGAACAGTCTCCAAACATCTGTTTTGTCCCCATTCATAGAAAGAAGCCGGAGTTGTAACTTTGGGTGAGTTCTGAAAGCGTTGCCTCAAAAGAGCAGGGAAGTCCCAGGGGTGACCCCATAACACCTGAGGCTCCAGGTCAGTGATTTTTGAACAGGAGGAGGAAAGGAAAGAGCAGAGAGAGGAGGGACAGGACCAGAGCTCTGTTCTCCCCTCCTCACTGCTCTGCTCTCCGGCAGGTATGTTACTGGGGGAGGGGCAGCCCAGAACCCCCAAATCTGCCCTCCCTGAATAGGTTCTGCCAGACCCTAGTGCATAAGCCTTTAATGGAAAGAAACTTGAATAGAATTAGTGAGTGATACAGAGAAGGGGAAGAATAAACTTTCCAAATCAAGCACCCAAAGTTACCCATCCCCTCGTGAGCAAATGCCCAGCCAATCAGGGCTGGCTCCAAGCAGGGCCACCGAGGCCCCAGAGCCTGCCACAAAGTCTCAGACACCTCCTGAGGGGCCCCCATAGGACAGGGGCACAAGGGCCCAGCAAGCTGCCCTTGTCGACCTCCATGGGCCTCTCACCCACGTCTGCTTCCGCGGTCCGGGACCAAGAAGCAAGAGCCGCTTCTTCACGTCTCTGCACTCCATGGGCCCCCTCCAGGCCTCTTGTAGCTCCCCATACTTCTTTCTTCCCCAGAGACCTCTCTAGTCTCCCCTCTCCAGTGCCCCCCACCCCCACCCTGGCCACCGGAGTCTTTGGGGTTCTCCAGGGCAGGCTGCAGACTCCTTCCTGGAACAGGCGCTGTGACCCAGTGCCCTGGGTGCTGACACCACCCTCTTGGGGCAGGTGTGTGTGTGTGTGGTGGGGGGTCTAAACTTTCTTTGAACTGATGTATTTAGATTATGCGCTTCGGGGCTTGAGAGTTAGGGGCAAATGGCTTCTCACCTAGCTCTGTGCCTGGCAACAAGGCACCCTGCATGGAAATTCAGCACCGCTGTTCTTCCAAGACGTGGCTTCTCTCCTGAGGAAGGGAAGATACTGTGGGATTTTCCCCCATAGCCCATTTCCCATTTATGACCGGCTGACTCGAGTGATACTGGAGGTTAATTTTCCAGTTGGGGAGCTTAAAGATGTCTTTGTGTGCCCCGACTAGAAGTGCTTTTCTGAACACCTTGAGTGCGTTCAGGTGACAAGACATCGGGTGCCCGCAGGGCCCCGCGCCCAGTGACCCAGGTGGTGAAGTGCGTAGAAGCTCCAGGCGGCCTTCAGGGAGAGCTCTGTCCTTCCCCGGGGCCTCTGCAGCCGGACGCCTTACCTGCAAGCAGCCACCGCCCTGTCCTTTCCCTCTGTCTTCTCCCTTTCCTAGTAAAAACCTGACAAACTCTCAGTCTCTAGGTCTCCCAGCAGGACCTCTTCATGTTTCTTTTCTCAGCTTCAGAGATCGGGGTCTCTGAATGTTCTCCTATCATTGTCTGGGTTCAGGAGCTGCTGGGAAGTGGTCAGAGGCTCACACGCTCCGGTTCCCACATCACAGGAACCAGGTTTTCCAGCGACAGTCCTAGGCCTTCCCCAGCCCTCTGTGGGTGACAAGTGGTGTGGGGACATTCCAGCCAGTGAAGTTCAACTGGGGAAAGAGAGCAGTTTCACACTCGGTCCACTTTTCTCCTTAAAGCAAAACAAAACAGAGTAAGTGACCAAGGCAGATTTCAAAATGTGTTTTCTCTAATACCCCACACGACACTCTGGCTGAGGTTTTCAGGAAATTGCAGGGATCAAACAATTCACTAAGACTTTGGTGTCCAGGTTCCCCGAAGCCTTGAAACTCCCTGGGGGCTAATGACTGTTTACCGCGGACCTTCCTCCCGCTTCTTCTGTAACATTTTCCATCCTGAGAAGGGTCCTCCCATTCAGCCGGTGTCTGAGTGGCTGGCTCCCTGGAATCACTACCAGTGGAAACTATTCTGCAAGAGGGGTTGATAAACGCAGCTGCAGCGCAAACCTCGGCTGTTTTTTCCATCCTCCCCAAGCACAGTTAATTAGCATAGAGAAAATGACTAAGGTGTTGACGTCACCTCTTTCCAGTAGAAACTCACACTCTGTCCCTGTCTGCCTGCAAGCATGCAAAGCCTGACTCAGGAATTTGCTGTCCAAACAGGATGCCGCGGGGAAGCGGTGCCTCCTCCCACCCCCAGCAGGCCGGACCTTATAAACCCCCGCTTCTGGAAGAGCCCACAGCCTTTCCATCCCCGGACCTCACTCGGGGCTTGACTGCCTGGGTCTCTGGCGCTTTCGCTCTCAGAAAGCAACATGCACTTTAGAAACTTCAACTACAGCTTTAGCTCTCTGGTTGCCTGTGTGGCAAACTCTGATATCTTCAGCGAAAGTGAAACCCGGGTAAGCGTCCCAGACGATGTGATTTGGGGGGAGAGTTTTCAAAGCATTCTATGACTCGGGCTGGTATCTGAAGTAGTTAGGGGTCTGAGGCCCTCTTGCAGGTGGGTGGGTGGGTGGTGGGTGGGTTTGGGCTTTGAGAGCGACCCGTCAACCTTAAAAATATCCAAAGATGTTGCCTCGGGAGTGAAACGTAAAGGTCTCGAAAGCATAGGGTGTTTGGAAGTCTCCCGGACTGGCACGGCGATTTGGGTGAAGTCTGTCTGTCCTGTCAGGCTGTAAGTGAGCTCCTGGGAGACAAGTCTTTTCCTGTCGGTCACCAGGTTTCTCTGCGATTCCGGGAGTGCAGAATCACTCGTCTTTATCTTAGCGAGTAGGTGTGTGATAAAGATACTTGTACATTCACGGGCTTGGGAGAATCTCCAGCTAGAGAGTGTTTGCAGCTCTCTCTAGCTGAAGAAAATGCAGCCATAGCAAATAATAAAACCGGATAAATAACTTCAGTGTGGGATTCAGTGTACCTCTGGGAAGGCGGCACTCATGGATGGTAATTAATATAATTAGTCATTTTAATTACTGTGCTTTTATTCTTTATTTGATTAAGATGCCCGGTTTCCTTCCCTCGCTCGCCAACTGATTTTCAGCAGCCTCGTGTAGGATTGACTCCCCAGGGTTCAGTCTGGGGCTGGTGATCGGGTTATCCGACGCTTTCGGCGCAAAGCCACGCCGGACACGTGACGGCTTCTTTTCGCATAAATCAAACAACTCTGCACTCACGTACAATGCGTGTGGGCCAGGATGGCAGGTCTGGAAGGAGAGATTCCCAGCGCTCCTGTGTGTAAAAGTACAGCAGAGCCTCTGCTCCTCGTCAGCCGTGCGTGATGGAGCAGCAGCGGCCGTTCAGCCGCCAGCCCCTCTGGGCAGCGGGGATTAGGCCCACGAGTGTGCAGAGGACGGTGGTGTCCACGGCGTGCCCGCCTCCTGGTGCGTCGGGTGCTCAGCCCTGACTTGCATTCTAAAAATAGCCAGCACCGTCACCTCCCCTGAATTCTGAATCATGACTTCAAAATGAAAGAGCTGGCCGCCCTGCCTGCTGATGAGGTCATGCCCGA
>NW_004567104.1:73597143-73627902 GCF_000260355.1 Condylura cristata | reverse complement strand
TAGCCACCTCTTCTGCACCCCCCTGTGCAGCGGTCAGCTTCCCTGGCCAACTCTGGTGGCCCCGCTCCATTCCCTGGTCCCCACAATCTGTCCTTGGGGTTTGACCTGGGGGAAAGGCTCAGAAAACCTGCAGACTGGAAGCCCAGGAAGCTTTCTGAAAGTTTTGCTGTGCAGCACCACCCTCTCTCTGGGAGGGAGCCCAGCGGCTTCCCAGCTCAGCACCCCCCCCCCCCCCCCCCCCCGCCCCAGGCTTTTCCCAAGAGGCTGGCCGATTTCTTTCCTGACCCGAGACAAGCAATCCTTGAACTCGCACTCACATCCCGAACTTGCCCTTTGAGCATCGCAATCTCATTTTTGCTGGCCCTGGGAGCAGTAAAGCGGGGTGAGCCAGCAAGCGGAGGTGGGCCCCTTGCAGGGTGTTCCTCTTTAAAAACAGTATTATTTTGGAGGCTAAAAAGTAACAAAGTGAGTGGGAGAACAGTAGTGGGCTGTTGGCTTCCTTTACAGTAAGCACCTTTATTCATTGTCTTCCAAGTCAGTCATTTTTATTTTTTTCAAATTAGCTGCAAAGCTTTTAAGCCCCAGAGTTGATGTCTATACACAGCAGCGCCCTGGACTTGACTTCCCTAGACAAGGGGCAGGGGGTGAGGGGTGGGAGGGGAGTCATGCGCAGTGTGGTCTCTGGCCAGAGGGATAACAAATGATCTCTTGGAAAGATGCCAGAGCCACCTCATAAAGCGTGTTTCTGTGACGCTAAGAAGTGTGTAGAGATTGGCCGTTGTTCTGCTGACTGACTGAGTGTGGTAAATCATACGTTCTTGCATTTTCATGAAACCCCCTGTAGCAGAATAAAGAAAGGCAGAATCTCAAGGCGGACAGGTGATTCTCTGTCTTCTCTCAGAAAGGAATCAGGTGTTCTTGAAATGAACAACTCGCTTCCTCAGTGAGAAATGCGATGATGCAGTGACTCAGGGGTCATTTTAACTCCTTTTATTTTTGTTGTTTTTTCAGGCCAAATTTGAGGCACTCTTTCGGACCTATGACAAGGACATCACCTTTCAGTATTTTAAGAGCTTCAAGCGAGTCAGAATAAACTTCAGCAACCCCTTATCTGCAGCAGATGCCAGACTCCAGCTGCATAAGACTGAATTTCTGGGAAAGGAAATGAAATTATATTTTGCTCAGGTGAGTGGGGCCGTTGGTTACATTGTACACACACTCCATTAAGCACCCCAGAATTTATCCTGAGAAAATAACAGCTTGTTATTCAGGGTCTCACCTATTTAAAGAACATTCCAGGGAGGATTGGAAAGAGTCCTCAACTGACCCCTCAGCTGGGCTGGGTTTGGGGGAGCTTTGGTGCTGAGCACGTGAGAATCTAGACATCTGAAGAGAGAGAGCCTGAACCCCCAAATCACACATGGTGTTGCCGACCAACATTATTACTGCAATAAGCATAACTTAATTATTGTTACTAATCATAACAGGGAAAAGAACCCGTCCTCAAGCTTGTGTGGAGAAAAGACAGGAGATGCCTGTCCCTGTTCAGGGACATTGTCAGGTGGGGTGTGTGGACACAGTTAGTGAGCACAGCCGGGGGTTGTGACTTTGCTGGAAGAAGGAGGCCAATGGCTTGGTCCCCAGAGTGGACCAGGGGGCTCCTTGCTCTCTGAGGCTTGTCACCCACACGCTCACTGGCTGGGGAACTGCAGCCCTCGCGCCGCCACACAGGCTGTGCTGGGCTTGGAAGGGGAAGTGGATCCTCCAGGCTGCCACGGCTCAGGAGTTCTCCTGTGAGTAGGGTCCAGGGCTGTCCAGGGCTTTCCGCCACCTCATCCTCTTCAGGGGACCTGCGGTGGTGGGGGACCCACTTTGAAGGCAGTCGCAGTAGAGCTCCCCAACCCCGGGATGGGGAGCCAGCAGGCCCTGCAGAGAGGCTGGCCGATGGGCAGCACATCAGATGCCCACTCCTCAATGCAAATCCGGGTGGACTTACTGCTGGGCCGCACTGCCCCCTGGCGGCGGGCGGAGGCGGGGCTCTGCCCTCAGGCCCGCGTGAACCTGGGCCTTCCGCTGCCCCCGGGGAGGGCAGAGTCTGGCTAAATAATCCTTGGTCCTTGGCGACTTCTGATGATTAATTTAACGCGTGTTCATCGTGAAGATTTGGGCAGGGAGAGGAAGATTAAAGTGCAGTGGACCCTGGAACAGCACAGCTTGAACTGCCGAGATCCAGTTAGACAGGACTTACTCTGGGAGGGTGTGTGGCTTGGCATCCGCAGATTCGAACCTGGAGCCCGCGGATACGGGGTGTGCGCTGTGAGGCATTCAGGCTTTGGAGGGTTTGGGTGTGGCGGGAGGCCTGAACGCCCGCCCAGCAGGTACCAAGCCACACAAGCGTTAGGTTTTGCGGTGATCCAACGTTATCCTCAGAGTTGCGGCTTGGCATGGGCGGGTGGGCACCCCTAAGTTGTTCAGGGCCAGCTGTACAAAGAAAACCCCCAACTCCTAGGATTTGGAAGTATGCTCCTTCTGCACACACCCCTAATCGCCAGCGTCACTGCAAAGCCAAGCTAGGCCATAGTTATCGCCTTCTTGTACGACCTTCTGGAAGATGGATGCTTTTTCCTTTTTTCCCTTTGGCATCTGATGCACAACCCCAGGGGCAGTGCCCAGCCCTGCACCAGGAAGCCTGAGAGTGGTGGGCAAGAGTCCCGGGTTCGCGCTCCTGCTGCCCCTGGGAAAAAGACATCTCTCAGCTTTAGTGTTACGGAGCTAGAAGAGGTGAATATTCCCAGCCCTCTGACCTCGGCGAGAGTGGCGCTATTTTTTCTATTTAGCTAACGCCGTCCCTCCTCCTAGCTAGTTTAACCACGGCCAGTCCGGCACCCGCAGGTTCCCAGTCCTGGGAAGGGCTCCCACCGTGTCGGCCCGTAGCCAGAGTCCACACCGCCGTTGAGTGCCCCACACAGACCTTGCAGGAGTCCTCCTTGAGCCATCCCGGGTCTGGCGTCCGGCTGGGCCTGTCCTCTCACCCCGTCTTCCCGAAAGGTCATTAAATGCCGCTCGTGTGTCTTTGTCTCCCCAGACTCTGCACATAGGAAGCTCACACCTGGCTCCCCCCAATCCTGACAAGCAGTTTCTGATCTCTCCTCCCGCCTCTCCGCCGGTTGGTTGGAAGCAAGTGGAAGACGCCACGCCCGTCATAAATTATGATCTTTTATATGCTATCTCCAAGCTCGGGCCAGGTGAGCGGTGCTTGCAGGTGGGGAGGGAGGTGAGGACGCACCGAGGGTTATACTGGACCCACCTACCCGCTCCTGAGCTCTCTCCATCCCCGTCCTGCCTATCACTCTGGCCGGCAGCGTCCAGCCTGCCTCTGGCTTTGTTCTTAGGGGGGCCTAGAAGGTCGGTGTGAGAACAGCCCTCCACCACCGAGCACAGCCTGTAGGGTGGTCAGACTCAGTCTCGCCTCCTCTCCTCTTTCCCAAGTGGGGATGAGCATGGGAAGGGGAAAGCAGACCCCCCCACCCGAAACTGCATTTTTAGTCAAAGTCACCCCATGGATGACCTGATTCTGGCCTCTGGAATATGCAGAGGAGCAGCAAAAACCACAGTGAAAAATGGGCCCCTCTGGGTCCCTAGGGGTGCTTCCCCACTGCGCCTCTGGAAAGGAAGAGGGGCGGTCCTCTAAAGGACTCGAGGAGCAGTGGGGGACACGGGTACCAGGCCTCAGCTGCCTGTTCACAAAGTGGGGAGACCTGCTGGGGTCGGAGCAGCGGGTGAGGTCCTGGTGTAAAACGCAGTGCCCGGCCGCGACGGCGCTCAAGACCGAGGTTTAGAAACAGCGAAACGGCGGCAGCTGTGCCCCATGGGACTGGGGTGAGCGCGGGCACCGCTGGGTATTGGGGTGTAGAGGTCGGAGCCGCCCCCCTGCCTGTGCCTGGAGCAGACAGGACGAATGCTGAGACCCGCAGCTCCCCTTGCACCACAGCAAGCTGATGTCCCTTTGAGCGCTTGAAGGTTTTATTTTCTTAGACCAGCAGCAGTTTTTTATGGAAAAGATCACATTTCCCAAAACATCTCCCCGGAAGTCCCCTCTGGCAGAAAGCAGGAATCGTGTTACGACTTCCTGCCAGTCGGGCATGAAGGTCAGGGTGGAAACGGCCCCTTGGAGGAAGGGTTGCGGCCACGCCTCTGAGGGTCAGGTCTGCGGGGTGCAAGAGCAGTGCACAGTGCTGCCCTTTGGGCACGGCTCGTCAGGCTGCGTGGAGGCAAGAAGAACCACGAAGAAAACGCCTCCCTCTCCACACCTGCCAGTCCTTCAGAGAGGCTTCTCGAGAGATCGTGCTAGAAAGCAGACATAGTAGAGTCCACTTGCCCTTCACTCGCTCCGCAGTGGGCTGGGCAGTGTCTCCCGTAGGGGCGCTTCAGCAACAGGTTTCTGCAGAGATTTTGCAAATATGGTCCTTAGCCCTGAGCTTTCTGGATGTGCTTGATCAGAAGGCAGCTGAGTTTATAAAGAGGCTCCCGCCTGGCGTGAGCTCAGGCTCCCCGAGAGGCACAAGTGCAGTCGCCGTAGCACTGTCGGCGAGAAGAAGCACCCACCTTTAAGCAGGTCAGCACACTGTCTACCTGCAGAATAGTGAGCAGGGCGTGAGGCAGGAAGCCCTGCCTGGACGAGCACAGAGCCTGGGGTGCACACCCTGCAGGGTGAGCGGAAGCCAGCCCTGCGCCCTGATTAAGACCCCTCCACTCCTGCTTCTCCCAGTGGCCCCAGGGAGATTCACATCCTAACACGGGGGTGTGGAGGGGTGTGGGGGTGACTCGGTGTGCGCTAAGAGCTTTGTGCACCCATCTAAGAACAACCCAGCCAGCTGAGGCCTTTACTACCCCATTTGCAGAGAGGGAGACTGAGGCACACAGAGAGGCAAAGAACATGCCCCGGCCACGGGCCCAAGGTGGCAGGGCTCACAGCCCACGTGCTGGCCACTGCACTGGCCTCGCTGCCGCCTCAGCCCCGAGGCGGCTCTTCCTGCCGCCCAGAGCCCTGCCCGCCTCCCAGCGCAGGACGCTCATCCCCGCCAGCCACACCCGACCGAGCCCGGGACAACTCAGGCTGACGTAGAGCAGCTTGGACCCAGAGACAGGACCCTCCCGCTTCAGGAGGCCGACAGGGGCCAACTGGAGAGGACAGCGGGGCCGAGAGCTTGTCCAAGCGCCTGGACGGAGCATTCACGGCTGTGTCTGCGCCGGGCTCCCGGGGCCATGTGCTCTGCCCAACTCGGCAGGGGCCTCCAGGGGCACCTGCCAGGTCTCCTAACTTGCTTATTCATGCAGGTCTTTGCCTGACTGCTGCTTGTCCAGCCACAGTGACTGAGGGGGAGTGGGGGGGGGGCGGGCGGTGTAGACCTGGAGGCAGGAGGTGCAGTGTTACCTGACAACACATTGCATCCCCACCTTTCAGATGCCTGACTGGAAGCAGAGTAATACACAGTGGCGATTTAGACATACACGTTCGCGTGTGTATTCATGCACAGTTGTTTTCTCGGTAACTCACCGCAGAAACGCTGGATCCAGCTGGGTCCCGCCAGCCCCGGGATCAGTCGCAGAAGCTGGGCCAGTGGGACCCCCGAGTGCGTCTTGCGGCTCCCGGTGCTCTCTCCCCCAGCAGCCTGGCCGGGGTGACCCCGCCGTTGTTCTCTCTCCCCAGGGGAAAAATACGAATTGCATGCAGCGACTGACACCACCCCCAGCGTGGTGGTCCACGTGTGTGAGAGCGATCAGGAGAACGAGGAAGACGACGAGATGGAGAGGATGAAGAGACCCAAACCAAAAATTATCCAGACCCGCAGGCCGGAGTACACGCCCATCCACTTGAACTGAACCGGCACCCTGCAGGCGCCCCAGATCGCGCTCGGGGAGGAATCTTTTACTGTGGAACTTGGGAGGTGGTCGCCGTGGCGATCGCCGTGGCAGGAATTCTAGTTCATGTTGCCCAGAGGAGAATCGGGGTTCGGCCTCCCGGTTCTGACACTGTGCCCATGACCACGGCCTCTGGGCCAGCCGCCGAGTCGGGGCGGTCACACACTTGGGCCTTGGGGGATGCGTCCAGAAGACTGCTGACGGTCGTGTTTGTACTTGTTCTTTCCTGGTAGGTTCTGTGTTTGCTAAGGGCAGGTTGAGACGTGGGTCCGGGCAGGGGACTCTGTTTCCGGGGCCAGGGTCCTCCGGTTGGAAAAGGCGCCGGGCACAGCCACAGAGTGTGTGGCGCAGAAAAGTTGTGGGAACAACCACAATGCAGTGTGGAAACTGTAGTGTTTCATCGTTCGCCTCCCGTGTCCCAACGTCTGTGCATGTTATTACCGATTTTCAAAACTAACCTTGGTCCGTAGGTAGCATCGTGCCATGGCTGTGGGGCACCTTGGCGGAGGCCGGGGGGCGTGTGCAGAGTCCTTACCGTTGTAGAGTCTCAGCTCTCTGTGCAGCAGCCCCCCACAAGTGAGATGCGACCAGGAGGAACCCCCACCCACCCCATCCTCTTAGGCACAGTGTGCGACTTGTGCTTTTGCAAAAGCTGATCTGAAATTCCTGCGTAGGGTTTCACTTCTAAAATCCAGAGAACAGCGGTTTCACTGCCAACTTTTCGTGGATGAGAACCTTTAGGGGTTGGGGTCAGGCGTAAGTTTTCTATCATTTCTCCTACATGATGGCTTGTATCCGGGCGTCGTAGTCAGACGCCTCTTGGGAGGACCTGTTGGTTAGGAGAGCTGATTTTTTTTTTTGGTTTTTTAACCCCACAAAACCATCAAGATAAACCTGTAAATAAAGCTGATCGTATTTACTCATACCTGTTGTACCCTTGGGTGGAAAATATGGCAGTGGAAAAATAGTGTAAGATGTAGTAACCTACCTGTGAATTGTATGTTGTTTTAAAAAAAACAAACACTGTTCAGATGTTTGACGGGGCTTGAATTCAACGCATGTGAAGTGGAAATAGTGTGTGCTGGTGTTCGAGGGCTACAGTGCCTTTCTCCTTCACCTCCCACGCGGTTGTTACACGAGGTCGTCGTCTGTGACTTCCTTCCTAGTCGTAATGTGGTGTCTGGTAAATAGTGTAACATTTTGGCCTTACGATACCATAACATAACAGAGTTTGTCGTTTTGAAATGCCTAATGCCGAGTAAACAATGCATGCTTTGGAAATCTGGAAGATGGTTTTCTTTGAGAAGCAAGTGTGTTGGGTTGTTCATATCAAGGAATCGACTGAATGTTCTCAAAACCCTGTTTACAGTACCGGTTGGGGGCGGGGGTCGGGATGGGAGAGCGTCGTGTAGCTGTTCAAGTGTTCTAGTTAAGTGCTTTTCAACCGGAGAGGCTAACCTCAAGATATTTTTTTTAACTGCGTTCTATAATAAATCAACACGATATGCTCTTTACGGGAAAGCTATCTGTTTGTCCTTTCATTTCTGATGATCTTTGGGGCCTGCAGTTGGAGAAGGACACAGCCTTCGATTGACCTTAGGAAGTCCCCATGCACTGCCCGAGTTCACGGAGGGTCAGCCAGGCTCACAGCACGCGGCTGCACTGACGGGCCAAACATGAAACAGAAATCAGAAGGCTGAGCACGTCCTTGTGCAGAGAGATGCCGCTGTGATGACAGACCAGGCGCCAGCAGTGGTCTTGGTTCTCTGTCCAAGGAGTTCTCTTTCCTGCACAGGGAGGCGCCGTTACAAGGCAGTCCCGTGCGGAAAGCCAGCCTGCAGCCTTCTGTTTGAAGCTCGGGCAGCCTTCCCCTGGGACACGGATGAAGTAAGGGGTGAGCCCCTCTGCCTGCCCCCGCAGCCCTAAATGGCCCAGTTTTATTGGCTGGGCTGTAAGCAGATGACATTCCTCTCCGTCGAGATTATCATTCAGATGTCTCCATGACGTCCTCTTTTTTTCCGTTTGAGTAACCCCATTCTGTCATCCCCCAGAACTGTTGCATATATATATGTATAAATAGACAGGTATGCAGAGCGTTCAGGATGTGACTGAGACGGAGGAGAACAGGGCAGGTGGAAGTGAGAACTGAGCGAGAACTAGAGATCTATTACAAATGTTCATTTATGCATACAGAACTGGGGTGCAGGCCAGGGGTGCATGGGCGGTGAGAGGCTTCATCGGAGACAGAGTGGGGAGCAGAACAGGCAGACTGATGTAGTCCACTGCTGAGGGGAGCAGCAGGCGGGTCAGGAGAGGTCTGCTGCGCCCTGGGGGTCACCTCCGGGGCAGGCGGGGATCTAACTCATGCTGAGGTGGCTTTAGCTTCTCCATGCTGTGCTTTACCCCGCTGTGCCCCGGGGAGGACCCATAAATGTTTATTCATAAGTGGACCAAGTCACTTCCTCCAAGCTACTGGCAGCAACAGGGAACCCAGAAGTTTCAGGAATCGGCACAGAGCCCCAAAATATCTGATTTTTGCCAGATTTCTAAGTTGCCCCCAAGGCCGGGTCCTTCGTGGCAGCCTTCGCTTTCCACTCCCGAGTTTTTCTGCTCTTCTTTCCATTCCTTACCTTCCCGGTGCATCTCCTGGGCTGCTTGGTGGCCTCTTGCCAGCAGTAGCTGAATGCTGATACTGATGCCATAGATGTTTGAGGTTAAGCATGTCAGAAAATCCCCACGACCGCCAGGCTGATCCTGCTGACCAGTGAGCAGTCACTGGCTGGGATGTACTTCGCCCTCATCGTCCGGAAGCCCTGGGGGCTGCGTCCCCAGAGAGCAGGATTGGGGGGCATGCTGGTCCAGGGCAGATTTCATAGATCATCCTGGGCAAAGACAAAATTGCTGTAATTCACTCACACCTCCGGGGGCCCCCTGACCCCCAGGGAAAATTGAGGCAGGTAGCCCCACTGCCTCCAAGCCCCCAGGCCCTAGAGCAGACAGCACGTCAGTGAATGTTCTTGCTCGAGACCCAGTGTCTCGCGGGATGCCCACGATGGTCGTGCGGCCGCCTCGGCCGGCCTCAGAGCAGCAGGGTGTGGTTCTGGCACCCGCAGATGGCTAAGAAGTGCCCCAACCTGAGTGTGCAGAGCTGGCCCTGCACACTCTGTGGCTCTGCTAGTGAGGGGCTCTGTCCTAAGCCAAATGACAGGCACAGGGCAGGCAGAATCAGGCAGCTCTTTGCTGCTGACCAAATGTGTTCCTTAGATGCATTTGACGGCGTATATTTCGAGCAGATGATCCAGTAACTTAGGATCAGCCCGGCAGAGAAAACCAGGCCCTTGAGACGTGCAGTCGATCCAGGTGAAAGCCTGGGAAGCGTAAGAGCAGTGGTTGTTGCTACTCAAGGAAAAAACATTGATTTGCCGTCAGCCAATTATTTAGGGTTTCACACCTCCAGAATGTTGTGTGAATCAGTGCCCACAGGAGATTTGGGTTCCTAGGGAGCCTTCATTTTAGGTGAATTGCATGGAATTCACGGCACAGTTAATAGGCTTTATCACATACTCGATTGCACAGGATCCAGTGAACATGGGGTGACCAAAGATGAGCCAGCAGCTGAGCGTGTGAGCCGGTTGGGACCTCGCGGGGTGTTTGTAACCTGAGAGCCTCTTTACACTTTCCTCTAGGGGTCGACAATCCCAGTAGGCACTTGGACTGGCCTCTGTGGCGGTCACTTGCAGCCTTGAGTGCAGAAGGCACTTGGGGTGTGGGCGTGGAGTCCGCATGCCTGAGGGTGGACACCGGAGTAAGGGATGGGCGTGCATGCGTGCGTGAGCGTGCTCACCCGAACATGGGCGCCGAGGCTGTGAGGGCGGAGTCATTCGGCGACGAGTGGCCACGAGAGACATCTGCGCTGAGAGGAAGCCCAGAGGAAAGCAGGTATGAAGCTTCGCGGGGCCCAAGTTGCTGTCCTCCTGCCTGCTTGTCTCCCCTGTGCACCACGAAGCCAAGGACTCCAGGGTTCTCCTTTAAGTACCCCGGGCTGGAATGGCTGCAAAACAGAGTGACATAAAACGACGGGGGAAGAAGTGACTCTCAGGATACGTCCTGTCACCCAAATCTCTGGCCTCCTCATGCAGGGCTTTTGTGAACTGTTTCCAAGCATACCTCCGCTCTTGGCCATCTCTGACGCACGCTGAAAATGCTTGCTCTGGTGACTCAGCGAAAGCTACATGGCCGTCAGGTAGATGGGTTTTGTTCTCACATACCTCATTTTTTTCAGCAGCCCCTCTGCTGTTCGTGAAAGGTCATTATAATCATGACTATGTTTATGAAAGAGAAGGAAATTATCTCCAAGTGGTTGGGGCTTGCTGCCTGTGTTCGACATTTCCTTTTCTGTCGGGGATGCTGAGAGGGATTTGATGCCCCTTCTCCGCCTCCCAAGAGTCAAGTGTCTGCTATGTACCTGCTCCCAGCTCCCTCGTTCAGGGTATTTAAGGGTCACCAGGGGTCCCCTCCTGACTGACATTCAAACCCTGGTCATGTGGAATGTTCCGTGTTTATAATGCAACTGGTTCTCTCCCCCATGCCCCGCTACACATGTTCTCTCTGCTAGAACATTCTCCCTGTGCCCAGCCCAGAACAGGCTAACCCCATGAAGCTCTGCACCCCACCAGAGCAGTTCACATCCTCCCGCTCACCTCTGCATCACTAGCAGCTTCTCCTGTGCCCGGTTTGCAACACTCAATAAATATTTTTGAAGAAATTAACCGCCTTGTTGGAATCTGAGGCTCCACATTATGTCTCTTCCCCCGTAGAATCATTTCCAACTTCCCTTGCTGAGCTTTCCATTAACTCCATACTTAGCAGGTGTGATGTGTATTTTTTAAATCATAATTGTAACTGTCTTCCCTGTTAGAACATAAATCACGTAGAGGTAGGATTCCTGGTAAATCACAGCTTACACTAGACATACAGTAAAAGATGGATGAATGGATGGATGATGGATGGATGATGGATGGATGGATGGATGGATGGATGGATGGATGGATGGATGATGGATGGGTGGATGGATGGATATCAGGATGATGGATGGATGGATAGATAATGGATGGATGGTTGGATGGATGATGGAGGATGGATGGATGATGGATGGATGGATGATGGATGATGGATGGGTGGATGGATGGATATCCGGATGATGGATGGATGGATAAGTGATGGATGGATGGATAGATAATGGATGGATGGATGGATGGATGGATGATGGAGGATGGATGGATGATGGATGGATGGATGATGGATGGATGATGGATGGATGATGGATGGATGGATGGATGGATGGATATCCGGATGATGGATGGATGGATGATGGATGGGTGGATGGATGGATATCTGGATGATGGATGGATAAGTGATGGATGGATGGATGGAGGATGGATGGATGGATGGATGAATGGATGATGGATGGATGGATGATGGATGGAGATTTCAAAGAGAAAAGAGTAAGAGGTCACTGAGACAAACAGAAAAGTAATGAGGTGTGTTCCCCTCTCTCTTGTCAGTAGACTAAGTCCATAGCCCAGTGTTTCGATCCCACAAGTCAGCAGGCTCCTAGGAGTGAGAATGAAAGAGAGTAAAAGGAGACATCACTAAGTTGGGGTAGAGGTGAGAAAGCGAAAAAGACTTTGTTTGCAAATTTTCCTCTTCACGGCAGGTTACTGGCTAGAGGGCATGGAACTGGGAGGCTGTGAGAAGTTTTCGGGGTGACAGATGTTAGATATCTTGACAACATAGCAACATAGCAACAGTAGCAGTAGTGACAATCCAAAACCTTGTAAGAGCATTTTTCAAGTGGGTAACACTTTGCTAACACTCCTAAAAGACAAATTAGAGGCAAGGCAGCATGGAGAATTAGAATGTCAGTGTTCTAATCCATCTGCTCTGAAAAATGGTGATTTATCCATGGCAATTTGTGAACCTCAAACATCGTCTTGGGCTATATTTATTTCCTTAGGGTTTGATGTGTGACTATCTCCTTAATTTATTTAGTTGTTTGTTTGTTTATTTATGCAGAACCAGTGCAGCCACATCAAGAATAATGTCCATCCAAATAGAATCAGTGGGAATTGAAATGAGCTTTATCTAGCTCTTCAGCTGCCTCGCCACCCCGCGCAGGAGGGGCACTGAGCCAGGAAGACGCATTGTGCTGGTGCATTTGAAAGGCGCCATGAAAGTTGCACCACTAGGAAAAACTATTAAACAAGCAAAATAAATAAATAAAAAGTAAAAATCCACCAGTTCCAACTAGGTTCATTTTGTTTCTGAGGCTTCTAAAACATGTTTTTCCTGCCAACCATATCAAGTGTGTACCTTTTTTATGGAAATTAATAAAAAAATCAAGGCACCAGAATGTTGGAAAATCACTTTTAAAAGCCCCTATATGTATCATCCACCACTATGATAAGCCGTGGCTTCTGTTCGCTGTGTATTATTCCTTCCTAAATCTAATATTTTCGTGTGGTTTTACTATAAACTCAGTTGCCAGTTAACTTCTTTGAACTGAGTTCAATTAAATTCACGATTTTTATAAAGTATAAATAATCCCAGCTTGCAGATTCGGTGGCAAATCTTTGATTGAAAATAAAGAAAGAAAATTACTTTGTAGAGAGACTGAAGAGCGGCAACGTAGAAGATGTCCTCAAGCATCTTCCCATTAAAGGGCCAGGAGCGGAGAGGAACACCCAGGTCTGCTCGTACCACCCTGAGTCACAGGGACACACCGCGCCAGCAGTGACATCCATGGCGCCCGCCGTGACATCCGCGTGACAAGAAGGAGCGGCCCCGAGCCTGTCACCTTGTCAGGTCCCTGCTCAGCTGGGCCCTGTGGCTCTCCAGCATGTTGATTGAAGGACGGACCCAGACATCCGGGGCCCTACCCTGGACTCCAGGACGTGACCTCGCGGGCAGCAGGCACCTTGCAGATGGGATGAATGTAAAATGGCCCTGAGTGCCGGGTGCTGTAGAAGCAGCCACAGGGGCGCTTAGAGGGGAGAAGAGGGAGGGCTGAGAGCAGCAGAGATCTGGCACGCAGCCCCGCAGGCTGTGAGGAGACAGGGCCCTGAGCGCCATGCTTGAAGCCCACCAGAAGGAAAGGCATCCCCACCGACCCCCACTGAGACCCTGCTGCTCATAGTCTCTGACATGACACTTCCCAGCTGAAACTGGGCTCTGGACTCTGGCCCCCCAGATGGAAGGATAAGTGGGAGAGAATAAAGATTTGTGCTCATTTGTTGCAACAACCGTAGGCAATGAATAGACACCCCCACTGTTTTTGATCCCACTCCCCACTCCACCCCCCTAAAATGTCTCTGGTATATAGCTGTTCATTATTTTTATTATTTTCTCACCTGGTCCTTTATTCTCCTGCTATAAACGAAACCATCTGGTATTTTTCTTTTTCTTTCTGGCTTATTTCACTAAGCATGATCATTTCCAGCTCCATCCATGTTGGTGCAAAAGGCATGAGTTTATCTTTTTGATCGCTGAGTAATATTCCATTGTGTATATGTACCACATCTCTTTAATCCAGTCATCTACGTTTGGGCATTTGGGTTGTTTCCATGTCTTTCCAATTGTAAATAGAGCAGCAATAAACATGGGGGTTCAAGTGAATGCTAGTGTACTTGAGGGTTCTTAAGAGACCGGAAGGGGTAAAGGGAGGGGGCATCACAGGCCTCCTTCTCCTGCCCTTGCCCTGACCCGGATGGTGGACCCAGAGTGCTCTTCCCCTGCAGGGACCTGGCCTTGGCAGTCCCTTGCCCGTGCCCTCTGGCACCCAGCTCGGGCAGGGCCTGCCCCCACTGGAGAGACAGGCGGGGGGAGAGGAAACCTCAGGCAGAAACCTGGCCTGTGTCCTGCCATCCCTGGGTCCCCACAATGGAGAAGACTGGGAATCTCTTGAGAGCTTGAACTGAGATGTAGGTTGGTGGCGCCCACAGCCAAAGACAACAGCGCCCCCTGCTGCCTGGTGGCGAGAACCTAGAGGTACAGCGTGGGGCGGGTCCCAGAAGTCAGCTCAGAGGTGGGACCTGACAGTCCCGTGCAAGGCTGTGAGGGGATGCAGCCAGGAGACTTGGGCAGGACCTCCGAGTGGCAGAAGGTGATGGGGCCCAGCAGGCGACATCCCTAGCCCGACGAGTAAGTTTCTTTGTGTCTGAGGGGGCTTAGTGGATTGGTGAGGAGTCGAGCGTTTGAGTAGGGAGAATGGCTAAGTTGGCCCCCAAAGTCCCTGCCCAGTGACAGGCGCTGCCCCCTTGAGCTTGAGCAGGACCTGAGGCTGCCATGAGAGAGCAGCCCCATGGCTGTGTTACTGTGGGGAAAGGAACTTTGCAGGCAGAACTCAGAGCTCTGGAGGAGTCACTGGGAGTTGGCCAAAAGGAAGATTATGCTGGGTGGGCCTGACCTAAGCAGGTGAGCTCTTAAGGGAGACAGGAAGCAGGTGCCCTCCTACTGACCCAGGAGAGCTGGGCTGCCAGGTTGTGAGAGGAGGGCGTCTGAGGGAAGCTTCTAGAACCTGCAGGCAGTCAGTTCCTAGGCAACAGTTCGCCAAAAAGGTGACTTAGGGTCTTACAGAGAACTACATGGAAATGAATTCTGCTGACAACTGCATGAGCTTCCTGAGCCTCACCTGGAGTTCAAAGTGGCCTCACCTGGGAGATGCCCTTAGTGGAGGCCCGGCCCCCACACACCTGGAATTCTGACCCACGGAAATTGTGAGCTACTAAATAAGTGTTGTTTTAAACTCCTCCGTTGGTGTGACTAGTTGTTCAGGAATAGACAGTGAGCAGGTGTGGACTCTCAGGGCCAGGCTGGCAGGTCACAAGTTCAGCCTGAGGTCAGCCCCTGCGGGCAGGCCAGGGACATGGCCTGAGCTACCTGCAGCCCTCCCTGCACTGTGCCCTCAGGTCATGTGGAGCTGAACACTGATCTCTTGTCTCCTTTTTAATGGTGCACTTGTCAGGCTTTACACTCTCCTAGGCTACTTTGCAGAGAGACAGATGATTTAGGTGGGTTTTTTTTAAAGGTACAAGATTCATGGTAGGATTTATCATTTTAAATATACAAAACAGTTTACTCTGGTTTAAAAATCAGGCTGCAGATGGTTCTGAGAGTGAATGGGAGGGCAGTAACCCTGTACATGAGCCATTGTGTTACTGTAAGGCCATGAACTCATGAAATATTATCCTGTTTCATCATTGCTCTGCGTTCCTTGAGCACCCCATGTGTCAGGTACTGGGGCCAGAGCTGAAGGGGAGGGGAGGTAAACAGAAAGGCGAACACAGCGCCCACTCTCACAGAGCTGAGTCAGAGGAGCTGGGCAGTAAGCATATAACATAATTGCAGACAGCGAGGGGGCCACGGAGAAGGTAAGCAAGGTGCATTCATTCCTGCGCCCCCAGAGCAAATCACCACAACGCAGGACATTGAAACAACACGCACTTGTCATCTTACAGTTCTGGGGTCTAAAGTCTAAAATCAAGGTGGCAGCAGAGTGTGTTCCTTCTGGAAGGTTCTAGGGAGGCCACTGTGCCTCCTCCAGTGTCCAGGGGCCACTGCCTTCGTTGGCTCGAGATCTCTCCCTGCAGCCCTCTGATCCCTGCTTCAGCATCTGTTTTAATCACGTCCTCTTTTCCCCCTGGATGTGGTGGGGGGAATGAGGGAGGGATTCCACCCCAGGATCTGGGGGTGATGAACGCCCAACCCCAACCCTGGACAGGTGAGGGCAGCCGCAGGTTGTCACCGGCACTCGCAGCTGCTCCCCAGAGTGTGGCAGAGACTGGTTGTTCCGATCCATCGTTAAAATTCCAGGTCAAATCTTCCGTCAGCTCATTGCGTACCATTGTCAAAGCATAAACTGTTAGTACATAGTAAAGAAAACAACCTAATTCCCTCTACATACGAGGACACGTGGATGAATGCACTTGCACCTCAATTAAAAAGGGTGACGAAAAATGACACTGTTCAGCATTTACATTCACATGTATGGCTCTTTCTGTAAAGCTGTCCAGTGACTGCTTCCTTGCTCTTTGCCTATCTCCCCTGTTTTAAAAAACATCATCTCATAATACCTAATTATTCCAAAGCCTTTCAAGAGACAATTACCTCATAAAGGTTCCAGAAACACCCAAAGCCTGATTTAAACAGATGAGCTAAGCTGGGAGACCTGAGCTAATGTGTTAGGCTCTTTGTGTGCCTCAGAGGAGATGATATGGAACCCAAGTGGGTGTCCTTCTGCGCCATCTGTTCTGAGCCTCTTCATGCTCTTGAGCCCAGTCCTCTCTCGGGGCCCCTAACTGCGTGTCCAGCTGGGTACGTCCTTTCTCCTCCAGTGGTCTTGTCCAATCATCAGCTCAACTTAGGGCCACAGGTGCCCTCTGCCTCCTTCCCCCACCCGACCATTCCTTCTTCTACCTTCGGGGTCTGGCCCTGACGGAGGTGACGCTGACCCCATCCCACACAGCCACCACCAGTTTGCTGATTCTTTCAACTTATTTGTCCCTGATTTCACAGCGCCTTGCACCTGAGGGCTCAGATGAAATAGTCACTCTGTGAGTTTCTGTTGGATGATTTGCTTGTGACCCAACTTGATTCTTTTTTCTATAGCTCTTTCTAGAAGCAGCTCCCCCAGACACAACTGAACTGAACGGACTGTGTCTGTGTAGGTGGTAAAACCTAGGGCAAAGCAGCGTGCCTCATAAATATTCTACAAGGGGTTGTTTCTCCACAGAGGCAATGTGTTTCAACATGGAAACTCAGATCCAGCTCTCCCCGTGATTCCAGGGCAGGCTGCATCTCATCCCCACGCCCCCAGGGTTGTGTTCGTATCTTGACCTGTCCGATCTGGGCAGCAGATCTAAACTGAAGCAATAAATCTCTGAGTGATGAGAAAACACTTCAAGCCCATGATTTGTCGACACACCCAGCAATTTTCTCAGTGGTTGTGCCCTTGGGATTTGTAGGGTCCAGCTAAAAGAGCTGAGGAAATCGGAGTACTACTGAGCTCCTGACCTTGACCTACAGAATGAAGCCACTGTAGCTACAGAATACACAACAGCAGCTCATCCCTGAGGAATGAGAGCCAAATCATCCTCTAATATAAGGAATTTGCTATTTAAGCCCTAAAACAACTCCACTGACACAGAGTATATTTTGAAATCATTTCTAAACAATATGCTATTAAAAAAAAGTGTAGTTAAAATTTTTTTCAGCATCATGTGTTGGTCATTCAAACAATTCTGTACCCTTGGGAATTCCAAGAACGTGAAGATAGAAACTCTCCTGGGAGGTAGACATGACCATGGGGACACCCAGGTGAGGTCCTACTTGGGGAGCTGGGCTTGACCTCTCTGGAGCTGAAGTTACTAGCGAGAGGCCTTGTACTCATTTTATGTCATGGGAAGAGAATGAACAACCTGCCTGGAGATACTCGGGGATGCTGGGTAAAGGTCTGGAAGGTGCTTGGGCTCCATGACTTTAAGAGAAACAACCCCCAACAAAAGCAGGTCCTGTCACCCTGTGATTTTGCTCACTAACAGCCAGGGTTATGACACTGAATGAGTGATGTAAGTGGAAGCCCTAATAGTGGGAGAGGAGCATGGTCCCACCTCCCAGGGAGTGTGCTGAAGATCAGTGGACATGTGTTTGTAGCCCTGACGGCAACTGTTCCACAGACTCACCAACTGCAACTGCTGGACCAGAGACAAATCTCATCTGCCTCCACCCTGAAATCCCATTTGTGGGCCAGAATCTGGAGACCTGGGTAAGCTCAAGTCCCAATTCCAAACTCCAGGAGGCCCCCAGCCTTGCCAATATGCTGCTCCCACCTTATGCCTCACCCCACCCTCCTCTCCCTTTCTCTCAGCTCCCACCTCCCAGGTCGCAAAGTGTGTGACCGTGAATTTCCATAAACATCAAAGAGCAGGGAAAAAAGAGCCTGTGTTTTGTTTGCTGTGAATGACTCTGTGGGACTTTAAATCACCTGCACACACTTCACCACCTGCTTGTGTGGTATATCGTCAGGGGCTTGGGTTAATAGCCACCTGCTACTTAACACTCAGGACACATGCTGGGAAATTAGTCCTCAGGCGACTTCTTCAAGCAAACGTCATAGGGGTGACTGCACAGGCCTGGGGGGCCAGGGGGTGACTCCTGGGGCAAGATGGTGCAGCTTCTCAGACACGTGGCCCAGTGAAATGCCACTAGTGACATGTGACCATACTCATGGACACAGACAGCCATCTCCAGGGTGAATTTGACCATCGTTATCACCTCCGAAAAGAAGCCCTAGGTCCTTCAGTCATTGAACCTCACCCCACCCCGTCACTCCCACACTCTAGCACCAGCCCGGCCCTAAGCACCACAGCTGTCTCTGCTGGTTTCTCCACTGTGGGCTTTCACGTGGGGACCCTACAGTACATGGCCTTGTGACTCACTCCTTTGACTTGGCATCACCTTTTGGGGTTCACCCACATGTAGCTTCATTCCTTTTGGGAACTGAAGGGTATTCCATGGCGTGGCTCTACTACCTTTCCTTTGCCCACTGATCAGCTGGTGGGCATTTGGGTTGTTTCCACCCTTTGGCGATTATGATTGATGCTGCTGCAAACATCTGTGTAGAAGTGTCTGTGTGGATGTATTGCTGGAATTGCTGGTCGTGTAGTAACTCTATGTCTCGTCCATTTCAGGAGGGTTAGACTGAACCACAGCCTCTGAACCATGCCCCCTAGTGTATAGGGCTTCCCACTTTTCTGTACCTCGACCACAGTTTTCACTCTGGTTTTTCCCGTGGATGTGAGAGGATATCACAGTGTGACATGTGATTGCTTTCTCCTGCTGACTAGTGATGGCAGCCATCTTAATTAGTCACTTGGTTTTGGCTTGATGGGGCTTCATCTTCTGGAACTTTCCTCCCCTCCTCTCTGTTAGCCTCCTGTACCCCACCCACTCCCATGTATCCCCAGGTCCAAAGCCCTATTGCTTTCCTTCATCACTGGCTCCCCTTTCCTCTGAGAGTCTTATGTCTGTCAACACAGGGCCCAGGTGGGCTTACCTGATCTAGGTGAGACCTCTCACCTTGGCCCTTTTGAGGAAGAAGCCCAAGAGAGTCTCTTTCAGCAAGGTGAGTTTGCTGTCGATTTCTCACAGAAGGGAACGTCTCTGCCACATGGGTCAGAATAAGCCCAAAACTAACCACTGCCAGTGTGTGCACACAGTGGGGTTCCCTGCCCACAGCACCCTGGATATCAGTGTTTTTATCCTTGCGGAGGTTAGCATTTCTGGGTGCATACCCACTGGTTGGTGATAACATGCAAAGCCCCCTTGAGACCCAGTGATCCCCAAGGGCTTTCCCAGTTTCAGAGTGACTGAGGAGCTCATTGTTCCCAGAGTCTGAGTGTAACTGGGGTGTCTTTTGGAGACCAGAAACAGAAGATGCTATCGTAAGCCTGTGGATGTCCTAGATACTCCAGCTGCAAAGTGGGGGCCTGTTGAGGATGAGATCACAGTGTTAGGGTGGGTTCTCGTGTCTGAGCTTGTCCCAGCACTGGCATGGGGCCCATGTACGTAGAGCTTACTTCTGTCAACCCCTCGAAGCTCCAGGCGCTGCTGGTTCTCTACTATTCCCACAGACTCACCAGCCACTCCTGTTGGGCGCAGAGACAAAACCTTCTCATCCGCCTCCCTCCTGCCCACAGGGCTCTGAAATCTCATCTGTGAGCCTGAAACCAGTGGGATGATGTCACACCCTTTCTCTTATCATTGAGTAGCTACCTTAAGGACGATCACAAGAGCTGATACTTGGAGATGGGGATGTCCTCCAGACCAGAGGGTCGCAGTCCCCACCCATGCCAGCACGCCCTCTTTCCATTCCCAGGAGAGTCAGGAGCAGCCCTTGGGTCCTGCCTGGACTTGGCGCTTATCTTCTGCCTAGGACGGACTGCTTACACCTCTAAGAAGGGGGGTTCCTTTCTGAGCCAGAAATCCCACGTTAGCCTCTACCCAAAGAATGTTAAGCCCTCAACTCTAAAACTCTCTGCTCTACAGTCTTTGCAGCGGCTCTGTGTGCAATAGCAAGCACGAGTAACCACTGGTGGAAGACTAGGTTGATGTGGCCAGCCCACTGGTGGAATATTATTCAGCCATAAAGAGAGACAAAACGTTGCCATCTACAGCAAAATGGGAGGCGTCTGAGGGAATTATGGGTAGTAAAGCATGTTGGCACGACAAAGACATATTGGATAGAGGTATAGCAGGCAATTTGGTAAAATGAAATATGTATTAGAAAAACTGACAGCCGCTAGTAAATGAAGCCGGAATAGAGCTCAGGTTTCTGAGATTTATAGCCAGGGAGAAGAGAAAAAATACGAAAAGAGTACAAGGGATGGTTGGTTGTAAGGAAAAAAAGATTGATTTTTTTTTATTATAATAGTTTATTTTGACATCATTTTGTGCCTTTTTCCATCTCAGCTGTAGTCCCCATGGGTTTCCCATAACCAGATCATCCGTGTGCCATCACCATAGTCCAGCGCACTTCCCTCCCCCCACCGTTTTTGATCCCATTCCCCACTCCACCCCTGTAAAATGTCTCTGGTATATTGTCGTTCGTTGTTGTTAAAATAGACTGATTTTTTAAAAAAGACCAAGGAGTAGTTAATGCTGTGAGATGTTCTGATATACTGAAAATGGAAAAAGTCAGGCCGCCAAATTGTGTACATCAGTGTTTGTAGAGAGGGAGAGGAAACAGAGGGACAGAGACCCAGAGAGGCAGAAAGAGACAGAAGAAAAGGAAGCAAGGAAGGAGGAGGAGAGGGTCACAGGTTGTAAATGGGGTAAATCCAGAAGCCTTCAAAGATCGAAAGCAGGAGCAGTGGACTCACTTGCTAACCACACATCATGGGTGATATCATGGCTGGGCCCTTCTGCTCTCCGAGTTCCCTTGGACAGGAACTTGGAACAGGGATGCCCTTGGCTCCCGGGGACTCACTCTACTGTGGCATTTACATAAGTGAGGACCCTCCTCCCCTTCCAGAAAACCCGGGGTGTGTTGTGCGCCCATCTCAGGCTACTGAGCGCCATCGGCCAGGCGTGCGCCCCACGCTGTATTCCGCACGGATGGTGAACCCCCAGCCCCCGCAGACACTTCCCTGGGCTGGCCCTTGTGGGCCCTGTGGTTGCAAGGTGCGCGCGGCATCGCGAGTCAGGACGTTAGGATGAACAAGGTGTATCCCGGCGGGGCGGGGCCAAGCCCAGAGGCACAGCGAGGGGCCGCCGGTAGAGGGCGCAACCCTGACATTCGGCCTCAGGCGTGGCAGGTGCGCCCAGGTGTCCCGAGGTTCACGCTCTCTTGAAGCGCTTCCAGCTGAAGGGCAGGGATCGCCCCGGGCGGGGAACGCAGGGTCTCAGCTGCCAGCTGTCTAGGGCGCCCTAGACGAGAACTACTTCAGTGGGGGGACCCCGCTCTTCATCCCACTGTGAAGTCAACATGGCGTTCATGTGGCCGGGAGGTCTTTGAAATGAGCAGGCTCTTCCATCACCGCCAAGAAAGCGCACTGTCAGGCGCTCAGGCAGACGGCTCCCTGGCCTCAGCGCTCTCGTGACTCTGGGTGGTGCGACTTCCTCCCCCTGACTGACTCATGCCGGATCCCCCCTTTCCTACTGCCTAGCCCCCTCTTCCCTGAGGCAAGTGGCACCCACAGGCCAGAGCAAGCCCCTCTGGTTGGGCTAAGGGCCAGCTTGAATGGTGCCGCCCCCACCCCAAGTCACACCCTCCTCATCCACCCAGAGCAGGAGTTGGCAGGCAGTCGAAGCACCAATATTTATTTCTTTAAAGATTTATTGATTTAGTTTTAAAGATTTATTTACGCATACAGAACTGAGGTGGAGATCAGAGGTGCAGAGTGGATTCACCAGAGTCAGAGCGGGGAGCAGAACAGGCAAATGGATAAAGGACACTGCTGAGGGGAGCAGCGGGCGGGTCAGGAGAGGTCTGCCGCGCCATGTGGGTCACTCCCTGGCCGGGGATTGAACTGGTGCTGAAGCGGCTGCAGCCACATTCACAGTGCTGTGCTTTAACCTGTTGTGCCACCAGGGAGGGCCCAAGAAACCAGGCTTTCTTTTGAGGTGTTTAGGGGAGCGCAAGTTGAGAACACCCCTTAGCAAGACCATATGTGGAGGGGGTATACAAAACTTATGGAAGCAGAGGTGCCTCTTTCAAGCCAACTGATAAAAATCTTTAAAAGGGGCTAGAAAAGCATGCAAAAGGCAGAATGCCGGCTAGCTAGTGCTGCAACAGGCTGTGGTCTGAGGCAAGTCCTGCAGCCTGCGTGAGTTTGGTGAGAAGGCTTGCAGCTTGTCTCCCCTACTCCCCATGAGTTTTGGTGAGAAGGCTTGGAGCTAATCTCTCCAAACACGCCCAACCCCAGTTGTCAGGATGAACTTGTGCAAGAGAAGGGTACTGGGGACCCCAAGCCATGATGGGGAGAAGCTGTCAAGCCCACTCTAAAAGGGTCCTGCCATCTGTGAGCACAGGGCAAGAACCGCAGACTTTGGTGTGCTTGAAGGTCTTTAATTAGTGTGGAAGGTCAAAGGGCATCGAGAGGAAGGATCTCAAATACAGGAGCCCAGCAGACTCCAACAACTGCCCATCCCTCGGGAGCAAGGCCCGGCCAACAGGCAGGCCCAGAGCAGAGCCAGTCGGGCCCAAGAGCAGCAGAGCAAGTGCAAGGCACATCTCAGCAGAGCCCACAGGAATGGGATCAGGCAGGTCCCAGAGAGCCGGGCCGGAAGAGACCAGAAATTCACAGGGCACTGGTGATCCACCAAGGGGCAAGGTAACGGCTGTCATGGGCTCTGTAAGGACCGGGAGAAGCGTCCCTGGTGTCCCCTGCCCGGATGTCTCTCTCCTCCATTCCACTTCAAGTTATACAGCCCCTTCACGCCTTCTGCCTTCCCAGCCGCCCCCAGTTCATGACGTCTGGCTCACGGCATGCTGGGAGTTGTAGTCCTAGGATGCACATAAGTGCGAGTGGGACGTGGGGTCCTTCCCTGGGGCCACAGCACTGGCTGCTCCCCAGCCTTCTGTGGCAGGGCGCTGGTTGGTCTGGGAGAAGCCTCTGGACGGGAGCTACTACGAGTCCGGCTGCAGGCATGCTTGCTTTCTACTTGTCTACAAGCTCTGCCTCTGCCTTGCTTATTTCCTTTTCTCAATTTTAACTTTACGACTTCTCAGTCACCTTCACGCTTTACCTGTCCCCGGAAGTTAATAAGGCAATAAGCAGTCAATAATCCCAGAGCTGCCTTGGAGACTGGCTCCGAACCCCCAGGCTGGAGGGGTGCCCCTAGTCGGTGTGTAGGTGCGTCTGCTGCTCCATTTCTGGGCTCAGCACTGCATCTGCTACCTCTGCAGCTTCCACAGGTGAGGCCCAGATCGGGTCCTCACACCCTCCTTTCCTCCTTCCCACCCCATCTTTCTGCCTGAAACCCACTGTATGAGGCCACAAAATGCCTTGTTTTTGAGCTGCCCAAATGAAGAAGTCACCAAGTCCTAGAGATCTGAACTACAAATCCGGTTACTTGTGGCACCTAACAATTCAGGGGGCAATAGAAAAGCAAAGTGTATTTCTTTGGAGTCAAGGACTTCGCATGTGGGTTATACAAATTCAGGTAGAAACTTAAAACATGTCCCGGGAACAAATGTCAGTATTGTTTAAAGATTTAGTTATTTCTGCATACAGAACTGGGGTACAGGCCATAGGTGCAAGGGCAGTGAGAGGATTCACCATGCACAGTGGGAAGCAGAACAGACAGATTGATGTGGTACACTGCTGAGGGGAGCTGCAGGCGAGGCAGGAGAGGTCTGCTGCGCCATGTGGGTCACTCCCTGGGTGGAGATTGAACTCATGCAGAAGCAGCTGTGGCCAGCTTCGTAAATTCAGGTAGAAACTTTAAAAATGTCCCGGGGGGGTCAAAAATCAGTGGTTTTTAGAGGAAGGAAAGAGGCAGATGAGTTAAGCTGTTGAAGAAAAGGTTAAATTAGTGCTCATTAGTGTTAACAAGCTCAAAGTATTTGGGGCTCTACCTGGGTTACTGATCTCAGTCTGCGGCCAAAGCCCCTCATCATCAGTCCTTGCAACCAGACGTCTTCCCAAAGGCTTGCTTGATGAGCTCGTAATACAATCGCTTTGAGTCAGTTCAGCCCATACAAGTAATGCACTGTGACCCAAAGGCAGGGTCCCTTCCCTAAGCATTGTCGCTTGGCAATGGTCCTTCTTCTGAAAGGTGTTTAATTATAGCTGCAAGTCTGTTTAGATAAAGGACCTTTCAGCCCATACATAAGATACAGTAGTTTTAGCCAGAAGGTAGCCAAAAGGACCCCAATAAACAAAACAACAGCAACATCAAAGACAGGTAAGGTCAAGGTCCCACGGACCCTGATATTTCTTGGAAAGTTCTGTTTCTCCAAGGTAATCAGCGCCACCTGAGCCTCTTCGACACCACCTGGCAGTCATTCCAGTCCAGTCAGGAAACCAGAATCGTACCAGCAGGGAGACAGGGCTGCGCCTCACCCACCTGCCCGGGAAGCCCTGTGCCCACTTCGCCTTCACCCCCGTGGGCACTGGCTCCATGGGGACTCGGGAGATGACTCGGGGAGCTGCCCCTGGCACGCTCCCTGTGCTGCTAATGCCCAGAGCAGCACTCCTTTGTGGACATTCTTCAGGGTTCAGCCCTTCTGAGGGACAAGCAAAGCAACCCGGTCCTTCCATACCAGTGTCTCCCCACAAATTCCAACTTTATTTATTTTTTTTTTATATCCAAAAAGGCAGGATCATTGTAAATTAGAAAAGGAAGGTTGGGCCCTCCCTGGTGGCACAAAGATGTAGAAGGCAGCACTGCAGCTGGCCGCAGCCACATCAGTGCGAATTCCATCCCACCCCACAGGTGACCCCCAGGGCGGCAGACCTCTCCTGACCCGCCCGCTGCTCCCCTCAGCAGTGTACTTCCTCGGTCGGCGAACGGAACACAAGGCGACTCTAACAGGGCTAGAGTAGGGGAGATTTCTGGGTACCTTTGATCTATTCTGGATGTTTTACATTTTTTGGAACAAGGTTGCGTTATTTAGACAAAGAAAAACCAAACCTTTGTTAATAACCAGCAACACTAAGCAATTTCTGCTCAAGGTTGTCGTTGCTATCCCACCGAGGGGCGCTCTGATGGCCACGTGAAGGTAGGAGACTCAGAGCCACAAGAAGGTGAGACTGGAGTCTGGAGTCTGTTTATTAGGACCATCCATGGGAATATATAGGGCCTGAGGTGCCTTGTCCATGTGGGAAAACCAGGAAGCGTACCCGACCCTGCGGGAGGCAGGGTGCATGTTTGTTCCGGGCCTGGGGCTTCTTGCATTTTCTGCTAGAAACAAGGTAGTGGGCTGCAGCTGTTTGCAGGACAGAGTGCTCTGTGCTCTGCTGGCCTGTGTGTTGACCTTACTGGGGAGTGTGCTCGCCCTTGCACAACATTAGCCAGGGCCGACAGGTGCACTTGAGGTCCTGTAGAGGACCTCAAGTGGGAGAGTCAGAGTCCCTAGGGTGAAGTGTTAAGGGCTAACTCAGGGACGGATGTATGCCCGTCCCTGTTTGAGTCCACACGGTGCCTGCTTTCCAACCCACCGGGTCACAGAATTCCCTGCAATGGAGTCCTGGGCTTTGGTGTGTGCCCACCACGGAATCCAGAGCCAAGAGCTGGGGTACAGGCCGAAGGTGCTGGGTGGTGAGAGGAGTCACTAGAGACAGAGAGGGGAGCAGAACAGGCAGATGGACTGAAACACACTGCAGAGGGGAGCAGCGGGAGACAGGAGAGGTCTGCTGCATCCTGTGGGTCACTCCCTGGCCAGGAATTCAACTCGTGGTGCAGTGGCTGCCTTAGCTTCACAGTACTGTGCTTTAACCCATTGCGCCACCAGGGAGGGCCCACCATCCTCATTTTTGAGACAATTTGCTTGCTGGATTTCCAGGGTGATACTCTCTCTTGATAAGACTTCTTCAGCTGTTCTTCTCAGCCTCCTCTCCTACTTAATTCTCCTGGGAAGTGGGCTAGGCAATGGCCAGTGGCCAGAACATCCATACACAGAATTCTGACCCCATGACCTGCAGCAGCCTGCCCCAGCCACTCCGCAACCAGCCTGGGAGGACATCCCATTGTAATTCAGATGTGTAGAAAGTCAGACCACTGTCTCTGGTTACACCCCAGGAAGCTAAAGAAGTCTCTAACAAAATGGCCAGGACTTGATAGATAATCGATAGGTTTCAAATTGTCATCCCCGCTCCCAGCCTAGACAGCCAGAGATAGCGAACATGACCCCCCACCCCATCCATCCCATGGGCCGCCCTTCTCCAGTAGCTGCCTCCAGTGTCTCCCGCCCAACAGTCCCCAATCAGGGCGCCCTCCCCGCCTTCACCAGGAAGCTTTCCACATCTCCCTCTGCCTTTGAGTCTCTTCCCAAATGCCAGTGATAGTGGCACTGAGCAAAGCTTGCCTTGGCTGGTTCGCTTCTATCTCCTTTATGAAGACTGAGCCCCTGGAGGGTCTCAGACGATGTAAACGGCCTCTTCTCAAACTATTCTTCCTCCAGCATCTCATCAAGCACCCAAGCATCAAGTAGAATCAGCATGTTGCTGACGCCCCAGGTTACTTCTCCAGCCTGACTCCTCTCTGAGTCCCAGATTCAACATACAACTGCCCACTTCTGGACACGGACCTTGAAAGGCGCCCCAGACTTTAGACCAACACCTTAATTTTTCCCGTCTTCCTATCTCAGGTGACACTGAATTCACATGATCTCAGATCACTCCTGGCTGACTTGATTCTTCTCATCACTTGGGCTCTGTCAAGACTCAGCCATTCAGCAACTCCAGGCAGTTCTGCCTAAATGTTTCTCCAATCTGTTTGTGTCTCTGTCTGCTGCAACCCATGACGTTCAAGCCCCATCTCCTCTCACCTGGACCAGGTAGTGCTTGGTGTATGTGGTGGAGTGAAGGAATGAGCTGGTTGGTTTTCTCTTCGACCTCCAATATCTGACTGCTCCCAGTGGTTCTCAAGAAACTTGTCAGCAGATGTAATTTACCTTCCAGATAACCTTGAGATTACATCACATGAAAGATAGGATGTTAACAAGAGGCTGGTGAAATGCAAGGCTCATTAGTCTTTGAGTTAGAATTCTTGATAAAAAAAGAAATCAACAGTTACCATATTGTAAAGGATCTACGAGGGCATTCATTTTCGGCAACTCAGAGGTCAAGGTCAAGTAGTGACCACAAAATAATTACTAAACTTCCTAGCTGTTATTGTTATTTGTAGCATTAGCTACAGGTTTTCACAGAGCTCTGTGGTTATGGGTACGCACCCAAACATATATACATATATCACAACTAGAAAAACGAACAGAGATAGTATCATGATTACGCATGTAACTAGACCTGCTGTACCACAAGTTTATATTTTGTGATATGTGCTCCAGATCTTTTCTATATAAGGCATTACGGGGAGATCCGAGACCTCCAATCTTTTCCCTTGGCTCTATTTCCCTTCGTCCCTCTGCTGAAGTGTCTGCTATCTTGAATGTATTTATAATCTCATGTGCTTTTATAGTTAGATGAAGTTACATAACTTGTTTAGAAAGATATACTTGTTTTATAGATGGTAATTTTTTTCCATTGGTATAGATTAAATAGTATATGGCACATTCAATATTCAATATTGCCTTTACTATTCAGCTGTGTGGACAAACATTCTTCCGGTGGTCTTACTTTGTTTCCACCCTTGAAGTTTATCAGTGGCTTGAAAGCCATTGGTTGCAATGGACAGAGAAACAAATGAGAGAAACGTTTTTTAGGTAGATTTTCGTCGCTATTTTCACAAAATGAGCGCACCCGTGCAACCACTAACTGGTCCAAAAAGTAGAATTTAACTCCACCGAGCCACGCACCTCCTAAGACATCATTCAGTCACCATCTGCTTCCCTTCCACACAGGACACACTTTCCCAATTTCTCACACCAGTTGCCAGTTTAAAGAATTAAGAGTTTAAAGGAAGGAAGAAGAATTTATAGTTCTTTCTGGCTTCTCTTACTCAGTTCTATACTTGAGAGATCCATCTAAGTTTCTTCGTGCATTTCGGTTTTTAAAACAGATCTAAACAAGGTTTTGGGTTTTTAGAATAATTCCTTTTACTTTTAATTTACATTTGTTTTTATACTTAAAAGGATTTCTTGTACACAACTTAAAGCTAGTGTTAGGTTTGATTCACCAACAATTCCTGTCTTTGAATCAGGGTGTTTGGATCATTGACATTAACCGGAAAATTATTGACATTGAAAGTGATCATTGAAATAGCTGGATTAACACCCGCCTGGCTTCTACCGCTTTCTATTTATTCCCCTGTTCTTTGCTCCTAGTTTTCCTTCCACTCTTTTGGCATTTACGGTTTTAACTGAATATTGTATATGATTTCATTTTCTGTCCTTTGTTAGCATATCAGTTATGCTTTACTTATTAATTTTTGTTTCTTGAAGTGCTTTTTTTAGGTTTGCAATATAATTGGGAAGTAGTCAAGTTCATTTTCAACTGTTTCTTCACAAATAGTGCAAGCGCCTGATAATAACAAAATATTCCGAATTCTCCCCTCCTGTCCCTGGTCCCACCTCGCCATTTGTTTTTCTTTCATATGAGTTATGATGATCAAGTACATTGTTGCCATGACTATTTTGAATGAACTGTTCCTTTGTAAGCAAAATCAAGAGCAAGAAAGGTCTATCTTTATTTTACCTTTGCTCATTCATTCTCCTCTGATCTTCCTCTCTATGTAGATCCGAGTTCCTGGACTGGATCCTTGTCCTTCTTTCTGAAGCTTCTTTCACCTTCTTGCAAGACAGGCATATTCATCACAAATTCACTCAATTTTTGTGTTTTAACTTCTCCTTTACTTTTGAAGGATAATTTCACAACATACAGAATTTTTGGTTGGGATTATTTTTTTCTCAGTGCAAAATATTTTACTTCAGTCTCTTCTTGTGTGTGTGGTTTCTGAGAAGTCAGATTTAATTCTTATATTTGCTCCTCTAAAGAAAGGTAAGGTCGCCCCCTTCCCCCCAGTTTATGCCAAGATTTTTTTTTTTTAATATTTGACTTTCTTCAACTTGTGTATGCTATACTGGGTGTATTTCCTTTGGCATTTATCTTGTTTGGTGTTCTCTGAGCTTCCTGGATCTGTGGTCCAGTATCTGACATTTGTTTGTGGAATTCTCAGTCATTTATTGTTTCAAATAATTCTTCCAGGCCTTTCTCTCCACTCCTCCTGGCATTTCCACTAAGCATCATTATACCTTCTGTTGCTGTTTCACAGTTATTGGATCATCTGTTCTGGTTTTTTCCACTCTTTATTTCTCTTTGCCTTTAGACCTTTTGGAAGTTTCTAACGCTACAGCCTTGACCTCAGATACTCTTTTCTCATCTTTGTCCGGTCTCCCCATGCCACTAATGGCATTTTTTCATTTCTTAATCTTTGTTAGAAATTCCACCTCACTGCTTGTATCACCAATCTGTTCTAATGCATTGTCTTTCCCAAGAGAGTCCTTAGCATATTCATAATTGCATTAAATCCTGAATCGATAAGCCCTGCCGCATCTAAGTGTGGTCTTGATACTCCATCTCTTCAAGCTGTTTTGTTTCTTTCGCTTTTTAACATACCTTGTAATTTTTTTCTTCAAAACCTAGACATGGTATACTTAAAAGAAACTTTAGTAAACAGCCATTTAGCAATGTGACTGTGAGCGAGAGTAGTGTTCTATAGTTCCATGGTTAGGTCTCAGCCTTTTGCCACCTTGTTTATGGTCGACAAACTTGTCAGTGCTTTTCAGTCACTCCCCACTTTAGGGGAGGGGAGACTTTCTGGGGTACTTTGAAGTGGTTACTTGTCCCCTCCCTCTAAGAGAAGTGCAAGAGGATTTTTCATACATCTTCTCTGTGAGAATCCGGTAGAGTTTTTGTTTTTGTTTTTAAGATTTATTTATTTGTGCATACAGAACTGGGGTACAGGCCAGAGGCTCAGGGGCAGCGAGAGGCTTCACCAGAGACAGAGTAGGGAGCAGAACAGGCAGATGGACGAAGTACACTGCTGAGGGGAGCAGCGGGCGGGTCAGGAGAGGTCTGCCGCGCCATGTGGTCACCTCCAGCGCAGGCGAGAATCGAACTCATGCTGAAGTGGCTTCAGCTTCTCAGTGCTGTGCTTAAACCCGCTGCGCCACTAGGGAGAGCCCTGGACTGGATTTTATAATGACAGTTTGGGGTTTTAATCCCACATTAACCCTGGAGACATTGTGTAGCCAGTGCGTGACTAATCTCAGTTTGGGGCTGGAGGTTGTGTCGCCCCCCCCGCACCCCCTCCATCCCTCAGACTTCTAACTCTTGGTCCCTGAGTAGTGGAAAGCCAGTTGTTTCTTCCTTTCAGGCAGCCACCCCAGGTCCTGACTCCCCACAACAGACTCGGCTCTTATCTTCCATTCTGGATCTCGGTGCCTTGAGCCTGCCTAACAGGAGCCACACTGCTGATTCAGACAGTTTGGTGAATTAGAGACGTCAGTTTTTTCCTCCGGGCCAGGCATTTCCTGTTGACTTTCCATTTTTTACCCTCACCTGTCTTGGCTTTGCATTCTGTGCCGAAGGGTGAATCAAAGCACGAATTCATTGAGCTGTCTTGTCCAGAAGACACTCCTTTTTTAAATTTTTTTTT
>NW_004567104.1:73593433-73596878 GCF_000260355.1 Condylura cristata | reverse complement strand
AGTGAAACCATCCGGTATTTTTCTTTCTCTTTCTGGCTTATCTCACTAAGCATGATCTTTTCCAGCTCCATCCAGGTTGCTGCAAAAGACATGTGTCAGAAGACACTTCTTTATGTTTTATTTTCAGTTCATTACCTAATTGCACAGATTTAAAGAAGCTATTTTACTTCCTCACACCAACACAAGTCAAGTGGAGTGGGCATCCTCATCACCCAAGTGCCAAATGACCAAAACAAGGAAAGAGTTCAAATGTATCATCTCTGGGTGAGAAAATGGAAGGATTTTTTGTCTTTAGTCCCCCTTACTGCCAAGACAACAACAACGCTGACTAAGCACGACGTCTGTTCAAGACAATGCCCTTACTCTTATTCAAGTCTTATGATGCGTTGGACATTTTGTGATTTCCAGAAGGATAATGTCAGAGGAGGAAAGGTCCAATAGCTGTCACAGCCATGGATTTTAATTTAGATACTGTCATTCACACCTATTCCTCCAACTTTCCTTTCTAGCTCAGATTCTCATGCTTACACGTTGCACCCAATTCAACTTGACCTGACAAATGTCCCCAGGGTTCTGTTATGTCCCAGCCATACCTCTTTCCTAGGTGGATGAGCAGCTAGTTATCTACTCCAGAAATACCTGCAGGCCCCTCCCTGGTGGTGTAACAGGTTAAGGGGCAGCACTATGAAGCTAGCTGCAGCTGCTTCAGCACAAGTTCGATCCCCGGCCATGGGGGGTGGCCCACATGGTGCAGCAGACCTCTCCTGTCTCCCCACTGCTCCCCTCAGCAGTATATTCCATCAGTCTGCCTGTTCTGCTCCCTACTCTGTCTCTGGTGAATCCTCTCACCCTCTGCACCTCTGGCCTGTACCCCAGTTCTTTATGCATAAATGAATAAATCTTAAAAAAAAAAAGATCTATCTAAGTATCTAAGTTCCCCCTTTTCTCTTGCCAGGCTCCTCACAGAGATGGATAGAATCCTTTGGGCGGTCACAGCTTACAGCTGAAGAGGAGCCATCGCAGCTACCATTTCTGACATGAGTGTGGACCATTCAGGACTGATAAAGATGGTCAGACTGGCCCAGGGCACCAGCCTGGAAACTAGTTAGATTCTGCCCAGGTGGGAACAGGCCTGCCTGAGGAATGGCTTCAGAATGGAAACAGAAGAATGGTCCTGTGGTCACTGGAAGGCAGAGGTGATAGCCCTTCACACAGGGCCAGCAGGAGAGCCGGTCACTGCTCCCTGCAAATCTTTATGGGCGAGATGAGGAGAGTCCAGTGAGGGGGTCGGCACTTCACTCTCCTCTGCAAGGCAGGCAAATCTGGGCATATTTGACCAGCCACCCTCCACCCTGCCAGTGTAGGACCTCAGGAAATGCGGTGTTGAACTAAAAGAAGCAGCTGCAACAAAAGAGAAGCTTACTTATTGAGGAGCAACTGGAGGAGAGGTCTCTGAGTTCAGACTAGGACGTTAGTTAAAGGAAGGTTCAGTCTGAAACATCACAGTTGTCATCAAAACCTCTTCACTGTTTTCAAATTCTGCCCATGAGGATATTTCGGAATTTGACTTTCTAAAATTGTTGAAGCTATTTCTTCTCACCATCCTCTCCACCATGGCCAACTCAAACTCTGACTTCTCCACTTACTCCTCCAAGCATGACCTACAGTAAGCCACAGGAATCCAGACTTCCTGATCGAAACAACAAGGAATCCACGGCAATGACTGTGGACTCTGTGTTTCGAAAAAGTGACCTTCACGGGCATTCTCAGAAAGGAAGCCTGCATGGGTTTTAACTTCAGGTTTGCCAGTTCCTTCCAGGCAGGGAGCTTGCTCACAGCAGTACTTCTGTGTTACTGGGAATTGGACAAACACCAAAACCGTATCCGACAGGCAGGCAACTGAAAAGATGCTAATCTCATCCCTGCGTCTTCCCATTCTCGGACTGACGAAACACCCAGCTATTGTTACCTCTGTGGTTTTAAAAACACAGCGCCAAAAAGGATTATGTCTATGTCTCTGCAAACTAGATCGATGGGGTTCTTTTTAAAATCATAATGGCAATGTTGGTATTCAAATGTCAAACATTGTATGCATAGATTTACTGTTCTTTCCTAGCCATGATAATATTTCAAACTGTAATTAATTTATCCAAGTTCCTATCAACATAGCATTATTCCAGAACAGAAAGGGATGGCGGGAAGGGGGAGGCAGGGGAGGTGGGTGAACAACACTGTTACCCCTTTGGGAAAAGTTTTCTTAGTTGGCTTTGTGCTTCTTTGATGGCAAGCTGAAGGCTAAGGTTATTTGTCAAATTCGAGGACAGCTGGGAAGCCTGAATTCGAGGGGCCACAGCCAGTTGTGTGCCTTTCTTGGGTGACTAGTGTACAGGCCCCCAGACCTGGGAGGAGGCAATTAATGACTGCTTTAATGGATAATCTTCCTTTCTACTAGTTCAGCAGCACTCACTGGATTTGTTCACCACACTGCATAGTAGAGACTCATAGAATCGGTGTGACAGCACTGAATTTATTTTCTAGAAAAGGTCCTCCTTTGTCCTGGGTCAACAGCTCCTAAGGATGCAACCACAAATCAGCTAGCACATGAGCACGCCATGTCACCTGACTTGTGTGTCAGACTCCCAAGCAAAGAGGAGTCTGAGGAGGAAACAGAGCAGAGAGGGAGACAGTGGCTAAGGAAGGAGCCAGAGGAGACCTGAGAGAAGGCAAAGAAACATCAAGCCCTGTGTGGGGCCACAATGGAGTTATGAAGAGCTCGGGGTCGGGGGGGGGGAGTGCCCAGATAGTGGGGTGCCCCCCTTCCATTAGTTTGTACCTTATCACCTGTCACCAAGAAGGCAAGATGGACACTTCAGTGCCCTTCCCCCCCCTTAGTTCTTATCAAAGGAAAGAAGCTTTTTGAGTACAATGGCATCCAGATTATAACTGTGCTGCTATCAAAGAAAGGGTGTTTGCCTTTGCAGGCGTTTCTTATTAGAAAGAAGAGTTGGCAGGTGATAGAAACCATGGGGTAAGAGAGCAAGAAAAAGGAGCCAAAAGGCGGGAAATATTCACATACTAATGGACTGTACATCTTGACACCCGCAGGGAAGAACTAAGAACTGTCTATGCAGGCCCAACTCTATCTGTACCCAGGGCAGGGGACACTGAGCATCTGTCCTTTTGAGCCTCTTCCTCCAGCAGATGTGAGCAGGGCTAGGAGCATAAGCAGCATCCATGTTGCAAGATGATGTTCAAGACTTTCTTAAAAGGAAGAATGAGACTTGATGGAGTTGTGGCTTTGAATGTCATCTGCATTGAGATGCAAGCTCATGAAGGATGAGGATAAACTCACTGGGTGGACCAGAGAGTCACATTTACTACCACAGGAAGGGGGCCAGAAAGACTGAAGAATGTGCGGGAGAAAGGGAGAAACATACACTAGCTA
>NW_004567104.1:73591537-73593191 GCF_000260355.1 Condylura cristata | reverse complement strand
GGTGGATAGGTGGGTGGATGGATAGGTGGGTGGGTGGATGGATGAACCAATGGCTGGGTCACAAAAGCTAAAATCACTCTTGCTATTATTATCACTAGATTAATAGAGCAACTCATGTGTGCAGGATGGAAAGAAATAAGAACAAAAGACAGAAACCAGGTTAATGAAATACAAATCCGCATCTGTAATCATGTCTTATCCTTATAATAGGAAACAATAACAGATCAACATAATAAAATAATCCATCACATGTGGGATGGAGAAAACCAGGAAGAGAAGTAAGAACACCTATGACCTTTAGTTTTTAAAAACTCCTGCATCCACCTGCCATCCCAAGAACCGGGTGACCGCAGACAGCAGTGCCTGCCTCCGTCAGGCTGGGTGCTATTCTGCCCAGGTCTGGAGCTCTCTGTTTACCTGTCCCAGCCTGCTACTAAAAGGGCTTTCATCCGCTGTGCACTTCCCCCTTCCGATGGAGTCCTGTGTGGAGAGGTGGGCAAGAAGATACTACATACATATAATGTGACCTTGAATAGGGAGAATCCAGGGGATTTTCAGAAAACATTATCTATTTTTTAAACTAAATATTAAAGGGTATGAAGTCAGTGACCAAAAGGGAAGAAAACATAGAAGAGAATTAGAAAACAAACCCGATATGAACCACTTGGTGTGCTTTCTCCAGTCCTTGGAAACAGTGGGTATCACCCTGTGAATTTAGGGCTTTGCGTTTATAACTAAGAAGCACCACGTTGTTTGGAATGGTTTGTCCAGTGATCTTAGCGACTGCAGATGACTTTCTGCTGTGTAGAGTAATATTGAGCATAGGTGTCACCATTTAACCACTTTTCTGCTTTGAGGTGTTTGGAGTGTGGTGTTTTTAAATACAACTACAAAGAACCTTTGCACACATAAACCTTTGTACGGCTCACAGACCATAGCAGCGATGTCACACCACACACAACGCACATCGAGGCCGTGGACCCGCTAGATTTTCCAAGAGGGCTGTGAGGGTCATACAGGAGCAGGCAGGGGGAGGGGTGCCCAGGGAGGACAAGGACCCAAGGACACTAGGAGAGGGGGGAGCCCTGAAGGAGCTTCCAATCTCCTTCCCATGAGAACACCCAAGGGGAAGTGACCGCTGGAAAGGATGGATGGAGACGTGGGGGCAGTAGGAGGGACCTCACTGCCGCCAACCAGGCCTGAATGCCAGTCCCTGGTGTTCCCACGGGCCTGCCTGGGTCTTCCTGAGTTTTACTCCTCCTGGCCAGAAGGAGGGGCTGTTCCCACTGCTCCTAGGACTCTGGGGCAGGGTACCAAGGTCTAGGTGGTTTCCAGAACGGACTCCTGGCATTGGGGCCCCTCTGGGTGGTCCACAGCTACACCCCAGCTCGAGCCGGCTGCCCAGACAGTAGGTGCACAGTAAATGTCCACTGTGTGGCCCGGACCAGCTGCTGGACGCAGCTAAAGGGAGCCTGCTGGGGGGGGCGCCGGGGTGGGGGTACAAAGGGGGGCACAGCCTTTGAAGTGGTTGCTTGGAGCTGTTTGAAGGGGTGACTATCCGGGCTCTTGGCAGAAAATGGGGGTCTCTTGGAGGTTGTTGTTTTGTTGGCCGCTGCGGAAGGCCCGGCTGTCTGCGTGGCCGGCTGGCAGCTCT
>NW_004567104.1:73588912-73590157 GCF_000260355.1 Condylura cristata | reverse complement strand
AGAACAGGCTGACTGATGAAGTACACTGCTGAGGGGAGCAGCGGGCGGGTCAGGAGAGGTCTGCCGGGCCGTGTGGTCACCTCCGGGGTAGGTGGGAATCGAACTCATGCAGAAGTGGCTTTAGCCTCTCAGTGCTGTGCTTTAACCCGCTGCGCCACCAGGGAGGGCCAAAATGAACCATTTTGAAAATCAAGTATACCTGAAGATGCAGAGGGGTCGTGGCGACATCCACTTCTAGGGGTTGGGGGGTGGGGTGGTGTTGAATGGACCTGGTATTCATCCCTGCGCTCCTGCTTGCCAGCCTGAACCCCTGAACATGCGCTGTGCCACTCACCAGCCACTGCCCCAGCCCTGGGCACGCAGTGGTGTGGGTGAAAGACAGTCTCTCAGGTCCCTGCCCACCGCACCCCGCAATGAGCTCACATTGGGATGGGAAGACACACACTCAGCAGTGAGCACAAGGAAAGTCAGACTGGAGGTGATAGGCACCATGATGGAAACAGGGTGGGGGTGGCGGGGAGTCGGGGCGAGCAGGTGCAGGTCACCTTGGGAACAGCCCGTTGTGACCTGGTGTCTCTAGGACTAAGGTGGGTTGCAGAACGCATCTAACTAAATGACTAACACACACATATCAAATACGTGGCGCAGTAAGATAACACCAGATAAAGAATATCATGAGTTTCATGACATAAAAACACACAACATAGGAGCAGGTTTCATTGGTCACCCCATTTCTTTTCAGAATGTCTTGTGCTTTATCAGCTTTTTGCTCTCAGTCACATTGGAGTGTCACCCCTGATTCTGTGTATTCTCACTGAAGTCAGCAGGTGGGTCCTGAGTCTTCTAGGTGCTGGACTGGGGACAAGGGGAGCAAGATAGTCACCGGTTCCTTGAGCCCCCAGAGGAGACCAGTCAGCCCCAAAGGAGGTGTGAGGAGGGCCAGAGAAGGGAGGGCCCGGAGGGGTTTGGGAGGGCAGGCCAATGTGGGGTCCATGTCTCTCCTGCAGAGAGCAGCAAAAGCCACAGGCAGAGGTTGTAGGCTCAGTCTGAGTCTCACTAGCCACACAGGCTGGTCAGGGGGTTCCATTCCTCCCGGCTTTCAGAGGAGGACCTGGAGGCTTTCTGAGGTCGTTGGGGGGTTCCATTCCTCCCAGATTTCAGACGAGGACCCGGAGGCTTTCTGAGGTCGTCGGGGGGTTCCATTCCTCCCGGCTTTCAGACGAGGACCCGGAGGCTTTCTGAGGT
>NW_004567104.1:73579146-73588812 GCF_000260355.1 Condylura cristata | reverse complement strand
TCCTCCCGGCTTTCAGACGAGGACCCGGAGGCTTTCTGAGGTCGTCGGGGGGTTCCATTCCTCCCGGCTTTCAGACGAGGACCGGGAGGCTTTCTGATTCAACTCGATCTGTGCAAGGTGGAGTCCATCTCCCTTCTTCCATCAGACATCAGCTGCCCTCCTCCGGTGCGAGGTCCCTGTGCCCTGGGGGGTCCCTGTGCCCTCCGCCCTCCACCAAAACCTTCGTCCTATCCTTTCTCCCACCTTCCATGTCCCTGCATTCCCCTCACCAGGTGGCTGGTTCCTGTTCCACCCTCGACACCCCAAAGCTCCCTTGCTCCCACCCACAGTTTGTGACCAGACTCAGAGCCACACCCATGTCTGGTTGGGAGAGGGGGCGCCCCTCTGGGGTCTGCCAGGACAGATGAGACAGCACCTCTAGGCGGGTTACACCCCGGGTCCTTGGGACCCCGGCACCCTAGTAACTGGCCGCCTCCTGGCGATGGTCAGGACCAAGCCAGCCAGCTGCCCGGGGTCTGGAGGTCCGGGGAGCCCCTTGGTTTCTGTCCTGTCAGGAGGTAAATCTGACTTCAGAACTGGGTCCTAATGTTGGGATAAAGATGTCGACAACCGACAGCTGCTTCCCAGGAAAATGGACTCAGGAGTCTTGACTTGGCCAGATGATCTTCATCAACACAGGCTTGTCCGTGACTGCTTTAACCCTAAATCTGCTTCCTGGAACAAGGCCTAGTGGCGAGGCGAAGACTGGGTGGTCTTTCGAGGAAAGAGCGTGGGGCAGCGTTAGCAGTGCTGTGGGTGAACAGTGCGACCTTCTTCCCGCTCTACCTCGTGATGGTCCAGGGGGCCCCTGTAGTCTATTTGGGGGCTCACCCGGGGGTGGAACTTGGATCCCTGACTTCTGAGCCTGGCATTTCCCCTCCCATACTCACCCCACAGTCTACCATTCCCAGAACAAAGCTTGGGGAAGCCGCAGCCTGGCCTCAGTGAGCACTTAACAATGATCAGGATTGCCACACTACTGAACCTGTCTTAAAAGCTTCCAGACTGTTATCAGTGCTGATAAGAGTCATAGCTGGGACGTGTGGGTCAGATGCTGGAGAGCCTAGTTTGTGCCAGGACCATGTGACCTCACGGCTTCCCCTTCCTCCGGGTGCAGCTGGGCCCCCATGCACCCCAGCATGATGGGGAACAGCCATCTGGCTCAGCTGCCTGCCCACAGCCCTGAATTCTGAGTGACTCTTCCAGCAGCTCTGTGTCTGAGTAGAGGGGAAAATAGCTCTAACCTTGACTGGGGAGCATGCCTCCCGGAAAGACTCAAATCCAGGTAGATCAGAAACGTCTAGAAACCCTCTTATTTCTGGGCCCAAGAAGGCTGGTTTGGGGGATGTTGCATACAGGCTGAGCCTCCAGGAGGCTTTGCTTGGAATTGGCTTCCTGAGGCCCTGATGCTGCTACCTTCCCGCCCTGACCATACCAGGAGCCCAGCACCCTCCCAGTGGGCAAGGGGGTCTCCTGATGGTGGTTTCAAAAGCAGAGTGTCCTCATTTGGACATGAGGTCGGGAATGGTTGGTCTGGCAGCTTTTCAAAGCAGATGTTCTGGTTGTTTCCTCCAGCCTCAGAGTTGTCCATCTGGTTTTAAGTAGCAGGTCTCCTGTGAAACCACCCCCGTCCCCCCATCTGAATTCACAGCAGAAGTCACTTGTTTTGTGCAGCGATGAAGTTACATCTGGAGATCATGGCCACTCTTACTAGCCTTGCACGGCCATTAAGTAATAAGAACTCTCCAGCACTCATTGGTAGCAGGACTACTTACCAATGGTGGTCATCCTGGGTTTTTGGAAAAGATTATACCAGCAGCTCAAAGCCCATGGGCTTTCCAGGGCCTGGTCAATGCCTGCTGAAGTGGCTTCAGGTCATGGAAGAAGAAAATGTTGAGCGTCGTGTCCAGCTGCCTGGAGCTCTGTATTTGAGTGATTTCCAGCCGCCCACCAGCTCCATCTAACAGCAAAAATTGTTACCACGTGACTCCTGCCTGCCCCGCTGGTTAAAATGGGGCAAAATGGTCATTTTGTGTAAACATCAGTAGCTGGGAGTTTCCTGAACTTGCACAGCTTAACTTCTAACAGAGCTCTGGGCACAGACTCAAAAGCCCCAGAGCCGCCAGGGAAAGCCACAGGCAAAGGTGTGCCTCATCTGACTGACTTTTCCGTGGGGTGAGGAAGGTAGACGCCGTTGTCAGCTGTGAAGAGGCACACCTGGAACCCCAACCCCCAACCCCTGGCACTGGCTCTCAGTGAAGCAGGAAACACAACACATTCATTCCTGAGAAACTTGCAGCTGGTCACTTTGGGGCCTGAGCGGGTCCTCCCCCCACACCTGCTCAGAGCCCAGCAACCACCAACGCCCCTGGGGTTTCTCCCCGTCCTGCCCAAGCTGGCCCAAGAAGCTAGCTGGACACTGGCCACACAAGAGGTGTGATCCCCTCAGTCCTCAGCAGAACAGGGATGCCCTTTGTTTATGGGCAGTGACCTCAGGTCGCCAGCCCCGGGCGAGATGGAGAGAGGTGAATCGCACCATGGATGTAAAGGCAGACACATGTGATCTCGGTGCCTGGCCACGGAGTGCGGAAGGGAAAGGGACAGAGGAAGCGGGTGGCCTGATACCACTGCCCGCCGTCCACTCGGGCTGCTGGCTCAGAACACCGGCCTGGGGCGCAAACAGAAGACATGGAGCTTCTCAGTTTTGCGAGCATCCAGCCAAGACAAAGCTGGTTCCTCCTGGAAGCAGGCAGCTGTGTCTTCCTGGGGCAGTGAGAGAGAGAGAGAGGAGACAACAGAGACAGAGGGAGGAGAGAGGCAGAGAGAAGCTTCTTTGTCCTTGTGAGTCCTGTAAGGTTAGGGCATCACCTGCAGGTTATGAGGTCGTTTTGCCTGAACTGCCGCCTGCACAGTTTCCAGCTCAGTGAGGGGCGAGGGCTGCAGCCTGTGAGCTGGGAGGACACAACTCAATGCACAGCAGAGAAGGGAGAGCGCACCAGGAGCCCTGGTCATCAGCGGGGCTCACTGTGGAGCCACCACTGGGGGTGGGGCTGGGGGTCGAGAGTCTAAGGGAAACAGGAGAGTTGGCTGATCCGGCAAGAGGGGTCCTTGAGCAGCCCCCAGGCGGCCCGGTGATGGATGGGAGTGTGTGAGCGCTCCCTCACCGCGCCTGGGGTTTAAAAAAAAAATCAACAGTGTGTGCGTGTGTACGTTTGCGGGTGTGGGCCAACACCCTTTGACTTCAGCCCGCCTCTTTCTTTCAGAAGTCTGCCCAGGAAGCTCGCCCTCCAGCAAGAGCACCTCCAAGCCCAGGATGGTGCCATCCAACTCTACAGCGACAGTGCCCTTTCTGAGTAGCCTGTGGCAGGGCCCAGCTCCTCTGGGCAGCAGCGCCCCCAGCCTGGCGCGCAAGTCCCCCAGCGGCGGCGAGGGTGAGCTGGAAGCATTGTACATCCTCATGGTGCTGGGCTTCTTCAGCTTCTTCACTCTCGGCATCATGCTGAGCTACATCCGTTCCAAGAAACTGGAGCATTCTCACGACCCGTTCAATGTGTACATTGAGTCGGACGCCTGGCACAAGAAGGACAAGGTGTACTTCCAGGCCCGGGTTCTGGAGAGCTGCAGAGCGAGTCTCGTGCTGGAAAACCCCGTGGCTGCAGAGCAACCCAACACATACCTTCCCGAGAGTAAGCCTTTGTCCTGACCACACGCTGCTTAGACCTGGACAGATCTGGGCCCTCCCCTGTGGCTCAGCGGGTGAAAGCACAGCGCTAAGAAACTGAAGCCACTTCAGTGTGAGTTCCATCCCCGCCCTGGTGACCCACAGGGCGCGGCAGACCTCTCCTGACCCGACCGCTGCTCCCCTCAGCAGTGCACTTCAACGATCTGCCTGTTCTGCTCCCCACGCTGTCTCTGGTGAATCCTCTCACCCCCTGCATCTCTGGCCTGTACCCCAGTTCTGTATGAATAAATGAATCTTAAAAAAAAAACTGGACAGTTCCTACTAGACCATCTGCCTTTTCTAACCCTGTGTTTCTCTTCTCTCTGTGTGGAAACCATGGTTATTATTTTGTTGCTATTGTCAGGGATGAGGGGTAAATTAATGCTGTTTCCAAAGTCACATTCCTTCTCTAATAGATCACCTATTCCCCAGTGCCCTGGCTTCTTCACTTTAGTAGAATCCCAGAGATGATGGCTTATGAGAATAAGAGCTGTATTTCCCAGACCCCCTTGCAGCTAGCAAGACAAGTGATCGAGTTCTGGCCAGTAGATGCGGGAGTGATGAGAGCAACGTCCTGTGATCCTTGAGAGGCTATGTCCTCCACTTCACCCTTTCCCCTCCCCAGTAACTAGGAGATGGGGGGTGAGCCAGCTTTGACCCTGGAACAGGGCAGTGAATTCACAGGCAGAGCAACAAGGCTGGTCCCTAATCAACACTATGCGGGGAGGCTTCCCTCTCCTAGACCACCCACCAGTTCAGAAGGAGCTTTGTAAGGAGGAGAAAATAGCTCTGGTCTTCCTTTAGCCACTGTTACTTTGGCTTCTGTTAAAGTAGCAGAATTGATGTCCTAATCAATGTAACGAGACAGACCAGCAGTAGGATATTCCATGTCTATCACGTGAACACGCTCCCTCACTGCAGGACAGTGTTACTCTGATCTGGCCACGTCTACTCTCACTCCTATAGTTCGGACCTCCCCTTGTCTTCCTGCCTCCTACTTTCCCTGGTACCCTTCACACTCCTCTTCCCCAGCAAACACCGATGCACACATCCTCAGATGCACATGTGAACAGACACACACAGACAGACACACTCACACAGAGACACGTCAGACGCACACAGAGTTGCATAGATGCTCACCTGCAGATGCACCTTATACCCACACACCCTAATCCAGAAGAAGCTTATGTCCTACGGGGCTGAGATGCAGGGGGGAAATTCCCACTTCAGAATGCATTCCAAAGGGAAGGTGCTCAGTTATCATGGCAGTTGGGAGGCAGGCACCCACCTGGTCACCCAAGGGAAGGAATGGGGTGGAGCAGAGGAGGTGACTAACACATGGGACAGAGGTGATGGGGTCTTTTGAAGTGATGTGTCTGCTGTGGTTGAACTGTGTCCCCTGAGAGATATATTCAAGTCCAAACCTCTGGTACTCGTGAATGTGACTTTATTTGGAAAAGGAAGTCTTTATAGATATAATCAAGTTAATGACTTTAAGAGGCCATTGGGGGAGGAGAGTAATATAGTTGTCTGATGTCCTTAGACGATGAAGGAATTTTGAACATGGACACGTGGTGGACTCTTGCAATGATAGAGGCAGCGAGAAGAGTGACACATCCACGAGCCAAGGAAAACCAAAGGTGAGGAGGCTTCTCCCTACAGGTTTCAGAGGAGGCTAAGCCTTTATCACCTTGATTTCAGACACATGGCTTCTCGAACCTATGGCTATGGAGTTCTATTATTTGGAGTCTTACTTTGAGTTACTTTGTTACAGCAGCCACAGAAAGCTTATACAGTGCCCCTTCCCGGCCCCTAGTACACGCCTCACCAGAGAAGATTCTCCAGAAAGTCTCTCATACACCAGAGATGGGGAAAGGGTTGCAGTGGAGTAGATAGATGGGCTGAGATGTCCCAGCAGTAAGAGGAAGCCTGTCACGTGGCCATGTCACAGAGCGTGTGTCTTGGGCTTAACCTTCTCCAGCTGCCACCTCAGTGTTAGGGTGTATGAGATACCATATAATTACATGGGCCCGAACAGAAAGGAATAGTTTAGTAAAACATGATCATCAAGAACTTGGCATCATATAAATGAAAGGCAACAGGTAAACATCTTTGGCCCATGTCAAATGGACCCATCTGACCTGGTCCAGTGGCAAGTCCCTGGTGTGCTTGCAGCCAGGGGTCCTTGGGAAGAGATGCCAGGGAAGACTTCTGGAGTAAATTACTACAGGAATCGATTGTCTTAGAGTCTGTTGACTATCACATGGAAACTGTGATTCCTTCTACCACAAAATGCACACAGAAGCACTGTCCTGCCTTCCATCTTGGGGGGTACATGGGCTGCTGGAAGCCCATTCAGGACTGCCAGCATCTTATGATCTCTGTGTGAGTTCCTGGATCCTGACAGACACATATGGCCCATTGAGAGAAAACGGCAGGCTGGGAGTGTGGGATAGAGGGCGCCAGAGTCCGTGATGAAGAGTATTATTTGCAGCACATGTTGACCTTGGCAGCTTTCTAAGCCCTGGACCAGCTCCTTATCGCCAGTTCCCTTTTCCCCACTGAGATTCCTGTGGCCTCGACCTCTGTTTCGCCCTGTCCTTTAGCTCACTTCCCACCCCCCCTCAAACCTCTTAGAAGCCACAACTTTCAAATGCTTATCTCCCCACACAGATTGCTGGCTATGTCTAGGTACTAAGCTGAACTCCGTACATCTAAACTCCCAATCAATCAATATTCTGTATGCAATCGTTTGTGTGTTCATTGGCTAGGACAAGTCTATTGAGGTGTCAATAAGATCATTTTCAAAAACTAAGTTCTTTTATCATGGTCTGTGATGTGTGTCTGTTACTATCACTGTACAATTTTAGAAAGTGGATGTTAGTTCTTGAGGGGCTCTTATGAGGTAGCCCCCAGGCTTAGAAATAAGGAAACAAGATAGCTAAACTCTTCCACAGTAGGGGGGTGCCCAGCTTAAAAGCAAGGGAGCAAAGCTCAGATGGAGATGGAGGCAAACTGTAGCGCCCCCTCCTTAAATAGAGAGACTGCGGCTTCTGGTTAGTGCCAGGCACTTTCGGCCAGCTGGGCACAGTCTTATGGATTTGTCTTTTAAGAGAAGCTGGAAATCTGAATATTTGAAATTTCCTAATTTTTTCAATGTTGGCAACCAGTTCAATTTTTTTCATGGTGTGAGCAAAACAAAATAGGACCTTAAATAGAAATCTATCCAAGATCACTGGTTTACAGCCTTGAATTACCAACCTACCCAGGCGTATCACTTACTCCCACAGAGGAAACCCTTCATTACATGTGGCGCTGGCATAGGAGATGCAGCTAGTATTTAAAGAGACTCTCTCTTTGAGTGGTTAGTAAAGAAAGGTTACATAGGAATGAAAGAATGTGAGGGACAGAGGAGGGTTTCTTCATTCTCAGGTCCGGGAAGACACCTGGCAGTCTCAGAGTAGTCAGACCTGGACTAATTGCTCGCTTCTGTGTTACCAGCTTAGAATGGCCACTCGGTGTTCAACAGGTACCGATGTTATCAGCATCCTCCGAAGGAACAAATTATCTCTTTTTGCAGAAGCAGCTCATTTCGTGGCCCCGAGGAATGTGGCACAGTGAGTTAACTAAACCTCTAGGTCAAAGGCTAAGGCAGTGTTCATGTCATGAACCTTGGCTCTGGTGTGACCACCTCTGCCTTCATGACAAATAACAGTTCCTGGGCTGGCTCAGGCCACATGCGATGGGAATCGGCCACAGAGGAAGGCTGCCTCCCTTGGGAGGCCCGGCTTTGGCCACAGAAGCAGGTGGACTCACTGGGCCCCCAAGTATGGTCTTGGGAGTCTGACTCCCTGTTCCAGTTCCCTGATGAGATACTGTATCAGGCTGTTGTCACCGTGAGGACGTCCTACCCATCTGCCTGTCCCTTTAGGATGTCACTTTGGAACTGTAGAAGGTGTTTGCCAGTTTTGCCTTCGAGCTTCTTGGAACTCATGGGACTCTGCTCTTGAAAGTAAACCCATGACCAGGCCCAAAAACTGTCACCAGGTCTGAATTTTTCTCATCTGTTTTGGGTCCAGCCACTTGCCACCATAAATGGGGCTTTATGCACAGCAACAAAAGAAAATAAAAAGATTATTTGAGCCAACAGGATAGAGAGAAAGGGAGGATGTCCAGTTGCTGACCAGTGGTATGAGCGAAGCTGCAGCTGGAGGCACTGGCAGGGTGGCCTCAGCTGAGGTCACAGCCCCAACCCTCGAAGGTCCAGCCAGTGGCGGATCTGCTGACCAGAGCAGTTCTGACAACAAAGAGTGAGAGCAAGCCCCCCCGCAGCGCTCCTTTCTAAGGTCTCCCCAAACGGGCCCTCAGCCCCCCACTCTCTCACAAACGAACCCCCCCCCCCACATCGGGCTTCCATGCAGACCAAGGCGCTGCAGGAGCCCCCCCCCCTTGGGCAGGCATGGTCCCCTCTGGCTTGGGTGGTGTCTGGACACCAGGGGGCAGTTTGGCCACACATCCTGGTGGGAAAAGGGAGTTGGTTTGTGCCCAGCCTGGGATACTGCGTCAGCCATCCTCAGGGCCTGGGGCACAGGCTCAACCCCCTGGACTGCTCCAACAGGTGTGGACAAAGCAGGCTCTGAAGTTCGGCAGTTGGTGGCAGTGATAACTCAACCAACCTGAAGAAAATCCTTTCCTGGAAATCATCTCTCCTGAGCTTCCTGGGCCACCTGGACAAAGGGCTTGAAAGTTCCAGAAGCACTGTGCTAGTTCAGGAAGAAGAGCTAGCTCCATGAAGGTAAACTTGGCTTCCACTGACACTTACCTGCTGAGAAACCTTAGGCTTGAGGAGGCTCAAGGACACACCCAAGGTCACGGCTGCTTGAAGGAGGACACAGCTGGGGCTTGACTTCCTTAGTGTCCCTTTCCCCCACCCCTATCTCAAGTTGCTTTCACGGGCCACAGGTGTCCACTCAGGCTCAGTGGACACAGCAGAGGACCGAGGGCTGTGGTTTCATGGTCTCTTTTTTTTTGTGTACACGAAGTCACTGTGTGCGGAGAGACTGCTTGGAGAGACATAAGGTCATCAGCCTCTGAGCCAGGTCATTAAACAAAGAAAGAAAAGGGGGACAGGTTGGGCCAAAGGGCAGCCCCGCGGGCACCCGGAGCTGTGGCTTGAAATATTATGGCCTTTGCACTTAGGACGCTCCCACCAGCCAACAGAAACCCCGAAGATAAACATCAGAAATAAGCTGACAGGTGGAGAAACTGTCCTGGACCCCTAATTCGAATCTCAGACAAGGCTACCCCGAAACAGGACTTGGCTCTCGGGAATAAGCTCTACCTTAAACCCACACCAGGAGCAGGCTGACTTCTCAGCGGATGCCAGCCCCAGAAGGGAGATGGCCGAAGACTATCCCGACGACCAGAGGACAAGAGGAACTTGCAGAGCGGACTCCTCGGCATGGAGCAAAGCTAACCGCAAAAAGGAGTGAGGAGGTCTAGAGCTATTGTTCCCTGGCTCCTGGGTACGCCAGCTAGCCGACTGAAGGTCACTGAGCCCGGGGCGCAGCTATTTCTAAAAATACGGGGATCTGCGCGGGTTCCCTCTGAGGGGGAAGGATGCTGTGCGTGGCTGCCCCCTGGCGGCCCCAGAGAGGATCGTTCTCACAGCCGGGAAGCCCGCCCACCTGGAGCCAGGTAGGGACCTGCGAGGGAGAGGTGGGGTTTCTGGGCTCCAGATCCCCTCGGGAAGTTAAACTCCTGTTCACGCGTCAATTCAGCGGACAGGCCGGCTTCGTGGCGCTGTTGTGCAACGGGGTGAAGCCCAGAAAGAGGAGGGGTTTTCCCGTGGGTTGTGAGGAGCCTCCTCTGAGCGACTCCTGGGTCTCAGGAAAACGGGGTGAAGC
>NW_004567104.1:73577787-73578641 GCF_000260355.1 Condylura cristata | reverse complement strand
TGCTGTCGGTGTCTCTGCTGGACAGGCCGTCACTGGCACATGTGAGGCACTCTGGACGGTGACCAAGTGGGGGTGCGGGGGAGGGGACCCTGGTGTGGGGAGGGGGGGTTCCTCCCCACCCCCAACCCCCTGGATAAGCCTGGCATGGCTGCTGAGGGGCTCCATGGCAGGAGCAGAGTGGGGAGGGGGAGCGGTGGTAGGTGGGTAGTCCCTCCCTGGCCAGCAGATGTCAAAATCCTACAACCGAGGCTACATGGCTCAACTGCTTTTTGACCTGTACACAAAAGAAAAAGGGAAATCTGGTCTGACTTTCTCTGAGGTTTGCTTTCGCAGACGGCAGAGCCAGGACCTTATCAACACGAGCCCCAGCATGAGCAAGCGGCTAGCTGGCTCTGCCGAGCCCCAGGCCAGCTGGAGCTGGAGCCACACAGAGGGGTCTGCCCAGCGGAGGGGCCGCCCGCAGAAATGGACAGCTCCAGGGACCTGAAGGGAGCCCAGAGCCCGTGAGGAGCCCAGCAGCTTCAGCCACTCCCCAAGCAAACATCTTCCTCCTTTGTCCTGGCCCTGACCCGCCAAGCCCATAAAGCCTGGTTCCCTTTCTTAGCTGGGAAGACAGACTTGAGCTTATCTCCTTTCCTGTCTCAAAGCCTGATGTCACAGAGATCAGCCCCTCCGCCCGTAACTCAGTGACCCGCCTGTCCACGGGCTATAAGGTCAAGGCTTACCCCACTGCTGGGGTGGCTGGGCGGGGTGTGCTCCGGGTCTGGGGGGCAAGTTGGGGTGAAGCCCAGCCCCCGCTCCCCTGAGCCAGCTCTGGGCTGGGGCTGGGGCTCCCTGGCAGAGGGGGTGCCTTT
>NW_004567104.1:73569030-73577052 GCF_000260355.1 Condylura cristata | reverse complement strand
AGCCTCCCAAAGACCTCAGCATCCCAATCCGTGTACAGAGCCAGGACAAGTCCTCCCAGAGCCAGGACATGTGCAGAGACCAGCTTAGAGACTCCGTTAATGTGTCAGCATTAACAGGGGGATCAGAGGGAGAAAGAGCTACTGAAGTTCAAAGGAGGTTGGGTAAAATCCAGGGCAACCTGCACTTGCAGTTTTCTGGCCTCATTTGATTCTCTCATGAGGCAAGTCGATCTGCAAGGTGCAAATGGGGCAGAAACAGAGGTCTAGGGGAGAGGATTGAAAATGTTTGCCAGCAAGATTTTCAAACATACTAGCCTAGAAGCGGTGGGGGCGGGACCCCGGCAAAGGGTTGCTATTCTTGCAAACTCACTGCCCATATAAAACCAAAGCAAAGCAAACCACAACCAAAAAGTAACTTTCCAATATGTAATCGACTCATGGTTTGTTTTTTCTTAATTCATTAAAAAATACACTGCCCAGCAACAATAAATGGATTCCTACACTTCTTTTGAGGCTTGTTCTACCCACGTGCAAGGCAATCCGCCCTTGCAGACAAACCGTGGGGTGCACACCACGAGCATCATGGCTTTTTCCTGCATAGCTGTGATGTGAAGATTGTCCCTTGTCGGGGCCGGACCGCACCTAGTTCCTTCTCTGCTCGCACGGGTCCTTCCATTGCATGGACTGGCCTACTGCCTGTGAACAGCGGCTCTTCTGGACCCTTGATGCTCTCCGGCCCGCTGCGGTCCCGATGGGGCGATGCCCCCGCCTGGAACAGGCTCACCCCGAGGCCCCGGAGTTCCAGGAGATGGCGAGTGTCAGAAGGTCTGCACGCCATAGCATTTCAATAATTATCCTAGTCATGATGCTGGGAGCCGCCCTCTGTGAGCTGTGCCAGTTGGTCTGCTTGCTGCAGGTAATGACTGAACTGGCACCAATTTAAAGACCATCTGTAACCTGTCCACTAGCGGTCAGTGAGATCGCGTTATCACTGTCATTTGTGTTCATAGTACAATGAGTGAGAATGTTTTCTCTATTGAAAAGACCCTTGCTCAGATGACCCAGTTAGCCCACTGCTGCGTGTTTACCCAAGAATGCAAAAGCACCAACCAGTTCAAGGAGATACGCACCCCGGAATTACCCACAACAGCCAGGAGTTGAAAACCCAAGCCCCCGCGGAAGGTGAGTGGGTAAGATGGGGGGCCATGCAAGCAGCCCCACTCGGCTGTTATCAAGCAGTGACATCCTGCCATTGCAACCAAAGCCGGCCCCAGAGGGCGTGAGGCTGAGTGAAATGAGTCAGGGCAGAGAGACAGCATGGCGGGGCTGACACGGTGCAGAAGGTGGAAGAACAGAGCAGAACCAGAGCCGACCAGATGGTTTTGAGGCTACACACAGAGCAGAGGCTGCCGGAGGGCCGGGGGCAAAGGCAGTCCCCAGGTCGCTTGCAAGGATGATGGTCACTGCAGGTTTGGCCGTGACCGCGGTCCAGTCGGTCAGAGGCTGGTGAGGGCGCCTGAACCCCGTGTCGCTGTGCAGAGCAAGGCTGCTGCAATGGAAACGTGTTTGGGAAGATGCCCACCTCTGACAACACTGCCCTGCTGCTTTCCGTGGCGAGTTGTCTGTTCTTCCCCCACCGTTCTGTGGGTCGCCGGCCCTGGTTCTGGATGTCAAAAGCCGTCGCTGTGGGTTAAGAAACATCCTCAGGTGATGCTGAACCCGCCCCCCACCGGCCACTTACTCCTTGACTGTGTTAAGCGAGCTTGGCTTCTGCCACAAAGACGATTTTTTATTCTTCGTCCTGACGTGGTTGGATTTACCAGTCTTTTATTTTGTGGTTTCTGATTGTATGTCGCCTAGAAAGACTGCTGCAATCTGGGAGTATAAAAATAAATCTTCCATGTTTGTTCTAGCACGTTGAAGACTTTATTTTAAAAAACGGTAGCTTCGCTCCATCTGGATTTTATTTTGGCGTGAGTAGGAAAGCGGTTTAACTCGTTCCCAGATGTGTGCCACGTCGGCCGTGCCTTTGGGAGGTGCCACATCTTTTCTCCCTTGGGAGGGCGATGTGAAACGCCCACTTTGTTTTATACTATAACCCTGAATGTTTCTGAGTCTGTGTCTGGATTTCACTCTGTTCCATTTATCGGCCTGCCTGTTTTCACACTTGGGTCAAGGCGTTTTAACTTCTGTGGCTGAACATCTTCTTGCGATAGTTCATTTCTTTATTTCCCTGGGATTTTCTTGGCTACTTCCTTCGCATATTCAATATCCCTTCTAAATTTTAGACTCAGATTGTCTGTGTTGATTTGAAACAAAACTCTCAAAGTCTTTGTTTCAATAAGAAAGCTAACAGATTTATTTATCTCCTGTCTTCTGTGAAAAAAAAAATGGGTAAGGCCAGAAGCCCAAAACTTCACAAATGCTTAGAATAACCTTCGAAGAACAGGTGTCTGCTTAACAATTTCCGCCCCGGCCAGCGCCATTAAGCAAGACAGCCAGCCTGAACGGGAGCCTTTGGGGAGGTAGGCTCAGGCCGCCATCTGGGGGTGCTTAGGGGGCCAGCACTTCCGTTCCTTTGCTGGGGTAACACTCTGAGGACGCGGGTCTATGACGAGGGCTTGTGTATGCTGCCCTCCTTTGATGTCTCTGTAGTGTTTCAAGCCCCAATCCTGGGATTCAACCACTGCCTGAGAACAGGGCTGCATCTCTGCTTGGATGGAAAAAGGGACAAGAGTGGCCGGCCCTCCCTGGTGGCGCAGCGGGTTAAAGCACAGCACTAAGAAGCTTAAGCCACTTCCGCGTGAGTTCGATTCCCGCCTGCCCCGGAGGAAATCCACATGGCGTGGCAGACCTCTCCTAGCCCGCCTGCTGCTCCCCTCAGCAGTGTACTTCCTCCATCTGCCTGTTCTGTTCCCCACTCTGTCTCTGGTGAATTCTCTCACCCTCCGCATCTCTGGCCTGTACCCCAGTACTGTATGAATAAATAAATAAATCTTTAAAAAAAAAAAAAAAAAAAGAAGAGTGGGAAGAACAAAACGTAAACTGCTTGCTGACGTTTTCATCAGCTTTCTACTGACATTATTGGTTGATCTGGATAGAATTTGCCATCTTGTCTAAGCACTGGAGACTTTTGCCTGTAGTCAGTCTCCTTTTTTATCCCTTTGTTTTACATCTTCTGTTCATAAATCTGTCTTTTCCTTTTTTCATCTTTATCTTTCATCCACTTTTTATTGACACAGCACTGCATCCCAACATTATGTAAGTTTCAGGTGTTCATCAATATAAATCAATGTTCACTGTTAAAAGTGCAAGTCTGGGCCCTCCCTGGGGCGCAGCAGGTTAAAGCACAGTGCTGTGAAGCTGGCTGAAGCTGCTTCTGTGCGAGTTCGATCCCCGGTCCCGGAGGTGACCCACAGGGCGCAGCAGACCTCTCCTGGCCCGCCCGCTGCTCCCCTCAGCAGTGGACTTCATCCTTCTGTCTGTTCTGCCCCCCACTCCGTCTCTGGTGAATCCTCTCACCTCTGGCCTGTACCCCAGTTCTGTATGCACAAATAAATAAATCTTAAAAAAGAAAGTGCAAGTCCACCCTTCAGCCTACACTTGCCCCCCTCTATGGGACTGGCCCACCCTCAGCCCACCTGCCCCTCCGGTAGCCAGCCATTTGGTCTTGGCGTCTACAAGTGCCTTTTTGGCTCTCATTTAGTTCGTGTGTGTGAAGAGACAGCCGGTGGGTGTATTGAAGCAGAATGGAAAGCCGATGGAACACACCCTACTGCTCCGTCCAGCCCGAGCTGAGCGAACCTCACACATGACACAGTCTCTAACGCCTCCACCGCTGGGTGCCAGCTCCCCGCTGCCCTTCACTCCTGAGGTGCCCCTGTGGGCAGCCCACCCACCCAGATGCCTCTGCGGAGCCGCTCCTCCCCTGCCCTGCCCAGCTGCTCCCCGACAGGCAAGGAATCTGGGCTCCCAGAGCGGGGGTGGACTTGCCCAGGGTCACGCAGTGAGGGCATACATGCCCAGAGCCTGTCCTAAGCCTTGTCCTCACTGGACTGTCACCCTCCAGCACCACCATCCTGCCCCTTCTCACCTCACAGGTGATGTTGGAGATGCCTTGCATGTAGCAGAGCTGGGAGGATGCTGGCCCACTGCCCGGAGCAAGAGACAGCAAGAACCTAGAGCGGAGCTTTACCGAGATGCATCTCTGAGTGGTGGGTGCATTTATTATTCAGTGGATAGCACACTTGTAAACTTCTTCAAAGCCTAAGACCACATGGAGAGAGTTCTTGCACCCACCCTGACCCTCCATCTGCCTATTTCTCACTTTTCCAGGTAACTCCTGTTTTAACTTTCTGCCATGTCCTTAGAGTGGATTTTTAATGCATGTATCAGTAAAATCTGTGTGCTTTCTCCCTGGCTTTTTTCTTTTTTTACAAATGTCTACTGTTTTCATCTAACCACACAGCTTAGAGTACTTTACCCACCAGTGCACAGATAACATCCCATTCTTTTTCATGACTGTATAGTATTCCACCATGTGCTTTTGTTGACAGCTGATATTCTGTTTCTCCTGGGTGTTCCCCTGGTGTGCAACACTGGTTCACAGGGCCTATTTTATAATTGACTTTTCTAGCTCCCTCCCCCCACTAGTGGAAGTTTGACCAAATTACATCTGAAAAGGTAATGAGTCTCACAAGTTTGATCAGTCACATTCATGTTCATGAGGACTCCAAAGAAATGAGAGCAGTGACTGGATGGTGGGGCCTGCTACAGTCCTCCAACTTCTCCTCCCCGTGTCCCTTTCTCACATACTCTTCTTCTAGTACTTTCCACTTCAACCTATTTTGATTTCAGCATGTCTGTTACTCAAGAGTATGGGAAAGAGTATGTCTCACTCCCTGACCCAGGGACCCATGTCCAGGACTCCTGAGGGTCCTAGGTCACTCGCGCGTCCTTCTGTACCTGCTCTGGACCATTCATTGTCCTCATCCTGGAGAGAGTCCCAGAGGAAGTGGGTGACTCATGGTCATGGAGTTTCCTGGACCTGTAACCACACCTGACCACCTGCCACACCTGCAGCAGGTGCAGAAGAGGGAAATCCGGGACCCACCCAGGCCATCAGCTGACAAGCCAGCATTGGCAAGACCTGCCTGTCCCTGCAGACCTGGAGACTGCCAAGAAAGTTAGAACTCCAGGGACCAGGATCTTTATAAGCAGGCTCTGGTTTTAGATTTCTCAACAAGCTGAAGCCCGGAGGTGCTTTTTCCTCTGAGCCAACAGAAGACTGATTGGCTTAGGTCCTTCAATTGGCCAAAGGAGAGAAGATGGACCTCGCTCCTCTCTGCTGAAGTTCTCCTTAAACCACCCTAAAATTCTGGAGCTATCAAGGTACTTCCTGCTCTAGGGCCTCAGTGCAGTCCACCTCAGCAGGACAGAGATTGTGTGCATGGAGAAGGAATTCTTCTATCATTTTCCTTTTACAAGGCAGCCATTTCAGCAGGCTCCCAGGAGCACAGGTGAAGCACCCCATGGAATGTGAGTATTCTGCACCACTGCTCACATTACAAATGCAAAGTGGCACAGACAAGAAATTTGTCTCTTCTGCAGGATGCACATTTCATTCACGTGGAATGGACTGATGTTAAACAAGGTTCTGTAGCTCTTAGCTGAGTTGATTTTATATGTTAGTGAAAATAGCATACCACGTTTTAATAATTCACAAAATGTCTGATGAGTTTATAATTGTATTTTGAGTTAAGGACATAACCTGGTCCAAATCGAGGTTGATGATGCTTGTGTTGGATTGTGTTGGGATATTTCCCCAAATGATTCTACCAACAGGGGTGTAAAATTCCTGGTCATTGTGTTGTTTCTCACAAGTGACCTGTTTGATTTCACTCACTGATAATTTGGGCTTTATTTTTTTTTAAGATTTATTTATTTATGAATACAGAACTGGGGTACAGGCCAGAAGTACAGGGGCAGTGAGAGGATTCACCAGTCAGTGGGGAGCAGAACAGGCAGATTGATGAAGTACACTGCTGAGGGGAACATGGGGGAGGCAGGAGAGGTCTGCCACGTCATGTGGGCCAGTTCCCTGGCCCAGGGTCCTACTTGTACTGAGGTAGCTGTGGTTAGCTTTGCAGTGCTGTGCTTTAACCTGTTGGACCACCAGGGAGGGCCCTAATTTGGACTTTAACACACACAGTTTGTAGAGCTCTTTTTTAAAACAAAAAATAATATGATAGTTTATTTTTATATCATTTTGTGCCTTTTTCCATCTCAGTTGTAATCCCTGTGGGCTTCCCATCACCAGATCATCCATGTACCATCATCATAGTTCAGTGCACTTCCCTCCCCCTACTGTTTTTGATCCCATTCCCTATTCCACCCCTGTAAAATATCTCTGGTATAAAATATCATTATTTTCTCCCCTGGTCCTTTATACTCCTGTAATGAGTGAAACCATTTGGTATTTTTCTTTTTCTTTCTGGCTTATTTTACTAAGCATGATCTCTTCCAGCTCCATCCATGTTGCTGCAAAAGGCATGAGTTTATCTTTTTTGATTGCTGAGTAATATTCCATTGTGTACAGGTACATCTTTTTAATCCAGTCATCTACTTTTGGGCATTTGGGCTATTTCCATGTCTTTCCTATTGTAAATAAAGCAGCAATAAATGTGGGGGTGTAAGTGTCTTTTTGAATTCAGTGTTTTTGTGTCTTTGGGTAGATACCTAGGAGTGGGATTGCTGGGTCGTAGGGAAGCTCCATGTTTAGCAGTTTGAGGAACCTCCAAACAGTTTTCCATAGTGGTTGTGCTAGTTTGCATTCCCACCAGCAGTGCAAGAGAGTTCCTTTTTCTCCACATCCTCGCCAACATTTGTTGTTGCTAGTTGTTTGAAGACGTGCCATTCTCACTGGGGTGAGGTGGTATCTCATTGTGGTTTTAATTTGCATCTCCCTTATCACAAGTGATGTTGAACATTTTTTCATAGGCTTGTTGGCCATCTGCATTTCCTCTTTGGAGAAGTGTCTTTTTAGCTCTACTGCCCATTTTTTGATGGGGTTGGTTACTTAATTTTTGTTGAGTTTCATCAGTTCTTTGTATATCTTCATTATAAATCCTTTATCGCTAGTTTTGTGTGAGGAAATTTTTTCCCAATCAGTGGGATGTCTGTTTTTTGTAATGTCTCTTTTGCTGTACAGAAGCTCTTTAACATGATGTAGTCCCATCTGTTTATACTTTCCTTCACTATTGTGTTGGGTGCTGTATCTTCAAAGATGTTACTGAGGTGTATGTCATGTAGTGTTTTGCCCATCTTTACTTCCAGGTATTTTATGGTTTCCGTTCTTATGTCTAGGTCTTTAGTCCACTTTGAGTTGGTTTTTGTGCATGGTGCGAGGTAGTGATCTAGTTTCATGCTGGGAAGTATGTAGCTTCCCAGTTTTCCCAGCACCATTTGTTGAACAGACTTTCTTTGTTCCATTGTATCTTCTTTGTTCCTTTGTCAAAGATTAGTTGCCATAAACGTATGGGTTTATATCTGGGTTTTCTATTTGAATCCATTGGTCTGTATGTCTGTTCTTGTTCCAGCACCAAGCAGTTTTGATTATTATGGCTTTGTAGTATAGCCTGAAGTTTGGGATTGTGATGCCTCCATTCTCTTGCTTTTTTGTCATGAGAGTTTTGGCTATTCGAGGTCTTTCCATATGAATCTCATCTATTTCTTTGAAGAATGTCATTGAAACTTTTATTGGGATAGTGTTAAATATGTATATCGCTTTTGGTAGGTTGTTTTGATGTTAATTCTCCTGATCTTGAGCAGGGGATGACATTCCATTTCTTGGTGTCTTATTGTACTTTTTATAGTGTTTTGTAGTTTTCTTTGTATAAAACCTTTTTTGCTAGGTTGATTCCCAGGTATTTGATTCTTTTTGTTTTAACTGAAAAGGAGATTTTTAAAAAATTATTATTTCCTCTTCTTCTGATTGGTTGTTTGTGTATAGGAAGGCCTCTG
>NW_004567104.1:73566612-73567525 GCF_000260355.1 Condylura cristata | reverse complement strand
TTTTTTTTTTTATATTACATGTACACAGTACAAAATATACGAGAGAACACATCAGTGAATAGTGCATCTCTTTGGCCCATTTTTCTTCCCCAAGGACAGCCACAGGCACCATTTTCTAGTGAGTTCTCCCAGAGGCATTTTACACACAAATAAACTTCAATGGCCCCCCTCCTTTATTTACATTTGCAATCATACTCAATCACAGTTTGTCCTTTTTTCATTCATATTTAGTACCCAAACGCTCTTCCTGATGCATTCCTTACTTGGTGGTTCCAAAATTGCTAAATCTTGCCCTAGTTGATGCTAGTCAGGCTCTTCCTAAGTATGAGTCAAGGTGAGCAGCACCTTAGAGAAGAAGCTTAGGCATCAGCACTTAGGGCTAGTTCCAGTGCATTCCTGGGCTACATCCATGCGGTAGAATAGCTCCATCAACGGAAGGACCTGGGCACTGCAGACCTTGTCAAGGTCCTCTGTATTCATGGGTGATGGTCACACCCACCAGTGACCAAGCTTGGGCCTCACACATTTTAGCTGGTGTGTCTTCAGGAGACATGTGGATCAACCCTCCCAGTGTTGCTGAAACACTGCAAGTTTGCAGACCCAGCTGACATGTTTTCCCTTCACAGTTTTTCTCATCACAAGTGATGAGGTATCTTGGTCATGTTCAAGGTCCACTTTTTCTTCTGGGAACTAGTTGTCCCAAGATTGCATGATTTTCCCACTAGAGTGTAACCTTTTCTTATAGAATCGAAGGCTCTTGAAGTGTTTAGTGATATCAATTGCAGTTTTTCTTCAATTTTGCCACATGTCTTTTGGTTTTATTGCTATGCAGTAACTACATTTCCCCATGTCTCTGGGTTTAACATTTTCTTTCTTCTTCTTCACCACCCTCCACTCAGAATTTTTGTGTTCT
>NW_004567104.1:73563980-73566192 GCF_000260355.1 Condylura cristata | reverse complement strand
GTGCTTTAACCCGCTGCGCCACCAGGGAGGGCCCAATTTTTCCTTTTCTTTAACGTTTGCATCTTAGGTTTATCAGACTGTTTGGGATATAAGGGGGGAGGTGTGGGCCTCCTCTGTATTTTTCAAGGTTCTAGAATGACCTGCCCTTTCTCTGCTGGTCACACCTGCCCTTCCTCAGCCACATTTATTCTCGGGAATAGTTTTACTCTGCTCCTCTGGGTGTCTGTTCCACTCTGTGTCTGCCAGGTCTCATATGGGGTACTGTTCAAGGGGAAGTGTACCTCTACCTCGTACTGAAGCCCCACCCCCACCCCCACCCCCGGACCTTTTGCAAAGCACCTGTGGACAGACAAAACATTGATTTAGTCTAAGCACAAATTCTTTCTCTGACCAAGTAGTTGATATTTCTGCCTCAGCTAATGTCCACTCATTGCTCAGCTTTTGTTTTTTAATCAGATTTTTCCAAATTAGTTTTGGCAGTTTTTCAATGGATGTAATTTATCTCACTAAGAAGTCCTACTGATATTTTTATTGCAGTTGTGTTAGTTGTGTAGATCATTTCAGGGGCAGTGGACATCTTTCGGATGTTGTGTCTTCTATTCAAGAACTTAAGTGCCTTGAACTCTTTGGAGTTTTCAAAATCTATTGATGTGTGGCCAGACACCTATCCACACAGGGGAAGCCTTCTTAGGCATTTCCCAGGACCCCACTGCTATGAGGGCCTCCTGTGACGGGCCTGGCCAGGGACCCCCCAGCGTCTCATCTGGCTTCTCTGTTTCTCAGGGATCAAGGCGATGCCTCAGGAAGCCTCCCACCAGACCCAGGCCAGCACTGACCTGGCGCACCCGCTGAAAGACCACATGGAGGGGAGGAATGGGCCTGATTCCACTAGGGCTCTGAAGCTGCCAGACGGCATCGGTGCCGCCTGGTACATCCTCATCATCTTTGGCATCGTCGGTGTGGTCTTCCTCTTCCAGTTGGCCAGCGACGTCCTCGGAAGGAATAACAAGCCCTGGGAAGACATTTATTACTTAAATGTGGCCTCTGAGCTCAAAAAGAAAGGACTGCAGAAAAGTGCCCCCAGGTACCCCGCACTGACCGACAGCAGCAGAGATGTCCCCCAGCTCCCCCAGCCCAGCCTGGACAGCAGCACCCAGTGGGAACCTCCGGGGCCCCTGGAAGTCAAGGCAAGCCAGCCTCCCCGGGGGCCAACTGTCTTGGTCAGGGGAGCCGCTCTGAGTCCACCTGCCGTCTTGAGAGAGGAGTCAAGCCGAGTGGGGCTGGGAGGGCACTGTGAGCTGGGGCCGCTTCCGGCCGGCAGGGAAGTGTCCGGAAGCCAGCATCCTGGTCCCTTCTCAGGCTTCCTGGCACACTGAGAAGAGCGAGCAAGGGCAGTAGCTTCACTCTCACCTTTCACGGAAAAGTGTATGCCCAGGGAAGGTTGTAGGGTGAGGGAGGTACATCAAGGGTACATGCCAATATTCTGAGAAACACAGCTGAATTGGGAGCGAAATTCCCCAGGAGAAAATTCAGCTTGCAGGGGGTTGCATTTGGATGGCTGGAGAGTCACCTGGAACATGTGGGGTTGGGGTACATGACTCCCAAAGTCATGTACACTGGACACTAAAGACTCTAACGAATATAGAGCCCAGTTGTCATCGCCAGGAGTTAGTCAGAATTCTTAATTTTCTTTGAGAAGATGGAGTCCATGGTGGGGGAGGGGGGAGGGGAAGCACTTGCTCTGGAGTCAGAAAAACCAAACTCTAGTCTGGATTTGATTGTCGACCACTCTGCTGACCTGGCACACACCTCTCTGGACCACAGTTTCTGCACAGATAAGAATGATGCCACTTCTGCCGGTCTTACAAAGTAGAGAAGCACTAATGAAATCATGCATGTAAGTGTATTTTGAAAAGTAAAATAAATAATTATAAACCTTGTTACAGCAGTGATGACAACTGGTGGTGATGGTGATGGTGGTGGTGATGGTGATAGTGGTGGTGATGGTGATGGTGGTGGTGATGGTGGTGGTGGCGGTGGTGATGGTGGTGGTGGTGGTGGTGATGGTGGTGGTGGTGGTGGTGGTGGTGGTGGTGTGAGGATGCTCACACTGACCCTGTCGACCACTCTGCTGACCTGGCACACACCTCTCTGGACCACAGTTTCTGCACAGATAAGAATGATGCCACTTCTGCCGGTCTTACAAAGTAGA
>NW_004567104.1:73531911-73563880 GCF_000260355.1 Condylura cristata | reverse complement strand
AACAGTGGCTCCCTCTGGCGGTGAAACCGAGGTGAAGCGGGAGGGAGAAAGTCGCCTGAAATTACGTTCACAACACACGTGTCTTCCATTTATAAGATGGTGGTGGTGGTGGTGATGGTGGTGGTGATGGTGGTGGTGGTGGTGGTGATGGTGGTGGTGGTGGTTCTGGTGGTGGTGGTGATGATGGTGATGGTGGTAGTGATGGTGGTGTTGGTAGTGGTGGTGGTGGTGGCGATAGTGGTGGGAGCTGTGATATTTGCTGTTAATGCTGATGGTGGTGTGGGTGGTAGCAAAAGATGCTCTTATCACTCAGGCAATTCTGAGTTTGAGAAGCTCTGCTCTAGGAACCAGCATCAAAGACCAAATAGATACTGTTCTTGTTATATCATAGTCATACAAAGGCCCAGATTTTGGGGTAGAGAGAGACGGGGCAGTGGGACAGGCAGAGCAGGGACTAGGGACAGCTGCCTGGGTCTATGAGAGCTGGGAGGGACAGGTCACCTGGCCAGGAGGGTGGTGGGGCCATGTGAGGCAGCCCCAGGGGAGGGACCGGCCATCGCAGAGTCCCCCAGGGCAGGCACTTAATGAGCCGCTGCTGACCAGACTCGGGCCGCTGTCAGTGGGCCATGGCCTCCCCTGGGACCTGCGGGGGACCACGTCAGTGTAGACAGTGGGTAAGTCCCCCCCAGGCTTGCCTGAAGTGCCGGTAATTTGGGGCAAACCACAGAACTGGGAAAATGGACTCACCAACCTCAGGACAGGGCAGGCAGGAGACGCGTGTCAGCCACCACTGGCGTCAGCAACATGGGATGACGCACTGGGAGATGGAATGAACTGAAGCCAAGAAGCAGAGAGTGTCCCTGAGACACCGGTGAAAGTCACACATGTCAGGTGAAGCCACTGCGCTCCCAAGGCACGGTTTGTCTTGCCTCCGTGTGGGCACAGAGGCGCCCCAGAAAGTCTTCTCCGGTGATTACGATTTGTCGGGGAGCTGCGGAGTCGCCTGCCCCGACCCCAGGTCCCGGAGTGTCCGTGGCCCTGATCAGCCTGTGAAGTTCCCGAGGCCCAGACAAACACTTCTGCACTCCTGGCCACACTGCACGTCCCCCGCTTCCCGATCCCCGCTCCCCAGCACCCAGGCCCTTCAGCCACACCCCTGCCTGACAAGCCCACCCCACACGGTTATTCAAGGAGTTTAATTAGCAGGAAACAAACAAGTGGGGTCCCAGCTGGGTCCCAGGCTGGGAGGGAGGAGTCTGGACAAGGCGGGGGGAGGCTGTGTGCTTGGAAGACAGGACAGGTCTCCTCCCACGGGCACACAGACCCCCTGGGGTCCTAGGTGCCCAGAGGTTCAGGCAAGGACTCCGAGACGTCTGGGGGCCATGCACCCCAAGCCCCCACACTGAAGGGGGCTCAAAGGTGCGCACCGATTTGCGTCTGAAGTGGGAGTTGGCTGGTTTCCTCCCAAAGAACCTGAGCTTCATGGCGAACACCTGCTCAGAACACCTGTCAGCGTGCTGCTGGGGAGAGACCACCAGTGTCCTTCAGAGGGGCCGAGCGAAGGGCAGGAAACAGGAGCTCTGGCGCCTGGGGCCCACACTCCCAAGTGGTTGCCTTAGGGAATTGAGGCTCAGAGAAGTTAAGACACCAGCCTGTCGTCACACTGATGTCGTCTTATGAGTTTGGGGTCCTTGGGGTCACTCTGGGGAAGGTCTCACCAGCGGTCCCCTTTCAGCAGCACGTGGCAAGATTCTCCACGAGGCAGAGACTCGGTTATATTTAAAGAGAAAGTTTATTAGAAGGAGATGGGAGAGGAGAAAAGACATTTGCACAGCACAAGCGGACAGGAAGAGCTGGGACAGGTTTGCAGAGCGGACAGGAAGAGCAAGGGACAGGTTTGCAGAGCGGACAGGAAGAGCTGCCCCAAGGGACAGGTTTGCAGAGAGAGAGAGAGAGAGAGAGAGAGAGACCTGCGTAGCTGCAGGCGGGCTCCTTAGGAGAGCGGCCTCCACTGAGGGTGGCCAGTGCAGAGAAGTCCCTGCATGGCATGCACAGAGGACGCGGCTGCCCTGCAGAGGGAGAGCGGGTGGAAAGAAGCGGGTGGGCAGAGAAGTGGCTGCCCCTGCTGGTGGAGAGACTACAGGATATAGACAGCCTCTCCCTGGAGGGGGCTCACTCCCTGTGAGCCTAGGTTGGTTGACTTTGAATAGAAACTGAAGAGATTTCTGATGAACTTCATGTCCATGTCCTATCTTTCACCTTCTGGATTTGAGCGTCAGAGACAGCCCCCAACAGTCTGTTACCTGCTGGGACCTCCTGCAGATACTCAGGCATCCGGGGCCTCGGCACACCTGTTCGGACCTTGATGTTATTATGGCCGTCAGTTGCTGCACTGGCCCCTTCTCCCCGTCCCCTTGTGTGACTCAATCTTGTGATTCCTCCATCAACACAGCTGGCAAGAGAGTCAGACGAGGGCTATCCAGTTCCAAAGTGGCATTTCTCTGTGATGTAGCCTGAAGTCGTTGCCCAAAATGTGTTTGTTTTCGTGCCAGGGAGGAGTGGGGAGGCAGCCATTTTGAATGAGGTGGGTTTCTCTCTCGTGCTGCACCCAGGCGGGGTCACTCTGGGGACCCCAGGAGGGTGCAGCACTCCACCTCTGGCGTTGAGACCAGGGACTCGGAAAGCCCCTGGCCCCATCAACTGTCCTTTGTTCTCTAACGCCAGACCCCAGAAACAGAACGTCTGGGTGAGCAAGACAAAGGCTAACAGTGGCTCCCTCTGGCGGTGAAACCGAGGTGAAGCGGGAGGGAGAAAGTCGCCTGAAATTACGTTCACAACACACGTGTCTTCCATTTATAATTTAAAAGTTACTGAGGGTACAGTGGGGGGAGGGAAATGCACTGGACTATGGTGAGGGCACATGGGTGACGTGGTGATGGGAAACCCAAGGGGATTGCAACTGAGATGGAAAAAGGCACAAAAATATGTAAAAATAAACTATTATTAAAAAAATAAAAAGAAATGCAAAATAAAAAATGCAAAAAAATTAAAATAAATGCTATAACATGTTTGAAAAAAAAGTTACTGAGGGTTTGGGTTTTATTTTCCAATTCTGACAAATTAACAGATCCTCTGGCTCCCCTCTCCCCAGCCCTTCTGGGAACACCTGAAATACAGCACACCTCAGAAAGGACACACGATGTTTTTGGTTTCCCAGTGAATACAAAAGTTCTGTTTACACTACAAGGTAGTGTGCATCACTGTACGACTGAATTGTGTTGAAAAGTCAAGGCACATGGCTAAATCTGAAAAAATGCTTTATTACTAAAAAAAAAATGACAGAGAGACACAAAATAAGTGCATGCTGTTGGAAAAATGACACCCATCGGCTCGTTGTCTCACACCTTCCATTTGTAGAAAATGCAACGACTGCAGCGCAGGCTGCCGAGAAGCCCAGTAACAGCAGTGAGCGCAGACGCCAACCTGCACGGGCGTCGCGAGGCGTCGGAACAGGCCGAGCAAACAGGAAGTGGACGGGCGCCATGTTAACACCGCGCGTGGAGGCGGCCCCCTGCCACAGCCATGGGCGCCGCCTCCCTGCCTCAGCTGTGCAGACACACCCCTGTGGATGTTCTGCCCCTTCGCCTTGGAATTTGCTGGCTGGGCATTCTGGAACCGCCAGTGGTTACACATTTGCTGGATGGGTGTAACTCAGCCCTGGGGCCTCCTCACCACATCTTGAGGGGCGAGGTCAGGAACCCATTAAAGGCTTATCTCTGCTACCCCACCACTGCTATCCCAGCTTTAGGGCTACTCTATCTCCACACAGTTTAGTCTCCCACTTCTGGAACCTTCCGCCCCCCCCAAGGGGCCATCTTGAATTGAGCTCCTTTGTTGACTCTGCTTCTCTCCCACAAAATGGCGCCTTCCCTGAGGGAATTTAAGGGGATCGTAGTCTTCCCAAGACTTTACCAGAACGGGAGGTTATTAAGTTTGTTGATGAAGTTGAGGGGAAAAGAAAGAGAGTCAGAGGCAGAATGGAAGGAGGAAGACTAAGGAAGGCTCATTTCCATGTCTGCCATGGGTGAAACAACTTGTTTCACTGCCACATTGACCTTCAATCTTGATTTGTTTTTCCTCTTCCCTCCCCTGACTGTTCCTTTTCTCCTCAGTCACTCACTGCCAAACTCTCAGAGTCTGTCTTCCCAGGCAGCCTCTTGCAACAGCAGCAGCAGCCACTTATGAAACCCTGCACCTTAGGGTTAGTCTGCTGTGTCAGCCGTCCTCAGCTCATACAGGTATTCGCCCCACTTTTCAGCGGAGGTTCATGATGGAGCGGGGCTGTGCTTTGACTTTGGATTTATCAGAGTCCTGGGCCTCTACTCACAGCCGCAGGGCACAGGATTGCCTAACTCACTTGCAGGCTGGGGACTCCATCCACAGCACACGTACGCTGGCTCTCTCACTCTGGCCCGGAAGCTGTTACCAGGCCTCACCCCGAAAGAGTGGGTCCTATACCCTAGGAGGAGAGTTCACCATGAGCCCTCAGTGCAGTGGAACCAGGCAAGGCATTATGAGAGCGCCGCACGCGTGAGGGAAACAGTGCCAGAGAGGAGAATCTAGCCTGGCTCCGGAAGAGAGCTTCGGTTGGGCCGCAGCTGCGGTGATGACAACAGCACGTGTGGCCTCAGTCTTCCTCCGCCAGGAAGCTGACGTCACGAGTTGGGCCTAAGGATGTTCACCTGGCGCAGCACCTGGGGTCAGCGTGGTGAGCGGCATGTCTGAGCAAGATGCAGGGCAGGACTGAAGTGCTGGCGCCGGCCAGCCTGCCTGTTTAAACAGGCGGTGTGGTGACTCGGCCTGGGATCCACTTTAGTTGTTTATACAGTGAACTGAGCATTTTACGTCTACTGACACACCATGTCTTTGGCCTAGACTGGTTCAAAGTCACACAAAGAAAGGCAAGATAAGCACTTGGTTTGTCCACTTATTATTTGGCAAAATAATGCAGTGATACCCCCCCCCACCCTTCAGAGCACCTCCAAAGGCAACAGACGATGTTTTGTACTTTTTTAATGGCTGAATTTTTTTATCATTTTTTTATTATAACAGTTTATTTTTACATCATTGTACATTTTTTTTTTCATCTCACTTGTAATCCCGGCAGGTTTCCAATGGCTGAATTTTTTAAAGCACCACTGCAAACTCAGAAAGTAAACATATGACTTCAATTTATTGTAGTCATTGCTCATCTTTGTGTTTATGTTTTTGACGCTCAAATCCTCCCATCTTAGACCACAGGAGCCCTTTTCATGGCTTCTTGGTTCCTTTCAACAGAACCTGCTGCTGGTCTGGGACAGCTTCCTCCCTTCCTGTCTGGGCACCGTGTTCTAAACTCATGTTGATATACGCTTGCCTGGGCCTGGGATCACAGGATTCCTGATTCTTTCAGTAGGAAATAGACACCTTCATCTGGGGTAGGTGGGGGAGTCTACATTACTACTGAGTTGAGTTTTGTGGTATGAGGAAGGAGACAAAAAAGACACAAATAAGGGGAAATAAATAAAGAGGCTGTCAGAGTTTGAAGCAAACTGTTGCTTCGCCTTGAGTATACAAAGTAAGTGCTTTGTAGGGTGTTGAATTAGCTCGAGTTGGCAGCCTCGTGAAAGACAGGGCTCAGGTTGCCTCTGCTGTGCGCCCTACTGCCTTTCCGGCCCCGGGATAAGCCACTCTTGGTGGTGAAAGAGGACAGGCAGGTGCCAGGAGCCCCAGGACAGACACCCCCACACCCCAGACCTCCAGGACCCTGTACAATGTCTGATGCATCGGAGTGCTCGGGAAAGGAGCGTGGAATGAATGAATATAAACATTCCTGATGGACATGTGGAAAGGAGTCAGAAACGTGACGCGTCGTTGTTCAGGTGTGCTCATCGCCTGCCTGCATTCACCCAAATCATCAGTCAAAGCCCTAGCCCCCACTACTTCAGCATGTGACTAGACCTGGAAAAGGGGTCTTTAAAGAGTGATGAAAGTAAAGTAAGGTCATCAGGGTGGACCCTCTTCCAAGAGGAAGTGAAGTCACAAAGAGATGGTAGCACCCTGACCTTGGACTTCCAGCTCCAGAACTGAAAAAACAAGTTCTTGGCCCTCCCTGGTGGTGCAGTGAGTTAAAGCACTGAGAAGCTAAAGCCACTTCCGCATGAGTTCGATTCCGGCTGGCCCTGGAGGTGACCACATGGCGCGGCAGACTTCTCCTGACCTGCCCGCTGCTCCCCTCAGCAGTGTACTTCGTCAATCTGCCTGTTCTGCTCCCCTCCTCACTCTGTCTCTGGTGAAGCCTCTCACTGCCCCTGAGCCTCTGGCCTGTAGCCCAGTTCTGTATGTACAAATAAATAAATCTTTAAAAAAAACCAAAAAAACAAAAAACCAAGTTCCTGTTTAAATGAACCAGCCCCTGGCCCTCCCTGGTGGTGGAGCGGGTTAATGCGCTGCAAAAAGAAGCTTAAGCCACTTCCGCATGAGTTCTATCCCCGCCTGACCCAGAGGAGATCCACCTGGCGCGGCAGACCTCTCCTGACCTGCCCGCTGCTCCCCTCAGCAGTGTACTTCGTAGATCTGCCTGTTCTGCTCCCCACTCTGTCCCTGGTGAATCCTCTCACCCTCCGCATCTCTGGCCAGTACCCCAGTTCTGTATGAATAAATAAATAAATCTTTAAAATAAATAAATAAATAAATAAATGAACCAGCCCGTGGCATCAGGATATGGCAAACGGATGCGTGGCCAGTCTCCACCCCAGATCCATTACAGAAACCACATCAAGCAACATTGTCTATGGAGACCATTTCTTGTCCTTATCACATAAGCCTGTGGGAATTGATCTGAGTCTGTTCCACAGTGCTCTGAAACCCCAAGTATATCTGTGGGGCCAGCCCAGCTGTAAGAAAGCCCTTTATGAAGTCACACCCACCCTTGCCAGACCCCCACAGGTGGGGGCCTGCAACTGTAAAAACACTGCAGAGACCCACATGCTTCACTTTGCGAACCCCCTTTTACGAAACATCGTCACCAGAAGTCCATTTGATGGTGTCAAGAGGAAGCAATGTCTCCAATACTTGAAAACCCTGAGAACACTGCAATATGATGGGTTCAAGACTGTGTATTTTGGGGAAACTGATATCCCGGAAAGTCTTGTAACTGGGGGAGATTTTAGCGACAGCTACTTCATACAAATGCCAACATGGTGTCTTGTGCACGCCGGTGGCTGTCATGGGTGGGTCCCTTGGAAGTACCGGCTGTTCCTACGAGATGAGTTGTGCAACAAACAAGAAGACAATCTCTTCTTTGAGTTCTGTAATGTGACGAAGAAGACCTACGGCAAGTGTGCCATTGTGGTCAAAGAGAGAATGAGGCCAGAGGAGGTGAAACTGAAGGAGGACGCGGGGCCCGAGGCCGAGGCCCAGGCGCTTGTCACGCCCGTCATTAACCTAACGAGCATCATGTGCTGCCCCAAGGTGGCCAAGGCCTGTGGCCATGAGCTGCTCTGTCTGCCGTCTCCTTACAACTATCTGAGCCCTTTAGACTCCGCCTGGTCTTCTCTGAAGTGGTTTATCATCAACAACAGAAGGGAGTTTTCTTTGCAGTCCTCCGACAATGTCTGTTCTTACCAGTACATACTTCTCAGTGACTTGCTTCGCAAAGGGATTGAAAGGATAAATGCAAACAAATGGAAAGTACTCACGAACAAGGTGCGGAGATGGGAAAACTACTATTTCGGGAAATTTTCATAAGGGTGATTTCCAACATGGTTAGTGCCATGGCGGGACCTCTCCCGAGTCCGGGGGACCGGCCTCTGTCTGTGAGGACTGAGTTTCCTCAGGGGGCAGCAAAGGGCTTTAGGATGCTGGAGGCTTCATTAAAGCTTGTTGGCGAACCAGGGTTCTCGACTCCCACCTTCAGGTCCCGCTGAGGGCTGCGGCAGTGGGAGGCTGAGCACTAACTCAGCCCAGAGGAGCTGGGTGAGAGCAGGGCTGAGCCAAGCTCAGAGAACCAAGTGTGTGTCCCCCAAAATCTGAAAATAAAGAGCAAGCAAAATAGTTTCAACCCACTGAAATAATCCGCGGGGAGTCACCTGATGGTCTAGACCACCCAGGGGCTTCTCAGCAAGATGGCAGAAGGGTGCTTAGGAGGTAACAGCCCATCCCCACCCGCCAAGGCCAGTTTGCAGTCCTAGAAGGAGCTGGGAGAGGGATGCCAGAGATTGGTTCAAGGAGGACGTGGGTGAACAAGTGGGGAGAGTGGGGTGTGCATCTGTTTACAAGAAAAATTCATGTCTGTGGGGCCCGTGCAGGTCGACCCTGTGTCGTTCAAGGATCCGCTGGCCTTTGTCAGATAGAAACAGTGCTTTTCAGTGACTAAGTGATGGACTTTGCAGCTTTTGCTAGTAGTCCACCTTCCCTCTCGAGTCTAAGACTCCCAGCAGGCAACGTGACTCTGCCACGGAGTTGCATCTCGGAGTCGTGACTCCTGAGCCGCCAGCTGCTGGCACAAGAGCATCCGCTCAGGGTTGAGACTGTTGGTGTCCCAGCTGGGAGGATGTGCGGTGGTACCGCTCAGTTTTATAGGGAAAAAGCCCGCTTCCTGTTAAACACGTTAAAGTGCACTCTTGTTTATATATGTTCAGGATATCATTTTATAGTAGAAGCAATTTTTCTGCCTATGTAAAAAAAATCACAGGAAAATGTCTACAACAGGTTTAACCATGCATATGATTTGGGGGGACCAGGTTCCGAGGACCAAGGGCGGAAAGCACCAGATTCCTTGCTTGTCTTCCTGTCCTGCTTCCTTCCTGGACCCCCCTGAATTATTTGGAATTACAGCTAACTCTTGAGCGATGGGGAGGTTATGGACGCTGTCCTTCCCACCCCAGGCAAAAACCCATGAGTAACTTGTGACTTCCCTCCACCCCAAACTGAACTACAAATGGCTTGCCGTTGACTGGAAGCCTTGCCGATGACAAAAACAGGTGATTGATACGTATTTTGTAAGTTTGATGTTGAATATGCTATATTCTTACAATAAAGTAATGTAGAGAAAAGAAAACGGTATTAAGGTTATAAGAGGGTGTGGTTTCACCGTACTGGACAGCATCCTGGATACTCTAAGTTTATGGATCTGTTTACAAGAAAAATCCATGTCTGTGGGGCCTGTGAGGTCAAACCTTCGTGTTCAAGGATCCACTGGCCTTTGTCAGATAGAAACAGTGCTTTTGAGCAACTGAGTGATGGACTTTGCACCTTTTGCTAACAGGCATTTTGCCAGGAGATGCCTCACACCTGCAGCACCACCTGCTGGGTCAGGGGGTTCAGCCAGGACTGTGCTGGAGCCTCTTGGTGGCTCTAGCAAAGCACCGCAAACTCCCGACTTCAAACAGAAACTTTCTGCGCTGGTCACGACCAAGGGGTGGGAAGTCACACTCCTTGCAGAGGTTCTGGGGAGAATCTGTCCTCGCCTCTCCCAGCCTCCTGTGGCCACGGCTTTCCTCCGATGGCGGAGGCACCGCCCCAGCCACATGACTTCCCTGGCCACGTGACTCTCTCCTTTCCTGGGTCCAGCTGGCCTCTGCTTCCCTCTTAGCCACGGTGGTTAGCTGTTAGAGCCCACCCCGGTAGTCCAGAATCATGCCTCCCGTCCCAAACCTCTAACTTACTCAGAGCTGCAAAGATTCTCTTTCCAGTGACAGCCACAGCTCCCGAGGTCAGCACCCACCTACCTTTGGAAAGGAAGCCACGGTGCGTGAGTGCCTTCCTCTACAATGACATTCCTTTGGCAGTGGGACCTGGTGGGAAAATTCTGTGTGTACGTTTGTGTGGTTCCTTTTCTCTACTTGTTTCACGTGTGTGTTAGGATTTTAGTTCTTCCAGAGCAGGGACTGGGACTCAAGTCAGCTCCACATCCTCGCCCCATACAGATGCAAATGTAGGTGCCCTGGGTGTGGCTACAAGAGCTTGTTGCCCCTACGCCACTCTGACTCCACCCTGGTCCTGAGTTCTGCAGTCATGCGCACTAAGAGCAACACGTGCTTAATCCTCACCACAGTCTGGGCTGTGGGAGCAATGGTTACCTCCATTTCTAGATGGGATAAACTGAAGCATAGAACTTTCTGGAACCAGCTTCAGCGCAGTTCCAACCCAGAGTGCATACTTCACCCTTGTTGTAACCCCACAGGGCAGGCTCAATCATTTTTTCATTTTACCAGCGAAAATGACTCTGGGCCAGCCAGCTCCTAGAGCCCACGTGCCTGGCCAGAGTGCTCGGCTCCGCTGTGGAAGTTCAGGCTTTTCTCTTTGACTCCAACAGCTGACGTGGTATAAGGCTCATCTCTGACGTCAGACCTCCACCAGCCAAGCAGCCATCTCGAACTGGACACCACAGTGAGAGCCTGTCTCAGTGCAAGTCGGAGTAGCTTTTCAAGACGTATTTTGTAGAAGGAGAAAACGGAAGGTTTGTAGGTTATCACATGAACAAAGCTAGCCAGCGAGAGCTTTTTTTTTTTTTTTTCCGAAAACCAAAGCAATGAAATGAGCCCAGACTTCAATTCTTCTGAGGCCTGGTTTCATCTTCAGAAAAGCAAGGTGGGAAAGAGAACAAGGGGATGAGCGGAGAGACCCCGGAGCCACCCTGAATGGGCAGCTGAGCTGAAGAATGTTGTGTTCACCATGGAGAAATGCTGCTGTTGGCTCAGCACGGAAAGTTCCAGCCGAAAGTAATGGAGAGGGCACTGGGCCTGGGAATCCACTGGACCGAGCTGGACTGTCCAGTTCCCAGCTCATTAAGCATGAGGCTTTGGGTCAGTTACTTTACTTCCCTGGGGCTCAATTAACTCATTAGTAAATTTGGGCTGAGGGCTCTGAATGTTGAGCACAGACGGCCTCCCTGTCCTGGCCTCCCCAGCTCCTGCCACCAGAGTCCAGCGCGGCACTGACCGCTGACCTGACGGCCCTGGTCCTATTTCCTTTTCACTCTTGGAGGAAAATTCTCACTTCTCTTTCTCCCCAGCCGTAAGAACAGACACACCCTAAGATCTAAGGAAATGTTCTCTGGCTCTTCCCAGAACGTCTGTGACAGGTCAGGGAATTCATGTCACGGAGGCTTCTTCCTGCCGAGTTGCCTCCAGCCCAGGGAAACTGAGGCGGGCAGCAGGGTATCTCTGGACTTCACGGCCCCCATTCACCAGGACCTTCAGCACCCCACCCCTATGCCTCCAGCCCGCTTGCATCCTCCACTGGGTCCCCTTTCCTCTTCAGCCTGAGAGCCCGTCAGCGCCCGCTAGTGGTAGGAAAATGTATAGAACAGGGTAACGCCCCCCTAGAAAATACTGAGATGTGGGCGAGCGTCCGCTCAGCCCTTGGCCATCTCCTACCAAATCTTCTAAGATGGCCAGATGTTCCGCAAATTCCAAGGCCGAATTTAAATTTTTTAAAAATACTATAAGCTATTAATAGTACTTAAAAATACTGTATTTCCCACCTCCAAATCACCCGTGTGCCATCACCATAGTCCAGTGCTGCTGCACCCCAACGAGTCGCTCAAAAGAGGGAAAGAGAAGGGGGAGAGAGGAGAGCAGAGATTCAAGGTCCCAGAATGGCGAAGGCCAATGCCAGTTCACCTCACCCCCCCACCCCCCCACCCCGCAGGCCTCTCTCTCACCTGTGGCCCAGTTCTGAGGAGCTGGCACCCCCAGGAGGGAATGGGGAGACCAGGGAAGAGGGAGCTGCGGGTTGGCCCGACTCCTCCCGCTGACAGCGCCCGCACACACACACACCACGTGCACACACGTGCACTCACACACACGCACACGGCCTTTCCAAAGACCAGAGACCCTTTTAACAAAGGCATTTTATTTGAGTAAATAAAATACTACTTCTTGTTAAATGCGTACAAAAATTCAGATCGCTGTAAGTTAAGCCCCTGGGGGTCTCTCCTCTGACACGCCTTTCTCCTCAGCTCTTTCTTCATGGAGTCCATGCCAACTCTCATCGAACGGCAAAATCTAGAAAGACCTCCAAAGGGATAAGTGTGAAACAGCCAATAAAATAATGTTCACTTGCTTAGCGTTAACCCCTACTCTCAGCCACTTAGATTTCGTAAGCGAGAGGCCCTGAGGTTTACCTGTAGGATGCGCTTTCAGCATCACAATCTCCTCCGATTTAAAGTGCGAGGCTGTTTGGGATACGCAGCCAGGGTGGGAGGGAGGGGCCCATCACCACCCCACAGCCGCTCTGAAAGGGGGTGGGCAGCTTGTCCTGGTGCCAAGGTGCCTGCTTCCAGCCTGGCGCAGATCTGGCCTAAGGCTGTGAGGAGGGCGTGGGGAGTGCCCTCTGGGCCAGAGGACTGACAGGCAGGGCTGGGGGGTCCCCAGTCCCTGGCAACTGGGGAAGGGCCCGCGGGGGAGGTGGCGGAGAGGCCGAATATGGCCCGCAGGACAGAGTCAGCATCTCTCTGGGAGGCGGAGGCTTCCTGGATTTTCTCTTTTGCCTTTTTAAGTCTGCTGCTCCAGCCCGTGCCCAGCACAGGGGCTCCCTCTGACAGGCGGGCCTCCAGGAGGCTGAGCTGGCCGCCCCTCCCCCTCAGCGCCCAGCCCTGCCCAGCCCCCACTGCCCCATAACGGGATGTGTTAATCTTAGCTGCAGGTGGGGGCTTCAAAGGCCCGTGACCCCACCTCCTCCTTTCACGGGAGGTTGGGTGCCCGTGTGTGCACTTCTCCGGGGAGAAGGTCCCTGCTTCCCGGGCTCTCCGGAGCGCCCTGTGACCCGGCCTGTCAGGGAGCCCCAATGGGGTGGAGGGAGAATCGTGTCCAGGCTCAGGAGCAGCGGGTGGGGGCTGCAGCTGGCCTATGCCAGCTGCCCGCCCTTCAATGGGGGCACCCCAAGCCCTCAGCCCTCAGCTCCGGGACGGTGTAGCTTCCCTACTTCTGTAAATTCAGAAGCGCACCCTGGCACCCGGCCCCCACCCCGACTCACCCATTCACCACACAGCTGCCCGCCCCGCGCCGTCGACCCTCAGCTGTCTTTCTTCGCTGACTGCTGCTTCTTCTCAGCGTCCAGTTGTTGCTGCTTTGCCTCCAACCTCTTCCTTTGGTAGACTTTCACTCCGGCAAAGGCCAGGCAGAGAATTAATGTCTTTGCGGCCAAGATGTACAGCAGCAGGGGCACGTGCTCAAGGACCTGAAGGAAGAAAGCGAGGGCTCTGGGGCCAGGCCGGCCCGAGCGTGCCTTCACCCACAAGTCTCCTGGGCACCTGTCACAGCACTGGGCTCAAGCGGGCCCGCAGTGACCGGGACGCAAAGCCTGAGCTGGGGCTGCCCACCACGGCTCTTGGCGGGGGTGTAGTGACTGGTCTCTCACGACTGACCGGGCCACTGGCCCTTGCCGGCCCCCAGCCCTGCTGCTGAGCGCCAGAGCCAGACGGCAGGGTGACAGCTCTGTGCTGCTCACCGACTGCATGACCAGGTCACTTAACCTTCCTGAGCCTCTGGATTCGCAGCCCCAACACACTACCAGCTCCCGTGCTTCTGGCTGCTCATGAGCACTGTCACGTGGAGGGAACAGATGTAAAAATAAAACACAGTCACACTGTAAACATCAAAGCTTAGCTGCTACTCCGTGCTCCTGTGTTTCCTGTTGGGGGGAGTTCTAGCCTAATGGCCACAGCAAAGTCTGGCAATAACATCGGCTTTGAGTTACTTGCTCTTGGTACCAGAAGATTTTATTGTGAAATCCCATACATGGCAAATACTAAATTAGCTGTTCATGATTACAAGATCAGTGTCACCAGAATGATAGTTATGAGCTGTGTGACTCAAAAATTCCTTCCCTGGGCCCTCTTTGGTGGCATAAGGGGTTAAAGCGCAGCACTATGAAGCTATCTGCATCTACTGCAGCACGGGTTCAATCCCCAGCCAGGGAGCTGGCCCACAGGATGCAGCCCACCTCTCCTGTCTCACCAGCGACTCTCCTCAGCAGTATATTTTGGTCAATTCACTTGTTCTGCTCCCCCATCTCTGCTGAATCCTTTCACCCCCCTGCACCTCGGCCTGTAACCCAGTTCTTCTGTGCATAAATAAATAAATCTTTTAAACATACAAATAAAAATTCCTTCCCAAATAAAAGCGCCTCTGATTCCTTGAGCGCATCCGCATTATGCTACATCCACAGGGGGGCTCTCCCGGGCGCTCATCAGCCTCATGGACACCAGCAAACGGTGACCTGGCTACTGAACTTCCCAGAGGCAATGGCCGTCACTACCTGCGAAGCTACTGGACGTGACTTATGGATACTCGAAGGAGGGAGGGAAGCGGCACAGCAGGAGTATAAGATACAGTAAAAGCAGAAACCGGGCGGGAGCCTGCTGGCATTGCCACAAAGAACAGGAACGCGGCCCGCGGGCACTGGGTACCCGCTCCGAGCAGGGTAGGCAGAAGCCGCTCAGAGCTTTTCATGATACGATAATGGCTGGCTTGGTCCCCAGGTTGCCCATCCCTCGAAACTACAGTAAACGTCCCAAAACCTGCGTCCCCCTAAGACACCTGAATCCGTGTAGGTTCCTGACGGTTTGCATGTTAGAAAGAGGAGGGCTGAGTATGTTCATGGACAGGCTATGAAGAGAATATCCTGGTGGTAACTTTATTTTAGCCCTCAGAGGCCAACATCAGCCGTGCGCTGCCCCAACTGGCTTCTACGTTCCTTGGGGTTTCACTGACCCCCTGCAGGAGAAGTCGCTCTCTTCCAACCTCCGTCTCTGCAGGGACAGCCTCTGGAGACCTACCAGGATGTAGCCCAAGGTTCCCCCACCGTTCCCGAGGCCCAAGCCTGCGGAGACTTGAGCAGCTAAGGGAATGTCTATTTTAACAAGTTAGAAACCACTGAAAAGGAAACACACTAACAATGACCAAGGTAGGTGGTTTAGGTATTGACTTTTCAAAGGTGGCGGGAACAGCCAGAGGCAGACCGCTCAGGGCTGAGAGGTGGAACAGCAGCAGGCCAAAGGCACTTCAGGGGCCCAGAGCAGAGGGATTTCAGGGCCCGTTCCTGCCCCTCCAGGGTAGGGAGCCACAGGGCTGTTGATTTCTAACACATATGCCTTACTAACTCTCCAAACACAAGAACCCTAGAGGAGGCAGATGGATAAAAATACAGATTTCTTCATAAGATCTTAATCCGCTTAAAAATAACAAATACTCAAGTGTAAGGACAATTTTACAGGTGTGGCTTTTGCAAGGGAAGTGAGGCTGGTCTTAAGTCCCTGCACACAGACTCCAAAGGGCACAGACTCCCCGAGTCTGGTGAATGGGGGTACAGCAACATGCTGGAATCTAAAATAAAGGATCAGACTTTATTTGGGTTCCTGCTTTAATCTATTTCGTCTTTTGAATTAACCTACCTGCGCGGAACGCTTGCTATGAAATTTTATGATGAAAAAGCAAAATTCAGGCCTCCCTGGTGGTGCAAAGGGTTCAGTCTCAGCACTGTGAAACAACTGGCAGCCACTGCAGCACGAGTTCGATCCCCGGCCAGGGGTGACCCACAGGGTGCAGCAGACCACTCCTGTTTCCCGCTGCTCCCCTCAGCAGTGGACTCCAGTCGATGCACCTGTTCTGTCCCTCCCCCTGCACCTCTGGCCGATGCCCCAGCTCTTGTATGCATAAATAAATAAATCTTTAAGAAAGAAAATGCAAAATTTCCAGTTGAAATAAATAAACTTGAGAATCAATCTCACCTTCCAGTTCATGCCGGCCCTGTGTGACTTCACTTCCGATCTCTGTGGGGTGAGCGCATGAGCAGGAGCCCAGGTCAGGTCTCTTGGTGGTGGGGGGCGGGGAGAAGAGACAGACACCTTAGGAAGACTGTGACGGAGAGAAGGAGGAGGGGCAGCAGGTGGCAGAGTGCCCGGTGCAAAGCCGCTGGCCTGGTGAGTGAGGGCTGAGTGGTGCCGCCCCTGTTAGATCTGTTGCCACCCCAGGCCACTCCACGGAGACTCGGGGCCTCAGCCCCATGAGTTAGGGAAGTGGGTGTCTGCTGAATGGCACCACCTTCCCTACTTCTGTAAATTCAGAGGCTCACCATGCACCACCGGACGCAGGAGATGACCCATAACACTCCCACGCCCACATGGGAGTGGGGCCATTCAGCAGACGCCCACTTCCCTAACACATGGGGCTGAGGCCCCGAGTCTCCGTGGAGTGGCCTGGGGTGGTCCATCCAGTCTGCCTGGCGGGCTTCCCCTGGGCCCAGCCTGCCAGGGGCGAGCTCTGCCGTCTAGCCCTGTCCCGGGGCGATGTCCTTTAGCCATTCCTACATCAGAATTAAAAGCAGTGGGAAACATCACAGGCAGCTAGAAGAGGCACAGTAACATGAGTTCAGGGAAAGTGGTTTATGACGACTTTCACTTACACATAAAATCCATACCTCACCTACTCCAGTGGCAGTATCTTGAAGAAACGCTGGCATGGCACAAGAGAGCCAAGTGTTTCCCAAAACTTCCTCAAGGTGAGATAAGCTCGTGGGAGGAATTTAACCCCCAGGAGGGTCTGAATGTGCTTGAGAATTACCCATCTGCAAGGAGCAGCAGATTTTTGACTTGCACCCGTAAAATATGTTCCTAATCTGTTGCTAGAATTTTCCAGCGATTGCTAGAATTTTCAGAGGAAGCTCTAATCTCAAATCTCAGGGACGAGCCGGGTCGCAGATTCTACTTTTACAATGCATTACAGGCAGACAGAGTAGGCAGGTTTGGCTGGTCCTCACCAGCTGGTTGAGGCCAAGTTACCTACCCAGTGAACTGAGGTAGGTCGCTACTAATTCCCAAGGTCGAGAACAGCCAACAGGCCCAAGAAACTGACAGAAGGAACAAAGTGGTCTGGCCCTCCAGCAAACACGCACTACGTCCCGGTGGGGTGACCTTGAACACTCTGGGCCTAAGTCTCAGCTCTCTTATCTGTAAATTCTCCTTCGAGACTGTGCTGTCAACACGGAGAACGTGCTCAGCACACAAGAACACTAGGTCAGCGCAACCACGGTTGTTAGCATAAACCTCTCTCCACCCACCAACGGCCCGCCAAGCTGAAGGACGGGAACACACAGCATCAGGACAAAGGCAGACCGGCAAGAGAGCCGGGCAGTGGGTGAGGGACAAAGCGGAGAAGCAGGAGGCCCGGAGCGCCAGACCCAGTTCTTGTGACGCCGACAGCGAGGCATGTGACTTGGGACAAGGCGTTAACCTCTCTGACCCAAACTATTCTTGTTTTTAAAAGCAGAATCCAAAGGACAGCTCCCAGCCCTGGAATTGCTAGGTCACCACTTCTCCCTGACATCATGGAAGCCAAATGCAAAAAAAGACTGGCGGCCGCCTCGACTTCATACCCAGGGTGAACGGAAGTCAAGCTCACATTCAAGCTGTCGACAGCACAGAAGGGGGGTGGGAGGGTAGGAGGCGTGAGGACAGGACTCACTGCCACCCCACAGCAAATCTGGCCCTTCGCTGCATGTCCCTTAAATTACGTGCTCCAAGTCAGCCCTTTCTGTAACGCCCTGCAGGCCTTGGGCAAATGAGAGCAACTGCAACCGCTAAAAATATCAGCAGGTCAGCGACTCTGCTGCTGCTAGCTGGCAGCTGGTAGCCTTGGCTGAGCTCAAGCCAAGGAGCTGTGGCCACTTTTGAGGCCTAAAATCCATGAAGTACGAGAAATTTTAAACTTCCCCAGGAATGGCCCCCGGTCTTAGTTGAAAACTCAGAACTAACAATGGACTAGAAACTAGTTCTGTGTTGCTTACTAGAAATACATCCTGATCTTTCCTTTGCCAGACTTCTCCAAGAAAACAGACAGCCAATGTGCCTCTGCCTTTCGGTTCGGCCAACCAAAACAATACGGATCAGATTTTGTCCACAATCTCTGCTTTCTTCTTGACACTTCTAAAACATTGAATTCTGTCTGTCTGGTGGTGCCCAAATCCCTTCAGCTCATCCCAGCCTCTTTCTGAGCTGTGCTGTCTGAACTTTGCAAAGCTGACCTTTTTCACAGCCGCATTTCTTTTCACTCCTCCCCTTCACCCAACCACTTTAAGTAACCTGTCTGGGAAAGGGTCTAGCAGCTGAATCTCGGGACACCACTGGGCCGCAGGTGAGCCCCAACCCGCTCAGAGTGGGATTTCCAGGGCCAGAGGAGCCGCGGTTAGCGCAATGTGCTTGGCACCATCTCTGCTGCGACTCGAGATCTCAGCTGCTTCTGGGATCCGCTAAACAGTAAGGGTGGGGTACAGGGTCTGCGCTCTCGGCTGATGGAACCCCACGCCTTGATGGGACAAGGCGGGTGCCTGGGCTCCTTGTGTAACCCTCGGGGAGTCGCTAGACCCCGCTGGCCCTCAGCCCGAGTAACCCGAGGGCGGACCCTGTGTCCACTCCCCGATGTAAGACTTGGGGAGCAAAGCCAAGATGATTCAGACCCCAGGATGAATGAGGGCCAAGGGCGGTCATGGCTTTCGCCACCTTCCACTAAACTTCGCTCCCCAGCAAGGCTCCTGGAGACCTACGATTCTAGCTGGAACAACCCTGGCCGCCCGAACGCGGCCGACCTAACCGCACAGCCCCCCCCTCCAGGTGCTCAGCTTTCGGGGCGCCTGCACAACGTGGTCACACAGGGAAGATCAGCGGCGGGGAGCAGTGGGGACCCCCCAAGTCCTCGCCCGGGGAGCCTGCAGGGCGCGCCAGGGATCCGCTGTCGGGATCCCGGAAAGAAAGCGCGATCACCTGACAGGCTGCCAGACTCCTCAGCCCCAAAGAGCTGTCAGGACTCGGACCAGATCCCGCTGAACCGAACGTCACCCACTTACAGCTCCAGGCCGCGGAGGCTCCAGCACCCGAGCGCGCCCGAACCACGACTCCCACAATGCCGCGGGAAACTACAAGTCCCGAAGCGCCCCGCTCTGCGCGCAGGCGCGGTGCGTCCAGGCGGCTTCCCCAGGGCCGCGTTCAGTGCGCAGGCGCGTTGTGTCCGGGCTTGGGTGCGCGCCCCGCTCTACGCGCAGGCGCAGAGGGGCTGCGCCTTGGGGAGGAGGGGGTGTCAGCCGCTGGTCTCATTACCCGGGGCCGGGCGCCGCAGACCTGCTGTCAGCTTCTGTTCTCCCTCTGAACTGGTCCAAGCTGGCGGAGCACCGTGTTCCCAGGGTGGGGCGTCGCGGAGCCACCCAGCCTTCAGCTGCCCCGCATTCTGGGGGTGCTCCTCGCTGCTGGCTGCCAGGGAGGACACGTGGGTCCTAGAAGCTGCCACTTTTAGCGTTTATGGTACCTGACAAAATGCATGCATCCTCCTTTAGGATCACTAGGCAGGAAGTCCCGAGAGTACCTTCATTCAGCAAACGTGTGCACGCTTGGAGAGAGCTCAAAGACTGCCCCATGGGAGGGGGCACCCCAAAAGCAACCCCCCTCCCCACCCCCCTAGAGGGGTCCTGGGGCTGGAAAATCAACCCAACAGACAGGCCACAAACAACGAGCGTGTGCAGATGCCCTACCTGATCCTGCCTTGTCCTACCTGGCGACCTCCCCCCTAGCTAGCCCCTGTCGTCAGGGCCCTGTGACTTGAGGACCTGCGGGGTGACATGGCTGCCTTGGCTGAGCACCTGGGGACTTGGGGGCTAGAAAAGGGCAAGGCAGGTGGCAGGAAGCTCCAGGGCCCCACAAGACTGCCCTGCCCTTGACTTCCTGCGCTCACTTGGTCTGAGAGTTGATCACTTGATCGCGACCCAAGGGAAGCCCCCCTCCTTTGACACTTCACAGGGATCCAGCTGTGCCCACGCCTGCTCCGGGTTATGACCTGTCACATGGTGGCACGTGCTGGTTTTGAACCAGCTCCCTCTTTACGGCAGAGGCAACGTGAGCTCTTCCAGCTCTGAGCGTCTGATTCCTCCCTAGACCCCTGGGGTCTCACCAGTGACCCCGAGACAGAAGTGCAATGTTGCCAGATTGAATTAATGAATGCAGTCAACCCCTGTGGGCCCCAGTATCTTCGTCTACTAATGAAATGGTCTGACAAGAATACGAAGCCCTTCAGGCGCCTTCTAGTCCCAACATTCTCTATCATATGAACTCCCAGGGCAAAAGTTAAGCAGTTAACCTGTAGCTTTCCAGCACACAGCCACAAGATATCGCTATACCAGTAGTCTTGCCAAAAATAAATGAAAATAACTAGTAGTCTCGCAAACATAAATGAAAATAAATAATTGCAAATAGAGGAAAATCAAAGCTTGTGGAAAGAATAAATTGTTTATAAAACAATGTTGTGATCTTTTTAGTATTTCTTTCTATGATAAAAACAGTTAAGATTAGTTTTCTGTGAAACTTTCAATGTTTGTTTGAAAACTTGCCCACGTGATCTAAAGGATTCTTTAGGATCTTAAAGACTCAATTTCTCCTGTGTGAACCATTGGCCCTTTTGAAATGCTTGTTTTGTCTTCAGCTGTCCAAATACTGTAGATCCCCGGAAAAAATAGGTATTCAGTAACCTCACGAGTCTGTTCATCACTTCAGATTCTACACTGATGAATTAGTAAATGTGTGCTCCTAGGTCAGCCCAGTGAGCAAGTGATAGATTTTTGAACTTCCAGGTGATGCATCTGGGATTTTGATAAACTGAATTAGTCACATACAAATAACATTTCATGAGAAAGAAGATTCAAAGATTTATTCATCTCTCCTTCTCTCCCCCTTGCCACCACCCAGGCAGTTTATTTCAAATTTGGCTTAATTTTCACTATTGACACCGAATAACATGACATTCACACTGCACAGAAATAAAAGAGGGCTTCCATTTAAAATATTATTCCAGTGAGCAAGCATAAATCACCGGGATTGAAAGCTTATCCGTCTTGACTGATCAACCGCGTGGTCTCCATGCAGATTCTCCACGGAGAGCGAGAAACCTCGAATGTCCTGCACGATGACTATCCGGGTTTGCTCCCCTGTCTCTGGAGGCCGGCAGCTGGAGCTCCGCCTTTATCAAGGAGATATCTTGAACCCTGCAGCACTAGGGTTCTCATGGATGGTGGCTCTCGATTCCTCCAGATTCAAGATTTGGTTCTTATACTTCTGATGCCAATCCTCCACAATGTACTGATGGTAGGGGTCGTTGGAATGTTCTCGCCGCTTGGATTTCACCGTGCTTACCAGGATGGCCACGACAATGAAGGAGAACATGCCGATCACCACCATCAGGTACAGGATGACGTAGTTAAAATTCTCAGCGTCTACTTTGGCCTGCAGGGCCTCTTGCTCAGCTGTCGTGTTCCTTTGCAGGTTCTCCATGTAAGTAATAAAAATCCTTCTGAAGATGTCTTCCAGGATCACGGTCAGGTTGGATGTGGTAGCCATATTTCCCTCCTGCTGTAATTTAAATAATAAAATGCATGATCAAGGTAAAGGAAATGTGTCCTTTCCACATTTTACTCAAGGGACAGAGGAGGCAGCGTGGAAGAAGTGCAGTCTGTCTCCATCTGCCTGGTGACTGAGGGCGGTTTTTTGTTCTGTTTGCTTTTGTGTTTTATTTTATCGCTTTGTTTGTTGACAGTTTTTTATTCTTTAACCTTATCTAATGAGCATTGTGCCTTTTTTTTGATCATGCCTAATGTCTGACAACAAAAGTTGAATGAGGAACGTAAATCTGTATATAGTATGATTTCAATTTATGACCTAAACCAATAGAAGCAGGCACATGCACATGAAAAAGATTGGAACTAGTTCAAAATGTTAACAGTGGGTGGTTTACACGCGTTCTTTCTCATCTCTCTACTTTTCAGATGTTCCAATTTTCATCAACAATCATGCATTGCTTTATTTTTGAATAGATCAGTCACCTCCCAAGAGCTATGCTGCATCACACCTTGTTTCTCTACGAATTTGCTGCATTCAACACCCCAAGTCTAGGTTCTCACCAGGTATCCCACAGAGATGCCGGTTAAGTCTACATTTGAAAGAAGGATGTGAGGGAATTTCTACAAAGGGACCAACCCTAGCAAGCATTTTTCTCAAAGCCAGCCAGTTCCTTTCTCCTTCTTCACTGTCACCACCAACATCTCTCAGCTGCACAACCCACTGCAAACGGCCCTCTCCCACCATCACGCCTGCCCCCACCCCCGCCCCGCTCAGCAGTCCCTCTACGCCTTTCACTTTTAAGATTTATTCTATTTATTTATGCATACAAGAACTGGGGTGCAGGCCAGAGGTGTGGTGGGGGGATGAGAGGATTCAGCAGAGACAGAGTGGGGAGCAGAACAGGTGGATCAACTGAAACCCACTGCTGAGGGGAGCAGCTGGGAGACAGGAAAGGTCTGCTGCGCCCTGAGGGTCATTCCCTGGCTGGGCTCACAGGGGTGATAGTGCTGAAACTTAACCCTTAGGCCACCAGGGAGCCCCCCCCCCTGTGTCCCTTTTAAGAGACAAGTGGGTCGTATTGTCCCCTTGCTTTCAAAACAATGCAAAATACCTCTCTGCCTTTCTAATAACAAAGTCCCACCTCCTTACCAGGTTCACCTGGCAGGGCTGGGTACCTGGGCCCTCCCCATTCACTTTACCTTCACGACACACTGCTCAGACTTGTCTCCCCTCCTCCCGCTGCTGGGCGTCTGCACATCACACCCCGTCAACCTGCAGAGCTTTGGCTCTTTCCCTCTCTACTTCCTCCTCCCGCTTCAGGTCCTGTCACTTTTGAGGCTTCCTCGCCCTATGGTCCATCTGTCCCCACCAGAAACAACTCTTTTTTTCCCACAGCATGTTATTTTTCCTCAGAGATTCTGCAACAGGGGGTGTTCTGTGTGTATATTGCCGTGTGTGTGTGTGTGTGTGTGTGTGTGTGTGATGATTGTCTTGGGGTCTCATCTCTCCCCACTATTCACCTCGATGAGGACAGAGCTCCCATCACCTCTGTCCACCTTGAAGAAGCCGTGCCTGGCACAGCAGCTGGCTCACAGTAGGCACACAACGGGCCTGTGATGAAGACATTCGGGTGCCAGGCGCAGGCTGGGCACTAGAAGTGCAGAGACGACGAAGAGCGTTCTGTGGCGGAAGCTCTCGAAAGGGAGGGCAAGGGCAGTGGCAAAGCCCAGTGCAAAGACCATGACGGGCACGGACCAAGTGACAGGGCGCTCAGGACGGAGCTGACCTTGCCTCACAGACGGGCAAGTCGGCGTCGGCGGAACAGACTGGACAAGGCGGCCTCATGCTGCTCTGAAAGCAGCGTCCTCCAACACGAGTCTTTCCCTTCCTCCTGTGTGCAAGAGATGGTTCAGACCTTCCCAGCCAGACCCCCACAAGCTTCGGGGTCTTTCTCCCCCAGGACACATTGCAGTGAAAGCTGTGTCACTGAGAGACCTTGCTCAGTCTGGTCTTCTAAGATCCACACTCAAAGAGGTGTAAACTCTCCTTCTCCGTTCACACAAAGTCCAGTGCGTTGGAGAGAAATGCCAGGTCGCATCTAGGTTGCCCCAAGGGCATGCCAGCCACCCGTCCCGGGCGTGGGACAGGCACCGGCTCCCAGCTCCGAACAACGCCGCTCATGGTGAACAAGCCTGGCTCAGCCCGGCATCCAGCTCAGTGCTCAGCCCTGACTCCTCCTCCCTTGAGGAGGCAAAGGAAGCTCCTATGGGGGTGTTCACCCTTGCACCAGCCATCAAAAGAGCCCCACGCCCTGCTCTCTCAGGGTCAGCCTCCGTGGGGCGAGACAGGGTTCTCCGCTGTTGCTCTCAGCCCTTTTCTGTATCTTCAGCCTTCCTCCAGCGTCATCTGCCAGCTCCCGTCTCCACGGTGGGGAGCTCAGTTTCCCTGTGTGAGGCCAACTTAGAACATAAAGATGACAGAAGAGCCAGGAGAGCTAAGTCTACAAAGTGAAGAGTTGGTGGGGGCAGCAGGAGCCGTGGGGGTGGGGTGTCCAGGGAGCCTGGCCACAGCGGGCCCTCTGGAGAGAAGCAGACCATGCAGGGTGTGCTCTCCGGTGCTGCCGTGACAGGAATTACTTAGTTCCTTCTGCTCAGTGAGGGAGCGCCAGCTTGAGCAGGCCCATTTGGGGGTCTTGGCTTGCTCCGGTGTGGGGCGGCCCTGCCTGCTAGCGTGGACGCGTCTGGCATTGCTCAGTCCCCTGCCAGGCAGAGGCCCCGGAGCTGGCCAGGGGTGCTGTTCCCGACTGAAAGACCTGCGGGGTTTCAGCACTGAGGTGCTGACCCTGCAGGCTGGGAAACTCAAGTCCAAGAGGATTGATGTCTCGAGCACATTTGCTTGAGACCTGACAGAGCAGTCTGCTGTCTGCTCCAAGCCCAGGAAAAGCCAACCCGCAGGGACTGGGAACAATTTCATGGGTGGGCATGAGGCTAAGACATACTGACACTGATCTGGGTCTCGAACCCAGCGTCCTGTGCACTGGATCGGTACTGAGTGTCCCCACTCCCTCTCAGCAGAGGCCACCAGTGGCGCTGTTTGCCCAGTGCCTCCTCACTGGGAGGAGGCGCTGTTTGCCCAGTGCCTCCTCACTGGCTCCTGCCTGCAGGACAGGACAGGCAGAGGGGGACGATTCGGGCTGGCTGCTCAGGCGGCAGGAGAGGGCCAAGAGGCTGCGGAGCTCAAGTCACCTGTCCAAGGTCACACGCGCTAAAGTCCCCCGCCCAAGGTCACCGTCTGGAACCAGACCCACGTCTCTGCATGAGCACTCAGCACCCTGTCCCAGCGGAGGCAACAGGTGCCCACGTACTTCGCTGCGCTGGTCAGCTCAGCTGGGCAAAAGTGAGACCAAGACCGTGGTTTGAGCTCAGGGACATCGCTAGTTGTGCCCCATCTTCAGGACACAGAGTGCTCAGGTCCCTGGCTGCGTGTGTCACAAATGTGTGTGACTCAGGACAAACGCATGTGGACACTGGAGCCCCAAGTCCAAAGTTGTCTTATCAAAGATGGGGGGTTGTTAGCATCACATGAGCCACAGAAGGCAGCAAAGCTTCATTTTTATTTAAAAATTCAGAAACGACACGATTATCTATATTTACCGTGAAATGCTTATGAAAAAAAAAAGACTTTTGCAATTTTTATTCAAAGGCAATTATTGAAGAAATAAGGAAAAAGAGGGGGTGGGTAGGTGGAGAAGATGAGAAAGGGTGGGAGCAGCAGGTGGGGTGAGAGGCAGGGAAAGTGGAAGGAAGGAGGAGGGGGAGGGAGGGAGGGAGGAAAGGGAAGACAGACTTGGCTTCATACTAGAAAATCATTCCTTCCACAATTTTCTAGAAAAGACTATCGACAGCCCCGTTACTTAATTCCTCAGTAGTAAGGCGGCAGTGGAGACTTACCTGGGCAGCGCGTGAGCCGTTCAGCGGTAGACTCTTGTGGCAAAGCCAGGCTGGCTGGGCCTCCCTGCTGGCTCAGGTGCGGGAGCTCTATCACCCTCCACCGGCGGCCAAGCGCTTGCTGACTACAGGCTGCCGTCCTGGGCTTTTAAGAACCCAAATGTTTAATCTAATCTCGTGTGGAAAGTTAAATACTGAGCGGCGGTCAGGAAGGAGCCTGGTGCCTGCTGGGTGTGTCCACTTGTGTCCAGCACTGGGCACAGGGCACTCCCACTTCAGGCTGGGGGCACCAGCCCCCGGGAAGGACAGGGGAGTGTGCAGCCTGGCTCCCCGCGGAAGCCCCCTGGAGGCACGGCCAGGGACAGAGGGGCGTGGACTCTGGGCTGCTGCTGGGCCTTGAGAGAGGACCAGCGTGATGCCAGGCTGCAACCCAGCTCTGACCACCTGCTCATTACCTCACTCTGTTGAAGGTCTGCTGTCTGGAGCAATTCTCAAATGACTTTATAACAACCCTGACGTCTTGTAAAATAGAAGCTGGCCACTGCAAAGGTGCACTAAGAAGGGGTGGAGGGAAGAATGGGGCCAACCTCTCATCTCCAATGGGGCGACCCTGGGCTGGGCAGAGCACGCTTTGCCCCCTAACATGTCAACTCCCACTTGTCAGGAGTCATGAGGAGCCGGGTTTTCAGAACTTCATGGGATCAGCCTCATGGAATCATCGCCCAAGCCCATGCAGATGGTCCGCGGACTTTACAACCAAGGAGCCGGGCGTGGACAGGCCAGCAGATCAGACCACGCAGGAGGTGAACCTAACCTGAAGCGCACCTGAGGAAATTGCCCCCCCGAACTTCTCCCCCCCCAAAGAAAACAGGAAGGTCCTAGGAGGGCTAGACACCCTGCAGCGTTGTGGCTGTGCAGTGGGCTGACTACAGGGAGGACTTCTCATGACATGTGCTCAGAACAATATGCTCTGAAAGACAGAGGTTGTCCGAGGAAGTGACCGGGGTCCTCAATTATCAGCAAATGACAGTAGTTCACGTGGTAGCCGTGACCTGAAGAAATACAAGGATCTCCGGAGGCCTCACCGGCCTCTCAAGATGCCAATGGTCCTTCACTGAAGGGGGAGAGCAACCTACATGGAAGGGCTGGTGGGGCCCAAGGCAAGTGCAACCTTCGCATGGCCCCCGCATGGAGTGACAGCGCCCCCTGCTGGTGGGAGCCCAGAGTGGAGGCTCAGCTGCTCACCCCTAAAGCAGCCCCAGCTGTTCAGCTTCTCCCCGGAATCGTCTAGCACAAAGGTGAGGAGAATCAAACTAGTGTGCAAGTCTACATGTTAGCCATAGAGGTGAAACTGGATGTTGCTATGTCGTAGAAGCTGAAGAGCTTGGCCTTGGAGACGGACAAAACAAGAAAACAAACAGGTTTATCTAGACAGTGGAATAAGAAGTCCAGCGCCGAAGAAGTTATACTGTGTGATTCCGTTTCTAGAAATTCCAGGAAGGGCAAAAGTAATAATCATGTTTGGGAGGGGAGCGGCTGTTTCCTAGGACCAGGTGAGGGGAAGACTGAAGGCAGAGAGTCGAGAGAGCTTGTTCTGTATTTTGGCTTGGTGGTGGTGGTGGCTTGGGGCATGCATTGTAAGGCTCATTGAGTGGACATTTAAAATGGGCCCATGCAACCTCATGTAAATGCTCCCACTGTCGAGTTGATTTCCTAAAACTCCCTATTGAAGTAGGTGTTTTGTAAGGCTGCATCTCCAGCCCAGTCTCCCAATTCTCCTGTTGACTTCAGACCCAAAGACCCAAATGCTGACTTGACATTTCCACTTGAACATCTAAAAGGCCATCTCTCACCTTCGAAGTTCCAAGGGGAACACTCACCTCTCCTTTAAATCTCTGTTCCTCCCCATTCTCCTTCACAGTAAAGAGGCCCCACAATCTTCCCAGTTTCTTAATCCGAAAACTCAAGTATCTGCTTTGACTCCTTCCCCCCCTCACCTTCTATGTCCAGTTCATCAGACTGTCTCCTGCTGGTGGACACTCCCGGTTCACAGCAGGTGTGTGAATTTGTCCCCTGGAGGACTTTGAGCTGATGGCCATTCAGCCCATTCCAACTTGTCTGTGCTGTTGTGCATGAATCAGCACCGTGACCAATTTCTGATAAGTTTCAACCAGACTTCTCAGCCCCCCACACCAGGTTCTCAGCATCCTGCTTTGTTCCTAGTATTTCTCCTTGTTGCCTTCAACCTTTCCTTTCTGTGCAGGCCAGTTCCTGAACTTGTCTCCTGGTTTCTGAACGTGGGCCAGCTACCCGAAGGCACAGCAGTGACCGTGCCACCAGTGTTTGAGGAAAGAATCACTTCAGTGCAAGGTCACCTGGTAGGGCGCAAGGCTAATGCTCAACTCCGTTGCCCTGATGATGGGGCTTCGGGCAGCACTTGTGGATTTGAGGGACAAAGAAAATCATTGTTGATACAAGCTCATAGCGCCTAGTTGCTCTCTGCTAAATCATGGCACTACTCAAACCTGGGTCCAGAACTGTAACAAAGCAAAGCCCCTCTTGCTTCCGAATAGTGTCCATTTGGCCACGAGATGGGCACCTTAGTTCTGTCTTTCCTGGTTATTTCTGGCTCTAGAAATTAGAGGTCATCTTAAGGGCCATGAACACCCTGCTGGGCCTGCACCCTGAAACACAACTTGTCAACTTATGAAACATCAGGAACACCCCCCCACACACACACACAGTTATAAAAGCAGAGGCACAAGTTCATCATTTATTATGGCTGTGTAGTATTCCACCACCCGTATAGCCCACATCTCCTTTATCTACTCATCTCTCATTGGACACTTAGGTTGTTTCCATCGCTTGGCCACGTGAGCAGTGCTGTGGGGAACACAGAAGTGCCTAGATCCCTTCAAATGAGTGTCTTTGCCTTCTTGGAGTAGATGTCACTTACAACAACATGGATGAAACTGGAGGGGTGAAACAGAACAGGCAAAGCAAATATCAGAGGATGTCACGCATGTGTAGAACATAAAGAAAGAAAACATAGGAACAGACAACTAAACCAAAAGGAACCCTAGAAATCTGAGTGCAGAACTGAGGCTGCCAGATGGGGAAGGGTATGGAGACGGAGGGGCCTCGCAATTTCTTTTTTTGTTTGTTTGTTTTTTATTATTTTTATTTTTTTAAATTATTACAAAAGTTTATTTTTACATCATTTTGCACATTTTTTTTTCCATCTCGATTGTAATCCCCACGGGTTTCCCATCACCAAGTCACCCGTGTGCCACCACCATATCTCGCAATTTCTTTTACCCAGGCTGCCTCAAATGAAGCATGGAGAAGGGAAAGGGCTCTCAAGGCACCATCTCCCCTTTCTAGAAGGAGCTGGGGCTTTCCTGGTATCAGGGATGTTTGGACAAGGTAGGGGAAGGTGGAAGATTTGGGATTTGGCTGTGAAGTGCCCTGTAGATTATTCCTCTGTTTGGGTCACAAGTTCAGAGAATGAGGGCCAAGTGCCCCCCCAAGGGATTTTGTTGTGCAAATGATGCTGAAGGACCTACTGACTCCCCCACATGTTGCTGTTAATTACTTTGGCCCAGCATGAAGTTCTGGCCCCTAATCAGACAGCTCTCAGGGTCTTTCCTAGTAACAAGATGTTGCTTTGAAAGTCTCTGGGCAACAGAAGCAACAGACTTATTTTGCAACCAAGATGGAGAACTCGTTGCTTCCTTGTGTCCTATTTTTCTTTGACATCACTCAACTCCCGAAGGACCCAGAGCACACAGAGTCCATGTCCTGGCCCACAGCACGTCCTCTATGGGGACAGGAAGGCCACGTGGAGCCCCTGAGGGTCTGAGGACATGGTGCATTCTCACTACCGGGGGCTGCTTCAAAGATAGTTTGCCAAGAAAGCGAGAGTGACATCAACAAGGACGCAGATGTGTGGATGCAGCTTGAGGGACAGGGTGGGGCTTGCTTCCTCTGGGGACCCCTTGGGAGGCCTGTGGACCCTTGCAGGGAAAACCAGCTCAATGCAAGCAGAGGCTGGGCGGGGTTTGCGGGCAAGCCAGCCTGCTTTCCAGTGTGGTCAAGAGTTTTGGCCTCTGCTTAGAACCCAGCGAAGCTTTTCTAGATGTATCTTTGACAACACCTCCCTTCAGCCCCGAGCCACTGGATTGTTGAGTGGGTTTTCTCTGGAACTTCTGTGTCTGACTTTTGTGGCAGTTTCCCAGGGAAATCAGGTGGCACTCGGAGGGGTGGAGAGAGAGAGGTTTACCTGTCACACCGGCAGGCACAGTGGCAGAGGTCCCAAAAGTCTGAGCCCCGAATTGTAGGAGTGGTGAGTTCCCTACAGTGTGTCCGGGAAGCTTGTCACCTCATCCGTCAGTGTTGTCTGGGGAGAGGTCTCGGCAGCTGTAGCTACTCCTGTGGGTTAGCAGCACCACAGGGACGTTCTGCCCTAGCAAACAGCAGAGTCCACGCAGCTGACTCAGCAACTTCCTGCTTCAATTCAAAGGCAGAAGCCTGAGATGGAAAAAAACGTCAGGAAAGGAAGTACTCAGAGGCATCCGCAGGAATGTCCACCCCACACCCTCCCCCCCCAGTTCGCTGTGGACGCCCAGTCCACTCCCTTCCCTCCTGATGCCCTCGGGCTTGGCCTCAATGGGAGGGGCACCCACCAAGCCAAGCACCCGCTCCCTAAAGTCCCCCAAGAATCCCATCTCCATGAGAGCTTAGAATGAAACTGGGGTCCCGTGCCCTGTCTGGGAGAACACCGCCCCAGACTCCTCTTGAGCTCTGAGAACCGCTTCAGCTCCCTCTGTCAGGCTGGCTCTGATGAAAAGCCAGCCGCGAGCTTGGGGAGGGTGTGGAGAAGCCGGAGCCCTGGGACGCTGTCGGGGGGATGCAAACGGGGCCTCAGGGACACCCTAAGTGTCCATCCCTGATGGGAAGATGCTTGGGGACAGGACCCACCACGGACTGCCACTGACCTTTGAAAGAAGGAACATCTGGGCCCTCCCTGAGGGCGCAGCGGGCAAAACACAGCAGTAAGAAGCTAAAGCCACTTCAGCACGAGTTCGATTCCCACCCCTGAGATGACCCACGGGACCCGGCAACCTCTCCTGACCCGCCCGCTGCTCCCCTCAGCAGTGTACTTGGTCAATCGGCCTGTTCTGCTCCCCACTCTGTCTTGTGAAGCCTCTCATCGCAGCTGCGCCTCTGGCCTGTACCCCAGTTCTGTATCCCAGTTAAAGGGACCATCTGCCACACGTGACAACACAGAGGGCCCTCCAGGACATCGCGCACAGGGAAACGCGCTGGCCACCGAGGGCCGTGCTGCCGGCGTCCACCTGCGCGAGCTGTGCAGTCCACTTCCCCCGCGAAGAGCGCGGACTGCGGGGCGGGGCGGGAGGGGTGGAGCCAACAGGGCTGATAGTTTCAGCCCAGCAAAACGAACCAGCGCTGGGCTCTTCTGCTCAACAGCGTGTCCCAAGCCAGCGAGACGGCACTGTAGCTGCCCTGAACAACGTCCTCACCCAGGACAAGAAAACGGAGAGCCATTGGCTTCAGGTCAGCGACCTCACGGAGATGGCGCATTCCCTGAGTACCAGAAAACGTCTTGCCCGCGGGTGCCGCGGTCCAGCTCTGGGGAGAGACCAGTGGCCCTTCTCCAGCTTAGGTGCTCTCGGCCTAACAAACGCCTCACGCCTCCGCTCGGGCCGAGAAGTCTAACGTGGCAGCCGCGGTGCTCAAAACCACCACACGGTGTCCTCACAGCGCCGTCAGCGTGCTTGGCCCCAAGTCCCGGGACCCAGAAGCCCCTGACCCGCCTGCGCCCTGACACCCCAGCAAGGCCTTCACAGCCCTGGGGGCTGGCGCGCCCCCACTGCCAGCTCTAACTGCCAAGGTTCTGGGCTTATTTCTATTTTACTTTGGAGAAACAACCATGCTGTGCACGTCTCTCTTTTGAAGTTATTACAGGCGCAGAGCAAGTGCCACTGTCCAGTCCCATGGATCCTTCAGCCGTCTTCCCCTTACCTCGGAGGGCAAGAGCTCAGGGCAGGAAATGGCATGCGTGCCATGCTGTTGGCGAAACCAGCACCCCCAGTCCATTGCACCCCCTTTACCTGTTCTCATTTCTCTGGAGATGCTGTTTCCTCAGTGTGCAGATTTCTGAAGTCACCCCACAAGCAAGATGCACACCGCCCCGGCACCGCTAAGGGGCCCCCACTCGCACCCCCCGCTCCCGCTCCACAAACCTGTCTTTTTTAGGGTGTTTTATAAATAGGGCCACACAACCTCTGCAGACCGGCGGTCCCCCGCTCGGGATCACGCCGGGAGCACCCTCCTGGCTGTCACCAAGGGGTCGGCTATAGGCCTCGATGGAGAGCGATGGTCCGCTGGCAGGATGTTCAGCCGCCCTCCGTTAAAGCTCGTGAATTGTTTCCTTTCCTTTAAAAATTTATTTATGCACGGCCCTCCCTGGTGGCGCAGCGGGGTAAAGCACAGCACTGAGAATCTAGAGCCGCTTCCACATGAGTTCAATTCCCGCCTGCCCCGGAGGAGACCACATGGCGTGGCAGACCTCTCCTGACCC
>NW_004567104.1:73520381-73531721 GCF_000260355.1 Condylura cristata | reverse complement strand
AAAAAAAAATTTATTGATGCACAAGAACTGGGGTGCAGGCCAGAGGTGCAGGGGGTGAGAGGACTCACCCGAGACAGAGCGGGGAGCAGAACAGGCAGACTGACTGAAATACACTGCTGAGGGGAGCAGCCGGCGAGTCAGGAGAGGTCTGCCGCGCCAGTGGGTCACTCCTTGAACGGGGATGGAACTCGTGCTGCGGACAGCTTCCTGCTGCTGCATAAAGTGAAGTGCTTACGTTGTTTTCACTTCTTGCCCTTGCAAACGGAGGTGCTATGAACACTCACTCGCAGGTCTGGGTGTGAACAGCTTTCCCGTTTTGTGACAAACACTTGCGCTTGCAATTGCTGGGCTACATGTCACACGTGTGGTCAGTTTGGTAAGAAATTGGAAATCTGTTACCAGGGTTACATTCCAGTGGCAGGGAGTGAAAATTCTGCTTCCTCTCTATCCTCACCAGCCAAGCGTGTTTTTGTCTCCACTTAGGGGTTAAGAACCTCAAGAGACTTAGGACCATGTGGGACCTTAAGAGATGAGCCAGTGCAGCCCATGAGCAGGCACAGGAAGACGCAGGGTGCGGAGAAGGGGTTCCCTCCATGGCCTCCTCCACTTCATTCTTTAAACTCTATTATTATTGCTATGGCCCCTGTGTCCTGGCCTCAGGCAGAGCTGGCTCCTCTCTGACCCCTCTGGGCATTTGACAAAGGCTGGATAGGACTTCAGAGCCTTGCTCAAGCCTCTGGGAAAGTCTCGCCCAGGAAACGGGACTGGGCGCTTTCCTCCACTGGAGAAGCCAGGTTCCAGCTGCGCCTTCAGGCCCCTCACGGCTCTTAGTGCCACCTGCAAGATCTAGTCTCAAAAGAACCAGCACCAACGTTCAACACACTCTCAGGGTACAGCCCATAGCCGACGCCCCCACCCCTCTCTGCTGCCACCTGCCCGCCAACAATGTCAGCAGCCATTGTCATTTTCATGTGACTCCCATTTATTGAGCACCTACTATGTACCCAGTAACTTGCCGGGCACTTTTCCTACCCTGCTGCTGGTCTTTAAGCCAACCTGTGAGACTGGACCACAGAGCCTCACTGACAGATGAGAGAATGTGGCTACAGAGTCCTAATCAGGGCACTCCCTGGTGGCGCAGTGGGTCAAAGCGCAGCACTATGAAGCTATCACAGCCACTGCAGCACGAGTTCGATCCCAGGCCAGGAGTGACCCACAGGGCGCAGCAGAACTTACCTGACCACCTGCTGCTCCCCTCAGCAGTGTACTTCCTCAATCCACCTGTTCTGCTCCCCTCTCTGTCTCTGGTGACTCCTCTCACCCGCCCGCCCCCGCACCTCTGGCCTGTACCCGAGTTCTGTATGCATAAATCTTAAAAACAACAAAGAGTCCTAATCACACACTCAAAAGTTTCAGAGCAAGAAGAACTGGGTCTCAGTCAGACCTTGCAAACTGCTCACAACATAAAATGCACAAAAATTTTTTTGGGGGGGGGGCCCAAAGTGGCCCCTCCAGGTGTGTTCTGAGCTTGTCCAGTTCTAAGTGGCCCTCGGCTTGTCTTACACGGAAAACGTTGGCTTGCTGACACCAGGTGGCGCCACAGCTGAGCTTTTCCTCACCTGGGAGGCTTCCTGTAGTATTCTGGGTGTGGCTTCCCTGTAGTATTCTGGCACATTAAGCTCTTATTAAAATAATCAAGATATCCTGTGTCCCGTCACTAAAATCAGTACCCATGCATCTTTCTAGAAGGGTTACACTTTGCAACAGAAAGTAAAGAAGCCTTTCTAGATGCTTATAGAAGCTTGTCCAGTAACCGTCCACCACTTACCATATATGGATACTCCTGAAAAAAAAAAAAAAAACACCACAGTTGCTGTTCCAGGCTTTTATGGCATTTCGAGGCATTAAAACCTGCGACCTGCTCACAGCTCTGTGCCGATGAAGCTGCGATCTGTGTGCAGCCTTACTTACGGCGGGGCTTAGTTGAGAATATTTCAAGAACGGAAGCCCCCACGTTTGCCTGCCAAAGGCAATTTCTCGCAACCTGCTAAATTTCTGTTTCTTTCTACACGGGTTAATTGTTTTCTGGTGCTTTGTTCTCCCTTAACAGAACAGGGAAAGAGAAAGACAGTTGCTTTAGATGCACCTGCCTGATGTTCCAGCGTCCTCTCTTCTTCCTCACCTGCTCTTTCCTGGACGGGAACTTTTCCCTCGTTTCCCTTTTCAAGTGTCAAGCAGGGTGGCCAGCTTGTGCCAGTTTGCTTGGGAATTCTTTCCCTTCCTACTTCATCCCGAGAATCCTCTTAGTCCTGGCAAAGCGGCACAGAATAGAAAGTTAAGATCCAACTTCAGCCCTGTAGCAAGAGGCTTCATTCTCCATCGGATGGAAGTCATTCATCAAGCGTGACTGACGTGAGGCCCTCTCTCCCCACCCTCCCACCACCTGAGAGACTGCTATGTTTCCAACGCGCTCTGCAAGTGCCCTTTGCGCGTGAGGCCCCAGCGCCAAGCCCAGCATCATGTCCTACATCTGAACAGAGGCTCCATGAATGGCCTTTGCATGAAAGGAGGGAGCATCTCCCCAAGGCTCCCCCTTGTCTGGGACCCCAAGGGGGGTGTCAGCCTGGAGCCTCCCCAGCCCCGTGTGAAGCTAAAGGGAGATCTTGGGAGTGGGAGCGAGGGGACACATGATGTTGCCCTGGTTCGGGACAGCAGCACCCAACGTACTTGAGAACCAGCTTCAAACTCCAGAATTCCTTGCTTCACTTTTGGGAATAAAATCTTGACTGTTTTCTGCAACGTTCTATTACTTCTGGGTGCCAGCATGTAGGAGGCACTGAGAAGTTGGTCTGACTTTTACACCAGACCTCCAAAGTTATCAAGAGGAGCTGGCGGTGGCTGGGGTGGGGGAGAGGAATTTGCCCGAGAGACTGGCCTCTATTCCCAAATAAGTTCTGTCTCGCTCCCAGCCAGCCTCTCTATAAAAGGGAAAACTGGACCCCAGGCAGGGTGAAGGAGCACGTCCTGGCAACTTTTTGTGAAACACGTACACCAGGCTGTTTACAAATTCCTGCAGCCGGTCCCAGGATCCGAATAGAGACAATGCTGTTTATGTAACTGAAATAGATGCTTAGACCGTGTGATTAAGGTGGTTCTGGGTATGGGGTCACCGCGGGGAGACGTGTGCTGCTGAGGCTGGGGACAGGCGGGCCCCAGGGTGCCCCAGACGCTAGACAGGTAGGGAGGTTTTAGGTCCATTGTCTGGTCCAGATACTCTGGGGTGGCAGCTCCGATGACAGGGAGCGGAGACACAACCTGGATCCCCGTTGGCCCCCGTCACAGAGGGTGTCTGATCTCAGGGGTTCAGCCAGCAACTTTCTCATCTCTTCCTTTTCCTACCCCACCAGGGGAAGATTTAATCCAACATCTGCTCCAATCGGCCACCCAGCCCAGGTCAGTGAGAAAGCTCCAATGTTCTAGACTCAAGAGATGTGTAGCCAAAAAAACCCAGGTCTCTCCAAAGCCTCACCTCAAGACGTCCTTGGCCCCAGCCTGAGACTGGAGTGAGCTTCTTCCCGAGACCCACTCTTCAAGCTGCAGCTTCTCCCAGGGTTCCCCCGCCACCCCCTCCCTGCAGGCCATGGAGTTGGCCCCCCTCCAGCGCCCTACCGGAGACCCATCCGCCCCACAGAAGCGAGCTCTTCGGAGGCGAGTTCTGGCCATGTCCCCTCATGGTCCCCTGGCGTTGCGTCACACATGGACGGTCACCTGGTAACACTCTGTGGCTTGGGGAGAGGCATTCAGGCCACTCAACCAGAGGTGGCCACTTGCAGCAAGCCCCCACAGGGTCCCTGCCCTGCAGCTCAGGAGGCCAGGCACGGTCACCTGTGCTCCTTGGCTCACCTCACCTGCGTCAGCACCTCAGCCTCCTCCGTGCTAAGGAGCCACGTGCCCTGGGACTTTGCATCTGTCTTTCCTCTCCTGAAACCTGCTGTCCCACAGCCCAGCTCTACACTCCCCTCACCCCCCTCACCACCGGTCTCCACTTACCTGCCCAGGACGCGTGGGATGACCGCCCTGGCAATACCACCTCAGCCTAGGTCAAGCTCCCTGCTCCCACACCCCGGTGCTGACCTGGCACGTGTGTGCTCAGCTGGGGCCGGCTGGCTCCTCACAGACTTCCTGGCACTCACCAGCTGGGCCCCATCGGCCCATAATGATTTGCTTCCGGTCTGCTCTCCTGCCGGCGTCCCGGAGTCCAGCCCAGGTGCGCACGCATGAGCAGACAGCTTGGAAACACCCCAAGGGGCCTCAGAGGACTCCGGAGAGAGCCCCGTGAGCCACTGGCCCCCAGGTCACCTTGAGGCCAGCTCCAACCAGAGCCTGCTGTGGTCTGGACAACTGTGCTTCCTAGGGAACAAAGGGGGGCTGGTTTCTGCCCACATCGGGGCTCTCACAAGGCCACAGAAAAACACCCACCCAGCCACCCCCAGTATTAAGCTGAGTGTCATTTTCTCTTTCTCTCTGGGAAAAATAAACATGAGGGGCCCCTCCTAAGGGGGAGCTGGGTGGGGGGCGGCGGACTGGGTCACGCAGCAGGGGGAAGAGACGCTGTCAGCCTCTGGATCTCAGGCGCAGACCCCAGTAGGAGCCCCCGCTGCAGTCCCCCGAGATGCCAGACGCAGGATGCCGGCGAGGGTACCGTGGCCACCGACGGAGCAGCCGCACATGGGGGCATTCACCGTCCTGCCGCCTGCCCGGTGCCCCAGCAGCAAACAGAGCTCTGTCTCGGGCCGTGAGTCAAAGCTGCACAGAATTAACTGTAATAATTGGCAGGTGGGCTGCTGGCTTCTAGGTCAACTCACCAGGGGCTCATGAAAAAATAAAACAAAAAAACTGGATGTTCCCCCTGCAGCCAGTATTTAGCTTGGGCTCTGAGAAAGCTCAGCTTTCCATGACAAAAACAAGCTGTGTGGCTGCAGCTGCCCTGGGCAAACAAGAGCTCCAGCCCACGTGGAGAGACAGGCCTGGCTCCTTGGGGAAAGAGCAGGAAACCAACTCGACCTGCTGCCCTTGTCGGGAGCAAAGGAAGATGGAGAAGGAGCCTTCCTGGGACCTTCCACACCACCACCCTGTCCCAGGATGGAAGGGAGTGACCATCACCTCCAAATACTTTCCCAGGCCATGAATGTCCTTGAAACCCTCTCCAGGGGTCCACGTGAGTCATGTGCAAGTGTCCTGCTCAAAGCTGGGCAGTCAGCCGGCTGCTGCTGCTACTTGCCCCTTGCAGACATCACTAATCAACAGTGTTGATCTTTTCCACAGAGCCTCGGGCACAGGCTTGGAATCCTGCCCAAGGACCATTCCAAATGAATAGGGGTTGGCCTGAGAGCTAGAAAGGATTTGTCACTTCTGTTTTCTCAGAAGAGGCGACGGTTAGGATCTCATCAGAAGTGGCCCTTCCCAGATTCCTGGGGTGGAATGCGGTCACGTGATAATTCCCTGCTTAACTTTTCAGGACCCCCCCCCCACACACACTGGTCCTCATAGGTCACCACCATTTTATGTTCCTGTCAGCAAGGTGTGCAGGTTCTGGTTTTCTACCTTCTCACCAACACTTGTGTTTTTCTTTTGTAAAACGCACTGACCATCCTTGTGGCGTGAGCTGGTATTTGTGGTGTTTGGGTCTGCTGATGGCTGACGACATGGGCATCTGTTCACCTGGTTGGTGGCTGCCTGTGTGTGGACTTTGGAGAAATGTCTGTTGTAGTCCTTTATTCTTTAATTGAATCATGTGCCTTTCATTGTTTTCTCCTGAATTTTAGGCCACTTTCCAACTGATAGGATCATAATAAAATGAAAGTGTGCACGCGCGTGTGTCTGTGTGTGTCTGTGAAGGTGGCAAATGCAAACTCATTGTGCAGTCTAGGGGTACAGGGGATAAAACGAATTCCGTTACTTTGTCTAAAACTGATTTGCTTCCTTCTGGTTCTTTCCTGCTATTAATAAGGAAAATATTAGTTTCTACTCCAATCTGTTTTACAACTTACATCCTAAAATTTAAGCAGCCCTCCCACTATGCAGTTTTTCTAAGAAAAAACAACCCAAAGTCTAAGTCTCTTGAGATTTTTCTTCCCTGGCGCCAAGGTGGTCATGGCCTCTGAGAATGGAGGTGGGGGAGGTGGGGAGAGGGGCGGTTTCATGACCTCAGGGCAGTGGGGACATCTCAGCCTCCTTGGCAGGTGACTGCCACATCCTCCAGAATTCCCAGGCTGCTGGACACAGTGGCCAAAGGCTGTAGCCGGTGGTCAGTCTTCTCCTCTTGGTGCCATCGAGGGCTCTCTGCTCCCAGGAATTCAGCGTCCCCTTTGTCTGGCTCTGTCTTTCCCATGAGGCTCCCCACGGAGATGCTGTCCTTCCCCAGTCAGACTCTGAGACTCCCCTTCACCACAGGTAAACCAAGGACAACTCAGCAAAGCCAAAGCCTTGGGATCTTCACACAGAGCCACTCTGTACCTTGGCATTTGCACGGATAAACTGCCCCCAAATGCACACATAGCTGCAACCTCCTTCTAGAGCCCCAAAGAGGAAGCAGGTGGAGCAGCTGCATCCTGGTGGTTCAGAGGAGGGAGAGGTCAGGAAGTGGCAACTAGATCTCCCTTAAGGATGGGGAGGCGTCTCGTGGAGGGGTTGCTGCGTCTGGGTTCTCCTGTGCTCCTCTCAGCTCCTAACACAGCACTGGATAGACAGCAGGTGATCAGGCCACCCACTACCTGAGTTGACTGCAAGTGATGAGTGAGAGGGTGAAGGCCAAGGCCAAGTGCTATTTTTGAATTGGAGGAAACCTTCTACTGGCCACCCAAGCCCATCTGAAACATTGAGCTTGAGCTCCCCTCCTCACTGCCCACAAGCTACAGATATACAGTCTCTGTAACCCCACGCTGCCATTTCTCAGGCGCAGAAGAAGCCGTATTCCCCTCCCCTTTGAAGTTATTTCTCCCACCTGTGCTTATCCTTCTGTAAGATCTAAGACTCCAGGCGTTGCGAGAGAGGATGCCTGGCTAAAGGCAACAAAGAAAGGTCGACCAGTTGGCTTATTGCAGGAGCCTCAGAATAGAAACTGCTAAGCATGCGATGGGCTGCTGGCTTAGCCCTGCTTGAAAAATGTTCTCATCCTGAACTGCCTGCCAACAGACTGTCAAATCAGGAGCATTTCAGGGGCTCTCTGATGAGGGGAAGGGAAAACCAGCCTCCAGCTCAGTGGTCTCCAGTGGAGCAGGATTAAGGAGCAAGTTGTGAACAGTCAAGACTGGAATCCTCAAGACACACACCTAGAGCCTGAGAAAGGACATTTTAGAATGCAAAGAAAAGTAGCTCTTATTTTTTTTAAGTTGGGAAATAGACTGAAAAGACTCCAGTCATGGCTGAGCAGTGAGGTCTAGAAGACTTAGTGAAAGAAAAGAATTCATGATATGAAAACCCAAAGGAACAGTAAGAGGTTTAGAAGACAAAACAGGACACATGTGACATTCAAATCATAGACATTCCAGAAGGAAAGAGGGAGAGGAAGGACGAACAGATGCAAAAGAAGGAAAATTTAAACAAATAACAAAAGAAAATGTCTATGACCTGACATAGATTTAAGGCTGTAGACTGAGAGACCCACATTGCACACATGATTATTTAAGTCACATACTTAGATAAAACTTGGTGGACTCTTGAATTCTAAGAATAAAGAAAGTTTTGCATCAAGATGAGAGAGAATGAAGAAGAATGAAGGGACAGCTAATGTCTCCTTGTGGCATGTTTTCCTTTTTTATTAGCAAAAAAGAATCACCATTTTAAAACTGACAAAGAGAAAACACTTCACTGATGTCTCCTGATTCTTGTTTGTATATGACCCGCCCGGGCCCTGAACCCAATGACACTCGTGGTCTGGCCTGACACCTCCCTGTCCTGCTCTCTAGGCTCAGCCTGTCATACCTGGGCTCTGGCCAGCACCGGCTCCTTCAGACCACGGGGCTTCTATGCCTTTCCTGTTGGCCGGGAGCTGTGCTTGACAGTGAAATGCAAACACCAGTGGGGTCCATGGCTCCTACCACCCAGGGGCCTAAGTCTCAGGTGAGCTCTGTGGCCTCTGGCCCTTGGCTCTTTGCTGATTGTCAGGGGAACTGATGAGGATTGAAAGATCTTACACAATCGTCCATGACCCCCTAAAAAGCCCCCCCCCCACCAAGGCAAGTGGCCTGGTTCCATGACAACCTCGGGAGGTCATTTCTTGTGACCCAGTTGAGGTTCTTCTGAGAAAAGGTGGGTACTTGCTCCCCCAGCCTCCCCAGCTCCTGTTCTCTCTCCTTGCACCGCCCTTCACACACCTGCCCCACACTGTCACAGCCTCAGTGTCTGTGGGGACTCCTCTGGTCCCTGAGAGCGTCCTGCATTGACTGTCAACTCACCTGTGGGGCTTGCTTCCCAAAGACAGTGGGCGTGGACGCTGGGGGCAGCACAGGACAGTACAGTAGAACCAAATGTCATACGTGGGACAAGGGACTCGCTTGAGGCTAAGAACCAAAGAAGAGAACTTGAGAAGGGAAGTCCTGGAAGACAACGGTTTCCCCTCCTCCTCTCTGGTGTCTTTCTGGTCAGGGGTGGGGGGCGCGTAACATTTTAAGGGAAGCCAGCAGAGGCAGGGAAGAACGAAGCAGGGGGCACCACAGGTAGAATGGGCGGTAGAGTCTGCCACCAGGAGACGGGCCTGCAGCGGCCTCACAGGTAGAATGGGCGGTAGAGTCTGCCACCCAGGAGACGGGCCTGCTGGGCCGGGCCATCTCCAGTGCACTGTGAGTGACACTTCTGGCTGGGATGCCGCCATACTGGACGGTTTCCAGCCACCATATGTGGTTGCAGAGCTAATGTTTTGCACATCTGGAGGTACCTGGCCAGGTAAAAGTGTAGCATTCCCCAGGTACTCGTTGGTCCTGAGCAACACCAGACAGACACACCCATAGCACAGGGCTTTAAACACTCACTGCTCCCCTTCCTTGCCACCAGAGCCCACCTCTCCAACTCCCCCTCTACCTATCTGGCCAGAGAACAGACCACTTGGGATTCTTAACTCCAATGCCTCCTCTTAATCCCAGGAGCCGAGGAAGAGGACTATGGGTCACCCCTCCCTGCTGCTCCCTGAGATACACAGCTAAGACAGAGCAACAACCCCAGGGGCTCAAATGACGAAATATCAAGGCACCCCAGGGCAGCTCAAGGCCAGGATGCCAGCACTGGCCAACGTCCAAGCCAAAGGCCATAAAGAAGCAGGCTTTCCGTGCAGAATGTTTTCAAGGATTTGCACTCCTGCCCAGTTGACAAAAAATCCAAAGTGCTGGCCCACGGAGAGAGTGCCAGCTCTGTTTAGTCTGGCTCTGCTCTCCAGGCCTGCAAGGACCAGCAGGCTGTGAGCGTAGATCTCAAGGCCCCTGAGCACCCATGTTTATCTCCAGGCTTAGATCCAAGAACTCAGCAAAGTGTCCGTTTCAAAATAATGATTACAACAATAACCAGGCTTCTGTCAGATGCAGACTTTGGAATCCATGTCAAAGTACAGTAGAACCAAATGCCCTGAGAGGAAGCGATTTCGCCAAGTAACTCTGGAGTTTATCATAAAAATTCCCAGAATCTATGTAGGCCTCCAACACGTCAATATGAAAAGGAGGTGAAGCCATCAGAATTGGAGGAGAGAGTTAAGGACTAGAGCATAATGCTTTGCAAAATTGGGTGTTTCAGCTGGTTCTGTTCATCTGACAATGGAAGAACCAACATTTGGATATTCAATTACCTCCTGAGGCAGAGGGCTACTTGAACGTATTTGGTTCCGGAAATGTCCCAATGAAGCAAATGAAAAATGGGACAAAGGCTTTGGCAGAGGCCAAGCTGTCCTCACAGCTGCAGAAATGAAAGATGACTCCCAGCGCGGGCCACCCCACCCCAGCTCCAGGCCTCCTGTGCCTTAGGAGAAATGTGTGAAGCATCTACAGCCCTGGAGGGCGCCCTCTGCTGGCTGGCCTGTGCCCCGCTAAGAGCAGAGGCTCTGGGCCCCTCCCTGTTGACATAGCAGGTTAAAGCACAGCACTAAGAAGCTAAAGCCACTGCAGCACGAGTTCGATCCCCGCTTGCCCCGGAGGTGACCCACATGGCGCGGCAGACCTCTCCTCACCCTCCCACTGCTCCCCTTAGCCATGTACTTAATCCATCGGCCTGTTCTGCTCCCCACTCTGTCTCTGGTGAATCCTCTCACGGCCCCTGCACCTCTGGCTGTACCCCAGTTCTGTATGCATAAATAGATCTTTAAAAAAAAAAAAAAGAATAGAGGCTCTCAAGCAGCCTTTGGAGAGCTGGCACCAAGCACCCTGATCATTCCCCACCGGCTCCCCTGCCTCCTTACAGAAAAATGCCAACTTGCCAATCTCACGCGACATTGCTGGCAGATGGAGCCTCATTATTCCACCTGAACCAATGAGAAACAAAGCCAACCACAAATTTGCTGCTGGGATTGCAAAGCTTCGAATGCCACGAGTGATGTGGGAAATGATGGGCCAGAAGCGCGTCTCTCAAGGCCTCCTTGCAACGAACAAAAGGCGGCTGAGAGCTGCCAAGCCCTCGTGGCGGCCACTCATCGCAAAACCACACTGACCAGCACCGGTGACCGGGCTGGTGGCACGCACGCTGCCTTCTTTGCATCGGCCCAGCCTGAGATCCCTGCAAAGACCGAGTGAATGAGCATACAAACAAGAAAATCCATCTGTCCGGGAGCTGGCAGGAGGAGCATGTGGAAAAGGCAGGGGGTGTCATCAATTACTTGTGGCTCTTGAAGAGCCAAGAATTAGGTTTGGAAGTACAACTTCTGAGCATCTGGAGAAGTCTTTGGTCAGCATCTGAAGTCTTCTGGAGAATGTCAAAATCCCTCATATCGGCTCGCAGCCAGGCCAGATGGAGGCAGTGCTGTGTCCACACAAATGTCAGGACTCCTCTCCGCACCCCCGGCTTTAACTCACCTTCCGGCTGGTCCACACCACCGTCCTCCCCACCCCAACCCCTCCCCCTCAAGAACAGCTTAGGGTCTTCCCTGGCCCCGGCCAAAGTCTGCTCAGAGGAAAGACCAGCTATGGTTCCCTGGTCCAGGGCCAGGTCAAGCACTAGTGCGTCTGCCTATCATGGGGGGAAAGGGCATCAGACCGGGCTGGCCCTCTCTGTGGAGACTGAGGAAAAACACAACAAGGGAGGACACCCGTCACCGGCCCAGTACAGTCCCGGTCCCGCTGCTTGCGGGCCCTCATTTCCTGTGGG
>NW_004567104.1:73469493-73519992 GCF_000260355.1 Condylura cristata | reverse complement strand
GCTCACTTCCTGTGGGTCTCACTGCCCGCAGCCCTCACCTCCTGCGGGTCCTACTTTCTGCAGGCCCTCACTTCCTGTGGGAGGGACTGGTAACTGCAGGAGCATTTGGGGGTCACAGCCCAGGTTTGATAGTGTCTGGGCACAGAGGAAAATCACCTAGGCTGGCAGACATGCACGCATGAGAGAGGCCCATGAGCGAAAAAAGCCAAAAAGAAATTTAACACTAACATGGGGAGCCCTGGAGACGGAGGAGAGACGCCACCTGACCACCCCGGCTTCAGGCGCCATCTTAGATAGTGCCCCTGAGAGGCGGCTGCGGGGTGTGGGGGAGGGAAAGGGAAGGCCGGCTGGGGAGGTTACTGGGAAAGCCGCTCAGGTAAAGATGTGCAGGGTTAAGTTCGGCCTTCTCCACGGAACAGAGATCACGAGACTGCTCGCGCCTCCCGGCGCGAGCAGGGCGCTGCCCGTGCAGACTTCAAGGTCAGAGTCTCAGACGCAGCCTCCACGGAGCCCTCAGCCTCTCCCCTGAATTTGACCATTGGCCAGAGAGATCTCTGAAGGAGAGACGGGCCGCTCCCTGCGAGCGCTGCTGGCTGGGACAACACTGGACGCCGCCCAGGCTCTCCGGCCTCTGTCCCCTCTGCCTGTCCCCGCACCTCTTTCTTGGCGCCTGACCCAGGTGTATATCGTTGTTTTTTGTACCGCCCTGCAGGGTGCCCCACATTGCAGTTAGAGAATAATTCAGCTTCGCCAGGACGGATGCCCCCTGGAGTTGTGCAAGGCAGTGTCCAAACGTTTGTTCCATAAACCTCACCTGACCAGACAGGCCACCAATGGCCATTCCTTGGTATTCATAAGTTTTGGGTGTTTTGTTGTTCTTGTTGTTGTTGTTTTAATGAGGAGTATGTGGTGTCTGGGCAAGGGTTTTTAAATAACTTCTTATAGCTAATGAGGAGTTTTAAAATATCCTTTAGAACAAAAGTTCTTTTTGAAGCTCAGGCCACAGAATAAGGGCACAATGGGCGCCCTGTTTACTTGCTACAAATTGTTTACTTTGCTCCAAACTGAATGCAGAGAGAGGGTTTTTTTGTGCCTAGGGTTGCAGAAATGTCAGCCTCGAAAAGAATTCAAGTAACCTCAGCCCCATACCACATGCCTCACCTCAACTATGTGCTGTGGAATGATGTTGGCTTTGGAACCATCTCCACTGGCCCTGATCTGGCCCTGGGTGGGGAGCCAGAGGGTGGGTCTGCTACCGGGCTGCATCTTAGACCCCACAGTGAAGGGAACGAACCCAGGAGTTTTTGATCTACGGATAAGACAAGATTTCATTTGCAGAAGGAGGGAAGGGCAACGAGGGGAGGCAGAGACCTGCACTCCCTGTCAGCTCACCTGAAAGTCCTCAATCTTTGACCTCCCACGTGTACCCCACCTGCCCCCTCCCCTGCCCCCAGGACCTGGCATTATGAAGGTACATCTTCCCTGCCTCCCAAAAGGACCACTTGGAGGGCCCTCCCTGGTGGCGCAGCGGGTTAAAGCACTGCACTAAGAAACTTAAGCCACTTCCACATGAGTTCAATCCCCGCCTGCCCCGGAGGTGACCCACATAGCATGGCAGACCTCTCCTGACCCACCCACTGCTCCCCTCAGCAGTGTACTTCGTCCATCTGCCTGTTCTGCTCCCCCTGTGTTCCTGGTGAATCCTCTCACCCTTTACATCTCTGGCCTGTACCCCTATTCTGTATGAATAAATAAATCTTAAAAAAAAAAAAAAAAAAGGACCACTTGGATCCCATCTTCCCCATGACTTCATCCTACCTGCTATCAACTTTGGGCTGTCTCCCAGAATTCACAAGTTGAACCATTCCAGGACTTCAGAGCATGGCTTTTTTGAAGACAAGGGCTTCAAAGAGGTTAAGTCAATGATTAAGCCTTGAGAGAATCCCATCTGACTTGGTCCCTAGAACAAGAGGACGTTAGGACACAGAGTTCCCCGAATTCTTACACTCCAGGGATGTCTCGTGAAGACCAGCAAGAAGGCAGCCATCCACCAGCCCAGGAGAGAGGCCTCAGCAGAAACCCACCCTGCCAGCACCTTGACCTCAGACTTTCAGCTCCAGAACTGAGAAAGCTGACTCCTGATGTTTAAATCACCTCCTCTGTGGCATTTTGTCAGGTAGCCCTAGTGACGTCATACATTGTTGAAAGAACAGACGCAGGCTCCGTAAGTCTCCATTCCTCATCTGTGGACAGTAGGGTCAGGATCCCAAATGCAGGTGCCTGGAGCTGGCCTGACAGGCAGATGCGCACTGAAAACGAAAGAAGGCATCACTGTCATTACTACTAAAAACCAACCCATGCTGATACATTCCTCTGGATCCTGACGGTACTTAGGACCTTCTCCACAGATAGTGAGAAGTGCTGAGTGGTGATTTCACCTCTCCAGGCCACCATGTTGCTACAACCCAAATCATCCTTTATGACTCTACATCCTCAGCAGTTTTGCAGGAAATCAGTGCTTCATAGAGCTGGGTTGAGAGCTTATAAATTATACCCACCACGCTATGTCAAACTCTAACAAATTGACCAGACATGATTTATCAGGCATGATTTTGCTCTACTCTGTTCTCTCCCCCCTCCCTGAAAGAAATTCCCTTTTAGGAGTACTGGGGATCCTGTCTTCTACCTGGGTCACATGACACGCTAGAGAAACACACGGAGATTTCTTTGAGGGATCGGGGTTCCTGGGGACACGAAACCTTGGGTAATGATGGGTTGCATCCTTCGCAACAGCCTGGCCATTGATCCACATTTAGCACCGTCCTCCAGGCGACTGGACATCACTGCTCTGAATTGTAACCTCCCATCTGATAAATTAGCAGCTCCCTCAAGTTCTCCCGACCAACATTGGCATACATCTTGACCACTTCTTGGCCTTAAAATCTCCAAGGGGAAGGAACTACTTGGCCCTGAAGGAACTGATGGCTGCAGATTCTCTGCTTGGGTTTTTCCACAGATCTCTCTGTTCACATTCAGGCCCTGTCTGAGGCGCTATTTCCAATTCCTCCCAGACAAACACCCAGTAAACTGTGCCTCCAGAGGTGACCATATGGTCTGGTGTTTAACTACTGTCTCTCAACTGTTAGTATAATCTCTTATTCCTGACTGATAATTTCACCTCCAGAAAAGGTGTGGCCATAAAACTGAGCCATCGACATTTATACCAAGTCTCAACTCCAAGTTTGGAATTGTTAACATTTATTTCATTGCAGTCATGTTGGTCCCCTGAACCCTCCACCACAGCCTGCTGGGTCCTTCCTGCCCTGGCTCCCCACCCGGCAGTCTCCCCCAGATCTACAGTCAGGTTTGCTTTGGTTCAGGTTTGTCCTTTGCTGTGTTTCTTTATATTCCACATATGAGTGGGCCCATCAGGCATTTGTCTTTTTCCTTCTGATTTATTTCACTTAGTATCACTCCCTTCAGTTGCAGCTCTGTTGTCGTAAATGGAAAAATTCTTTAAATTAAATTTACCTTTGAAATTTGTAATGGTCATATAGCATCATTTTTTTAAAAGAATTTTTACTGGCCCTCCCTGGTGGCGCAGCGGGTTAAAGCACAGCACTAAGAAGCTTAAACCGCTTCCGCATGAGTTCGATCCCCGCCTCCGCATGAGTTCGATCCCCGCCTGCCCCGGAGGTGACCACATGGCGCGGCAGACCTCTCCTGACCGGCCTGCTGCTCCCCTCAGCAGTGTACTTCGTCGATCTGCCTGTTCTGCTCCCCACTCTGTCTCTGGTGAACCCTCTCACCACCCCTGCACCTCTGGTCTATGCCCCAGTTTCGTATGCATAAGTAAATAAATCTTTTTTTTTTTTTAAGCGGGCAGGTCAGGGGAGGTCTGCTGCACCCTGTGGGTCATGTCCAGGGTGGGGATCAAACTCATGCTGAAGAGGCTTTAGTGTCTTAGTGTTGTGCTTTAACCCGCTGCGCCACCAGGGAGGGCCCTGTAGCATCATTTTTTTGTTGCTGTTTGTTTTAAATCAGTTTTATTTAAAAACATTGAATCTTTAAATAATATAATAGTTTTTTAATATAATAGTTTATTTTTACATCATTTTGTGCCTTTTTCCATCTCAGTTGTCATCCCCATGGGCTTCCCATCACCAAATCACCCGTGTGCCACCACCGTAGTCCAGTGCACAGCCCCCCCCAAACCTATTTTTGCTCCCATTCCCCATTCCACCCCTGTAAAATGTCTCTGGTATGTAGTTGTTCATTATTATTATTTTCTCCCCTGGCCCTTTATACTCCTGCTCATCTAGCATCGTTTTAAGTTCAATGTATACAGGGGCTTATTTGATGCATTTGAATATTGCAATATCCTCAGCTGACGGGGTTCCCTTCACCATATCACATTATTACCACTATCTCTGTGTGATGAGGACAATTAAGTCTTCTAGCAACAGTGAAGTTTCTCATGTAATGCTGTTGTCTGTAATAACTATGCTTTGCACCAGATCTTCAGGGCCCTTTGCCCTTTGCCCTTTGCCCTCTCAACTGGCCTCCCCAGCTGTCTCACACCTCCCCCGAGCCCCTCCCTGGTGACCACCATTTTACTCTTGGTTTTCATGAGTTCAGCTTTCTTGGATTCCACATACAAGCGACATCAGACAGTATTTGTGTGACTTTCTCATTTAGCATGTCACCCTCAAGTCCACACTGTCACAGATGGCAGGATTTCCTTCTTTCTTGTGATTGAACAACATCCTTTGATAGGCATGCTGGTAGGTGGATGTTAGATCACATCTTCATGGCCATAGTCTTTGCCCACAAACTCTTCTTTACCCCCCATCTCACGGTCATGTGTTTGGCTGAATGCTGAAGTCTGGTTGCCTGCTCTCCTCTACCAAATGAAGCTCCCAGTCGCCAAACCAAAGACCAGGCCCTGGGACAAGCGCTCACTCTGGTCTGCCCATGACCACATCTAGGAAGCTGAGTGGGCAGCCTGGCGGAGAACCTTCCTGTCGGCCAACGTTGTCCCTCTCTGTGATCCACAGCCCCCCACCCCCACTTCCCTCGGCACCCGACCCCCAAGTGCGACCTGGCCCTTTCATCTCCCATTTCCTCCACGCCCCCCAGCCTGCCCTGGGCACATCGCTGACTTCTCTAGTCTCTGTCCCCTCCTCTGTCAAGGAGCTGTCTGCTCTCTCGGAGATCTCTTCTACTCCCCTCACCCCAATTTTCCTAAGTGTCCCTCGGCATAGCACTCTTGCATCCAAAGTGCTGTACTGTGGACTCATAGATGAATGTATATATTCACCGGAATATATATTCCAGTTGGTGTGGTTTGGTGAAATCTGGTCTCCCGGATGCTGTGAGCGGGTGTGTGATGTTAGTGAATGTTGGGGGCGACAGGTTCTGTGATAACACAACTACGGGTGGGACTAGAGAAAGGCGATAACAAACTGGGGCTCGCGTCTGGGAGACACCGGTGGGACGAACTGGGCCTGGCATCAGGGGGCACAGCGGTGAGCCGCCCCTTTGGAATCTGAACCTAGAATCTATATGACACCCTTGTCCCCTCTAGCACTGGCAGTGGCTGCGGACCCCGCCCTCGGGGCTCCGTCTCAGCTGCTGCCAGGAGCCGTAAGCTCTGCTTGCTCAGCCTTTCTGCCTCCTGCCTTTTCTGTGACCTCCTTGCGGCCGGTCACAGAAATCGGGGCAAAACAGTGAATAACTGGACAGTAAGTAGTAGCAAGAGTCATGTAAATATCGGACCTTGGGCTTGGCGCCCCCATTTCTAGAGCTTTATCAAGGAAATATTCATGGACAGGTGCGAGCGGTGCAGGCGGGATGTTCGTGGCAATTTCATGGATAATGTGAGGAAAGCGAGCAGCCTGAGTGCCCGGAGCGGAGGATTCACGGAAAGGATGACGCGTTCACACTCAGGCGAATCCTAGCAACACGGAGTTAGGGCCCACGGTGGTGTCACGACAAGCTCTGAGCACCTGACTAGTTTTATCTACAACTCTTTTTCAAAAAACGTTGGCAGCTGATACCAAGACATCTTACGGAAAGTCATTGCCCAAAGGCATTTCTTCCATGAGCTCCTTTTTTAAAAAAATTCATTTTCTTTTATTTATGCTTACAGAACTGGGGTACAAGCCAGAGGCACAGGGGCGGTGAGAGGATTCACCAGAGACAGAGTGGGGAGCAGAACAGCCCAACTGACAAAGCACACTGCTGAGGGGAGCAGCAGGCGGGTCAGGAGAGGTCTGCAGCGCCCTGTGGGTCACCTCTGGGGTGGGTGGGGATCAAACTTGCACTGAAACGGCTGCAGCCAGCCTGCAGTGCTGCGTCCTAAGCCTCTGAGCCACCAGGAAGGGCCCCCATGAACTCCTTTTATCTCTTTGTGGGATCTCCTGTTCCTGAGAAAGGCGGGTTTCCAACTTCTAGGTGGCATGTGGGGAGAAGGGAGGAAGGTAAGAGCTAGAGCTGGGGGCGAGCATGGAGGCCAAGAGCAAGAGGAAGGAAGAGTAAAGGGCTCTGGGGAGGAAACTACGGAAGGAAGGACGTTCCAGAGGAGAGGACAAGGTGGGTGGAGGGTCACCCTCGAGAGAAGAGAGGCCTTGTCTTCTCTGCAGAGGGGAGGAGGGAGGAAGGCGAGAACCCAGGAGGGCTTATCCCACATGAAACAACATGTCGTGGGTCGGTTGTGCCAGGCATGGGGTACTCTTCCCAGAGAGAGCCCAGACTAGTGAGCCCAGACACAATCCTCCTGCCTTCTAGAGTCTTCCAAGGGGGTCCGGGCTGGGCTGATATTGAGTTGGGATGTGGTCGGGGCACAAACTTGATGATGAGGAAAAACTCCTCACTTAAAAGAAGAAATAAAATTTCGTGTGACTTTTGCATTTATGCCAGTTACTAAGGCCCTGAGGGAGAAGGTCACCAAGCGGAATGTGAGCTGCACAGTCTGTGGTCGTGTAACAAGCAAGGGCTTTACAGAAACTCCTGTTTTTTTCATCAGGGATGAGCAATTAGGGCCAGATTGTAACAGGCCAGGCCAAGATCACAGGCACAACTACCAGAACGCACTGCTCGGTGACAATCAGAGCTCGAGACCGAGGGACATTCTCCACACCTCAGACACGGGACAATCAGTCGGCTTTCTCTGGGCTGCCTCCTGTAAGAACAGTCAGAAAGCTGCTTGGTTTCTGTGAAATGAGGCATTCCTTCTTCCATTTCACTTCCAAACTTAAATTCAAACCTGGGGTAGGATTTCATTCTCTTCTCCCCGTGCTATGCATCTGTTGGAAGAAAAGCTGAAAACAAATTTCATCTTGTACAGCAGAATCAATGCCAGCTCGTCCTGATGCTTCCAATCAACAAGTCTTAGTTCCTCCTCTGTTCCCACCACTTGTCATTATTTGTGGTCCTCTCCAAATAAACCCTCTGTTGTTCTTACACTGTCTCCTCCTGGCTTACAATTTGCACGATCATTTAAGGAAATCAGTTAGGGATGGAGACCACTGATCTATTGTTAAGTAATTCTCTGGGTCTTCAAGACTTCAGCTGTTTGTCAGACTCTCGTGGGTCAGGTAAAAGGTTACGTTTTTCATTAGAAGGTAAACATGGAACCATATAATTGCTTTATTTGGACTTGGAGAAAATAAATCATTGTCTTGGTGCCACCGAAGCTCCCTGTTAAAATAATTTCCACAAACGCTGGAGGGCTAAAATATTTGAGTCTTGCTTGGAAATCCCATCCGGTAATTTGATATTGGCATGCGCCCACCTGGGCCTCCCACGGGCATACCCAGCACTGCTAGCCCCCATTCTTCATCCTTTTTGGGGGTGTTTAAACGCGGTGGGCATATTTTCAGCTTGCAAATAATGAAAGCATTGCCAGTATGTTTTTATAATGACTGAGGTTTGCGTGTTGGACAGCAAACTTCTCAGGCGTGTTTCAGATCCGGGAAGTTTGAAACACCAGCCAGTCCTGAGGTACCAAGTGCCCAGGAGGCCTCTAAGTGCAGGTCCAATCTGAACCTGGAACCTGCCTGTTGCCGTCTTCTCGCCCAGCTCTGAACAATGCAAGGGATAGCAGATGAAGGTGCCAGGCAATCTGTCCCCCTGCATTTTAGCTATATGTGGTTGAATCAAGAGCTGAAACGCCCTCCCCCCCCAAAAAAAAACACAACCAGTTAACTCCTTGAAGATGAGTGATGTGTTGGGGCCTCTCCTCCTCTGGCCATGGTGGGCCCAGCTGATGTGAATGGGGATACACTTCCCCACCCCGCTTTCCCCAGCGCTGAGTGGAGAAATGTAATTCTGTGGTCTCTCAAATCATTCAGCACCACTGCTTTCTGGCAAACAGCAAAATGCTTCCCTACAGCACTCATGTCTCTATCCCCCTGGACTGAGTTTGCACAACTAAACAGAAAGCCCCACAAACCCGTGCAATGTTTCCTGGCCCCTAGGTTTTCATTGTCACGTCAATCTTTCTCTATTGTATCTCCAAAAATGTCAAGGGGTATTGTGAAATCCTCCAAACAAAACTGATTTTAATTCTCTCTAGTCAAAAACAAATAAACACACAGCATTTGGAGATGGGGGTGGTGAGGGAAAGGTTGTGAAATAACTGTGACCCCCAAACTTAGGACCCTCTCTGGGAACTACCAATTGAAGATAAGATTATAAAGATTAGAAGTGAAGATTAGAAAATGGGCTCCCGCTGAAAGGAAGGATAGATGGGATCTAATAAGGAGAACAGGGAAGGAAGGCGCATACTGGGAGCCATGTTAGAATTGACTTTGAGGTAAGATGGAACGGTGGAGTCTGGGGGAGGGGTTTTGAGAAGAGAACATTCTCCAAAGATAGAACCATGGACACAGGGACTATGGGAAATGGGCTAAAGGAGCTTTAGCTACACACTTTCTCTCAACTCAGGTCACCCACAAAGACCTTTGGCGTTAGAGACTGGTTTCTAAAGCATGGTTTTAAAAAGAGAAATGGTGTTAGCCGTATCATTTCATGGAGAGCTGAAGTGACATCAAGTCATTTTACCAAAGCTGAAAACCATTACCTGGACTGGAGCAACACTTCACCGTTGCTGGAGTTCTGACTGGGCGGAGTTGCGGGATGAGCTGATAGTCCCTGGGATATACCCACAAGGCCTAGCGACAGCCCTGGGTTTTGATTGGTTGATGTTGTCATTGCGCTATTTTCAATGCTGTTGATGGCTTCTCAGTCTCTGTTGAGAGTGGTGAGGTTTAAAACAAAACTAAACAAAGTCAAATATATTTTGAGTTCCGGGTAGCCCAGTTTGAACCCTTATGCCAAGACTAGCAGTGGGAAATCCCGCTTCACTTTCCTCTCTTCCCTTCCATCTTACCCCAACGGAACATCCCAGGTAACCAGAAAGAACATCAGCCTATAACGACTCCAACCGAGTGCCAACAGCACTTCTTGCCCACTGGTCACTTTTCAAGCAGGTGAAAAAGAAAACAGCCCATACATTTCCCTGGGGGCGGGGCGAGGGGAGCTATGTGTCTCCAGCCGTCTTTAAGATGAACTTTAGGAAGTCTTTTAAGATGAACCATCCAAGCCAGCTTTCGGATCTTTTTGTTAGCCCGGGTGGCATTGAGATTGACAGGGCACTGTTACTCTCATTAAATATTCAATGGCGTTAATAAGGAGATGATGTGGCTTCCCTGAGGTATCAGTTCTTAAGCAGCCCTCTGTTCCCTTCTGTGGCTTTGCCCTTTCAAGCCTGATAAGGGCTGCTCATCAATTATGTACTTCTCCCTCCCAGGGAGGGCTCCTTTGCCGCCAAGCCCAGAGAAAAACCCACTAGGTGAAGGGGGCAGAGCTGTCTGTGTGTTCAGGTTGGCCTCATCAGTCAGCACAGAGAATTTTAAAAACTGATTTTCATGGCCCCGTTATATACTCACATGTTCGCATTTATATAAGGAGCCCTTTCTATTTTTAGATATAGCTGCGGGACAGGATAGCCTCTTCCATTGCTGTGAAAGGGCATGGCTCCTCTCTGTTGCTCCAGAAGGAAAAGGGCAACTGGGGGCATAGAGTTGACCTCTCATGTAAGGAAGAACTTCTGCTAATAGTTTGAGCTGCTGAAAAATGGAACTGCTTGCTTCCAGCCAGCGGGTCAGTTACTGCAGCAGGAAGATGATGCCCCATCTTAGCATTTTGAGAGACTGGAGGCCACTGATAAGGGAGTCAAGACAGTGGGCGGCTCAGCACCAGCTGACCACGCTGGTTCCTTCTGATCCAAAGCCAACCCTGCAGGCCAGGAGGGCCGCTGTCTGGACCCCCAGCACAGCCCTGTCCCGCACTCATTCACGGCTGCCTTTACGTCCCTGCTTCGTGTCTTATAGTGCATGATTTTATTTGTAATACCAAGCTTTTTGTTTGGATGGGGTTCTGCCTGCTGAGATCTAAACGTTATAGTGAAATAAAGGAGTAGCTTAAAATGTCCATATTCCCACAGTTTAGAATGAACAAATATTAACTGTTTTTTTTTTGTTGTTGTATCTATTTCGAGGTTATTTGTAGAAAAGGAAGCAAAGGAGGGAGGGAGGAGGGAAGGAGGGAGAGAGGGAAAAAGAAAGGAGGGAGGGAGGGAGGGAGCAGCCAATTCTGTCTCCAGCCTTGGCCTCTGCCCACAAGTCTTTGCAGACTCTGACCCCCCAGTCCCCATTTCTTACCCCCAAACCCCCACCTCATGGGAGCTTTGTCATCTAGCAGACCCCCCAGGAAGAACAGATCCTCTCCCCCAGCTCAAGCCCTTAATGAATCACACCTGCCGGCCCTTGGCCTGGGAGGCGCCTCTCCCCAGGGTCCCCCTCGAATGTCTCTGCAGTCACTGCCCCTTCACAACTGCAACCCAGTTCAGTGAAATAATTTGAAAGGCACATCATTCAATTATGTTCAAAAACAGCGAATTTTAAAAGAATCGGGGCACTGAGTGCCTCTTAACTCCATGCTTCTTAACTCGGCAGAAGGGTTTCTAGGTTGCTTTTTTGAAGCTGTCTATTAGTACCAGAAGTCTTTCAAAAGAGTTCTCCGGCTCTGTGGAACTTAAAAGGTGTTATTTGGGTTCATTTAGGCTTGGTCTGAACCTCTGTGGAGCTCTTTCACCCACATGCAGTCAAACCCATCTGCCAACGTGCAAATGGACCTGTTTCCACTTAGCAGAGCGCACACACACGCACACACACACCGACACACACACACCGTCCCCCTGCAACCGGGCAGGATGCTGCCAGCTGCCAGCCCTTCCCACCCGAGCTCCCAGCAGCGCTCCCACAACTGGGGACCCCAGGGCGCGGCTGTCTGCAGGGCCAGAGAGCCACACCGGCCAGTGGCTGACTGCCCCCAGCCCACCTTCTTGCTCCCAAGGCCTCTGGTGGGGAAGTGCCATCCTCACCTGACAGCAGACCTGGGCCGGAAGGTGCCTCAGGCACATGGGGATCACACAGGTCCGGGGGGCCCAGAACCCTGACCCAAAGCTTGACACGGGCAGCCCAGAGAGGAGGGCGGGCGGGCGGGTGTTCTGGAAGGGCTGCTGCCCCCAGACCTGTGTCAGCGCAGTCAGTCCCCGGGCTCTGAAGGCGTGCTCATGTGCAGCTCCTGCTCGTCCTCCCAGACAAGCGGCCTCAGAACCTGCGTCAGGGAGCCGTACCAGCGGGGCGACACGCCTGTCCCCCTGTGCCCCTCAACTGCCGACTCCCTGTTGGTCTTGTATTTGTGCATTCGGCCTCGTCTGCATCAGTGTGTGTCTGGTGGAGGTGTGCTTGGTGCTGAGGATCAAGAGGCCAGGGTGGACCATCCAACGCCGCCTGTCCCAGCCTCTTCCTGCCTCCGGAGCTTCCTGCCCATCAGGGCGGCTTTCCCAGAAGGTCACCTGCGACACCGGGAAGGCAGGAACTGCCTGGCAGCTGGGATTCCCTTCTCCCTCCCGGGCCCTGCACAGAGGTGAGTCCCAGGCTGGCCAGGAAAGGTCCCCACTCCACTCGCGCAGCCCACAACCTGAGATGCCGGGGCTCAGGCCTCCCTCCCAGAACCCAGCACAGGGGAGCGTGCACTGTGACCCAAGTCTTGAGTGTCAAGGTAGGAGGGTTGTTTTTCTCATGGGGGAGCAGTTACTGCAAAGCAGCAACTGAGAATGAGCGCATGACATTCTGCAGACTTCCAAGTTATTTTGTAAAGAGCAATCTTAGGCTCCGAGCAACAGTGACAGGGCCCCCCCACCGTGAGCAGCGTCTCCAGCAGAATGGCGTGTTTGCAACCATTGCTGGGCCTGCAGACTTCTGAACACCCAGGGAAATGCAAAACTTCCAACAATAAATCTGAAAATTCCACTGGATTCCTTTTTTATTTTATTTTTTAAAGATTTATTTATTTATGCATACAAGAGCTGGGGAGTAGGCCAGAGATGCGGGGGGTGAGAGGCTTCACCAGAGACAGAGTGAGGAGCAGAGCAGGCAGATCGACCGAAATACACTGCTGAGGGGAGCAGCGGGGAGACAGGAGCGGTCTGCTGTGCCCCGTGGGTCACTCCCTGGCCGGGAAGCAAACTCGCACCACAGCAGCTGGTGATAGCTTGGTAGCTCTGTGTCTTTAACCCCTGGCACCAGGGAGGCCCCAAGAACCAGTACCACAACATCATTTGGGTAGTTGTTAAAATGCAACTTCTTGAACCCCACCACTGTTCTCAAAGACTCGCGTGCTTGCTGAAGTAAGAACCACGGCTCTTGACCAGCAGACAAGAGGGTCTCAACATCACCTACTGGATTTTTAAAAATACCATGGCCTGGCCTCACCCCCAAAGATCCCCACCTAATGGGTCCGCAATGGGACCTGAGCTTTGGCACTTTTTGAAAGCTCCCCTGATGAGCTCGGTCCACATCCAGGCGAGAACACTGAGTCAAAGGTTGCTGCCTCCCCTGGTTTGCCACTGGTAAATTGGACACGGAGAGAATCTGATCTACTGGAAAGTTTTGTCTGTGGTTTTGATTATGAGGGATAAGTGACAGGGTCGGTAAGGGTGGTGACTTTGCAGACTTGTCTGAACCACCCAAATAAGTGAAAGTTAAGCCTTCGCTCCCTTTCTTGCATTAGCTCCTATCTCTCTCCTGGAAAAGGAACTATCAATAAATGAAATGAGCAAATAGAAAGGCATATGACTGGTAGCAAAGCAAGTTTCACAAAGGGGTGATGTTTTGGTAATCGATTTGGGTCAGCGAAGCGTCTGTGTGATGCCTGACTACACAAACCATGGAAGAAGAAGCTGGGGCTAGATGAGTTAAGAAACCTCCCTGGTGAGCAACCGGTTAGGACGCAGCACAGCAAGCTGGCCACAGCCAGAGGTGACCCACGTGGCGTGGCAGACCTCTCCTGACCCGCCTGCTGCTCCCCTCAGCAGTGTACTTAGTCTGCCTGTTCTGCTCCTCACTCTGTCTCTGGTGAACCCTCTCACCACCCCTGCACCTCTGACCTGTACCCCAGTTCTGTATGCATGAATAAATAAATTTTTTTTTTTTTAAAAAAAAAGAAATTTCTTATCTTGAACAACTGGTAAAACAAGTGTGGGCAGTCCTGCTTCAATGAAAGATCCAGGGTTGGGGAGATTCAATAACTCACTCAGGGTCACGTAGCTCTTCTCTTGAAGAGGTGCAGGAAACTGATACTGTTCTGTGGCATCCAGAAGGAACACAGCCTAGTGAAACTGATTTCAAGCTTCTGACCTTCAGAACTGTCACTGCAGATCACTACATTTGTGATAATTTGTTACAGCAGCAATTGGAAACTCATCCTGTCCTCTCTCCTCCACTATCTCCAGTTCTCACTTACTATGATATTTTGCTCCGTGAATTAACCAGCATCCCATCCTACCCCAGGGAAACAGTACTTTTAGATGTAAAACCACCTCATTTTTCTTTTCTATTTTTGTAACACCTGCTGTCTTATACATTCCTTTTGAAAAATCATAATCCATGGCTTGGGTAGTGGAAGACTCTAGAAGAGTCATGGAGAATGTCTGTTGACAGATTTAATTAATTTTAGTATTACCTGTGGGATTAAGTTAGATTGGTGTACATTTAAAGAGGAAAGTGGGGAGCAGAGTGGCCTGACTCTGGACTGGGGCGTCCCACATATAAAGGCAAACAACATTCTGGATGCCTGAGTTTGGTCAATGAAGTCACCCTCTGAGCCTGATGACCCCCCCAGGGAGGTCCGGAGGGTACAGTGAGGATTCCGTGAAGTAATGTAGAATGCTCAGCCTACTGCCCAGGATACAGTTAGCTTACAAATGAGCTGCCTACTGTCATGACCCTGCGTATCCACATGGCACTCCATCCTCCCACCAGGGAAGGTAAGAGGAACTTGCCTTCTTTTCACAAGAAGTCATGAGGAAAAGGACAAAAGAATAAGGAATAAGTGTCTAGGTTATAAGAAGACTCAAAACAAAAGCAGATGGATTTCACGGAACTGTTTCAATATTCCAGAATGGCAACCTTTCTCCGGTTCCTGTCAGGGAAACAAGAACACAATGGCAGGAATTTGGAGGGCAGATGGAGTGAAGTCGTTCTCGGAAAGAAGCTTAACTGAGGGAAGTGGAGACGGGAGGAGAAGAGGCTTCTGTGGGGAGCTGGCAGGTCCAGGCGCTGTTCATGGAGGGCGGCCTGTGGCTGAGGTGTCTGGTGTCTGCCCCAGATGCTGTCACCGGGTGGAGAAGCAGCAAGAAGGCTGGGAGGAGGAGCCCTCACTGGGTGGTTCTTTTTAACCTGTTTATCTACAATTCGCCATCTTTCCAATTTTAATTCTGTGTAGGGCAGCTGGCTTTTGAAAAATGACTCCATGTTGCCGCACAAGGAGACTCAGCCATGTGCGGGCTGGGAGCTGTAGAAAGGGCATGAGGCTCGGTGGTGAGCCCTTTACAACCCCCGAGGCCCGCTCTTCACATCACACTTGTGATCTGTTGCAATTAAAAAAGCTAATCTTGGGCCCTCCCTGGTGGCGCAGCAGGTAAAAGCACAGCACTAAGCAGCTAAAGCCACCAGCAATTCCCTGCCCCGGGAGGTGACCACATGGCGTGGCAGACCTCTCCTGACCCGCCCGCTGCTCCCCTCAGCAGTGGACTTTGTCACTCGGCCTGTTCTGCATCCCAACACTGTCCCTGGTGAAGCCTCTCACTGCCCCTGCACCTCTGACCTGTACCCCAGTTCTGTAGGCATAAATAAATAAATCTTTAAAAAAAAAAAGAAAGAGCTAATCATTTTCCTGTTACCTGTCTTGCTACAGTTTTCTGACTGTAATCAGAAACATTGACTTTGTCATGCTTTTAAGATAGGTTAAAATCTGGCCAAATACGGGCCCTCCCTGGTGGAAACCTCTCCTGACCCACCTGCTGCTCCCTCAGCAGTATATTTCAGTAGATCAGCCTGTTCTGTTCCCCACCCTGTCTCTGGGGATCCTTTCACCCCAGCATCCCTAGACTGTACCCCAGGCTGTAAACATAAATAAATAAATCTTTTTTAAAAATCTCACCAAATAGTTCCTCTGGGAGATTTTTGGACAGGTTAAAAATATTTACATTTTCTAAAAGTGGGCCAAGAGGAGTTTTATACGTAACACCTCATTTTCAGCAATGCCGCATCATCATGGAATATTTCCAAACAGCTGCGATCAAAATGCTTTCTCTGCAGATGACTGATGAGGCAGCTCCATAATGCTCTGACTGCAAGTTAAAATATCAGCTTTACTTTGACAGATTCTCTTTATCCCTTCAGGCATATCTGCCAGCCACAAGCCATAGACATGATCTTTGGTAAAAGAAACTGGAAGCTTCTTTCTAAGTTGGGCAACTCTTTTAAGTATGTTACAATAGACAGCCAACAATCCTCTGGGTAATACAAAATCTGTTCCTAATTACTTCCTCTTTCTTTACAGAATAAAGATTCATGTATGTTTTAAGTGTTTTTGTGTTGTTCTGTTGTAATATTATGTTTTGAAAGTTTGCTTCATCAATATCATCTTCAAAAACATTATGCCCTCCAGTTGCAACATCTCCCAAATATTAGCTTGCCTGTGAAAAGAACAGTGAATGAAAAGTCACCCTCCAACCCATCTCTGTGGGGTCACCCTGTGGTTCCTTTTACATTCTGGTCAACTTAGCTACCTTGTCAAAGATGACGTGAATACTCTTCTCATAAAACACTTGTGGTTGCCTGAAGTCACCTAACATTGAAAGTATCACCTCCAGTCCATCCTTCTTTTAGAAGTTCACAGAGAAACTGGTCTTGGGTGGATTTCATTACTGAGGAGAATGAGAGAATCCCACAGGCTGACACACATCGGGAACATCTGCACTTCAGGCCCACTATGTGGGAACTCTCCCACACGGTTGTATTTCTCCTAGGATTCATTTCTTCAAATCTTCAGTGATGCTTTCAAGGCATCTTCCAACACTATTTGCTGGCAAAGGAATGCATTTTATTTCAGTCATCAATCTGCTTTCTATATATTATTTTACAGCTGTTGCCTCTACAAGAGAAATAGCAAGTGTTCATAAGAGACTTCTAGAGGACTTCTAACATGGATCATCAAACTTGTTGTGATTTTTGTAAAGGACCAGACTGAGCAGTGAGCAGCTCTAAACAGTCAAAGGTAGACATTTACCTTCATCTTCTAAATAAGCATTTTAATGTTTTACAGTGTTGGCTTCATACCAGCTTAGCCGTTAACCCAAGTTATATTGAGCATTTAGCTTGAGTTTCTTTCATGGTAGATGATGCGATTTCATATTTCTGGCACATTTTTTTGGATACTCCAATTTTGAGGGCGACATGTTGCCAGATTATCATTATTTTACCTCATAATGCAGTAAAAGAAAGAGTTTAACTCAAGAGAAGGTGCTTCAAGAACTCACCACTGTTCTCAATAGTATTTTTTTCTGCAACCAGCAATTTCTCTACAGGTTTGTGTAAAGCCATCAGCCCACTTTCAGAAGGCTTGCTTTATTAAACTTTTGTTAATTGTACATGAGGTGGGCCCTCCCTGGTGGCACAATGGGTTAGGACGCAGCACTGCAAGCTGGCTGCAGCCGCTTCAGTGCAAGTTCGATCCCCGGCCCCTGAGGTGACCCACAGGGTGTGGCAGACCTCTCCTGTCTCCCCGCTGCTCCCCTCAGCAGTGTACTTCGTCAACCTGCCTGTTCTGCTCCCCACTCTGTCTCTGGTGAGGCCTCTCACTGACCTTGCACCTCTGGCTTATACCCCAGCTCTGTATGCATAAATAAATAAATCTTTTTTAAAAATTGTACATGCTGTAAATTTCAACTGTAAACCCTTTTGACTTCAACTTACATCACTTGGAGTTTATCATATGGCCTTAAACTCAGATGGATGAGTGCCAGGGCTGCTGTCACCCTTCATGTTCACGATGCTCACTCATCCGTCAACATAACAACCCATGTGCCAGATGGGATGTGAGACCACGTGGCATAAGACCAAATTTAGGTGCCATGCAACCTTCCCATCATCCCTGCTTTCCTCTCTGTTACTGCATCTGCTGCCTGGATGCCAATGCCCAAAGCAAAATGAAAGCCACATGTTAAAGACGGTGGCATCTCCACGCACGTGGGTCCCTGAATGACTGTGTGGAGCAGAGCAACATTCTTACACCTCTGTAATCTGCTCTGTAATCTGCTCTGTAATCTGCTCTGTAATCTGCTCTGTAATCTGCTCTGTAATCTGCCCACGAGTGAGGAAGAAACTCCCATCTGTCAAGCTACTGATACTTGGGCAATCTGAAACAGCAGTTAATGTCGACTTAATTAATACATTATTTTGAGTGTGAGACATTTTGACAGAGTTAAGGGCTGCAAAACAGACATACCCCTGACCTTGAGAATATAACCAAGAAAAAGATGTGAACAATCATGTTAGGAATCAGCTCAGAGCACAGACACTGTGGGAAAAGCACAATGGAGTTGAAGCAAAGAGTGTGATTGTTCCAACTAGTGTGCTCACGACATGTCCCATAGAGGAGGTCACACTGGCCCTGGATGCGGGGAGAGATAAGATTTCCGTATACAGTGCCTAGAAGGAGTCTTTCCAAAGAAGAGGTATGAGCCTCTGGGTGGAGCAAGGACTCTGAATGCCAAATTAAGTTGTTAGGAGTTGATCTTGGAGGCAATGAAGAGCTAGTGAAAAAATTGGAAGGAAGGGGAGGAGCAGTCCCATTGGAATCTGGGAAGATCACTCCAGTGACAAAGAAAATGGCAGACAGAGGAAACACAGGAGGACCTGTGGGTTTAGGAGACCAATTAAAAAGCAAACACATGCTAGGCTGCAGTCAATGCTTAGGCTAGTTCAGAGCTTGGGCTGTGGGGTCAGCAGACCTGTGTGTAAATCCTGGCCCTTACCATGGTCAACTACACTAACCTTGGGAAAGTTACTTAATTTAACAAAGCCACAGTTTCCCCATTTGAAAAAAGTGGCTAATAAAAAGTGCTTCATAATATTGATGTGAAAAGTGAGACAATGCATTTAAAACATGCACTACAGTGCCAAGTAACCAGTAGACTGTTGATAAACAGTTGTTATTAGTATTCCCGATGTCAAACAGTAAACAACTGAACTGGGTTTGTCGCAGGGATCATGGAAACAAAGGACTGAATACAAGCTACACAAGGAAGACTGATGAATCAAAAATATCCTCACTTGCTTGAAGGAATGTTGTTCCACTGGACTGCTTTTGCAAATTTTTTAAAATGTCAATTTAAACATGCCAAGTTTGAGATAGGAAAGGAAAGTCAGACATTTGTAGATGAAGATGGCAATGGAGAAGAAGAAATTTCAGAAATGGAAGAAATTGCTGGAGAAAGACTCCAAATGAGAAAGGAGCAGACGTAACAGGGACATGAGTGAGAACTCTTCTGTAGACATGAAGACACACATTCTTCTCTCTTCCAAGATAAAAGAGAATGAAGGAGATGAGAAGGAAAGCTTTAGAAACAGAAAAATTAAGGTTGCTTGTGATGTATGATTTTGTTTTTTTTTTCTGAAACGTTGGTGATATGGTCATCTACTTTGGATGGAGGTGGGAATATATAATCTCAATACAGGAAACAATTGCTCCTCACCTTCTCCAAATTCAGTTCACCAAATATCCAACTCGGTACTGTGAAGGGAGAACATTTAAAGAACATTTTTACGCGGACTGCTGAGTGACCAATTTTCCTGATCCGGCTATAAGCTTACAAGCTTGGCTGGAGGCTAAAGAGTGCAAGCACATGCATCACCTTAGGAGAAATGCATGGTTAAAGTTAAAGGTCCAAATTCTGATACTAGGCAGAACCAACCAGGAGCATGGCACATTCAGTGTTTTGCCAGCTGGGGTCCTGTTTCTCCCAGGCAACCAGCAGGGGACTAGCAGCTCTTTAGCTCAACTGGTGACAAAAAAATAATGGAAGGTGGGTGAAAACGCTCAGGTAAGTGCCTACCTTTCTCCGTTAACATGAGCCTCAGGCTCGGGTCTCTACTTACTTCTTAGGCCACCTGGACATTCCCTTTATCTGATCTGATCTTTGGACAGTGAGGAGAAAAGGAGATACTCAGAGAGACTGACACCCCTCCAAAAGCGCCTGGTTGATGATGGAAGCCAAATGTTAGCCAAAGACAAGCTTAAACGACTCAACTTGGAAACTCCTAAGGCTATAGAGCTCTGGTCTGGAAAGGCATGTACCAGAAGGTACTGGTCACAGGAGAACTTTCCTAATGAACTGAAGCTTTGTTGATTTTTCCCTGTGGAGGTAATTGCATGTGACATTTCTCTGAATCATTTATTTATATTTTTTATCCCTTTTTCAGGATACGAAACTAAACAGATGGAGAAAACTCACTTAAAGGGTTTTCTTATTACTCCTGGCAGGCTTTGGCTCCAGACAACTACTTAGGCTCTTTCCCTGGCTACAAATAATGCCTGCAAGTGTTTATGCTGCCTTCAGATTCACAGAGGGTGAGCAGGGACCACATTTTTCCCATTTGTTCCCATCATCAAAGTCTTCTTCCAAGCTCCAGTACAAAGATGGCTTATTGAGGTTCTGGACCCCACTCAGAAGCTTTTTTGTTTAATTCTGTTTTTCTTGTTGACATTAGGAGTGCATTTAAGCATGTCTCCATCCCCAGATTATAGCTGGATCCAGAGGTCCTTGCTAGAAAGTTGGACGTGGGTGACCGCGGCTGGGGTCATGGGCAACAGGAGGAGACAGGTGGGAGGTGGGCACAGGTTCTCCCATCCCCCAGAGCAAGCACCAAGGAGAACAGCACATCCCATCTCAGGTGGGATGGGTCCAGCAGGCCATCTAGGAACAGGGTCAGTGTCTTCAAAGCTTGAGTTAGATTGAACTCCCACAATCTACAACCCTTGAGTGTTCTCTACTGCCAGGTTGGAGATTATACCCAGAAGACAGTAAAGAAGGGAGACCAAAGAAGAAAACAGGGGATAAAATTGGGGCAAAGAAATTTGAGAGCTCCAGATATGGACTGGTTCCAGTGGGACCAAGTGCCATAACAGGACCCAGGTGACACCCTAGGTCCTGACCCATGACCTGTCTGCTATTCGCAAACGGGGATTCCTCTTCCATTTCCCTACCATCTTCTGTTCCCACTGCACATATAACAGTGGGCACTTCGCTCTGTGAAGTGCTCCTGCTGCCACCTGATACTTACCAGAATTTCCTTATCACAGTCCAGATCTCAGTCCTGGGGGCTGCCCCCTTTTCCTGCTCCCATAGGCCCCTGAGCTAATTCACACTCATTGGAATATGCCTGCCATCTGTCTCTCTCCCTTACTATATTGTACAGTCTTCACATTCAGGAATTGCTTGCTGGTTGGATTTTTCCAGGAGTTAGCACCATGTCAGCATGCTCCCAATTCCGTATGAAGGTTTTTTTTTTAATCGAATAAATGATTTAAAGGTAAACCAGACAAAAAGAAAGCAGAAAAGTCAAGTATGTGAAGTCTTTTATGTATGAGTCACTTACACTTCTTTTGTTCCCCCACCACTATTCTTGTGCCAGTATTATCTCTTGCTCTCCCCTCTCCCTCCTAACCTCAGAGCCCTCCAAATGTTTATTAATGTTCACTGATTTATGAAAGTGTTTTTAAATTATGGAATTATTTGCTATGTGAACATCCAGTATTTGTTTTTATCATTCTGGCTGACTTTGCTGTACATAATCTTCTCAAATTCCCTCCACTTTGTTCAATATGGCTGCATTTAACCCTTTTTATGGCTATATAATACTCCACAATGTGTAGGTGCCATATCTTCTTAATCCAGTCACCTACTAATTGGCATTTAGGTTGCCTCCCTACCCTGGCTATTATGAATAATCTGCTGTGAACACTGAGGTGATGCTTCATATTCTGCAGGTAGATGCCCAAGAATAGTGTCATAAGGTATTCTTGCTTTCAGTTCTTTAAGGTAAATCAGATTGTTTTCCATAGTAGTCACACCAGTTCATATTGCCACCTACTATATAGTAGTGTTCCTTTTCCTTCACCTCTCTGACACTTGTTTTGGGAGGTCTTTTCACATGAAAATCTGAATAAATAAAGAAATGTAAAACAAAAGAAGTAACTTCTTGACATCCAACCCCAATTTGAGACAGTCATCCAACAATACCCATCAAACATGGGTTGGATGCCAGTGTGCACCAGGCACTGTGCCAGGTCTGAGAATATCACCATCAGAAATAAGAGGCTGGGACTTTGAAATCGCACTCTTGATGGAGAGCTCCGCTACCTGTATCCCATCCTGCCCCCTGGATCCTGGGGTCACCAGCTGTCTGATGGAAGGTGGATACCAACATGGGGTCCACGTTGATTCTCATCTAGGGTCATCTTTGTGGTAGCTCACCTTGAGCAAGTCAAAGCCCTCTCTCCTCCCATGGTTCCAATGGGTGAGACTCATTTTAGAAATTGGCGTGGTATTTTTGACTCAGTGACCAGGGGTGTCCTGCTGATTCTCACTTGGCAGGAACCAAGAAGGCAGAGCTCCTGCACCGTCCAGACAGTCCCTGAAGTAAGGGCTCACCCCCACATCCTGCTTGACCTTCTAATGTCCTATCTGGGCATCACGTAGTTAGAACACTTGGGTTTGATGTACAAACACAAAATACTTCTTGAAAGTTTGTAAAATACCCTGGATTTTCCGACAGTGAGACTCCTGTGTAAATTGAGGAAAGAGTGCTGTTTGCTTACAAACAGTAGGTTTCCACTTGGGCACCAAGTCCCAGGGGCAGGGTCCCTGTCTCTGAGCCGCCAGCTCAGCTGCCAGGGCCAGGCTGTGCTCTCTGCTGGGGGCCGGGGCTCAGCTTGGCTTTGCGTTTCCTACCTTTCTCCTGCCTGCAGCATTTCCCCGTGGAAACACACACTATTTTGTCATAAATACGCCCATTTTTTAAAAAAAGATTTATTTATTTGTGCATACAGAACTGCGGCACAGGCCAGAGGCTCAGGGGCAGTGAGAGGCTTCACCAGATACAGAGTGGGGAGCAGAACAGGCAGATGGACGAAGTACACTGCTGAGGGGAGCAGCGGGCGGGTCAGGAGAGGTCTGCTGCGCCATGTGGTCACCTCCGGGGCAGGTGGGAATCGAACTCATGAGAAAGTGGCTTAAGCATCTTTGGGCTGTGCTTTTAACCCGCTGCGCCACCAGGGAGGGCCACGCCCATTTGTTTTTAAAGATCAATTATGTTGATCTTTAAAAACAAAATGCATGTAGGGAGATTATGGGATTAATCTTTGTTCTGGGTTGAATCACAGTCCTTCCTCCCTGTCCTCCAATCCGAATGTCTAAACCTCCAGCACCTTGGAATGTAACCTTTACATAGGAAATAGGGTGTTTGCAGATATAATAAAGTTTAAGGAGCCTCCCTGGTGGCACAAGGGTTAAGTCTCAGCACTGTGAAGCTGGCAGCAGCCACTGCAGCACTAGTTCAAATTCCAGCCATGAAGCTAACTCACATGGCACAGCAGACCTCTCCTGTCTCCCTGCTTCTCCCCTCAGCACAGACTATCTGCCCGTTCTGATCCCCACTCTGTCTCTGGTGAATCCTCTCACCTCCCCTCCTCCCCCCCCCAAACACACATCTCTGGCCTGTACCCTAGTTCTTATATGCATAAATAAATAAATCTTTTTTTTAATTAAATAACTAAATAAAATGGGACCCTAGTGTATGCTCCAATCCAATGTGATTCCTTGTTGAAAGGGAAAACTTGGATATGGAGGAAAATGCAGCAAGAAGGCAAAGTGAAGAGACACAGGGAGAAAATGGCCGCCACAAGCCAAGGACAGGAGAGAACTGACAGGTCTTCTTTACAGCCCTCAGAAGGAACCTGCCCTACCAACGCCTTGACCTGTGACTTCTAGCCTCCAGGCTGTGAAACAATTCACTGCTGGCTTTTAAGTCATCCAGTCTAGAGTATTTGTTATAGCAGGTCTAGCAAATGCATACAACCGTATTCCAGAAAAACAGGGGGTGCTGTAGCGAGGCATGGAGAATGATGAAAGAGAGAAACTGCTCGAGTCAGACTCTCAAGCAGAGCTGCTAAACGTGGCTCCAGGCAGTAAGCATAATAATATAAAAATTGGACTTGGTTTGGGAAAGGCCACACCAAAATGGGTAATTACAGTGTCCGAAATAGTCAAAGCATTAGATAGCCAGCAAAAGAAAAGAAAAGTAACCCTCTAACTCTGGAGACTTCCTGCCTTAGAGAGGAGCTGGCCACAAAGCAATTAAAGTTTAAAAAGAAAGAAAAACTTCCATTTTGTTCTTGGAGAGAGCTCTTCAAACTTTTCTTGCTGTAGACAAATAACCCTACTTCTATTTGTATCACTTTTCAGTGTTTGAAGCACTTCGTGTTCTTTCACTTAACAGCCCCAGATAAAATTATCCTTGTGTTATAATGAAAAATCTGTGCCTGTTAGTGATTTACCCAAGGTCAAATAAACACTACATTTCTTTATTGACTAAAATTATTTTGGTTGCGAGAAAGCCAACAGCTTGAGGAACCTGATGTAAGATAATTGGTAGTAGAGCTCTCCCAGGCCAAGGAAGCCGCAGGACCTGGCCACAGGGAGGACAGAGGTGGCCCAACCCTGGCAGTACTTCCCACGGGGGGGGGTCAGGGGCCACTACCCACAAGGCAGCCGTGGACATCATTTCACAGCCAACGTCCATGGCAGAGTCACTAATAAAAATTTCAGATCCCTAGATAAAAGGATCAGTGACAGGCCACAGGCCATTATTCTATTGCAGCCAGGGCGACCAGGGCCTATATGGGGACCTGATTTACAGACTGGGGGGGCAATTTCTAGAGCAGGACATCGTCATGTAGCCAATCCAGAAGCTCTACCCTTGATGCCCAACACCACTGGGCTTCCGAGCGTCCTGGGAGACAGCTGCAGGCAGGCACAGGGACCTCACCCGCCCCCTCAAGCATCCGGTTAGCTCCCAGTTAGTACCCCGACTCACCGTTTCCCAAACCTGGTTCCTTTCTTCCTGGGCTCCCGAGTTCGGTGTCCTTCCCAGACGCCCTGGAAGTGGGATGTGGCATCTCCACATTCCAGCCAGTGGAAAGGGAGCAGAAGTGCTGGGTATCACGTCCAGGTCTGACCTGCTTCCTCTTGCCTTCCACTGACTTGATGCAGAAAAACAGCAGTTTCTGTACATTGAAACCACAACAAAGAAGAGAGCTCAGTCTTGAGTCGCTCCTTAAGGGACAGGCAACAGCTGATCAGGAAACAACTGCAATTTTAGCAAAGTCAGGAAGAAACTGCCATGGTGTTTGAGCCTGGACGATTCAAGGTTTGGTTTTACCTAATGAATCAAGGTGGCAGATGATGCTAAGGACACGTTATACTGTGTGTCCCAAACTCCAACAGTATTCACCATTCCTTCATTCCATCACTGTCATCCCGTCCAAGTTCCATGCCCAATGGCCCCAAGCACCACCGGGATAAAGAATATAAAAGAGTTGGGGGAGGAATGACGAAACACATGAGAGGTGAGTCAGGAGTCTGCATTGTGCAGCTGACTAGGTAACTTCACATCTTTTGCTCACAGGGATTCCCTCTCCTCCAGGACCCCCAGGAACGGGCTCCCGACAGCCATGTCTATTCCCGTCCCCCCCAGACTGATTTGAGCTGGGTTTAGCCCTGACCTAAGTGGGCTGACCAGCTTCTCTCTTCTGCGTCTGTATGAGATTTGGATGAAAGTGACCGAGATCAGGAGATGAGCAGTAACTGCATCATCGATACCAAAGTTCCAGAGTTAAAGTCTAGAAGGGTGCTAGTCATAATCTTACTCATGAACATCTCTTCCCATCTGGGCACGTTAACACTTCACCAAGTAGTCTGGGTTAGCTGACCCATCATCCCCAAGCTATGGTCCTAGGCACTATAAATCACAGTATCCCGAAACAGAGCCAAAGCTTTGCTTTATTTACCACATTAAATTGAAAAACGCCAATACTGCTATTTTCCCAAACCACAGTAAATAATGAAATTTTCTGAATTTTACTTAAGTGTTCTTCTCTATAATTGTTTAAAATACTTTGCTCCATTGTGTAAACTGGATTTTAGTATGGGACACTTGCTGAACAAATCATGTATTGTTCAGTCAAACAATATACAGTTTCAATCAACTACATCTCTGAACTAAGTCTGAAATCCACTGAGATGGCAAAGTAGTAGTTAGTGGCAAAGTAGAAAACGAGGCTAGGCGTGATGTTTGGGTTGACGTGTGGAGGACTCTGAATGGGGTACTTGCATTTAAGCGGTGGGGAGACTGGCAACTTTTGAAGAGAGGAGGGGGCCGTTGCAGTGACGGGATGGGGATACCTGCGTGTGTCCACCTGAGTGGACGCCACAGTATGATCACACCACCCTGCACAGCACCGCCTCCTACCGGCCAAGGCTGGGTGGCGCAGCCTGCTGGCACCACTCCCCTCTGCATGGTCCAACGTTGACCAAAATGTTCCCGTAACATGGGACTGTGTGGACAAGCCACAGGGAACCTTCTTTGAACATGGGGCCAAAAGATAAGAGCAGAAATTCCCCCAACACGTTGACCCGCCTCCGTGAGGTGCAGGTTAAAACAGGGTTGCAGGTAAATCCCTGAGAGAGGACCAGGAAGCCCCATTTTAACAGTTGTTAATGGTCACTGAGATTTGAGAATCAGCAAATGAACAGGAGAAAGTGGAGGCGTGGAGTCCAATCTGGTGACTCCCTCCAGAGAGAAAGGATATGCTCGAAGGAACAGAGCGCAAGTGGGGCCTGAGAGTCGGGAAGCTGGGGCCCAGGCTGGGTGGTGAGGTGAGATGGGGAGCAGACCGGGGTTTCCTCCAGGGAGACCCGAGGATGGTGGGGGCTCAGGCAGAAACCAGGAAGTTGGCAGCCAAAGCAATCTGTGGGGTGGCCCCGTGTGTGCACGGGGCACCTGGCCACCTGGAGTGGGCCGCTCAGCAGGGTGCTGGGCCCTGGCCTCCAGGCCCACCTGCATCTGCAAGCCCCGGACTCTACTGAGCCTCAGGCCAGGGTCTCTTGGCTTTCTCTGCTGTGGCCCAGGCAACACCCCTCACCAGCTGCTAGCACAGGTCCTTGGTCACTCAGAGGTGGGTCTCTGCAGCCGCCTGGTGAGGCAAGTACCATCTCCAGATGCCCAACCAGCCAGCACTATCTCCCAGCATTTTCTAAAATGCCGCCCCCCCACCGCCCCCCTCCCATTCCAAGGACTGCTAGCCCTGTTGGTCCCCTTGTGCTGGTGACCTCGGGAAGGCAGCTTCCAAGCCGAGCAGCTGTGTTTTCATCCCAGCAAAAATGTTTGACGGGGAAGCCGGTCTGGGCCGGAGCTGGGAATGACTTCAAGGCCACCTTTTACGACCAAGAGAAGGCCGGGCCCTCGGGCCCTCGGTAGTGACAGCTTCTGCAAGCCGGAGTCAGCAGGCCTTTCATCCCAACGTGAGCGCGGCACTTGGGAAGCCTCGTCTGAAGCACAAGTAGCCCGGTGTTTCTGAAACACACACATTTTCTTGTTGGTTTCCAGTTGGCTGAGGGGCTCACCTGGGGGATAGAGCTGCCGGAAACACAGCCAGAGATTTTCAGTTCTAACACACGATCTGCGCGCATGACATGGTGACTGTCTGTGGTTGAGGGTTTGGGGCTGCTCCCTCTCAGGTCCGGGTGAGTGAGCTGGGGGGATGTGGGGGGCTGCAGAGGGGAAGCAGTGGCAGTGAGCCTCTCGCCAGCCCACCAGGGCCGGGACGCAGCCCCTGCTGTCCCCCCAGGACACTCTCAGAAAAACTAGCCCATGAAAATCCCCCAGGGGTGGGGGACGGTGGGGGGCCACCCTCAGGCTGCTGGTTTGGGGGCCGGAGGTTTCCCTGCTGTCTCACGGAGCCCACAGTGGCCTCCCAGACCCTTTCTCCAGCATCAGCTCAGTCCATCTCAAGGACACCAGACCAGCTCCCCAGACCGCTGGGCTCTGTCTCCCCTGCCGCCCCCACTCCCAGCGAGGGTCTCAAGGGCACCTGAAGTACAGGCTGAGCTCGCCTTGCTCCCCACACAAGACCATCAACTTAAACTTCCTGGAGCCCGCCTCCTGGCCGGCCAGGGTAGAGTGCCAGGCTCAGGTGAATGGCAGGTGGGCTCAGGACAGTCCCTCAGGAGGCGAGGACGCAGGACAATCCAGCTCATGTTGACATGGGTCAGCCCTGGCCACCCCTGACCCAGACGGGGCGGCTTCACAACAGAAATGATCTTCTCCCTGCCTGGAAGCTGGAAGTGCCAGTCCAGGGGAAACAGGGTCAGGTCCTTCCAACCTTCCAAGACCTGTCCTCTGGGCTATTTCTTCTGGCATCTTCCTTCTGCGCCCACCTGTGCCCTACCCCCCCCCCCCTTTGATTTGCTCACACAAACCAGACTGGACTAGCGCCCCTCCCCCATGGCTTCATTACCTTAATTCCCTCTTTAAAGACCTCCCCACCCACCCATTGGAGGGCTCTCCCTGGTGGTGTAGCAAGTTAAAACACCACATTATGAAGCTCTCCAAAGCCACTGCAGCATGAGCTCAATCCCCGCCCCAGAGGTGACCCACATGGCATCTCAGACCTCTCCTGACCCGCCCGCTGCTCCCCTCAGCAGTGTACTTCGTCAGTTGGCCTGTTCTGCTCCCCACTCTGTTTCTCGGGGAATCCTCTCACCCACCACACTTCTGACCTGTACCCCAGTTCTGTAAGCATAAATAAATCTTTTTTTTTTTTTTAAACAAAAGACCCCTATTGGACAGCCATGGGCGCAGGCTGGACAGGCACAGGCTGGACAGCCATAGGGCTCAGGCTGGACAAGCACCAAGGCAGGCTGTTCCGAGCAAAGCAGTGGCAAGCCTCCCGCAGGCAGACAGGGACGCTGCTGCATGAAGGTGTTTCCAGACAGAGTAGGCAGCTGACGGCAGAACAGGCTGCAGAGAGCAGGAGACAGCAGCCTGTTCTCAGACTCAGCAGCTCTTCGGCGTCTGAACCAGAGCTCGGCTCCACTTTTTGGCAGGGCCCAAACTTGCTCTCCACTGTCAGCATTATTGCTTTCCAGGAATCGCCTGTTTTTCAAAGTACTTTTGCCAAGATGGGATGTTTTGCAAGCCCCGCAGCCCATCTCCCTCCTCGCCTGTCGACTGATGGAACCATTCATCTCCTGGCCCAACAGTCTTGCCTCACCTGCCCCTCGCTCCTCATCTCACCCCGGGGTCTGGCCAAGCCCCAGGAAACCAAGAGGCTGAAGACAGGCCCGTCTGTCTCACCAGAGCGGGCGGCGCCAAGGCCCGCGGACAGCAGTTGCTGGCCGATACCCCCGGGGCATAACTATGTCCGAGACAGCCCCAGAGTTTTGGCAAGAGCTGAGGTAAGACTGTTTGCGAGAGTATTTTGACATGAATTAAGGGCAAGGGGCCCTTGAGGACTGGGTTTTAAACTCGCCCAACTGCTCCGTGGCCCCTGCCCCACAGCCATTCATCAGGAACATGAATTCTTCACTCCCGTTCCTTAGGCCAAGGAGGACACAAGTTGCTTATGGAGAAAGTGTTTGGGAAATTCCGAGTACCGGGAGTCGCTTTATCCCAGCCTTGCAAACCAACAATGAGTTTCAGGCACCCACCACCACCCTTTGGTGGCCCAGGCAGAGACCGCTGGAGAACAGTGCTGCCATCTACCAAGCCAGGGGATAGCAAGGCTGTGTTCTGGGAGTTGGGCCTGTGTTAAGTATACACTACCTGAAAGAGACTTCCATTCCATGTGGAGAAATATCAAAAGCCCACATAAAAGCCACCTGTTGGACCCTCTCTGATGTCACAGCAGGTTGGAGCACAACCCTATGAAGCTAGCCACAGCCCCTGCAGCACGAGTTCGATTCCCGGTCAGGGAGTGACCCACGTGGCGCGCCAGACCTCTCCTGTCTTCCTGCTGCTCCCCGCAGCAGTGAATTTCGTCAGTCGGCCTGTTCTGCTCCCCATTCTGTCTCTGGTGGATCCTCTCACCATCCCTGTACCCCTGGCCTGTACCCCAGTTCTGTATGCACAAGTAAATAAATCTTAAAAAATAAAAAGGCCCCCTGTGATTCTTTATGCTGAGCTTGCCTGGGGGGTCCCAAGCAGAATCGCCCACTAGGAAAGCCGCAGGAGGCGCTGCCTGTGTGTAAGCCCAGGCCTAGGAACCAAACACAAGTTGTTTACCCTGAGTTCCTGGGAGGCATGAGTGAGTGTTCAGCCTCTCCGAATCTTAGTTTTCCTCACCTATCCACTAAAGAGCATCCCCCACTATGGGCAGTGCCCTTCGTGAACAACACACCAAGAAATGACCTGGGAACTTTCTGGAAACTGAGCCGGGCCTGGGAGGGTCAGAGGGTAGACTCCCTAGCTTAGGCAACCCAGAATTACGGCCTCCCCAGCATCAAGCAGGCAGTCTTGGGGGATAAATATCTCAGTAAGAAAACTCTTTAGGAGTTTGCAGGGCAAAATGGCCACCACAAGCTGGAACCATGCCAGAGTGCTTCTCGGGAGGCTCCTCTGGGCCCCCAAACTGCTGGTGTAGTGGAGACAGACCACTGTAAAGTCGTACCACGTCAAAGATGGAAAAGAATTTTAGAGGTTGTGGTTCGAAAACTTTTAAGTTGGAAGTATTCGTCAGAATCTTACACAGGAACCCCTACATCAAGGAGGCAAGTAGGGCCTCCACCCCCAAGGTGCCTCAGCTGAGCTGCTGTCCCCCCACAGCCTGCCTCCCCAAAAGCTAAGTGCATTGAGGGGGTCACACAGCCTTCCCACCAGGCAGTTCCCTGGAGATGAGTCTCACGGTGGGCTCAAGCAGTGAAGCTCTCTGGAGTTGACCTGCTGTATCTGGGATGCCCCAATCTGAGTAATCTGACTCTGCTCAGTGTGGGCCCCCCGTCCCCAGCCTGCGCCTCCCTCCAGAAGTCACTTAGCAGAGAAGCCCGATCCAAATGGCCAACAGAAATCCCACCGTCAAAGATCACGCCTGTTGCCCATGTAAGTTCATTCGAGATAACAAATGTGTCATCAACACCAAACGCCAAATACTTAGTGTATCTTTTTATATCTATCATGTATTACAAGATACTATATAGCACAATAGAAGTACTCTCCTCTTTGTAGGGGTTTGGACTGAGAACTTGCCCGAGACGAGATAGTGTCACGATCCAAGGCCAGCTGTAATCTCAGCTTTCTTCCCTCTCCGGCTTGTGCTTTACCCCAGCTGTAGGCACCTCCCTAACGCCATGTCAGCTGCTCCACTTCTCAACACATCAATTCAACAATATATATCAAGTATCAACCGGATTCCCACCACTGTTCTAGGCACTAGGGATAAGACGAAATGAACAGAGCACATAAGGACCTGCCCTCGTAGAGTTTACATGGGAAATAAGTCAACGTGCGAATAACAAGATCACATCTCATGATAACCACGGTGAAGGGAGTAAACCCCACGCTGGAAGAGAACATAAAAGACACCTGCATATCATTTCACGTGGTGGTGGCACTGCCCTGTCCTAAACCCAGAGCGATCAAACCCCTAGTAAATACTGGGTGCCTGGGGTAGTTCGCGTGGGTCACCCCCAAACCCTGAGAAGAGATGCCCATGGCAGTCATGGGGTGTCAGATCAAGGAGAAGAGCAGACCCACCCAGAGGCAGTGCTGAGGGAAAACTGGAAGTGCTCATGGGAAGCAGGAAGTGCTCATGGGAAATAGGAGCACTCATGGGAATCAGGAAGTGCTCATGGGAAATAGGAAGTGCTCATGGGAAATAGGAAGTACTCATGGGAAGCAGGAAGTGCTCGTGGGAAGCAGGAAGTAAGGGAAGGAGGCACAGGTTCCACGTTTCCTTAGGACAAAAGCCAAAAGATTCCCAGGTAGTAAAGTGACTCTCAAACCTGAGTCCTAACAGAACACACCAGCGAGAGATTGGTGGGTGGGCAGAAGGCATGTTCAGGGATTCCTTGTCTAAGAGAAAGAAGGGGGTGATGGTGAAAGTCCCTTCCACCCAGTGGGAATACACAATTCTAATAAGACTGAGAATTTCAGGCACCTTAGAGCACCCCTGCCAGACAGAGGAAAATGAAAACCTCGAATAGAACATGGTAGTCAGCCAATTTCTTCACCTTAGCCTGGGAGTACATTCGACATGAATAGAAACATGGTCAGACCGTTGCCAGTTTACACAGAAGCTTGGGGGGGGGGGCATGTGGTGAGGTCCCTGTTGGAAATATTTGGGACACCGAATATAAATAAATGGATGCCCTGAATTCCCTCACATCATGGCTCAGGCTCACAGAAATGATCCTTTGTGTCCCCTACAATTCCACCTGGCCTTCCTCACAAGCCCTCTCTCTCTCTCTCTCTCTCTCTCTCTCTCTCTCTCTCTCTCTCACACACACACACACACACACACACACACACACACACACACGCCACTGCTGGCGGAAGCAATGTAGACTGATGGATTAATAACACTTCGGGCTTTTCCAATTCAGATGGTTTCCTTTCAATATACTCATTTGGCTGATTCCGTTGCATTCCCTGTTAGATTGGTCCTAACAGCCTCTTGGGACAGCCCTTTCTTGCCTTCCCTGCTCTTTACGCTGGGTGGGTTACACCAGTCATCGTCCGGCAACCAGAGAAACTGCGCTCCTGATTCCGAGGCCCTGCAGGTCCAGCTGGTCTCCTTGCAGGTCAGAAAGCAGCGGGGAAGCGCCCATGGGACTGCACTTCATCACTTGACAAAGCCTCCAAGCTATGGCAGCTCTCTTTTACCGGGCACCAGAAAGGTTTCTGGGCCAATTGTCCAACTCTTAGTGACTCTGCTTAGGAGACACCACAACCACGTAGAATCCTTGGTGCCCTCTCTGGAGGGTGCCGCCAGGAAAATCAGGGAGATCCAGGACCCAGAATGCAAGCATAGGCAACACCATAGTTTCCACCCACCAACTTCTCCAAAATACACAAAACCCTTGCTGTTTTTGATAGTGGCTTGGATTTATGTGACAACTTTGCATCTCTGGTCTTCTTTCATCCTCAAGAGCACAGCTATGGCCTTTGATAGATGCATCAGCCTGTAAGGCACAAGGGGTTGTTTGAGAAGCCCAAGGTGATCGCCTGTGCATGAGCCCTTCCGACTCCACGCAGCTTCTTGCCCTTGTGTTGCAAATTGATTTGGGGACAAATCTTCCTAAACAGGAAGTTGAGGCAGTGGGTACTGATTGATTCATTCTGGATTTAGAAACACAAAACCTGGACCTCACGCCAGCTTGGTAACACCATCTGTTCCAGAGTCTCTCTGAGCCTTCGTTTCTCTGTCCATATAAAAATAATGTCAATCACAAGACTACGACTACACATCTACACCCTTTGTGGGGCGTTGGAAGACATTAAAAAGAAATGGCGTCTGTGTGGCTGAACCTACGGAAGGCACAGCCAGCCCGCAGAGATGCTGCTGTGACTTCTGTGCCAGTCGCCACAATGCACCGATGTGCTTGCTTCTTCTTTCTTTCTTTTTTTAAGATGTATTTATTTATGCCCACAGAACTGTGGTATAGGACAGTGGTGCAGGGGCTGTAAGAGGATTCACCAGAGACAGAGCAGGGAGCAGAACAGGCAGATCATCGAAGTATACTGCTGAGGGGAGCAGTGGGTGGTGGGTCAGGAGAGGTCTGCTGTGCCCTGTGGGTCACCTCCCTGGCAGGAGATTGAACTCATGCTGAAGTGGCCATGGAACTTCATGGTGCTGCACTTTAACCCATTTCGCCACCAGGAGGGCCCATGCTTGCTTTTTCTAATTTCGTCTGGATAGCCATTCTGGCCTCTCAGCTCCTTATCTTCAGAAAGAAAGGAACCAGGAAGACACACATTACTCCTCTTATGCTTGCTTAGAGATGACTGGAGGAAAGAACATGGCATGGCATGACTGTGACGGGGAGTGAGAGGGTTTTGTCTGCACCTCAGAAGAAAACTCCACACATCTCTAGGTCTTTACATCAATCAAGTGAGTGATTGAGCAGGACAAAGGATATCCTCTGGGTTGGGAACAGAAGAATGAAGCTGACCGCTCGAATGACCATGGCCACGTGGTCACAACACCTGAACTCAAGTCTCCCCAGCACTCTGGAGCTTCTACCCTTCCTCCAGTGCTAGCTGTGGGGCTGAAACTTTCAGCACTTGAAATGAGATTTGAGCTGCTTGAACAAAGACATTTCTCTCTTCACAGCAGTGGCCATCAGTATTCATTAAGCATCTAACACGGATGCTCAACCAGTTACCAATGGTTAAGTCAACCATTAGAAGAGAGCCAGGGATTCCCCAGAAGACAGAATGCAGTCTGTGCTGAACCTCTCTTCGGGGATGCTGGGAAAAAGGGGTGGTGATTTCCAAGGCATATGAGGTTCTTAGTGAAGACAAGACAATAGCTGAACCAACAGTGAAGCAAGACTAGCCCAAGGCATGATCATACTACGCTCTAAAGAAACATGCTGAATTAGCAAATAACAAAATCAACTGATTGAAACTCAGAGGAATCGCACTGGAATTGAAGGAATTCAGGGGACTGGGGATGAAAACTAAAAGATCAAAGCAAGTGAGTATTATTAAAGGAGGCACCATACAGAAGGCGAGAGGCAGCTGGAGGTCCACAGATTCATAGAGTGTATATTGTGAGAAAAGCTGAAAACATGCTAAATAAGAGGGAAAAGAACAAAGTTCCAGATAGAAGAATATACTAGGTATGTATACAGTAGCAAATGTACAACGGCCTTCTCTTGGGAGAAAAAAAAAACCTGTTTGTAACTTGCAGATTTTCTGGGTCCACACACCCCCCAAGATGGCTGACCTCCAGCTACCAGCATGGCATGGCTGACTGCATAGGTCATTATCAGATGTACCATTTCCACCATCATGTATGTTTCCACCATCCAGAGACAGGTAATAGCAAAATCATTAGGAAGTTAGAAGTTTTACATGCTTATTAACTTTTAAAACAATGTATTTCATGGTAAGCTTATGTAATTTACTGAGCAACAACTGGTTCGCAAACTTCCAAAAAACTTAGACTGATCACTAACAGGAGCTCGTGCCAGAACTCAATTGCATGTACATAATTAAGAAATCAGTTGTCTGGGAACGGTGCACATTGGATGTGAGAAGGAAATAAAATTCAATTCCTGGAGCAGCAGCCATGATGTTTGAGGCAGTCGGAAGGGGAGGCACAGGATAGAGGGAGGTGGGGCGTGTTGGCATGACAGTGCTCAGCTCAAGAGCTCTGAGATAAGGGAAGATGGAAGGAAGTGGGCAAGTCGAACAATGGTGAGGAGACTGATGTGAGACATTTTGAAGTAAATCCAGCACACCTTGGAGCTGAAACTTGGAGATGAAAAGAAGATAATGGGGGAGGTCTGGGAATCTGAGAGGTTGTTAAGACCCAAAGAACAGCTGAACTGATCACACTGGGAAGGAAGATGTTCTCATGAACGTGCTATATGGAAGGGAACAGCCAGGGAGACACAGCAGTGAAATGTCCTGTGGGGAATTGTGAGGGAATATGGGACCAGAGCTTGGAGGAGAGGAATATGCTAGAAAATGTCAACTTGGAAGCTTCAGTCCAGAAAGGGAAGAAGAAACTTTGCAGTGGATGGTCCCTCTGGGGGAATACACACAGGAGAGAAAGCCTGAGCATTGGTGTCCACTGTCTGTGGAAGATGGAAGGAGGAAGCAGAGCCACAGAAGTTTCCAGATATGAAATCACCAGAGAGTAGAAGAACCAGAGGAAAAGCTCACAGATACCAAGATGAGGCAGTTTCCAAAAGGGAAGAGTGTGTCAAGTGTGTTAGGAATGGTGAGTAAGCTAACATAGAGAAAAATGGTTCTGCTTTCTCAGAGAGAGCAATAATAACGGTAGTTAATCCCATTCCACGAAGATAGTTCCTCTCTCTCAGGCAGAAGCTGTTTTTCTTGACCTGGGTCATCAGGATCACCTCCCTTTGCTCTCGGTTTCAAAGATGGAGATTATCAGTCAGCATAAGTGTCTGTCTATACAGCGCTCTGTGCTAAACACGTTCTAGAAGCAATGGCTGACTTTTCAGTCATCAAAGACAATGACAGGGGGTAGGGACATTAAAATTTGAATAAGCAAGACAGAGAGGACACACATTTCTCTAACGCGTTTTTTTCTTCCCAGGATAAGAAACTGCAGTTTGTGAAAGAACCTCATGACTGCTGATCCCAGTTACTCCCTTCAAGAACTTTCTCCAGGAAACCCACAAACACAAGTCTTGTCCAGTTAGAGGAAATTAGTCTAAAATGCCCCAAAATAACAAAGTGTAAATACAGTTGTCTTTGTAAAAGCATGTGCTGTATATGCCCATACTTGCTCTGCACACAGCAAGAACACCTGAGGGGGGCAGTGTGAATAAAGGTCCCTCTTAAAAATGAAATGTGGGGGCCCATGCAATAGCATTTCCACTGCTCTTGTCTGCGTTACAGCTACTGAGCGAGGAACGGTTTGCAAGCCACGGAGAAATAGAATATTCCACATATTGTGTTCATTGAACAGCAACAATAAAAAAAAGCTTCCTCTACAGGTTTATTTCTAAAATTCAGTCATTCCGGCAAGTCTTCTGTTTCAGGAAGAGGTGGAAATGACAGCAGCTGTATGCGCATTTTTATTTTATCATCCATCTCATCATTCTCCCTTTCGTGACATCTCAGTTGTTTACCTTTGTCTTTTAGCTTGTACAAGGCCCCCTAGGTCCATACTTTTTGATTTTCATTTTTGTAGTTGAATAATAGAATTGGTCCTAACTCTTTAGGATGTAGATTAAAACCTCCCACATATCACTGCACCCGGCTTCGAGGATACCAAGATTAGCTTCCGAATCCATCTCCTGAGGTACATGAATTATGCCACAATCAGGAGAAAGGAATAAAAATGACAAAAGTGCTTGTCAGCAGGGCTTGGGGGAAGCGGCCTTTGTGAAGTTTGCTGGTGGCACCATCAACCGAAAAAAAGAAAATATTTTTAAAGAGCAATTTTGCAATATGTGACAAGTCATAAAAAATCTACTGCTCTTTGACCTGGTGGAGCCTTTTGGGGAAAAAATATCCCAAGGAATAATTCCAAGAAAACAAACACATTTGTAAAAAGATGTTTCAAGTCCTACTGTGTATTAAAACAAATAATGGGAAACAGCCCAAGTGGTCAACTGTGAGGAAATGGCTTCGGCAGACTGCGCGCTATTAATATACCAGAATATTAACTGGTCATTAGGAAGTGCAATTATAGAGATGTTGAAATCTGAGAAGTAACATGCAAAAGCATTGTGAGTGAGGAGAGGTCGAAAGCAGTCAAAGCAGAGTGAAAGGTGAAATTGCAGCTTCAGAAATGGGTGCATGATGGGAATAATGTAAATGTTACTCATTGGGGTCCTGGCTTTTATTTCATCTTCTCTGAGATGGGCCTATTTGACCTTGCTGTTTTATCGCAAGAATAGTTTTAAAATCACGCAGTGTTTTGTCCAGATGGGTGAGGGTGTGGTGTCTCTATCGCTAGATCTCATTAGGAAGATAGATGGATAGAGACTGAGAGACATATATAAATGATACATAAATGATAGGTGATACTGAGTTTAATTTGAATAGCAAATGTTTTAAAAGAATGTGAACTTGGCTATGTTTATCCAAAATAAAAAAGGTTGAAAATACTAAGCTCCCTCTTGCAGTTTTTTCCCAGGTATTTACTTACCCCACTGCTGTCTTTTCAACTGGATCTCCAGATGTGACATTGCTATTGTCCATCCTAGAGCAGCTTAACCACCCACAGCTGTCCTGCGGTACAATTGCCAGTCCAGTCATTTGCAAGGAAGAGAGTTTACATGAAAGGAAACAACTGATGGCCCATCTCCTCAGGGAAATGACAGGATGGTAATACACTTAGGGCAAATTTTTAAATGCTGAGGGTAGATTCCAAGGGGAAGTTGGCTACAGGGCCAAATAGTCTTTTTGCGTGTGTGACTATAAAAGTCGCATTATTCTGTTACATATTTAAGTGGAGTTCTGCTTAGTCTGTGGACACTGGGATCTCCTTCTACCAGATCTCTGGCTCCCCATCCACACCCTCTGGGAGACCTACTTCACCTGTCTCCAGCAACTCTGCTACCTGGCCAGGGAGTTCTTACTGCCATTGTCCCATTGTAGATGAAACTCAAGTGAGTCCTATCTTTTCCCTCCAAGCAGCAGAGCTCGATGTCTATGTAGTCTTGCCAATTGCCATGGTGTAAATACTCCAGCCACAGCCAATTTCAAACTGCCAACATGACATGACTGAATGCACAGCTGAGAAGAAATGCCTATTACCCTACCTATATGCAGTATTTAAACATGCAGCTACAAGGAGCATAACCTTAGGAGCATGGATAATAGTGGGGAATAGAGGATAAAATAACAGTAGATTATAGTAGAATAAAATAACTAGGAAGGAAGAATTTGAAATACGTATTATCTTTATTGTAAATAAAATGCACTTCATTGTAAGCTTTTGCAGCTTTTCATTGAGAAATGTAACTAACACTAATTAATACTAATAATAACTCACAAAGTTCTTGAGGAGTTACCATCAGCGCTTGCGAGCCGGCTCCAACACACCAGAGCCTCTCTCCGCTGGAATGTGCAGGTACATTGTGCGTGAAGGGCTTCTTCATCCTGGACACGCCTGCCACGAAGCTTTCCCCTGCAGTGATTCTTGGGCAGGGCCCTGTTGTTCCTCTTCCCAGCCCGTCTTGCATATTTGTGTTCCATGGTCTCCCTGCCGACCTGCGTCTCTTATCTTCCCTGAGTGACCTCATTTCTCACCATCACATTCATGACTCAAGATGATTCCAGCCTTTGTACCCAGAATCCTAACTTTTTCACCCAAGTTCAAAATGACCCAGGGCATCTCCATGGACAGCCTTACTTTTGTATCTTCCTTCCTATCTTTTTGTCAGAACTTGCTAATTTCCTTATCTAGGGCAAAGAGGATTCTCACTCATTCACTGATTCATTTGCAAATATTGACTGAGCATGTCATGTGAGTCAGACACAGATTTAGGCTGTGGAAATACCGTGAGAGTAGATACAGCAGAACACCCAAGAGTTCATAAGCAAACAAGACCAGCTCTATGTTATAGTGTCGGACGATGACGATAATATGTGATGTAACTCAAGGCACTCTAACGTCATCCTTAGTTCCTTCCTCCTGTACTCCCACATCTAATTGGCTACTAAGATCTATCTGTTTATTGCCGTTTATTGCTTAAATTTCCCTTGAATACCTTCCCCTCTCCCCAAACTGACACAATCTTAATTTGATTATGACCTCCATAATCTCTGACCAGGCCTCCCTGTTACACATTCTTGTCTGATCCATCCTCCAAATGTATCTCTGGAACTTTCCAAGATACCCATCTCCACTTGCCCCTCTCCCTGTTAGCTTCCCCACAGATTAACCTCTGAAGGATAAATTCCTTGCCATGATGAGCAGGAAACTAATCTTGTTATTTTCCATGTTAGTTGTTAGAACATTCTCTAATTTGCTTGTGAACACACAGAGCACAAAACACACACATACCATGTAACACACACACAACGTATCATTATCCTTCCAAGGATGTGGTGAATTTGCCTAAGTTTTCATGATCTGGTCTTCACTTGCTGAAGTTTTCTCTTTTGTCCCATGCCCACTACTCCTGAACCCAACCTCACTGCCCCACTTTCCCAATTAAAACAGTTTTCACACATTTGAGTGTTTCCTCACCTTGTCCCCCTCCACAGGTGACTTTGGACATTGCAGTTAAGATGCCTCCTTCTAAGCAAAGACCTCCTCCCTCAAGCCCTCTTCACTATCCTTTACCAGTAAACATCTCCCTTCTAGGTGTTTCCATGCCCCTTTGTTCATCGCACGTTTTTATTGAGCACCTACTATGTAGCAAGTGCGATTCCAGATACTGGGGAGAGAGTGATGAGTACAAGGAAGTCTCTGTCCTAATGGGTTTGCTCTTCTAGTAGCAGACTAGAGGTGGAAAGTGAGTACAGCCATCATTTCAGATGGCAATGCCTGATGTAAGAGACATCTGGGCGCAAGACAGTATTGGAGGGGAGTTTCACGCCTGGTCAAAGAACCACCGCCCCTTCCTCCCTAGAGAGGACAACCACACACCCTCCACCCAGTATTAGTGCTGGTATCTGGGTCCAGATTTCACCCCCTCATTAGCCCCTTTCTCTTTGTCCAATATCACCTACTATGGATGCAGTAGGTCTTCATTGAATAAACAAATGACTTTCCCGGACCATTTGTTTTGGGTACAACATCCATCAGTAGTTGATATCTAAGAGTTTAGTAGACAATCTTGTGACACAATAATGTGCAGCTTTTCAAGCTGTTCCTATGGAGCCAGCTGGGGGTTGGGGGGGGGGTCCTTCCCCATGACCACAGCATCACATCCAGCCATTTCAGAGGGGCTGAAATTGCACTGGACCACACGATTTTGAAAAACTCAAGGATTATCTCTGGCTCGGAAGCAGGGTAGTCCTAAGCATATCAAAGCCAGCATCCACCCAAGAGCAAATCTCTGTGTCCAGCACCGTTCAGGAATCTACTCATTGGTCAGGAAATAGAAAGGCTGGACTCACTCTGCAGCTACAGGAAACAGCGGCTGTGACTCCCCTTCAGGAAGTGCAGAGCAGTGCTGAACGGAGGGAGAACTGTGTGCCATGGAGTGACCTTCGGAGGGAGAATTGTGTGCATGGAGTGACCTTCGGAGGGAAAATTGTGTGCCATGGAGTGACCTTCCTGCCCCCACAGCAGTTGTGCAGCCAAAGAAGAGAAGCGAGGGGTGCTGGGAGCTCCATGCCTCTGTCTTGCGAGCAGAACAGTGACTTCAGCAGATGACAGGCACAATCACATTTCACGTTAGTTGGGGGTTCCCTACTTAACATTATTTTTTATTCAGGTGGGAAAATAGCACACATTGTTTTATTACAACTACACGTTCAAGAGGAAATACTGTTTCAGACCCTACTACTGTGGTTTTAATCCCAGGACGTATCTCCTGTATGCTTGCTCTCAGTAAATTCAAGTGTGTGTGTGTGTGTGTGTTTATTATCTATACAACTTCTTGCGTTGCTGAAAGAATTGCGGCAATTAGTAGAAACATTTACAATATAAGGAGATAGTATGGCATGAAAATGGGATAGAATTTTTGCATATAGTCTTCCCTTGACAAGAGATCAGCTCTTTGTACTCGGCCTTTCTCACTGAGATTTGCTCAAACATGATTAAATCCTTCTGTCTAGGTGCTGAAGGCTCCAAAGAAAATAATGGGGCTAACAGAAGCCTCGGGTAATATCTTGGGAATGGGGTAAATCATGTCCCACATTCAGGCACATTTTTGCACAACAGATGAAAAGGAATCATTTTCTGGGCCATGGGCAGTTGTGAAGTTCTAAATGCTTTCATCTCTCAACCTGGGTGTCAAACGCCCAATGCAGAGCCACAGACAGACCAGAGATTCCCCAGGCTTTCTTCTTAGGTGAGGGGAGGGACAGAGAGCCGACGTGTCAGAACACTCTCTAGGAGAAAGTTGGTCCACTGTTATTTCCTACCAGCCTGTGGGTAGGAGGCAGGGAGTAGTTCAAATAGAAACGAGAGAGGAACTCACCAGTGAAACGCTGAGGCTGGGGACGTTGAGAAGCTGGATGAATGCAGGGCCTACGATAAAGGGCGGGCGTTAAGAGAGTGGGTCTGGCCATACCGAACCGGGTTCTAGCACACTCTGCTGTTTACTAGTTGAGTGGCCTGAGGCAAGGTCACTGAGCTCCTTTAAATCCTAACGTAGGCCCTCCCTGGTGGCGCAACAGGTTAGGACGCAGCACTGCAAGCTGGCCACTGCCGCTTCAGTGAGAGTTCGATCCCCGACCCCGGAGGTGACCCACAGGGCGCAGCAGACCTCTCCTGTCTCTCCGTTGCTCCCCTCAGCAGTGTACTTCATGGATCTGCCTGTTCTGCTCCCTACTCTGTCTCTGGTAAATCTTCCCGCCACCCCCTGCCTCTCTGGCTTGTGCCCCAATTCGGTATGCACAAATAAATAAATATTTAAATAAATAAATAAATAAATCCTAACATACGTGGTGTTCATGATTCCAAGTTCGCTTGTTGAACTCAGGGAGTCAAACCAGAAAACCTCTTGAGAAAATTCCCTTTCAGCTTTCAGAAGCTCAGTGGAAAGAAGTCCTGAATAGCTGGCTTTGGAAAAGCCCAGCGCTTGGGCTTCAGGAACCAACCTGGAATCTCCGAGCCAGGTCTTGGCCCTGAATAGCCTTCGCTGAAAAGCTTAGTAATCAAAGCCTTTAACCACTTTTTCGGAACAATCTCTTTCCTTCCTTAGTGATTTACATTTAAACCCACGATCCTCTACTCGGGAGATCATATGTGTTAGTGCAAGAAACCGAGGAATATGGCCCGATAGCGTCATATCCGAACTCTCTAGGCCCACATGAAAACCATTAAGCTAAACACATTCCAGTTAGGAACGAGTACACACATTTTCTTTTATCTCCTGGAAAAGAATCCTAAAAGTACCTTCATTGCAGTAGTCAGCTGAAGATAAAGACTTCTACCCCATCCCCACTGAGGCGCCATACAGGACACCCACTTTGGGGCCTCCAAAAGTCCAGAGAAGAGACAGCGGCCCGCATGTCCTTGGAGGATGTCTGGAGTCCCTGGATCACCTGGAACCACAGCCCCCTTGATGGATCGGCAGGATGGCCTAGAGCAGTAAGGGGCCCGCCCGTGTTTTCTGTGAATTTCCTCTCCCTGTGTTCAGTTCTCTGAGGCCTGAGGATGTGACCGCAAAGGCCACGCTGAGGAAGGTTCTCCTGGCCACCGTCCACTATTCTCCCACTTGCCTCCATTCATGACCTTGGTACGGTTACCCACAAAATTCTGCTCTTAAAATCCTTAGGGCCTTCTGGACTCAGTAAACACACATTTCCACTTTCTTGAAACATGCTTTGAATGGTTCTCAAGTTTTCCCAGGAATGTGTGCTGCTCCCCACTCTGCAGTAAACATAGCAGACTCAGTGGAAGGTGATAATCAGCTGCTTGGGGGGCATATTTATGAACTCAGCTGATAATCATAAGGAGAGTGAAGATTTACAGTGAGCAAAACAGACACAGCTCTCACCCAGTAGAACTCAGAGCCTGGTGCGGAGAGAGAGACCAAATTATAACAGAACAATGAATATAAAAGCATGTGCTGTGGGAGTGTCCCAAAGAATCAGTGCCCGGTGCTTAGATCAGGATGCTAGCCAGAGGCACGTTTAGGGGAAGAGCTGAGGGCTCAGAGATCCATGTGGGGTACAGGCTGGAGACAAACAGGGGCCACATCACACAGGGTGTGAAGGTGTGTGGAAGACCGGGGGCCCAGGCTTGAAGGCCGGGGCCATGTTGTAAGCTGACTTAGTTTCTGCTTAGAGGAGAAGCCTACAGATGAGCGGAGTTACAAGTACATGCAGGGAGCCAGGTAGGGGCTAACAGGCACTCCAGGTGAGAACTGGTGCCACTGTACCTGGCCAGGCAGTGGAGAGGGAGGGAGTGGACCGACTGCCACATACTTGAAGCAGAGCCGACACTCTGGTTGTGGCAGAGGAGAGAGAGTTGTCACTGTGGCAACATTATGAAAGTGTTCAAACCCAACCATCAACCCTCCAGTTAATTGCCAAGAGGGCACCCAAAGGGTTAAATGCAGAGTAAGTATCCAAAGGACTTTCAAGCTTCCCCCGATTACTGTCTGTATACTCAAGTCCCAATATAATAAAATCTGGATTAAGTTGTTGCAGAGCTTAATGGAGCCAAGTCATAATGCCAAGTTTCAGTTAATACATTTTAAATGAAAACACACCAGCAAGATTTAGAACAAGGGTCAGGAATCATAAAATAAATACCACAAAATAATTCTCCATTGTGAAATGTTAGGCATCATGCCCCCGGGAGTCTAAAATCTCTTCTGAATTAAACAATCTTTGCACTTGGAGACAATTAGCAAACCATTGGCAGGCTCTGCTCTTACCTTTATAGAGGGAAAGAGAAGAGAGCTCAGAAGGGAACCCAGAATTTCGTGTACCTCTTTTTCTAAACTTGGCTTTAGTTATGGCCGAAACATTATTGCTGTGGTTCATGGGGAGACACTGGCCAAGCAATAACTAGACAGGAGCAGAGAGGGTCAGTGCCTGTAGAAGAACCTAGCTGTATAAACTTCTAGAACCTTCTAGAAGCTGAATGAACTTACAGTTCTTGGGGAGCCCTTTGTTCTCTGGGGCCCATGTGTGGTGGAGTAAATTAAAATGGTTTCCCATCCAACGCTCTACAATCAGTCTCATTGTGAATCCTGCCAGAGAACTCATGGCTGTTCTGGTCGGAGGCAATCTCTACCACAGATATTCTTTGCTGTGGTGACAGAGAAGGTTGAATTCACCATCCTGTAGTGGTGGTTTGCCCTTACAGAGCCCCTGGTCTCTTTTTCACCCTGCACAGGCCTCTTGGGTTGCTAGTTAATGTTGGGCCGTTCCAGTCCCTAAAGAGGCCAAGCAGGGAGTCTCTTATCAAATGTGAAGAGCTCTGTGGCCTGGGTGGGGACCGGGTACCATATTTAGGATCCAAAATTCCATCTGTACAAATATGAGGGGGACCTCCTGAGGAGGGCTCTGTGTTCCTCATAGGGAGACATCCCAGCCAGACCCTGGTCTGCCCCTAATGCCATACCTACAGGGTGGTGACTGACTAAAGCGCACCCCTCAATATTTCTAAGTGTTCCCCCTCAAGGAGGCAGTGCCACCCCCACTGACAAGAACCACTGGCAGGGAAAGCCCAGTTCAGAAAGAATTAGGGACTCAGAACTGTGTCTTTTCTCTAGTAAGTAGAGCCAGGCCTTGACTCGTCAATAGGAAGCTGTTCACTGTCTCTCTGCCCCCAGATTTATAGAGTGTGTTCCCCCAAGGTCATTTAGATCTTTTGGTAAAGCCCAGGATTCTCCCTGGTGGACCTCCAGGCTGCCCTCTGTGAGTTCGCTCCTCAGCTGCTGTGTCTGCAGGTGGGCTGAGAAGCAGGCCGAGACGCCACCTCCTCTCACCTCTCATGGGTCTCGGTGACGGGACGTGTCTTCTGATCCCCAATCACAGCTCTTTGGCCTCCTCACACAATGGTTGTGGACAACCTTTCCTAGGAAAGCTGTGTGTCCATAAGTGCTCTGTTGGGTTTTTCCGTTTCTTGAAATGACATGCACACACAGCTTAAATCTGTGGAAGGAGCTGAAATAGCTACAGCCTGCGTGACTGGCAGTGCCACTTCTTGTAAAAGAGACACCACTGCCCTTCAGCCAAGGTGGGACTACAGGCAGCCACACATCTGAACTGAATTATGACAATATTCTGTTTCTAGAATCTCCTATGTCAAAAGCAGTAATGTTTACCACCAAAGAAGGTTTTGTCCTCAAAAAGGGTGGTGTTGAGCAGAGAAGTGATGGTCAACTTGTGAGCTGTATTTATCGGGCTATTAATACCGAGTCCCAAACCACCGATGACCCCAGGTGGTCGAAAGGCATGAAGAAAAAGGACATTTTTCTGAGAGCTTGCACGTCCTAGTATTTGTGAAACTCCAAGTAAATTGGTGGAGCCAGGAGTGGAGCCTCGCCATTGGGCCAATGGACCATCGCCATCCGCAGGCCAACACTTCAGGATCATTTACCCGAATTAAAGCTCCTCTGAAGGGGGTCTGTTCACAGCCATGCTGTCTTGGGAGACCTTTGGAAGCTACGCTGCTTGTAGCTGCCACGTCTGGCCCAGAGCAAATAAACAGCAATCGACATCTTGGCCCAGAATAGAAACCTAAGCTTTCAGGGAAGTTATTTTCCAAGGTTGGAGCAGTGTTTTTTCTTCATTATTATATATATTTTTTTTTCATTTTTGTGCATATTGCTACTACTGGCCCCCAGCCAGGTCTACTCTGCCAAGAGTGGGAAAAGTATGAGAAAAGTTTGTTTTTTTCTTTAACATTTTTAAACTGACCAGAAACAGAAGGTATAAGGAATCTAGACAGTGGTTGGCAAGAGAGGATAAAGGGAGGAAGAGGGAGTGCATGCTGTGGGAACTGGAGTAGAAAGACATACATAGGAGGGATATCTAGCCCCCCAGAAACTTCAGTCAAGTTGAGGGGTCTCTACCAGAGGGGTGCTTCCAAAGACTGACTCCATGCCCATGTCAGTTCAAAGGAACACCATAGAAAGCATCAGCACCCAGCACTTCTCCAGCTCAGAGCTTCTCCAGCAACTCTTCCCACCCTCCAGAACCTTCAGTCTCTGCTTTTACAAAATGCCATCTTTTTAGCCAGGCTCTTCCTCCTGTCTCACCTGTATGAATTAGCAATATTTGGGAGTAGCCCAGCTGTCTCCGATAGATCATCACCTCAAAATCCATTTTCTATACCCCCATCCCGCCGCCCAAGCTGTTTATTCCACCAGCTCAGCCCTTGTGATGAGGTGTTTGACAAAGGAAGTCCTGCTCGTCACCTGACCTAAAGCTAGGACGTGCCCTCCACCAGGCTGACCTCAGGTCCCAATTGCCCCGGCCAAACAAGGACAAAGGAAACAAGGAAACAGGAGACACGAAGGAAACGTATCCGCGGAACAGGCTGTGGTTCTCTCGGGGAAGTACAAAGTGGAGGTCTGTCTAAGACAAGCCTAGTGGGCACTCAGAAGCTGGCTCTGGAGTGCTGCGCGAGGAAGCATGTGGTGTTTCGTGGAACAACCTCCAGCCCCACCTCCAGATGTGTCTACACTTACACCGTGGCCACACCTTTCTCTCTCATCCTTGGGTTCAAGACAGATACCCTGCCTACAGTCAGAAGGCCATTCCTTTCATCCCTGTTTATTACCAACTCTTAACCTTCAGTCTACAAACATGTTCAAATCTCCTGTATCTTTCAAACAACAATCAATTAACAAACTGAAAAGCATAACAAAAAAATTCCCTCCTCTGACCCCGACTTTCCTTCTACTTCCTGCTTTGTTTTCACACTCTTGACTTTCCCAAGAGGGAAAGAGGGTTGCCTGGAAGAGGACAGGCCTGCTTGACTTCCTCATTTCTCATCAGTTGCTCCCTCACTGAGGTCACCATCAATCTCCATGCCTCCAAGCTCAATGGGTCTGTTTGGGTCCTCACGGTATCCGACACTTCCACATTTAACATTATTGTTCCTTGGAATTCTCTGTTCCCTTGGCCTCTGTGACTTCTCTTTCTTGATGTTCTTATTCTTCGCTGATCTTTTTTCATTGACCCTCTTTAAGAACTCCTGAGCCACCACCACACTGGTATTCCCCAAAGATTTAGCTTTGGATTGCATCTGACTCTGTATGCACCCCAGTGTGATCTGTCTCATCTCATTTAACTCTGTTATCAACAGAGACAACATTTGATGTGATTTCATTTCCTTTAAAAGATTGAGATTTCTTTTATGTCTTTTATGACAGAGACTATGACTGATCTTGATAAATGCTCCATATGCAAAAAAGAGTATTCACTTGTGGTCATGTGACATCCATAACCAAATGACAATGATATTACATTGCTGACATATTGTTTAAGTTCTACATGCTTTTTTTTTTTTTATCAATTATAGGGAACAGCATTAATATCTTAAACTGTAATTGTGCATTTATACACTTCTCCTTTCAATTATGTTCATTTTTGCTTCATATATTTTGAAACATGGTTACTAATGAATTTTTTTTTAGAATTCTTCTGTTTTCTTGCTAAGTTGGTCACATATCATTATGAACCCCTCTTTTTCCCTGTTATTCCTTGTTTCAAATTTATTTTGCCTGGTAGCCAATTCAGCTTTCATTGTATTAGTATTAGCACAATATATCTTTTTCCAGCCTCTTACTTCTAATCTATTTACATCTTAAGATTCAAAGAGAAATTCATATATGCTGTATATAATGGGGTCTTGCATTTTTACCAGTCTGACCATCTCTGCCTTTTAGTTGAGGTGTTTAGACCATTTATATTTAATTATTCATGTGGTAGAATTTTCATTTACCATCTTCCTGGTTTGTTGTTGTTGTTTTCTTCCCTACCTGTTTTTCTATTTTCATTTTTCCTCTTTCACTTCCTTCTTTGGGATTAATTGGGAATATATTTTTTTAAAGATTTATTTATTTATTTGTACAGAACTGGAGTACAGTCCAGAGATGCGGAGGGTGAGAGGATTCACCAGAGACAGAGTGGGGAGCAGAACAGACAGATCGAGGAAGTACACTGCTGAGGGGAGCAGCGGGCGGGAGAGGTCTGCCTCGCTATGTGGATCTCCTCCAGGGCAGGCAGGGATAGAACTCATGTGGAAGTGGTTTAAGCTTCTTTGTGCTGTGCTTTAACCCGCTGCGCCACCAGAGAGGGCCGGGAATATTTTTTTAAGATACATTTTATCACCACTCTTGGTAAACAGTCAAAGATGTAGATCTAAAATCTGGAGAGAATGGTGTCATGAAAGTCAGTATATGAAATATTTAATGAAATATGATGAACTAGCTTAAGTTACTATAGAATTTGGCAATGTGGATATCAATCCAGTGACCATGAGAAGAACAACCATGATGAAGTGGTGAAGTCATAAATAGGATGTAAAAAGAGTGAAAATGAAGAAATAGATACAGGTGTCATGAGCAGTTGAAAAACTTTGCTGTAAATGGGAATAGAATGTGGCATTGGAAAGGATGTGGAATCAACGGGAATTATTTAAGAAGAAGAAAAACAGTAGAAACAAATTTGCATGCTGATTAAATGATGTTATAGAGAAAGAGACTGATGTTAATGAGAAAAGGGACAACGGAAAAGAGAATGGTAGGTTCTGGAATATAAGCGTAAAGAGCAACCTTTAGTAGGAAAAAGTCAATTGCCATTTGTTAAGAAGAGACAAATAAGAGGTACGGGCATCAAAAAGGCTGGTCAGTCTTTTGAGGCGAAGAGAACAGGAAGTTGCTTTTTCTGTCTCCAATATTCTCAAAGGTAAATAAATGGAGCATATCAGTGAAGGCTATGTCTGTGTAGAAGATGCTAAAATAAAAGACGTTAGCAATCACAATGTGTGTGAAGAGAGGTTAGTTCCAGGTAAGAATTCAGAGAAGTCTTCTTAACCTTAGAATTGGCAACATTGATACTGTGTCTTAAAAAATGGGCAGAATTTGAGTAAGTCAACATTCAATTGTTTGCAATATCTATGAAGAAATTATAACATGACCTGTGCCATAAGCAGGACAGAGCTGCTGCTCTCCAGAGCTGCTAGTCAAAACTGAAGAAGGATTTCCTTGGCAAAGAAAAGAACAGGAGCAGAGGGGAGGTAAATGATGCGGAATAAAGGAAATGGTCAGTTTCCAGTCAAATTATGGAAACCGTAGGTGGAAACCTACGGAATGATTTTCTAGCAGAGACACAAAAAGGCTTGGTTTTTTTTTTAATAGAATACATGGGAGCTTAGGAGACCAGAAGGCAGAGAGAACAGGGTCTCACTCCATAAAGGGTCTTATGCTGAAACATTTGACGACTTCAAATAACCTTTCTATGCACACACTGATTGATGAGAGAACTCAACTCAGAAGGGTCTGATTTTAAAATTGTGTCTTATATTTATCTACACAATCTGTAATGCCTATGAAATTATGCATTTTATAAATCCGTAATTACTTTATGGATGACATAATTTTATTAAACGTGGATTCCTACTTTTAAAACATTAATTTGTTGAATGAAAATATTTAAAATATTCTACCACGTGGGAAGCTTGGGGAGGGACTCTATGTCTGTGAATATTATATATACTAGAATCCTTAAAAGAATGGTGTCAGAAAGTCTTAACCACTTAGAGGTTCTGCTTGAAATACTTATGACTTCCCATGAGCTGATAATAGCTTTCTTTTTTCTTTTAACATATGCTAAGACACATCAGCTGATTTCACAGATGGTTTTCTTTCATCAGTGTCAGCTCTGGTCTTATCATTATCAGCCCTGGTTGCATACTGGATTTCATTTTGCCATTACAGGCATTCTGTATCAATTAATAGAACTTGTTTCCACTCTATTGACATTTTTCAAAGGTTTTCCAAGTAAATAGTTCAGTACAATTTAATCACAATGCTTTGAATCTCAGCTAAAATTAATGGTGCTAAAGAAGAATACACATAAAATGTCTGACAAAGTGATTAGTAATGAAACTGTCATGAAAAAATACAAGATACTTATTGAATTTCAACTAGCACTGAGAAATGAACCCCAGTGAGAGACAAAATAAGAGCAAACGTTTAGCAAAGCTGAGAGTAAGAACTAATATTCCCCCAAAATGTGAACCTCTTGCCTTCACTACCTGCCTTCCCTGAGACCAGTGTGCAGTGTTTTGTGAAGAAAATGGTAAATGGGGAATTGTTTCAGTGAGAGAGGAAACTCGGTGTAAATTAAAATGTAAATGATTGTGTCAGCTTATACTGGTACAAATAAATGATTGAATAAATAAATAAAGGAAGTCAAATAGACAAATCTCTTGTGCAGAAGAGTTCCAAGTAATTTTAGGGTGAAGTTTATCTTCAAGGAGGTGGGTTACGACTCGTTGCTCTTAACTGGACAATGCATAGCAATTTCCTTCCAAAAAGGACAGTCTGGGCCCTCCCTGGTGGCGCAGCGGGTTAAAGCACAGCAGTGAGAAGCTAAAGCCGCTTCCGCATGAGTTCAATTCCCGCCTGCCCCGGAGGTGACCACATGGCGTGGCAGACCTCTC
>NW_004567104.1:73455799-73468997 GCF_000260355.1 Condylura cristata | reverse complement strand
GCTCCATGCAATTTTCTCTAGTGTGGTCTCAAACTTTTTAATAAAAAAAAAAAAAAAAAAAAAGGACAGTCTGGATGCAGTAACCAAGATTAGCTTTACAGTAGCGGACCTCAGAAGCACCTCAGCCTGGTGAACAAGGTCGGCACCAAGGATAAGCTGGTAGTTTGCGCCTTTGACATGATATAATGGGATGATGACACTTTACCTCTGTAAATTTTACCTTCCTCGGAGAGGAAAACTCATAAGTTTAACCCAGTCATGAGAAACACATCAGACAAACCCCAAATGTCTACAAAATGCCTCTCCAGTATTCCTCAAATTTGTCAAGGTCATCAAAACTAAGTCTGAGAGACTGTCACAAGCAAGAGGAGCCGAAGGAGACACAGTGGCGTGTGATGTGGGATCCTGAAACAGGGATGGGACATAGGGAAAGCTGATGAAGTGTGGATGTCTGTTGAGAAAAGAGCATCCATCTGGGTTCGTGAATTACAGCGAATGTGTCACACTGGTGTTAGTAATGCTCAGGGACACTTGATGTGTGTGCAGAGCTCTCTGCGTTCTCTGTAAGCATTCTAGAACTCCCAAACGAAAGCTACAAGTTCATGAAAATGAAATCAAGTCTACTTAAACCAAATCAGCATCGGCACAGCCAGATACTGTAGCTCCACCGACAGTTGCCAGATTCAGTAGGTTCTAGATCCTCGGCAGCTTTATTTGGCCTTTGCAGCTGCTCTGCTTTCTGTCCTGGGCCCCTGTTCCTTGGACTCACCTCGGTCCCCCCCTCTCACCATCCTTAGCACTGCCAAGACCAGCCCAGGGTTTCCTTCTCCTCTGCACCTTCTGCAGGGCAGGTGAGCATCAGAGAAGACGTACAGTAGCTGCCCCTCAACCCCATGACACTGCAGAGGGACTGCGGTAGCAGTTACCTGCCACTTCTCCACGTGCAGGAGTTTTTTTCCTTTTCTACACAAGCCCATGAGAGGGGCTGACCAGGAAAGAAGACCTAAAGCTGGCCCTCCCTGGTGGCGCAGCGGGTTAAAGCACAGCACTAAGAAGCTAAAGCCACTGCGGCATGAGTTCCATCCCCGCCTACCCCGGAGGTGACCACATGGCGCAGCAGACCTCTCCTGACCCGCCCGCTGCTCCCCTCAGCAGTGTACTTCGTCCATCTGCCTGTTCTGCTCCCCACTCTGTCTCTGGTGAATCCTCTCATCCTCCACATCTCTGGCTTGTACCCCAGTTCTATATGAATAAATAAATACATCTTTAAAAAAAAAAAAGAAGAAGAAGACCTAAAGCATCCCTAGACTCTGACTATCTAGAACATTCTCAGACTCTGAAGTTCTAACACAACCTTGCCCTTCCCCTAAGGCAAATACCTTTCAAATAGCTGCCAGTTGTGTGGTTGACTCACCCAGTTTCCCTCCTCCCTACCCCTTCTCTTCACTACCTTCACCACTCTATGCCTCAAGGCCTTGACATAGAGCTACAAAGACACCAGGAATAACAGGTGAAGAAACTGCCATAAGAAGGAAAAAGACTCGAAGTGGGCAAAGGGCCCCATTCCAAGAGAACAGTCACAGTGAGCAAGAGAACAGCCATGAAAAGCTCTTAGAACAGGCCGCACATAGTCAGCTCTTGGCGGGGGTCTATTCAGGCTCTTTGTTGTTGGAAACCAAACCGAAGATGGAGCCTGAGCAAGAACTCAGGGCTGCTCACTGTGCTCAAGCTTCTCCCTCAGCAACAGGGACTTCTGAATACGCCTCTCAGGTGCTTTTCAAACAGAAAAAGCTCGTCCCCAGGAAGCCCTCGTCCACCCACGGCAGCTTTGGCTTGGCCCGGCAGCTTTGCCTTGGCCACTGTGGCTCCGCAGTGGCAGCAACACAACACTTTGCTGTCTCAGTGTCTCCTAATCTGCAAAACAGACACGGCCTGCCAGACGCCCCTCCAGGGATGAAGCCCCACGCAGCCTTCTCCGGGGGATGGGGTCCCAGTCAAGGAGGCTGATGACCCCAACCCTAAAGCCTGGCACCGGAATTCTTACCCGGAAGCCCCTATTCTGGTAGTTTATGAGTTTGTGTCTGATTATTTAGTCTCCTAAAGTCCACCTGGTTGCCACTTGAGAGAGGATGACCACGTTGTGTCAGCCACACCGAGCAGACGTCTCCTGTCTGCCTCCCTGGGTGAGACGAGGTGGAAAGCGCAGATGACAGTAGATTCTCCCCAGCTGCCTCCAGCTCTGGAGAAAGCCAGGCAGAGCAGGGCACCCTGCCCGAGCCAGACCAGGCGCAGTCAGGCTCGTGGACAGACCGGGGACGCAGCAGCCTCCGGACACGCCCGTTGAGGTGCCAGCGAAAGCACTGCCCCCCATCCCGGCTGGGAGCCAGCTCCCGGGGCAGGAGAACCTGACCCCCCAAGTCTCCCAGTGGTACCCAACACGGAGGCGCCATCCCACCCAACTCCTTGCTTCCTCCTCTGCAGAGAAGCATTTCCTTGCTCTAGTTCCCCTAGACCTGGGCATCTGCAAAACAGCCGGGCAGCTGGAAGAACATCAGTCGCTCGCTGTCCCATCTGCTGGCCGGCAGACCAAGCCAGTGCATTCCCTGAACTCCCATGTTCCTCCTCCTCCTCGAAGAAAAAGACGACCATCAACCCCTGCTCCCTGCTGACCTGCTTGGCTATTTCCGTTCTGTGGGGGGGGGGGGGGCGGAGGTCAAAGGCAGAAGCTCACTCGTGTCCACTGATAACCAGAGAGCAGGGTGTCTCCGCAGGAGGTTGGTGTGTCCTGCACCCTTTCTCCCTCCTCTACCCCCAGACCTGAAGTGAGACAGGGAAGAAGACCTCAAGGCCCCTGGCCTCTAGGAATTAGCAGAAGACCTCAGATTAGGGGAACAAACTTGTCACCAAAAGATAAAGGAGTGAATGACATTTAGGCTGTCTAATAAGAGCAGCTCTACAGTGAAAGTTAAAGCTGTAGGGTGTGAGTGTGTGTGTGAGTGTGTGTGTGTGTGTAACCAGATCCGCACATAAGGATGAAAGGTTTGTACTTAGCACAGATTGGGGAACACAGGCGACACTTGAGTTGGATTGTATCCCCACGTTAAGTTTTCTGAACTTAAAAACCATATTGTGATTATGGAAACAAGTGTCCTTAGTCATCCCATTCATGAAGAGCCTTGAAGCCTGCAACTTAATCTCAAGAGGCTCGAGCAATAATATAATTACTCTACACAAGTTGTGGGCTGAAGCCCCACGGCTGCGTCGACCAGGGTGAACGTAGGTCAAGGCAGGTACACGCCCACCGGGATTTCTCCCAAGTTCTAGGGTCTTGAACATTTTCAAACTAAAAAGTTAAGAATAACCTGAAAGCGGGCCCTTCCTGGTGGCGCAGTGGGTTAAAGCACTGCACTAAGAAGCTAAAGCCGCTTCCGCATGAGTTCGATCCCCGCCTGCCCCGGAGGTGACCACATGGCGCGGCAGACCTCTCCTGACCCGCCCCGACGGCTGCTCCCCTCAGCAGTGTACTTCATAGATCTGCCTGTTCTGCTCCCCACTCTGTCTCTGGTGAATCCTCTCACCCTCCTCATCTCTGGCCTGTACCCCAGTTCTGTATGAATAAATAAATAAACCTTTAAAAAAAAAAAAAAGAAGAAGAACCTGAAAGCGAGTGCCTACAGTTGTTTAAGCATCTTCGATTTGATTGGACAGGCGAGAGCCGCTGGTCCGAGTTTCGTTCACCAACAATCGTGGGTTTCAATAAATCACAAGGAGGGGTCAAGCCGGATGGGCCCCGGATGGCTGAAGAGAGCTCAGTACAGAGGTTTCTTTTGTGCCCCTAACCCCCTTCACCCACACATTGTCAACATCCCTCACATGAGTGCGACACTTGTTATAACTGATGGACTTCCATGGACACGAGGTTAACACATCCATAGTGGGCATCAGAGTGCACGCTCAGCGTTTCATGTCCTACAGACAAGTATATGCTGACACGTAGCTCCACTGTGGGGTCACAGAGAGTGGTTTCACATTCCTGCAGATTCTCTGTGCCATTCCTATTTATATCCTTCCCTTCCCCACTGAGCACTGGTAACCACTGAGCTTTTTACCGTCTTCATAGTTTTTTCTTTTCCAGAATATCGTGGACTTGAAATCACGCAGTGTGTAGAATTTTCAGATGGGTTTCTTTCTCGTAGTAGTACACATTTATGTTTCCTCCACGTCTTCTTGTGGTTTCGTAGCTCATGTCTCTTTATTGCTCAGTAATAATCCATTGTATGGTTGTTCCACAATTTCTCATCCATCCACCAAAGGATATCTCAGTTGCTTCCAAGTTTGTGCAATTACAAACAAAGTCGTTATTGCACGTCGATGTGCAGGCTTTTGTGTGGACATAGTTTTCAAGTCTTTTGAGTAAATACCAAGGAGCGTGATTTCTGGGTTATGTCGTTAAGGGCAGTGTGATTATGATTGCACTTTTCAAGCAATGGCTCAGATCCACATCTTCTGGGTCTGTTTCATAAGGGCTCTTAAAGTCCAGTCCTGGTGCCACAGACTTTCAGTGCTTAGCCTCTGACTCACATGCCCTAGATATAGAGAGAGACACAAAGACAGAGAGCACATGTGCACGAGAGAGATGGAGATAGAGAGATACAGATACAGATGTCTACATACACAACACTTCTTATCTTAGGACAATTGTGCGTTTACATGCAGTTGGAAGAAATAATTCGACAACTCTCTGCCATGGATCACATCTCCTGCAGGACTCCAGTGTCCCGTCTCAACCGGGAGACGGAGTCAGCACTCTATTTAACCATTCACCCATTGAAGGACACTTGGGTCATTTCCAGTGTGGGGTTATTACAAATCAAGCTGCAACGAACATTTCTGCAGAGGTTTTATTGTGAACATAAGTTCTCGATCTCCGGGATACCGTCCAAGAGCGTGATTGCCGGCCGTGTGGTCAGAGAGGCTTCAGTTTTCCAGCAACTGTGCCATGGATGTTCTCAACTGCAGTGTCCATGAGGGATCCATTTTCTCCCATGTTCGCCAGCAGTGGGGCTTTTCCCCCAAGGTTTAACGGAATAATGATCAACATCCATCACTTCCTAAGCTTCAGGCAGACGGCAGGACAGTCTGATGTCCACACCCAAGGACGTGATTTGCTCGCTCCCCCCCACCTCGCTCCCCATAGGTGTGCGATGACTCACTGTGTTTTACTTTTCGTTTCCTGGATGGCAAATGATGTTAAGCGTCTTTTCATGTGTCTATCGTGAAACGTCTGTTTAAGTCTTTAGCCATTTTCTGATTGGATTGTTAGGGGAATTTTTATGCTTGAGTTTTGAGAGTTCTTTATATATTGCAGGTAGAAGTCCTTGCTTGGACACATGGTTTGCAAATATTTTCTCCCACACTATTCATGTCTTTCAATTCTCTTCACTGAGTCTTTCACAGAGCAAAACTTTAATTAGCAGGAGGTAAAACTAAGCATTTTTTCCTTTTACGGATCATGCTTTGGGTATCAAATCCAGAAACTTCCTGTGGCCCTAGGTTCCCACGGTTTTCTGCTATTTTTTTCTGTGAGTTATATATTTTCCCTTGTAAATTTCAATGCATGATCCATTTTTTTTTTTTAAGATTTATTTGTGCATACAGAACTGGGGTACAGGCCAGAGGCTCAGGGGCGGTGAGAGGCTTCACCAGAGACAGAGCGGGGAGCAGAACAGGCAGATCAATGAAGTACACTGCTGAGGGGAGCAGCGGGCGGGTCAGGAGAGGGGCAGGTGGGGATCGAACTCATGCGGAAGTGGCTTTAGCTTCTCAGTGCTGCACTTTAACCCGCTGCGTCACCAGGAGGGTCGCATGATCCATTTTGAGTTATTTTGCGTATCACTGGATGAGTGATAATGAGGTGGTAGAAGTTCTTTTTTTTTTTTTAACCTGCAGACAATCCCTCCAGTGCCTTTTGTTGAAAAGGCCTCCCTCCTCTAGAGGACAGCTTGTGTACCTTTGTCCAAAGTCAGCTTGCCATATCTGTGTGGGCACTGGCTTAACTTTGGACTGGCTCTATTTGCTTTTTGTGAACGCCTCTGCCTGACAGTGTGCAGAGGCTGTCATAAGTGTGAAGCCCCAGGGGCTGCTGGGATGACAGTCCTCACTGACTCCAGCAGGCTGGGCTCAAGCTCTTAGCAGCATTTCACTGCTGTGAGCATCAGAGGGTGGCCAGGGGCATCCTAGCTCAAGGAGAACAAGAGGGGGAAGAGCCAATTAGCCCTTAATTTGATTCTACAGAAATGGAAACCACAGGACAGGTCTCTTTCCAAGGAAGCTCGTGTCAGAGCACAATGGACATCAATCTACCCCTCCAACTCTTCTAATGGCCAATAATCAAGCAAGTATCGGACACGTTGGCAAAAGAGAAAAGTCAAAAAAGATGTTTGGTGAAAGCATGCACACCTCGGGCCAGAGCCACCTCACCCACCTAGCTGAAGACCCCCTCAGCCAGCCAGGGCACAGGGCTTGGGGTGGGGAGGAAGAGGAGGTCGCCTGGAGAGTTTAATAGGAAAACAAAGAACACAGATTTATGTTCTCCAATAAAATGAGATAAATGAGAGCTCTTCCCAGGAAATAAACCTCTTGCCAAAGACCTACTTGGGGGTGCCATGATCCCCTATCAGGGCAAAATGTACATGAATTCCAGCCTGGGAGGGCCACAGCTGAGTGGCGTCACCACAGGGCCACCTCACAGGTGTCACGCAAAGCCAGGGGGCACCTTTTTCACAGGGATGACAGCAAGGGGCGGTGTGGACTCAGACACAACCCCTTCTTCTCGCTGCCTCTCCCGGGAAGTGTCAGTCTCACTCTCCTGCTCCGAGCCTCAGAGCCTCACCTTCTACTGGAGGGGCGGGTGGAGCCTGTCTTGAAGCAAGAAGCTCTGGCTTCTCTTGAAGCCCCGGGCTGTCCCTCGCCCCGATGACCCCCCTCCAGGACCCTTTTGCCTGCAGTGTGCAGAGCGGTGGCAGGGGTCGGTGCCGACCAGAAGCCTCTGAACCTGGTTCATTTCTGTTTTCATCCTGGAGCTCTGGCGCTGCAGGCACAAAGCTAAGAATCCTGGCGCTTGTGTTAACGTCAGAATGTCAAAAACTAGAATGAGTTGCTCAAGAAGCAACATTAATTCTTTACAATGCCCCACACATTAAAGAAATGTCGAGCTGCTAACTGCACGCCTCAGAGTGTCTAGAAACAAAGGCAATTATTCATGACGCTGCACTGGGAAGGTTCAGCAGCTTCCAAGTATAGAACTTTCTGCTCTGGCTGGACCCCACACAGCAGAGACGCTGACAACCCATGCTCTCGGAGCAAAAGGGTCAAGAGCATCACAGGTGAAAAACACACGACGAAGCCGTGACACCTTCATAGCTTCCCTTCCTGAGACGTGTGTGAGATCCCCCGGGCCAGCCCCCTTGTTATCCACAGGACAGTCTAATTGGATTGCCACAAACACACCACATTTAATAAGTGACATGAATAACCATATAAATGTCACGCTGTGAACCTGAAACTTGACAGGACCTTTTAACTCCAACAGAGCTTGGCCCTGAAAAGCATTCTCTGAATTTGCACATAATCTGCTTTTTACAGCTCTTTGAGAAGGAGCTTTTTAGCCAATAAATATGTTATTCTCCACCAGAGATTATAGGCATTCCAAGTCAATTAAGTGCATTCCAAAGAAAACAGAAGGAACTGAAAATACAGGATTTTGAAGTTTGGAAGATAGAAAGGGGTTGTGTAAGTTGTGGTCTCTCCTACCTTGACCTTATCCGGGAACTCTGGACAGCAGACACTCCGAGACATTAGATCTTACAGAAAGCCAGGCCGTGGCCAGGAATTGTACATGGATGGAGTGGAGGTTGTCCAGTAACAGAGCCATCAGTCCGTGGGACGGCATCCTGTCTGCACTCTCGTGGTGCTACTTGGGCCAGACCCCAGAACAGACCCCATGACTACAGAGCCCTCAAGCCCTCGGGACCCCCAAGAACTGTCCCCTTCTTGACTATCCCCCCTTTGGCTTGAAATCCTAAGGTTCTCCCTTAGGCTCTGTGTCCGACAGCCTTAATGTCCTATTTCCTTAAAGTCTCCCCAGTGCCTGAGACACCATCTTATGCTTACAAGGGGCCACTGGTCTTTTCCTCTTCCTTTTACTATTTCACCAGGTGCCACTGGTTCTTAACAGTACCTGTGACTTAGGGGTATATGCTCACACCTCTACAAGCGTAGGTTCCCACCCCCACCCCAACTGAAGCCTCAGTCACCCTCCACTAAGTCCACTGGGCCCTCACCCTATTTGCACCCCAGACCCTCACTTTGCCCTCTGGCAGCCTGGGCTCTACAGATCGTTACAGACGGGTCTCCACCGGGTCTCCACCAAGCGGAAGGGGCGCGGCAGTTGCCTGGGAGCATAAATCCCAGGGAGCCCCCACCCCTGAGTGGGAGAAGGCGGGTATATGAATAGAGGTAGAGAGAAGGGGTGGAGATACAAGGAAGACTGATATGGAGAGACACTTGGGAGAGACACTTGGAGGAGAAGCAGGGGTGAAGGTGTGAAAAGCTGCGCTGGAAATTGAGCTCTGGAACTTGTTTCCACAGAGACAAAGACAGCTTTTATCTTGCCTTGTGGTGGACTGTGTGGTTTAGTTTGAATTGTGAAATTTTCCTCACCCCTAGCCCCCACCCCCTGCCAGAAGGTAACTTAGACTTGTGGCAAAATTTGGGACCTGTGCTGCCCGCTTGGGCTGAGCCTGTGTGGCTGGGTATTTGCCCATAAGGGGGTGGGGAGTTTGGGGGTTTTATTGAGCAACTATTACTTGAAATCCTTTTCTCTCTCTCCATACCCATTTTATTAAAAATCTTTCACACTGGGCCCTCCCTGGTGGCGCAGCGGGTCAAAGCACAGCACTGAGAAGCTAAAGCCGCTTCCGCATGAGTTCGATCCCCGCCTGCCCCAGCGGTGACCCACAGGGCGCGGCAGACCTCTCCTGTCTCCCCAATGTTCCCCTCAGCAGTGTACTTCTTCCTGTTCTGCTCCCCACTCTGTCTCTGGTGAATCCTCTCACAGCCCCTGCACCTTTGGCCTGTGCCCAAGTTCTTATGCATAAATAAATAAATCTTTAAAAAAAAAATCTTTCACACTAATAGTCTGCTTTGTCTTTGTGGGTCTGGATGGCCAGACCCTCTTTGAAAGTGCATGCCCCTTAACAGTGTGGGGTCCCTAGGTACCCCTCAGTTGTACACTACCAGGATTTCAAGGGTTTGTTTTGTTTTTCCCTGTTCCTTTTTTATTTCACATGAATAAAAACCATCTGGTCTATGTCTTTCTTCTTTACAATAGTGCTTGTCAGCTTCAGCACACTGCAGGAGGCACTTCACTCCTCCCTGCCTGAGTCATGCTCCATTGTGTGGTGATGCCACATTTTGGTCATTCATCCCATAGGTTGTTTCCACCTCTTCTGCTGTGAATAGAGAACATGGGAACATTCATGCATTTTTGTGTGAGTATCTTTTCCATACGTATCTAGGCCTGAAGTAGCTGGTTCTCAGGAACCAAGGAACCCCGCATGCCCTGGACTGGAATTTCAGGATGGGGGAAGCTGGAAAGGAGCAAGGTGTATCTGTAAAGAGTGGTGGAGCTGCTGGGAGGGAGGGCGCTTGGAGGAGACACGTGGAAGGAGCCTGAAGAGACCCATGAAAGAGGCACCGACACGTTGGGACAGAGATGGGCAGACAATGGCAGTGTCATTTTGATGGGGCCTGTTTTACATTTTCCTCTTTCCTTCTGTACCAGCTCTCTGGAGCCTGCCTAGACCTTTCTTGGGGGTCCCCACCAGAAGGTACTTTAGACATGTGGCAAGCTTTTGACTCTTCGCCACCCCACTTTGGGCCAGCCCTGCGTGGCTGTGCATGTGGGTGATTTCTGGAGTTTTATGGGGCCGATTCTTTCTCCCATAGGATCTTTCCCACGGAGTCTGCTGCCTTTGCCTTCGTGCGGTAGCTGACTGGACCCGTTTGACTGTGCCCCCCTTAGGAGTCCGGAGCCCCTGGGTCGCCCTCTGAAACGTTCCCCTGGGGGCACACAGTGCCACACAGTGCTGTCCACGCCCTCACGGGACGAGGAAGGAGCTGGTGCTCCATTCTGCAAGGCCACAGAGATTTCCACCAGAGGAGGCCTCGGCAGGCCAGCACCCAGACCTGCTGCAGAGGAAGGGAAAGACTCTCAGACGTGGACAAGCGCAAGTGGTGCACGTCACGGCCGATGAGCAGACAAACATTCTTTAGCAAGGTCAGCCTCGTTCTGAAAAATCTCAGACTAACCTTGACACAACAGAGCTCAACCACCCAGACAGGGCTTAACCACCCAGACGTGTTTATGGGGGAGGGTGATGGCTTTCTACTGCCTTCCAGAATCCAGGTCCTTTCGCCACCTCCCTAACCTGAAGTCTCCCATCCTTTTATGATCCCAAACCAGAAGTGGGTGAAAAAGAGGCAGCAAAACAAGAAAGCTGAAACATCAAAAATCAAAGATGTTAGCACAAGCCTCCCAGACCAAGGATGAGGGACATAAAGGGACTCAGGGAGGAGGGAAAAGTCACAGGACTTGGGGGCAGAGGTGGAAGACTGTGAGGAGTGGGAGGGGTGAAAAGTGACGCCCCTGCAGGACAAACACGCACGCACTCACGGGCATGGCACCACTTCTCTGGCACACTGAGGTAGTGGACACTGTGGGCCTGAGGTCAAGCGCAGACGGAAACGTGCTCATGGTGCTGTCAGAATACGAAGGAAATCATCTTGGGCCGCCAGGATGGCAAATAATCAAGCCAGCTTCAGACAGATTGATTAGAAGAAGGACCAAAAACATGTTTACTAATAACCTACAGGCCCAGCAGGAGAGTTACTGGCCCTTGTGGCTTTAGGGGCCATCTTAGCTAAGACCACAGAGGAGGAGGAGGAGGGAAGAAAGGGAAGCCTGGTGAAGGTATTTACTGGCAAGGCCTGCAAATAAAAGGTTTGCAGATTTAGTTTGCTAGCTCCACAGGAAACAGATAAGGAGATTAGGTCTCCCTGGGAAAGGCCCCTTCAGACAGAATTTACATGGAAATAATAAAAGCAGCCTCTACCCAGCCTCGAGAGCCCTTTCCATGAAATCAATCTTTGGCCAACCTGACATATTTTGGAGTGGCAGATTTTTGCTCCCACCCCCTAGAAAAGCGACCTGTCTGGGGGAGCCCCGGAGGCCACCCCTCTTTGTACCTGACCCGTTCTTGCAGGTCCCAGGCAAGGGAGGGCAACACGGCTGTGTACCTGGGTTGGTTTTGAAGGAAATATTGACATGAGAGGGCTGGAGCTGAGGGAGGATTTCACCCCTCTTATCTCTGTCGTTTAGACAAACAGGGACATCTCACTGACAAGTGACCGTTGGCGCCTGAGACTGTGGCTGGTTTCTCTGGGGAGTCTTCTCTTCCCAGAGCCCTGTCTCGGTTTGCATTGCACTGCTGGCTTCCTCTCAGACTCCAGGGGGCAACAAGATTCTCGCAGATGCCCATCCTGGCTAAGGTTCCCAGCGAGCAGACTTTGAGGTTAGCTTCCCTGCAGCCGGCTAATGTGAGGCCCCAGGGCCAGGAGAGCTCACACCACAACCAACGCCTTGTGTCCCTCAGCTTGAAGGAGCCCTGGGCATCTTCCCCCAGGCCCCAGACCCAAAACCCAGCACAGCTCGCGGGCCCCATCTCAGCAATGTGTCCGCCACCCCCTCCCCCACCCTGACCCCCTAGTCCTGCCTTTCAGTCTGTGGCTCTCCAGAGCCTCCCACCAGGTCCTCACACCCACTCTTCGCCCAGGAGCCAAGGGGAAATCCAGATGGAAACCTCGGTGTGCACCCACCCTCCTCCCTCCTGTTCTCCAAATGCTCACAACACCATGGCGAACTTACAGTCATTTCTTCGCCTGTTCTCACCAACGTTTGGCTTCATTCCTGACCTCACATCAGCATCCCCTGAGGATAGTTTTTAAAAGATTCTGCTGCCCCCACAGGCCACAGACCTAATTTACAAAGCCCAGTGCAAAAATAAATATGCAGAGTCTCTCCTTCCTCTAGTTCAGAAATAGTAAGCATTTCAGGAGGATGACAGCCCCGCATTAAATGAAAGGGAGGAGAAGCCCCCCCCCAACGGGGCCCCTCAAGCATGACCCTGGGTGACTGCCAGTGTCCACCCATGAAGCCATTCCCAACCCCCACCAGGGGCTTTCCGGAGCATTCACATTTAATTAGCCTGGGGGGCCTGGAATCAGCATTTTAAAAACAGACAATGATAAACCAGAGAGCCCCTACTGGCAGGGGCAGAGAGGGATCAGAAGGAGGGAGGATGTGATAACTGGGGGCAGGGGAGTAACCGGTGCTGTAAAATGAACAATGATGTAAATATGTTTTTTAAAAAGTCAATACTCGGTCCTGCCTGGTGGCTCAGTGGGTTAGAGCACAGCACTGAGAAGCTAAAGCCGCTTCAGCATGGGCTGATTCCCGCCTGCCCCGGAGGTGACCACCTGGCGTGGCAGACCTCTCCTGACCTGCCCACTGCTCCCCTGAGCAGTGTACTTTGTCCATCTGCCTGTTCTGCTCCCCTCTCTGTCTCTGGTGAAGCCTCTCACCGCCTCTGCACCTCTGGCCTGTACCCCAGTTCTGCATGCACAAATAAATCAATCTTTAAAAAAAAAATCTTTCACACTAATAGTCTGCTTTGTCTTTGTGGGTGTGGATGGCCAGACCCTCTTTGAAAGTGATGCCCCTTAACAGTGTGGGGTCCCTAGGTACCCCTCAGTTGTACACTACCAGGATTTCAAGGGTTTGTTTTGTTTTTCCCTGTTCCTTTTTTATTTCACATGAATAAAAACCATCTGGTCTATGTCTTTCTTCTTTACAATAGTGCTTGTCAGCTTCAGCACACTGCAGGAGGCACTTCACTCCTCCCTGCCTGAGTCATGCTCCATTGTGTGGTGATGCCACATTTTGGTCATTCATCCCATAGGTTGTTTCCACCTCTTCTGCTGTGAATAGAGAACATGGGAACATTCATGCATTTTTGTGTGAGTATCTTTTCCATACGTATCTAGGCCTGAAGTAGCTGGTTCTCAGGAACCAAGGAAC
>NW_004567104.1:73453097-73455699 GCF_000260355.1 Condylura cristata | reverse complement strand
CAGACCTCTCCTGACCCGCCCGCTGCTCCCCTCAGCAGTGTGCTTCATCCATCTGCCTGTTCTGCTCCCCACTCTGTCTCTGGGGAATCCTCTCACCGCCTCTGCACCGCTGGCCTGTACCCCAGTTCTGTATGCATAAACAAATAAATCTTAAACAAAAAACCATCTACGTGGGACAGGTTAAGGCGGCTGGGCTGGCGGTCTTGGAGATACGCACTGTCCTGCGGCCTCCCACGCAGAAACCTTGGCTCCAAGCTAGGCCCTGAGGCCGCGGCTGGGCTCCCGTCCTCCTTACTCTGCGCAGTCAATTCAGAATTTCCCTTTTTGCACTCTTTTGCACACTCCCTGCCTGGTGGAGGCTGAGGATATTCAGCCTTTTTCCTTGCCCGTGTCTAGGTTATTTCTGGGCTTTTCTTTGGTACAAACACTTCATGACTGGGCAGCCAGCTTTAGCAAAGACGTCACCACCTCCTGTCCCCGGTACTTGTTACTGCTCCGCAGCCTGCAGGCACCGCCCTCACCCCCTGGACCTGCCAACACTCAGGCACAGGTCTTGTCACCCTGTCCAGAGCACTCCACGGGGCAGGGCCCAGCCTCAGAGGACACGACTCTTGATCTTGGTGGGTTCCAGGCCGCTGCCCTCATTCCTAGTCTCCCCTGGCTTCTTAGCTCCTGTTGGGGCTAAGTCCCCTCTCCCCACGCGAGAATGATAAACAGGGAGGACCGCACAGGAAATTCTCACAGGGGTGCGCTTGAAGATGCACGAGGAAAATGCTGCTCTTGTTTACACAAGGTGCATCGTGGTGAAACGCCACCGGGACTGGCTTCTTTGTTTATTTTAAACAAGAAGGGAAATTAGTGGCAAGAGAATATTTTGATAATGAATGGAAAGTTAGTCATGACATTTTTGAGGGGGGGAATATAAATAAACTTTTAAAAAATGAGAACTGTCTCAACGGATGACAGACGGATTCAGAGTTTGAGCCGGCGGGAGGGACTGTGGTGCCCCAGGCCTGTGGGCATCTGTGACTCCCATGGACTTGTCCTGCAAGTCTTTGGGGAGGGAGATCCAGTGCGTGCGTGCGTGTGTGTGCACACGCAAGTGTGATCTTCCAAAGCAAACCTCATTCATGGAAAGGTTTTTAAATATTTGCAAACGATCTCAGAACTTCATGGAACACAGCAGTATCTATTTCCAAACAACCTGGGAGTTTGGTGTCTGGCTGAGGCCTGGTAAATTTCCACTGTGGGCACTGCTGCCCAGCTTTTCATTCCAGCCCAACTCGCTCCAAGTGGCATGATTTGATTAAGCATTTCTTCATTTTTAATTGCATGCCAAGGCTCCAGGGCATCATTTGTTGGGTGGCCCTGAGTGGGCTGGAGTGGGGGCGGAAAGACGTGTCAATCAATCTGGGAAAGTGTGTGCCTGGCCTTGTTCTCCGAGCAGCGGCCTCTGTATTTGACACGCCTGCCCTCCGCTGACAGGGGCATCTGCTGGCTGTGGGCTCGGAGCACCCCGCTGAGAGCCTGCCTGGGGGAGCCTGTGGCCTTGGGAGGGCTTCGGCCTGCACTTGGCTGAACTCCACCCACCTCTTGGGAAATCATAGCCCTGATCTGCCCACGCGCAAACTCTATTACCACGGTATTTTTGTAAAAGGTTTGTTTAATTATATGAAAACTCTTAACCTCTAAGCAAGATCTAGGCCCTAACATTCAGGAATGATGCTACCTCCTGGGGCTGAGGTGGGTGTTAGAAATATTGTTGATGAAGTCCCAGAACATGAAGAAACTCTGCAAATCACACTTCCAGATGGCACCCTGACTGGGGCAGGAATTATGAATCCTGTCCTCCTGCTCGTCTGGACGTCCATTCCCAGGCATCAAGGCAGTTCCTCAGGGAGAAGCCCTCCCTGCCAGGGGGCAGTGATTTCCTAAAGATGAGCCTGTGACTCATGGTGGCAATGAGACCTGAACAGAACCTGCAGGAGGCGCCAGGTGAGGCAGGTGTGGGAAGCCCCCTCTCCTGACACGCCCACAGTCTTCCTCATTCCTGGGGAGACTATTTCTCAGCTGTGGCTGCCATCTTGAAACTATCTCAAGGATGAGGCCAAACCAGCGGTTGGCAGGGTACAGAGAAGAGACTGGGCCCTGGAGGACTGTGTCACAGTCACCTAATCAGCCCCACGCCCGTCGCCCCTGAGTTTTCAGCACCGCCCAAGTGTGGAATCCCAGGAACCTCAAACGTCCCAGTGAACGGAGACGTTGTAAACCAAACACACTGGTCTCCAAGTCCTTTCTGGCTGGAAAGTTTTGCCTCCACAAGAGTGAGCGTAACAAGTGAGCTCACCCCCGTGGTCAAGCTGCCTCCACTCAAGCCTGCTCCCCACTGGTGACCCGGAACCCATCCTTCCTCACAAACAAGAGTCTGGACAGGGTAGACGGTCTTTCTAGAAGCACGCAGAAGCGAGGAAGCCGAGAGGAATGAAAGTGGAAACCTCACAGAGGGGCGGGCTGGCTCACAGAGGAGAGTCAAAAGAAGAAATTTCATCCCAGACAAGATTTGCCAAAAAGCCCCGCTACTGTGCGTCTTCAGAGGCCACTG
>NW_004567104.1:73446684-73452932 GCF_000260355.1 Condylura cristata | reverse complement strand
CCTATATGATGACTACTCCACGTAGGGAGCTTTGGGGGCAGTTGAGCACTGTGCGAGGCCGGTTCCCGGCCCGCCTCGGGAGTGGGCTTTCTGTCTGTCTGGGAGCCAGACAAGGCAGGAATCCTAGGCATTTGGATAACCATCTCCACCGGGAAGACAGCTGGCTTCGCATTCCACGCCACGCAAGTCCTGCTAGGGAAAGAAGGGCGGCTCTTAATCCAAGACGCCCATGCCCAAAGTGACAGTGACGTCCAGGGACACGTGCCTTAGACGGAGAAGGCGGCCTGGAAGCCGCGCAAACTAAGGAGGCTCAGCGGGCGGCGGCGGCCTGCATGGGGCCTGTGGAGACAACAAGCCCACCTCAGGGGCGCTTCCTGTGGTCTCCAGCTCCAGTCGCTGACCCTGGTCATTCTATGGCTCCACGCTCTGTAGCAGCAATGCAAGGCAGCTGTCTCTGCCCCGACCCCCATCTCCGGCAGGACAACTGTCAAGACCAGGCACCCCAGCAAGGGCCCCGCTATCGTCAAACCTCCTCCCCTCTCCCCTGGCTTCGGGTCCCTCTACGGTCACCTGCTGCGCTGTACTAGGCCATGGCCAGGCAGAGGCTAGGCAGACTTGACCATGTGTCAAATCTCTTGTTCAAAAATATCAAGAGACTCGCAGAGAAAGAATAATCGCGACATATATGACGAAGGTGTGATGTCCTTACTCTACATGAATTCTTGCAGAGCGTTTTTTTTTTTAATGAATACACATGGAAAGTATACACAACTGGAAGCATATAAAAATACAGACGATGTTACCACTCGCTAATGATAGCAAAATTTAAAAATTAGAAGCATTTGTTTCTTCTTCATTTTTTACTTTTTTACTGTTTCATTTGTTTGTCTTCCTTTGACAGTGGCAAAGAAGCTCCAGAAGAAGCAGCAGTGGCCTTATTAGCTCTATTTTGCCAAATTGTCTAGAGGGCAATTTGGCAAAATAGAGCAAAGATACTTAAAAATATACATAGTCATTGAACCGGCAATTACACATCCAGAGTTGTATCCCGAGGCCGGAACTGGAGATGTGTGCGACACTCGACAAGCAAGCACACTGAACATGTCATTGCTCTTGGCAGTTCAAGTGCTGGAAGTTACCAGAACGTCTAATGATATTTGGATTGTGATGGGTAATGATATGTACATCCGTTCTGTATAGGCCATCACCAAAAAGCAGTGCAGAAGAGTAATTCATCAGAGGGACAACATTAAAAGAGAAAATTGCAAACCATTACGGCCAATGTAAATTTGGGTATTTGTGTCCTCTGCCTTATCTTTATTTTCAAATTTTCTGTGTGCCTAGGATACACCAGAGAGGTATTATAAGTATTTAACACCCAGCTTGCAAGAATGAAGAGCTTCATTCCGAAACACAGCCTGTCTCAACGCTGGGGTTATTTTCTTTTTTTTTTTAAGATTTATTTATTTATTTTTTTAAAGATTTATTTATTTGTACATACAGAACTGGGGTACAGGCCAGAGGCTCAGGGGCGGAGAGAGGCTTCACCAGAGACAGAGTGGGGAGCAGAACAGGCAGATGGACAAAGTACACTGCTGAGGGGAGCAGCGGGCGGGTCAGGAGAGGTCTGCCACGCCATATGGTCACCTCCGGGGCAGGCGGGGATCGAACTCATGCTGAAGCGGCTTTAGCTTCTCAGTGCTGCACTTTAACCCGCTGCACCACCAGGGAGGGCCACTGGGGTTATTTTCTTAACCACAATTTGTGTGCCAACTACTCATACACAAAGTACCTTTATGAAATTATTTCATGTGTCAAATAAATGCTGGTATTATTAAAATATCAGTATTAAAACTCTTACACACATAGCTCCAGTTGTTCCTCTGTATGTTTTCATATTTTCCACTTTTTTATTATGAAAATGCATTACTTACCTATTTAAAACAGTCATACAGTGAAATTAAGAACTAACTCATTCAGTGTGTAGGTAGTTTTCATCACTGTTCTTTATTCTGCCTTCCCGACCCCTGACCATACCTGGTCTCCATCCCAAAAGCCAGGCAAGAAACATTTTTCAAAAGCAAGCAGCATCTCATGTTGATCTCAGCAGCCAGATTTTTGGCCTCAGAGGGGTGCACAAGTGTCCTCTGAGGATGCCATGCAGGGGGGACCAATTTGGAGACTCTCAAAGGACTGCTCACCTATGTGGCTCTTCCAATGCTGTGTCAGTGTGAATTTCTGCTAAGTTTGGGAGCACAGACCAACCTGTGAGTGCAGGGGTAACGAGAGCTCAGGAACTCTCCCTGTCAGCCCAGGTCACCAGGCGTGGGTCACCTTTTATGAGTTAAAAGCTCAAGGGAGAGGAGAGCCATATGTATCACAGACTTTCCTGTTTCCCCCAGGTGTGTGCTTTGCAGGCTCCCCGCTGCAGGTAAAGAATGGGAGGTTAGGACTCTAATTCACCTCTCTGTCCCCTGTGTGAGACGTTTTCTTTGGAAATGCTACTTCCACCATCTCCTTTTCTTGCACCAAGGAAATCAGTGTTACTAGAAGGTTCGTACTCAATAGGGACCCAACAATTGATACTGAGCCAAGCTGAGAGGTGTCCAGAGACCCAAAACTGTAAAGGGGAAAAATCCATGTGACCCATTGTAAGGTTCTGTGTCACCCATGTGTACAATGGCAAAGAAAGCAGACTCCTAGTGTGCTCAAAACTTTTAATTGAGGGCCCTCTCTGGTGGTGCAACAGGTTAGAGCATAGCACTCTGACACTATCACCGGCCACCTGCAACTTGAGTTCAATCTCCGGCCATGGAGTGACCCACATGGTGTAGCAGACCTCTCCTGTCTCCCCGCTGCTCCCCTCAGCAGTGTACTTCATCTGTCTGCCTGTTCTGCTCCCCGCTCAGTCTCTGGTAAATCCTCTCACCTCCTGTACCTCTGGCCTGTACCCCAGTTCCTGTATGTATAAACAAATAAAGCTTTAAAAAAAAAATTTTTAATTGATGGGAAATGGAAAGGAGCAAGAGAGAGAAGAACGGATTTCAACTAACAAACTCCTCCCTTAAACTCAAAAGTAGCCTGTCCCCTCTTGAGTAAATGCCCGGCACTCAGGATGGCCCAGAGCTGAGCAGCCAGAAGAACAAGATCAAGGCAACGCAACAGAAAAACAAGCAACTGATTGGTCAGGGCATACGAAGCTGGCGCACGAAGCTGGGAAAGGAGGGACTCCAGATTCACAATGCCCGTCCTGAGGACCACCACTGTCTCTCAGAGCCCACCTGCCCCAAAGCACAGCAGCCTCAAAGAGCAAAGACCGGGAGCAGCGCCCCCCACCTCCGTGGTCTCCTTCCTCCCCGCCCACTCCAGCACATACCCCTTGTTCCTCCCTCCACTCCAGCAGCCCCAGTTCAGAGTCCAGTTCACGCATGCTCAGAGTTGTCACTTAAGATATCTACCGTGTTGCTAGCATGGAAGTGGGGGCGGTGGAAAGGCGTCTGCCCCTGTGTCCACGCAACGCCCCTCCCTTAGTCCTGGTGACAGATCCTATAACACACACACTGACCCTCTGTGGACCCTTCATTGCCATCTTGGCTGCGGCTTTTATTCAACCCAGACACCCACAAGAGGATGGACCCATTGAGTTTATTTACAAACCCTTTCTCATCAAGGTTTAAGTGCACAAGGCGTTGACCCAGGTTTAATCTTGCAGGTCTCACACACTTACACAGGTGTGCACAGGTGCACTGCTCACAGTGCTGTTGGAAGTGGCCGAAATACGGGAATAAGAGAGGATCAGCCATGTATGCCCATTGCACCACAACTGCTGGCAATCAGAGCGAAGCTACGTGTGCTGAGAGGAAGCCAGATCCCAAGTGGATGACCAAAACTGAACTCTGTGATGCAGCCATGACAGGGGACCAGCATGCCCAGCGCCATGGCGGAGCTCCGCCTGGGCTGCAATATACCTTACAAGAGAGATTAATCTGACAGAGAAAAGCAAGCATCTGTGTGATGTCCCTGACCTGTGACATTTTTAATATGTCAAATAAATTTGTATAAAGCAGAAAGTTGGTGCTTACGAGGGGGAAGGAGTCGGGGATAAGGTTGATGGCACAAACTCTCCAGAACAGAGCATAAGACATCGAGCTCTCATGGACAGTTGCAAAATTGTGATTTCAGAAAGTAGAGGCATTCGGTCCCTCAGATGACCAGAAGGCCTTCCTCACACTTACCTGGTCTTCACCCACAGTTGCTTCCCGCCAACCAGAGCTTGCAATGCCCTGAGCCATGAGAGCAATGAAGCTGCTCTTTTCATAATATTTGGTTTCTTGTGTCCAGTTAGTTCCTAAGAAAGGTCCAGGACTCTGAAAGTTGAAAGTGGTGTCTTGTTACTTTAAGTGGTGCTATGACAATGAAGGTGACCTTTGGGAAACACCTGAGGAGAAGGAGCTTGTTGCCAGAAGCCAACAGGCATAACAAGTAGGACGTTTGGCCCTTCCTGGTGGCGCAGCGGGTTAAAGCACAGCACTGAGAAGCTAAAGCCACTTCAGCACAAGTTCGATCCCAGCCCCAGAGGTGACCCACAGGGTGCGGCAGACCTCTCCTGTCTCACCCTCAGCAGTGTACTCATCAGTCAACCTGTCCTGCTCCCCACTCTGTCTCTGGTGAGTCCTCTCACTGCCCCTGCACCTCTGGCCTGTACCCCAATTCTGTATGTATAAATCAATAAATCTTTATTAAAAAAATATAATGGGGGAGTTGGGAACAGTAATTGAGAAGGCTACTGGCTTCACAATCTTCCTGTAAATACAAATCTATCCAAAAGTTAAAAGTTATTAATAAAGTTTTTAAGTCCACAGAACAAGTAAATTATGTTCTATTTATGTTCAAAAGAAAATAAAATGCATCTGCCAGATAACTTTTCCGGAAAGGTTAATGGGAGACTGTTAGCAGGGGGGCAATTTATGGGAACAGAGGGAGAAGCTGGGGTGATGGCTCACAGCTCTTTTTCTTTCCACATCACTATTGTTTGCACTGGCCTAACCCTTTGTCACTGGAGAAGATGGTGTTTAAAGCTCTGCTCCCTGCCAGCTGAGCCTCACCGGTGTTCCTCCCAGGCACCTGGAGGGACTTCCCTGCAGACTGATCTCCACTTTGAAGTCAAGGTCAAGGTCATCTCAGGGCAATGCTTCTCAAACTTTCCTACAAAGTACCCCAAAACCAAACAAAACACTGAATCCCATGGGAGACAGGAAATCACCCTACATCTCTGCCTCAAGCAAAATTTCTTTTGTATCCACTGTCTTTAAAATTCAGGCAAATTTTGAATTTTTCTTTGTCTTTGTCTTACTGTTTAAAAAAAAGTAGTTTGTCTCAAATACCGGATGAAGCATAAAGGACCCGGCAAGAAAATAATAATAATGATGAACAGCTATATACCAGAGACATTATACAGGGTGGAGTGCAGGATGGGGTCAAAAACAGTGGGGGGAGAGAAGTAAACTAGACTATGGTGATGGCACACGGGGGATTTGGTGATGGGGAGCCCACGGGGATTGCAAATGAGATGGAAAAAGGCACAAAATGATGTAAAAATAAACGATTATATGATTTAAAAGAAAAAAACTAGTTTTTAACTTCATGTCTTATTTGTAGGAGTCTGATCATGATATTAATAAATCCCTCACTCAAATCACACTACTAAAGAGTCTAGATGAAAGTTAAAAAGGAAAACTAATATTCCTGGTCAGACTCTAAGGCAAGAGAAGTAGCATGATAATGGGATCCCAAGAGGAGAGACGGGCCGGAAATTGGGGCCTGACCTAGACTGGGAGTTGACAACTTAATGGTAACTTCGGGGAAGGAGTCTGGACTTTCCGAAAGCACAGGTGTGTTAACTCTGTTTGAAAACATGGGACTGAGGTTGGTAAAGCACTGCTCCAGGCTTGAAATAAGAACCCAGGATGATATACACAAACAACCAATCAGAAGAAGCAGAAATAAAAAACAAACCATCCCCTTTTCAATTAAAACAAAAAGAATCAGGCCCTCCCTGGTGGCGCAGCAGGCTAAAGCACAGCCCTGGGAAGCTGAAGCCACTTCAGCATGAGCTCGATTGCTGCCTGTACCAGAGGTGACCCACATGGCGTGGCAGACCTCTCCTGACCCGCCTGCTACTCCCCTCAGCCATGTACTTCATTGATCTGCCTGTTCTGCTCCCCACTCTGTCTCTGGTGAAGCTTCTT
>NW_004567104.1:73443114-73445233 GCF_000260355.1 Condylura cristata | reverse complement strand
AACTCTCCTGCACTGCTGGTGGGAATGCAAACTAGTACAACCACTATGGAAAACTGTTTGGAGGTTCCTCAAACTGCTAAACATGGAGCTTCCATGAGACCCAGCAATCCCACTCATGAATATTTGAACAGGAAGGAACAATGTACATCTGAGAGTCACACAGTGGCTGAGAACTCCTCAACCTTGAAGAAATATATGAACATTTCATTAAAGAGTTCTTCCAAACCCGGAGGGGGGTAGTTAAAATAAATGCAGACCTTAGTACATCATAGTAAAGACATAGAATACCAAAGACAACGAGAAAAATATCTTCAATATTTTATAGAGGAGTGGGGGAAAAGTAACAAGACTGAGCTAAATTGTGCAATAAAAAGCATAGAGAGCGGCCCTCCCTGGTGGTACAACGGATTAGGACGCAGCACTGCAAGCTGGCCACAGACACTTCAATGCGAGTTCCAGGCCCTGGAGGTGACCCACAGGGCGCAGCAGACCTCTCCTGACCCGCCCACTGCTCCTCTCAGCAGTGTACTTCGTCCATCTCCCTGTTCTGCTCCCTGCTCCTTCTCTGGTGAAACCTCTCACTGACCCCACACCTCTGGTCTGTACCCCAGTTCTGTGTGCATAAATAAATAAATCTTAAAAAAGAATAGAGAACATCTTTTCAAGTGACTATAGAAAAAACTTCAAAATTTCAAAGAAACAAAAAAAGAAAAGAAAGCATTCTTTAGTGACAGTAAGAAATTAATGTTAAAAAAAAAAAAAAGGCCTTACTAGCAGGAATTGTGTGTGAGAGAGATATTGGGTTACTTCTGTTTATTTATTTATTTTAGTTTTAGTTTTACATCACTCTTCACTTTGTTCATTTTTCCATCTCAGTTGTAATCCCCGGGGACTTCCCAATGCACCTTTCCCACCCCGTTTTTGATCCCGTTCCCCTCCCATATAAGGAGCAGGAAGATTTTTTAACTATCAAACTGTTGATGCAAAGGAAAAAAATATAAACGTATACTACAGAGTAACAGAAGGTAGTAAGGAGGAGGAAGGGAAGAAGGAGGGAGGAGGGAGGGAAGAGAAACGGAAAGGAGAGGGAAAGAAACAGCACCATCAGTGCTTACAGCTCAGCTATAATTTTTTATTATTTATGTGGCTCATATTTTATTAGCTAGTACTGTAATAGAAAACACTTTAAAACCACCTTCAGAAAAAAATAGAAAATCTAATAAATAACTGCAGAGGAGCAAAGAAATTTGTCCAAAAGCATCTTCCTGCTGCCTGTGTCAATAAAAACTCTCAACCAAGATGATTTTCCATTAAAGAGCAATAATTCCAAAGTATTTAAACTGTGCCAGGGTTTTTGTTTGTTTGTTTGTTTTTGTTTTTGCCACTATTAAAAATGTTTATTGCGAGGGCATTTTTGAGAGAAAAAATTTCAAAGGTTCTTGGTGTGAAGTGAAATGAGCACAATACCAAACCCTAACAAGGACTGTATGCCAGAAAAACTTGTAAGTTAGTGACACTTATGAATATTAAAGAACAAACAACAAGAAAATCACCAAGTCAAACAGGGCATCTGGGCTTATGGTCAGAAGTCAGAAAGTTCTACACTCTGCAACTGGACAAATTTGGAGTAATCTTGTGTTAAAGAAAGTGAAGAACCGTGACAAAAGCAAAACTAGGTGACCAAAACTTCCGAAGACAAAGGGCGCGTCTATCTAATCAACCTGATAATCTCCAAGCTGGATGAGCTAATGTCACCTTAGCTCCAAGAGAGGACCACTCCACGCGAACAGAACCAGCACACCTTTGGGCTAGTGCTGTGGAGTGGAAATCAAGAGTCCAAATGTGCCTCCCTCGAGGCACAGGGGTGGAAGCCTCAGCGCTATGAAGCTGTCCGCAGCCACTGCAGCAGGAGTTCGATCCCCAGCCAGCAAGTGACCCTCAGGGCACAGCAGACCCCTTCGGCTTCCCCCTGCTCCCCTCAGCTGTATAGGATGCACCTGTTCTGCTCCCCACTCTTGTCTTAGTCTCAACCCCTACCCCCAACACACACACACCTCTGGCCTACACCCCAGATCTTGTATTCATAAATACCAAAAAAAAAAAAAAAAAAAAAAAAAAA
>NW_004567104.1:73434053-73442738 GCF_000260355.1 Condylura cristata | reverse complement strand
AAAAAAAAAAAGAATACCTTACTTAAAAAAAAAAAAAGTCTTACTGTTGTTCGATGACTCAGAAACAACGTCCTATCAGAGGGAGACACTGCAAACATATTTCCAGTGTTTTCCTTCAAGACATTTGAAAAATTTTAACTTGCGTGGGGTGGTTGCTTAGCTGAAGCCCTCCAAAAGGCAGAACTTTCAGGGCAAGCTGGAGGTGGAGTGTATCCTACTGAACTAGAATCCAGCCCCAAGCTAACTCAGTCCCTGATCAGAGGAGGCAATCTGCTGTTCCCCTTATCTGCCTAGCGGAAGGAAATGGCTAGGGACTAAGAGCATCAGAAAAGAATAAACAGAGGAAGCTACTGTTCCCTAGTGTAACAGGAAAAAAAGAAGGAAAGGAAGCCTCATTAGAGAAAGATAGTATCTTCTCTCTCTCAACCCTTGTCTCTATGATTCTAAAAAATATGAGAAATACATTAAAGAAAAAAATTAGAATCCATGAAAATAGTCAAGTAGGTATCAGACAACAAAAATATCATACTGAAATTAAGAACTTGCTGGTTTTGAAATAAAACATATACAGCAGCAGAAGACTGAATGAGTAAGTTCTAAAAATAGATCAATAGAAATATCCAATATAAAACAGAGGGGAAATGAATGGAAAGAGCAGAATAGGGCATAATACGTGACATACGAGCAGCCTGTTTGGCCACTGTTCTGTTACCTGCGGCTCTGCATTCCTCCTCAAGGTCAGACTGCACTATCACAACCAGTCATAGTGTCAGAGGGCTCCCCAAATCTGCTCCAGAACAGGGGGAGAGGGACACTCCTGAAGCTCCAAAATCCTGCCTGCTCTAAGCGGGTTCTGCCATCCGCCACAAGAAGACAAAACATATATAAAACTTTAATGAAAAGGGACTTTAATACAGTGAATATACAATACGGAACACAAAGAATATAACTTCTAAATCAAACGCCTGAAGTGACCCAGCCCCTCGTGGGCAAAAGTCAACCCAAAAGGGACTGGCCCAAAGCAAGGCCTGAAAGATGCCACAAGACTAAAGCACCTTCTGGCCGGGACCCATGGAAAAGGGTCAGAAATGGCCAGACAAATCTGGAAGGAAAAGAGCAAAATCAAAATCAGTATAAACACGGCCATAGTCACCTCCCTACAGGTCTCTCACCCACATCTGCCTTAGCCAGTCCAGGGCCAGGAAACAAGCACGGTTCATCACATGCTTGCTGCTCCAGGTGGCTTCCTCAGGTCTCCTTCTGGCTCTCCATCCAGCTTCCTTCTTTTCTCTCTTCTCCTTTTTCTCTGCTCAGCTCCACCCTCCTGCCCCTGGGTGGGACAGGGAACCTGGAACTTCCCTTTTTCCTAGGGACCCCCCTGTTACAATAGGAGCCAAACCTTCAAATCAATCAGGAGCAGAAAGCTTGATCACTCTGGGAAGGCTCTGTCACACAAGGCAAGAGCAGGAATGTCCAGGGGACTGATGACCAATGCATAAAGCGTGCTCCTGACTCACACACACAAGATATGACTGGGCACACCCAAGGGCCAATGTGTGACAAGGGACCCCAGAAGCTGATCAGTGGAATGTCTCTTTGATAAGTTAGAACCATGGCTGGAGGGGTCTGGGGTATAGTTTCAAGTACAACACTTAGAACATCAAGCAGATAAGAATTATCTGGTCAGCAAATTCATGTCTCCCCCCCCCCAAAAAAAACTCTAGATGACAAAAACATATTCTTTAGCTTCACCCTTCTTTTTCTCTTTGTTCTCCTACCCCATGTAACTGATGCCGAATGACTATTTTATAAGTAAAAAGGCCAGGATCTTGCTTGGTCCGCAGCAGGCTCCATTTATCAGTGTGGTGCTGCCGACGCAAGAGAACTTAGTCAAAACATCTTAAATGTGTATAACTGGAGAGGAGATAAGGGCAGACTGTTCAAGCAACAGTTGAAGAAGAACCGTAAGAATTTTCTAATCTGATGGAAGACATTAACCCATTGATCCAGAGACTCGGTGACTTACCAGGGGAGTAATTACAAAGGAAACTCCATCAGGACACAGAGTTAAACAGCTGAGGACAAAGAGAAAATCTTTGGCACCTAGAGCTTTTTTCTATCAGCATCTAGAAAAATATGCACATAGCCTTCAGGAGCAATAGTAAAAAGTAAAATCGTAAAAGCCAAAATACAAAAGAATGACATGTTCAAAAGCACTGGGGGGGGGGGGGGAGGGAACTTCTCCAACTAGTAGTTCTATACCCAGCAAAAGTTCCTTCAGCTATGAGCCAATATCAACATTTTTCAGGCAAAAGAAAAAAAGAGCTGAAATAGTTCAACTACAGTGGAAAAGATATACATGAAAAAGATTTTTTTTTTTTTCAGTAAAATAAAATGTTCCAAGATGGAGGCGCAAAACTTCAGGAAGGAGCAAGGAGCATGGCAAAGACAGATCCAAAATGAAACACAGGAGGAAATGAGTGAAAAGAACAGAACGGAGAGGCAAGAATAGTCCCGGTTGGAAGCAAACTAAGAACCGTGTCTTGTGAGCTTTATCACATGCAGAGAGGAAATGACACCAGACATCCCAAAGTGGGGTGGAGCACATGGGCTTAAAGTGTAGCAAAGTTAAAGCATTATTTACTAAAAGGTGAAGACGCCGATTTAAGGTCCACAGTATTAGGTCAGGGTGACCTCAGGCGCCCAGAGCTCCCAGTTTCCTCTCGTTTTCAGGGCCTCTCGGCAAGCTCCAGAAATTGGCTCTTGTGGGTCACTGACGGGATTTTTGCAGCTACAGTCCATTCCCGACAGACTGTGGCCTCCAAGGAAGGAGCCTGGATCTGGGTTATCTGCGCTTCCTTTGCCCTGAAGAGCTCACAGCCCACACAAGCACACAACACACTCCAGCGATGCCTGCTGCCTATGGCCAGGGTCCACGCTAGACCAGCCAGGGGCTCCTTGGCAGTGTGGTCCCTGGGACACGCAGATCACCCCTACCCGCCCCACCCAGCCCAGCCCTGCCCCAGGGCCCTGCTGACCCGGCCACCCAGCCAGGGCCAGACCAGTCCCCCCCACACCCCCCAACCGCCTTCCCTCCCTCCCTCCTTCTCTGTCCCAATGCTGGCCCCTCACTGGAAAGCCACCCCCCCACCCCCACGGGCTTAACCCCTCACCTTACAGGCCACCTCCCCGAGGCCTTTCCTGTTGTCCTTTCCAAACCCCCTCCACCTGCTCCCAGGTCCCTGCCCACTCCTTCTGCTTTCTTTTTTCCTTCCCCACAGCTTCACGCCTAAAGCACACACTACAGCTTCCTGAGTTACTTTGGATCACCTGTGCCCCTCCTGGCTCATGTGAAGCTGCAGGGTGTGTCCCTGCTGTGCTCTCTCCTCTGACTGAGAGTGTTCAGTGAACCCTGATTTTCTGAAGGGGGGTGGAGTGGTTAATCAATGGTTAGTGGCAGAACTGGGGTCCAGGGGTTCCCATCTCCCCCACACACACACCCCCCACTTCGAACAGGCTTTTGAACTGGGAGTGACAGTTCTCTCCCTTAGATTCTGCCTCAAACTTCATAGGCTCCTTGAAGAAGAAAACCTGTATTTCCCCTTTCCTTTCTGTCCCCTCCCCCATAGCTCTGGGCCCCAGTGTCTCCACCTTCACCCCCAAGAAGCCCTGGGCTTCTCTGGCTCTGGGCTAAGGCTGCATTCTCATTTTTGGACCGTTTCCACTGGTTCTTGCACACGGTGTGAGGAGCAGACATAGGCCTGGATGTGTAATAACGGGGATTTATGCAATAGCCCCGTGGAGTTGGGGACAGGGGTCTCTTCATTCACCCCAGCCTGGAGGACGGGTGTCTCCCTCTCTGGCTAGTTCCTTTCCTCCCTTCTGGAATCTGCAGCCTCCCCTCCCCACCTCGCAGAGGGTGGACTGAACGAAGTGTCCTTCCTTTGCGGCTCTGGAATTCTCTATGTATCTCTGCATCTTGGCACCAGTCCTGTGTCATTAGGTTTGTTTGCTGTTCGGGTCTCCAGGCACCTGCACTTAGCTCGCGCCTAACCTTCTCTCTCTAGGACCCACCAGCCACTTCTAGAAGGTCCATTCATTCTCCGGTCCAGTCGCCAGCCCAAAGGACTTGGGGGGGGGCAAAGCCCGTAATGAGAGCGCGGATGGACGGATGGACGTGGAGGTGGTGTGGGCAGAGGGCACTTCTCTCTCTCTCTCTCTCTCTCTCTCTCTCTCTCTCTCTCTCTCAGCCAGCATCCCAGCTTTTCTGGGATTTGCTGCAAGCTTTTCTACAGACGGGTGGGAGAACAAGAGCCGCAAGCTGATCGTGCAGAAGCGCCCAGAACCCGCGCGGCTGGGTCGGCGCGCGTCGCCCGCGACCGGCTGCGGAGCCTGCGCAACCGAGGAGCCTGGAATTTTCCACCGCCAGGCTTGCACAATCGCGTCTCCCCAGCCGAGCGGGGGTGTGTGTCCCCGCGTGGGGACTCGGATTAAATTAGCCAGGGAGCCCTCCTTGGTGGGCTGGGCAGTGTTCTGATGAATGTGGAGCGCGGGGCCAGCGTGCTCGCTGCCCCCGCTCAGCTGAAGCTGTTGAATGCCCCCTTTCTGCACGGAAAATGCCCCGTGAGCTGGGGAAGGTGGAGCGAGACACGAGGATTTGCCTCGCATAGTAAAATTCCCCGGAGAGTCGCCTCCGCGACTCTCACCGCCCCCAACCTCGGTTTGGGAAGGAGCTGAAGCCCGGCCACCCCTCTCCGCCCTGGGCGCGCTCTCCTTGCTGGCTACAGACTAACCACTGTGCACGCAAAGCCATCCCGGATTCTCTTTGGACAGGGACCTTCCCCATCAAGCCAGAACTTCTGCCCCAAATAGGGTTTCCCTACCAGAGACAATCACATGCAGACAGTGAAAGCCACTTAGAATAGGGAGAAGCAGCTCGAGACCTTCTCCACTAAGGGTGCAGCCAGGCAGGAGAACCCACTGCTCAAGCAGAACCCCTTCGTGGAAGTTATGTATGAGCTGGTCTTGCTGATGTAGGATTAAAAATACTCTCTTGTGCTTTCTCCGGAAGTTTCTGGAAGGAGGAAGTGGCTTTCTGTGAGGTATTGTTAAATCTTTCACAAAGGCTAGCTCTGGCCATCGTCTTTGATGGCTGAATGATGTTTTCCCAAGTCAAGGTCCTTAGAATGACAGTGGTCTGCTTTCTGGAGTCCTTGTACTGGCTCTGTGACCTTGGACGATTCCTAATTTCATTGAGCCTCAGGTTCTGTGCTATGAAAATGGTTGCTCTGTAAGTTAGAGAAGTAACAGATAGCTGTTAACAGCTGTTCCATTTCTGGGTCTATGTCCAAAAGAATGGTGAGTCGGTATTCAAAACACTGGTCCACCAATGTCCAGGGCAGCCCTGTCCACCACCAGCAAAGGTGCAGTGACCAGGGCTTGCTCCAGCAGTGGGGACTGGATGGGCAAATTTTAGCCTCACCACATGGTGGAATACTACTCTGCCAGTAAAAAGGAAGGAAGCGCTGAGGCATCCCACGTGGTGAACCCTGAGGACACTTTGCTAAATTAAAGAAGCCAGATACAGTGAGCCTGTTGCAGGCTTCCCTCATCGGCCCGCGTAGCCGTGGCAAGACCGGGAAAGAGACAAGATGACAGGGGTATAGGCTGCTTGATGAGGATGGGGTTTTCTTGGAGGGTGGTGATAAAAATGTTTTGGAACTAAATAGCACCACACACTGTTGTGAATGTACTCAAAATGCTGCTGACGTGTTCACTTTCAAAAGGTTAATTTTATGTTCCATGAATCTCTCCTCAATTTTTAAAAATCATGTTAATGGGATTAATAATCAAAGTAGCTGATTGAGGATTCAATGTGTAGCAAGCTTGAGAACGTAAACCCCTGTGCTTTGAGTCTCTCTACCTCATTCCCCAGAAGGGGTAGTTTTGGGGGGTGTTTTTTTTTCTTTGTTCTTCTTAAAATGTTCTGCTTCCCTGGGCAACAGTTTATGGCGGGGGCTGTCCTGGGGTCTCTGCACTCAGAGGCGTCTGTCCTGCGGGAACAGGGGGCTCTGTGATGTTCATCCAGCCTCAGTGCCAGAATCCGCACTGCAGGCAGAAGAGCCCCCAGAGCACCTCCAAAACCACTGCACCCCCTGAAGGTACCCCCTGAACGGTAGCGAGGGAGGAGATCTTGCTACTGGCCCCGAGGAAACCATCTCCCAGCATGGCAGACTCAACCCCAGCCCAGCCCCACCCCACCTGGCATTAGGGAAGCTCCGGCCAGAGTCAGTTTTGTCACCTAAACCGTGAGTTCAGTGGAAGCTGCCCCCCCCCCGCCCCCCCACCTCCGCCCCCCCAAGCTGCTGACAGAATCAAGGTAATCAGCCACATATGTGTGACGGGACCAGACCACGCTCCCAGGGCTTCAGCCAACATGTGTTGGCTGGTGTTAAGGAAAAGGTAAACAGGGCTAGTAAGACCTGGGGCAGCTTGTCCTGACTGAAGGCCTCTGTGAGCTTTGAAGGCAAACATGGGTGAGCTGTGAGGCTGTATTTTAGGGGATTTATATTTACTTATGCATACAAGAATTGGCGTGTAGGCCTGAGGTGGGGGGGGGTGTTTGAGAGGATTCACCAGAGTGGGGAGCAAGCAGAACAGGCAGGTCACTGAAACACACTGCGGACAGGACTGGAGAGGTATGCTGAGCAGTGGAGGGGAGGATCGAAATCAGGTCCAACTGGCTGATGATAGCTGGGCGGCCAAGACTTTAACCCCTTTGTCCCCCAGAGAGGCCCGGAAGTCTACAGCTATGTAAAGCAAAGTGCTCAGGCACTGCAGGGTGGTGGGAGGGGCAGGGGACAGTGACAGGGAGGGAGAGAGCAGTCCCCTGGGAGGTGGGGATATTCTGAAAATAAGAAAAGCAGGAACTGCCAGATACGGGGGAGACTCAGAAGTGGGGGTGCCACAGAAACTGGGGACTCCTAGCAGTTAAAGGGGAGGGCTGTCCCCCTGCAACAGAACCCTCGGACCATCCAGCTCTCAAGCAGAAGCACCGAGCCCAGAGCGCCTCTCATTGGTGAGCACCCGCAGAGCCCAATCGCAGACCTGAGCCACTGGCTGCGCTCACAACTGAGTTGGGGTGAGCGTGTGCAGGTGAGCCAGAGCCGGCGGCAGGACAGAGCTGTGTGTATAGGACTTTATGGGAATCGGGCACTTGGTGTTTTTTCTGTAATGCCTCAACTTCTGTAATATCAGTCATCATCCCAATCACCTCATCATCCTCCTTCCCTCAGTGTAACTGGAGCCTCCCCTCCCCCCCTCCACCCCCAAGCTAGCCAGCAGGAAAACCCCAGGGTGCCTCAAAAGGAAGCTGTGAGACCTTCCCGCTAACCCCCCCCCAGCTCAGTTCCCGGGGGCTCAGGCCCTTGTGGATGACACTGCAGAGGAAGCAGGTCCCCAGTCCAGAAGGAGGGTGCTGGGCTTGGCCCAGTGACTGTCTTGAGGGCTTCAGAGGCCGAAATCAGGGTGGCTCGATTCTGCAAGCAGCCAGAGCTTCCTGCTCTGTCTCCCATGGCCCTTCCCCAGGCTGATCTCTAGCAGGTAGGCAAGCTTCACACTTCCTTGCCTGGGGTCAGCTGAAGAGTCTCCCCTGTTTTGTAAAAGTTAAATCCCTGGATGAGACTATGCCAAGGGGCTGGGAACAGAGAAGGGAGAATATTCCAGGAGGGAACGGTGCAGGGAAGGACAGTATGAGAGGCGCATTGGGGTGCGGGGGCCAGAAGACCTCGGGGCTCCCACAGCAAGACCCAGAAATCCCCGCACAGCCAAGGCACCGGCCCCAGACTCCTGCCCCCTTGATGCGGCTGAAGCAGCACAGGCCGGAAGGGCCCAGTGCCCAGGTAGTGAGGCGTGGCGGCGGAGGACATCAGGAAGGGGTGGGTGGGAGCCCGCCTTGTCCAGCCTCAGACCTGCGCCAGGTTTGCACACCTGACTGAGCGTGGCGCATTCTACTCTCAGCTAGTTTTACCCTTTGTCATCATTGGTGGGGCGGCTGATCACAAACAATTAGGGTTTCTTTTGTTTGGTGAAGGACGGGTGTGACATTTATAGAGCTTACAATGTCCCCTAGGATCATTCCATGAAAGAGTTTTTAAAACCATTGATACAACTTAAGTACCTTTTCATCCTTGGGAAACCAGAGTACGCATGAGAAAAATCCCACGGATTAGGAGTTGGTCATGGGACTCAGGCTCCCGTGGGACCAGACGGCCTGCAGCCCAGCCCATGGCCATCCTTGGCAGGAGCGTCTGGGAAAGGGTGTGCAGATAGCCAGGTGGGGGCAGGTGAGGCCAGGTGGGGCCAGGTAGGGCCAGGTGGGCTGAGTCCAGCCACGCCTGTTCCCCTAACAACAGGGCCCAAAACAGCGAACTCCAAAACCCAAATGCTCAGCAGCCCGTACCCCACTCTGCAAATCTCCCAGCACCCACAGCCTGGGGACAGCTTCCCCGTTTTTGTCCAGAAGCTCTCAACCTGGCTGTCTTGTTAGAAGCACCTACAGCAGAAGCCTGCGTTGCTGCTTTTATAGTGGTCGTTTGCTGTGCCTGAGCGTGATTCCCTCCAGGGCTGATTCAGAAGTGTAGGGGCTCACACCTCTGCAGCTGCTGTTACCGAGCCACGCCCCCC
>NW_004567104.1:73403371-73433833 GCF_000260355.1 Condylura cristata | reverse complement strand
CCCCCCCCACCCCCGCAATGGATAAAGAAGATGCGGCAGAGACACACGATGGACTCCACTCAACTATGTATCTAAAAAAAAAAAAATGAGCTCTTGCCATCTGCGACATGGCTGGAGGGATGGTGCTGAGGTTTTCCAAAGGCCTGGGTCATATTCTCACATGACTCTGTTTCTTTGATGGGGTAGCGCTAGGCATTGTATTTTTTTATTTTATTTTATTTCGAACCAATATTTTCAAAGGTTACCGAACGTGCCATTGAGTCCTAGGGCTCAATGCCTAGGGATGATCAGGCTGCTGCAGGTACTTCAGGAGAGTGGAGGAAGCCTCCAGAAACAAGGGTAACAACACCCAAGGGAACTAGTCAGACACCCCCAGGACAAGGGGCAACTGGACGTTCTGGAACACGGACGATAGAGCAATTATGCTGAAGTCAGGCTGGGACTCAGATTGGCACTAACCGATCCCAGACAGACTGACGGGGCTTTGGGAGAATGGGAAAGGGGCATATACCTAAGGCACCACTCCAGGGCAGCCCCCTCGGCCCTCCCTGGCCTGGTCCACTGGCCTGGGGTCCCACTTTATTTCTCTTCCCTTTCTCCTTAATAAACTTTTTCTTTCTCTAAACATACCTGCCTCTTCTCGCTTGCCTGAACGAGCGTCAGCGAAGTTCCTGCTTCGAGAAACACGACCTGGGATTCTGTGCTGCCCCTGCAGCCTGGGGTCCATTCCTGGCTGGGAGGCTAGGCCTGGAGACCTGAAATGACGGCATCACAGTCAGACACCTTTGCAGGCCGGGACTAACCCCGGAGGGAACCAGCGAAGGGCCGGCGGTTTCACCCCAACAGGTGGAGGTATCCCCTGGCGTTACCAAGGACTCTGGACTGGCCGGTAAGAGTCTGCAGGGATGGAGCGTGGCCAGGCAGGGTCAGGCCCATCGGACACAGCAGGAGAGGTGTCCAACACCTCTAGGCTTCCGGCAGGGGAGGGCCGTGGCTACAAACCCTGGAACAGGAACCCTGCCTGCCCCTCTGTAGTAGGTAGGTCCGAGCTGCAGTGTTCTGCAGTGACCTAGGTCTGGGGTCAGTGTGGACAGACAGACTCCTCTGCTTGGGTTCTTCCAAGCAGATGCCCCCCACCCCCATTTTCCTCCTCAACTCAGCATATCTTGTCCAGCATGTCTGAGGCACTCTGAAAACAAGCCAGTCTGTGAGCCTAGTGGAAATGGCCGAGAAAACAGCAATTCTTGTTCAAGCCCACCTGTGAGAACTTACTCAACCAGCACTGGAAAATGCAGTGTGTTTCAAAGTGTGTACTTGGTATCCATCAGCAAGAAGCCAGCAAGCCAGAAGGTTGTGGACTGAGACAGAACTTATAAAACTCAGGCTTATCTTTTTAAAATAATGTAATAGTTTATTTTTACATCATTTTGTGCAATTTTCCATCTCAGTTTTAATCCCCGTGGGTTTTCCATCACCAAGTCACCCGTGTGCCATCACCATAGTCCCGTGCACTTCCCTCCCCCCACTGTTTTTGACCCCGTTCCCCACTCCACCCCCACAAAATGTGCCTGGTATATGGCTGTTCACTATTATTATTTTTTCTCACTTGGTCCGTTATACTCCTGCTATGAGTGAAACCATCCGGTATTTTTCCTTTTCTTGCTGGCTTATCTCACTAAGCATGACCCCTTCCAGCTCCATCCATGTTGCTGCAAAAGGCATGTGATTATTTATTATTATTATTATTATTGGTTGCTGAGTAATATTCCATTGTGTACAGGTACCACATCTTTTAAATCCAGTCATCCACTTTTGGGCATTTGGGCTGCTTCCATGTCTTTCCAATTGTAAATAAAGCAGCAATAAACATGGGGGTACAGGTGTCTTTTTGAATCCGCGTTTTTGTGTCTTTGGGTAGATACCTAGGAGTGGGATTGCTGGGTCATAGGGAAGCTCCATGTTTAGCAGTTTGAGGAACCTCCAAACAGTTTTCCATAGTGGTTGTACTAGTTTGCATTCCCACCAGCAGTGCAGGAGAGTTCCTTTTTCTCCACATCCTCGCCAACATTTGTTGTTGCTAGTTGTTTGAAGATGTGCCATTCTCAGTGGGGTGAGGTGGTATCTCCTTGTGGTTTTAATCTGTGTCTCCCTTATTACAAGTGATACTGAACATTTTTTCATGTGCTTGTTGGCCATTTGCATTTCCTGAGGCTTATTTTTTCAATGAGAAATGTTCTTTTCTTTCTTGCCCCTCAAACCAACTAGTTTGCCATGCCATGCCCGAAACCAGACTTTTAAAAATCATATCAGAAGTGGGACAGGAAGGAAGTTTTCAGTCCAAGGAGGAGAAGCTTTCCTGTGGACTTCCCCCCCCTTCCAGAGTCCCACCCTCTTCTTAACCCTGCGGTGGTGGCAGCTTTATGAAACAAAATGTCTCTAAAGTAAAGGAACTGAATAGGACAGAGGACTAGAAGACCTATCAGGAGTCTCGGCGATGGAAGTCGCCTCCACTAACAAAGATAGCGACATTTCCACCGTCACTTGCACCGAAATCATCCTGGCCAGAGAGCCTTGCCTGGTTCAGTACCCAACCCTTCAGGCGGCACTTAACTCTCAAGGACCCTTCCCTGTGCTCACTATGTCCGGGGGGAGCTTCGGAGGCTCTCTTCCTCGCTGCTGTGTGTGTGTGTGTGTGTGTGTGCATTAGCTTTATTTTGTTTTTTTCTTGCCAGACTCACGCTCTCGACTTTATTCACCACGTGGCTGGCTTCTCCTGACAGTGCATCAGGGCCACCACCGTGGAACTCACAGTATGGAACTTGAAGAACAAATAATAACGGCGCTTCCTCTGCAAACTGATTCCCAGAAGAAGGTTTTTCCGTGTGGAAAGGGGACTTGCTACCTTGGACCTAGAGAGGAATGATTCTTTCAAACCACCCTAGTCTTGCCATCGTGGCTGCTCTGTGGTGCCCTGGGGGAGAAGCCCTAAATAAAGAATAAGTGGACCTGGATGGGATCTTAATTTTGAAGTGTGGTGTACTTGTGCATACATTCAAGCACTTGCGCATTTTCTGGTTCTTGTTTTCCCTCATCTGGTAAATAGCAATGACCCAAGGACCTCCAGGTTTGCCTGGTAGAACACACAGGAAACGAAGCATTAGGGCTTCCAGGAAAAAACTGTCATTAGGAAGAATATACATGGGCTTTAATATATGAGTGTGTGTGTGTATGTATATTTATATATAACCCTCTGGTATATATATTCACACACACACACACAGGCAAGCTGGGGACCTGGGAGAGTCAATGATAGTCAGTGATATAGCTCTAGCCCAAGTCCGAGGCCTCAGGACCTTTGCTAAGAACTAGTGCTGAAATTCCAGCCAGAAGGTCTGCAGACTCAAGATCTAGGAAGAGCTGACATTTTAGTTCAAGTCTAAAACCAGAAAGAAAGCCAATGCCCTGGCTCAAACTCAGGGACCGTCCATTCTCTTTATCCTCGTAGGTCTTCAACTGATTGGATAAGGCCCACCCACAGTGGAGAGGGCAATCTGCTCTACTCACAGTACTGATTTAGATGTTGATCTCCTCTCCAAACACCCTCACAGAAACACTCAGAATAATGTTTGACAAGATATCGGGTCACCCCATGGCTCAGCCAAGTTGACACATTCAGTGAGCCACCACTCTGGAGTATGAAGCAGCACTGAGAACTGGAAAAGAAAACCATTGCTGGAGCCCAGCCCCTCAGGGTTACAGTCCAGCTCCATAACTTGTGCACTATTCCTCTTTGGTAAGATGAGGCTGACAAGAGCTAAGCACATGTAGCTATGACACGTAGCAGGTCACCCCCATTCTATTTGTTTTGGGTGCAAAAATTACTTTCCAAAGGTTCTGCCTTCCCTTTCATTTCACGTACATTATTGTTTTAGGCAAAAGAGACTGTTGTCCATAAACATTATAGGAGAAAAAGAGACACATATATCAAGAAAGAAAGAAAGAACAGACCAGCAGGTGACATGGGACTTCCAGGACATTCTTATGCTGAAATCAGACCAGGACCTGGGTTTGGGGGACACCAGAACTACCAGCCCACATCCCTCCCCAGGAGTCTCGGGAGCCCATATTTAGCTGGGAACCTACTGGTCTTCGCAGGGGGTGGACATGCTACATGTGACAGCCATGAGTGTTGCATGATACCGAGTCTGAACACATGTGGACCTGCTGCTGTGATCCACCATAAACACAAAGTCTTTTTCCATGAATAGATCAAGCTGGAAACCTTTCTTTCTCACAGTTCTTTGGCTTTTAGAAGCCTGGTAATGGCTGCAGAAAGCCTCTGATAGTCCAGATGTGAGTGGAGCCAATGGGACACCTCGTTGGCAGTGCTGGCCCCTCTCCCGAAGCTAAGCATGTGGGTGGTATGGACAGCGTCCTCTGGCCACTAACATGACCCAGGAAAAGGGCCGAATGCTCAGAAGAAACCTCGTTGGTACAGCAAGAAATGCATTGGCTGGGCGGAGATGAGACTGCTGGGGGCCAGAAAAAAACAGCTCTCACAGGGTGTGAGATATTTGGGGTTTGGCAAGCAGTTAGGATGCTAACTGCCAAGTCCCACTACCCCCTGGCCCCCTGGTGTATTTCAAAGGAAATTAAATGCACATGTTTCTGATTCGCTGACACTTAGAGCTCATCCAAAGGTACTTTTGCAAGACTGGTTTGGACACAAGAAGCCTAGAGAAACTAATTATTGTTATTTTTCATTTTGAAATGCAGACCTGAATTCTTACATAATAAATGCCATGTCTACAAAGTCAGGGCCAGTTCTGCCTTACTAAAACTTTTACAGCGATAGATCATTTCAATCAACAAGAGAAGACAGCAACTTTACTAGCCCGTTTAGAAATCTGTCTTGAAAATGGCCCCTCTGATCTGGCCAAAGATAGTTCAAAAATATATGCACAGCACAGATAGAGTCTATAGGTTTCCTTATTCCCTCTGGGTCAAAGGGACAAAAAACCCAAATTCGGGCCCTCCCTGGTGGCACAACTTGGGACACAGCACTGCAAGCTAGCACAGCCAGCCACTTCAGTGTGAGTTTGATCACCTCCCTGGAGGTGACCCACAGGGCTCAGCAGACATCTCCTGACCACCTCGTTGATCTGCCTGTTCTGCTCCCCACTCTGTCTCTGGTGAAGCCTCTCACAGCCCCTGTACCTCTGGCCCAGTTGTGTGTGCATTAAAAAAACAAAACTAAACTAAATTCAAAATGGCGTCCATGGCAGATGGAGAAACACTGGTCCATGTCTGTAGGAACATGGTCTCCGGGCAACAGGTAATCACAGCAGTTTTCTGAAGAATGTTCTGAAATTCCCCATAACAAAACAAGACAAGTGCCACCCAAATTCTGCACCAGGCTGTGAATAGTTACATTCAGAAGCCACACAGCTGAGCTGAGTCCAGAGGCTAGGAAAAGAGCCATGCACCTCAAGTCAGCCAAGTGCAGGCCAGCATGTCCTTCTGCCATGGACGGGTGAGGCTGACTCCCTTTCCTGTAAGAGTGAGTTGGGGGAGGGTCCCCAGCGGTCATTTAAAGGGGTGTCAGCCTTGAATTTGCATAAATGCATGATCACACCCTCCCAGTTTGCTCTCTTGTTGTTTACAAACAAACCTTGTTCCCTTGGAAAACCTGGCTGCTTTTGTTTGAGGTCAACAAAGGAAAGAGAATCACATTTGAAAGACTGAGGCTTCTGCACACAAGTGACCTCTCCGAGTCCAGTCACAGGAAAACTGTGGGCCAGAGAGATTGGACTAAGCTCTCTCTTTTGAATCAGGGATTAGCAGTTTCAGTTGCCACCACCCCCACCCACCCACCCGCCCCCCCTAGGGCCGTGGCATGTGACTTCTCCTCAAGGGACCCTCTTGGGGGGCCCCCAGCGCTCTGCCTCCTTCTGACAGAAATGCTGCTTGTTCTCAGCTGCCCCCACGCTGGCCTCTACCAGTGGCTCCCCTGCCCAGTCCAGGGCTGGGTACATGGCATGTGTGCTCTCAAATGTTTGATAAATGAGGAGGCGGTGGCTGGGGAAAGCTCCGGAAGCAGCTTGGCCCCCCTCCCCCCTTGCTGTCTCGGTTTTCTCTGGGCATGTGGACTACAGGCCCAGTCCCTCTCCTCTACACACGCTCCCTTCAGCCACCGTCTTTTCTTTAAATCCAAGTAGCTCTGCTTATCAGCTCCGCTGAGCCGGCCCTTTCTTGGGGAGCCTTTGCTTTCCAGCCCCTCTTGGGGTGTTTCCCCCAGGGATGTGCCCCGTCCCTCTGGCCTGTGCTCACGATGTATATTCCTGGTTAGCTCCTCAAGTACATATTTAGCTCACCTCACTGCCTGCTTTCACCAGGCGGCTGACCCCCCAAGCCCCAGAACCGCGGCGTCCCCTTCCCCAGACCTGGCCCTGAGTGGTCAGTGCTGGGCCCTGCAGCTGGCTGCTGCCTCCAAGACAGTGCACTTCTGTGACGTGTGCAAGAAAGAACAGTGACAGTATTTTCAGGCCCACTGGAACCAGCCCCCACCTGGACCAGTTTGCTAGGGCCTTGTGACAAACTGCCACAGAATAATGGCCTGGCACTAGAATTTGCTGGCTCTGAAGGCCAGAAGCCCCAGGTCAGGCGGGTCCTGGCAAGAGCAGTGAGCAGAGGCTGCCCCAGGCTCCCACCCAGCCTCTGGTGATGGATGGTGCCACGATGCAGCCTATAGCAGCACCCCCAATCACTGCCTCCTCCGTCACGTCTCTGTCTCCTTCCCATGACACCAGGATGAGGGGTCACCCTGAGACATCACCTTCACTTGACCTTCGGCAAAGACCTGAATTTCCAAGTCATATTCACAGGTACTGAGGGTTCAGACTTCAATATCTCCTGGGGGAACATGCTTCAACTCATAACCCCCCTGTTCTGGTAAAGAAACAAGGCAGGCCCTCCCTGGTGGCGCAGCAGGTAAAACAAGGCAGGCCCTCCCTGATGGCACCACAGGTTAAAGCTCCGCGTCATGAAGCTCTCCGAAGCCATTGCAGCCCGAGTTCGATCCCCCGCCAGGGACTGACCCACAGGGCGCGGCAGACCTCTCCTGACCCGCCCGCTGCTCCCCTCAGCAGTGTACTTCATCCATCTGCCTGTTCTGCTCCCCACTCTGTCTCTGGTGAAGCCTCTCGCCGCCCCTGAGCCTCTGGCCTGTACCCCAGTTCTGTATGCACAAATAAATAAATCTTTAAAAATAAAAAAAGAAAGAAAGAAGGCAGCTTAAGACTGACATTGAAATACAGTCCTTACAGCTCCACTCCTTACTCCTGGTAGCCAGCTTCACTGCAGTCAAGTGATGGGAACCTTGGGCCCAGGTGCCCAAGGTCAAAGGTGTGGCTCCGGAAGGTGGCACAGGTGCACGGTGGACTATTACTTGGTGATCAAAAATGATGAATCCTGCCATTCGTGACCACGTGGATGCAACTGGAGGTGATGTTGCTAGGTGAAATAGCTCAGAAGGAGAAAGAGCAGTGGCCGGGCCTCGGATGTGTGGAATATAGAGAAACAAAACAAAGGGTCCACTGAAAGCAAGCCAGCAACAAGCCTAGAAGTCTGCCTGTGCAATTAAGGTTACCAGAGGGGATGGGTGCCTCGGAAGTGGGTGTGGTGGGGGAACACACATCTGAATCATATCCAGGGCTGGAAACCAATGTTAACGTCAATAAAAATTTAAAATAGAGTAAGCATTTCATTTGTGGTCCAAGTACACTTTCTGAGAATGAGCGGGGGCACCACCCACCATTTGCAGGGACGACGGGCAGAAACCAGGACACCGGCCGGCCCCTGTGCAGCGGGGCTCACGGGAGGCCCCAGGAGGCCTGGCTCCTGCCCTCACGTCCCTCTTTGTTTGTGTTTCCAGCGAGTCCAGTCTGTTTTATACACAGTCGCCGCGAGGCCGGGGATTAGCCGTATTCCAGCTATACTTAATTCGCTGTTTCCAATAACCCAATGCAAACCCAATCTCAGCAATTAATTTGGCCAGATCAGATCAGGCCCTCTTACACCTGTTCCCCAGTTTAATTAGGCTCTGATCTCCCCGGGGAGCTGGGGGCACCGGGACCTATTCCCTCAGCCTGAGAGAGGAGGGCGGTGGGCCCTGAGGCTAAGCCATCCCTTCTGTTACAAATTCGCCTGATGACTCTGCTCCCCAGCTAGGCCGGGAGAGGATCCCTCTTTGTGTTCCAGGCTTCCTTTCATCTCCTCCCAAGGGCAGGAAGTGTTCCCGGTGGTGCTTCTTTCTGAGGTAATTGTTGGACGAATGAGCCCAGAAGGCTGCCCACCTAATTAACAGGGCCTGTTATGATTTATCAGGATAATGAGGCCGTGAACAAAGACATCACTATTTTTTCCCCTTCCTGATATTTTGGCCTGTTTTCTTTCCTTTTGGAAGATGACCCAGCGTTAATGAGAAATGAGTTACTTACGGCGAGGATGCGAATAGAGAGATAAATGACATCAGTAATTGCGTCCCGGCTCCTGTCGGTGTACGCAGCCATTTGTCAGGCGATATTATTCAATTAATTAATTCCATTAGGGCTGCCGTATTTCCCCCCGCACCAGCCACTCAACTGTCAGCGATGGTAATCGGGTGTTGCACAGGAGCACAAGAGCCAGTGAGTGCAAGGAAGACCCCGAAGAAGGTCATGAATCACCAACAGCAAACCTAACTAGGTAGAGTCACGTGCTGGGTCTTCCTACCCCCACGTCAGAGCGAACAGAGCGTCAAGTTGGTGCAGCCTCTTACCAGTGTGAGAGCCGTGGCTGGGGAAATACATCTGGGAGCAGGCTCTGCTCTAGCACCGAGGCCCCGCGAGCTCAGCCTGCTCACAGGACCCAGGCCAGGAGGCTAGAAACCGCAGGGCCAAACGAGTCATGGCCAGGATGGCCAGCCGGTGGCCTGTGTGCCTGTGTGCAAAGGTGCCTGGGCAGAAAAGCCACAGGAGCATGCCACGTGGCGCCCCGCAGGGGCTGTGACACCCACGAGTCCTCTAGAGGACACCCAGCCCCCTGGACACTCCCCCCTGGAGGAGTCTCTCTGCTTCAGCTTGCCCTTCTCAGTTCCTTTTATTTCCCCCAAATCCTGTTTATTTAGGCTAAGCAGGCTTGCGTATTTATGTCTGCTCCCAGGGGTGCCGGCCTCTGCTGGCATGCCCAACTCCATTCTGTCTGACTGCTTCTTCCCAGGAAATGACCCAGCCCCAGGGTCAGCGACAGCAGGGTTTCAGGGCAGCACCCCTGAGCCGGTGCGGGCCTGGTGTGCTTGCCCTGGTGTGCTTACCCTGACCCTCCGCTGCACCTCTCGCCTCCCACTGCCCACAGCCCAGGCCCGTTCTGTGGCCACTGAGCTCAGGTCGCAACACAGACCCACCTGGATGCTGTCTGACTCCCCCACTTCCCTCTCCCTTTTGACTCTCGCTCAGGGAACCCCAAACCCTTTCCCTCCCCCACTCCATCTGCCTTCATAGAAAAACAAGGCGAGCACCCAGAGCTCCAGGTGAGAACCACCACAGGAATTAGCATCAGCACTTCCAGGAGAAAAGCCACTTTTCACCACTCCACGAACCCCCGTTTGCCATCAACCCGAGCGCTCCGTGGACCATCACGTGGAGCATAAATAAAATGGGTGTCTGTTCCATCAGAGCTTTCTCTGCTTTGTTCAGTCACTAAATCTGCCAGAGCACTGGGATCGGCTTGCCTCCTCCGTGACACAGCAGTATTTCAGCTGCACTCAGGATTAAATGTGTCCTTGTGCCCGGCCGTGGGAACCTGTCCTCCATTCCCAGGAAAACAGCTCCCATTCCAAACAGCTGACTTCCCAAGTCCACAGCATAATCTCTTTGCATGCTGGGTGGCCGCCTGACAGCTCTATGCCTTCCTCACCTGCCAGCTAATCAAGTCAGCTTGGGTTTCCTGAGCCCTTTCTCCCCACAGGAGGGAGAAATCCACGTCAGGCCCGGAAGCCAGTGGGCCAGGTGAGAAGGCAAAGGCCCAGAGCGGTGCTTCTCGAACTTGCTCAAAATCTCCCATCAGACTTGTCAGAGCAGGTCATCGGAGATCTGGGGGCGGGCCCAAGATATGGCATTTCTGACCTCCCTTGTAGAAAACTTGCCTTCAGGAAAAGACCGTCTTGTCCAGAGGAGCGGAGGGTCAGGAGGGGAAGGGGGAGGGGGAGGCCCTGTCCCTGGCTCTCCTCCCCCTTGGCCTGCCAGCAGGGGCCTCACCCTACAGTCCAGTTTCCTGGGAGTAACCAGCATTCTCACAATTTTCGGGTCAGATCTAACATGGCACAGAACCCTCCCGAAGCCGGGGGTCCTGGATGTCGGGGAGAATGTCTGCAAGTGTGTCCTCTGCTGCCCTCACGGGCTCAGCTGGCTGACAAGACTTGGAGAGCTTCTCATGCTGATGTTCTGGAAGATTCCGATGAAACCCGCTAGCACGGGAACCCAACACTATGCCCCATTTTGTGAGTTCATGGGTTGCAAACGTCTGAGTCCCCATCACTCGGTGTATGAGCTAACCAAGCCCACTGTACCCCCACCTTCAAGCCAGCGTGTGCAGCGAGGGTCTAAGCCATGAGCCCCAGGGAAAGCGGAGCTTGGGACACAGGCTTTGGCAAAGGAAGGTTAGCAGGAGAGCCAGCCCAACCAACAGAGTCCAGGACAGCAGGCCTACAGCAGGGGAGGAAGAGGGGAGACGGTGACGTGGGGAAAAGGTGTTGGGTGTGTTTTCTCTTATCCCCACATGTTATTAATTTCATGTTAGTATTATCTTCAATATTCAATCTATTTAAAGATGTTATCGGATGTGAGGGTGAACACAGCATTCCAAGAGTACATGTCTGAGACCCATTAGACTAAGCCTATAGACCCTTTTTCTAGAAACTTCTACCTTTTCTGTGCCCCAGTGAAATAAGAGACAGAATGAACAGTAAATTCCATAACCACTCCAAGACCACCAGATACAGGGAGGGAGTCAAGGAAAGCTTTATTTTGTGTTAACCCTTTGGTACTTACATTAAATTAAAACATAAGTTGAACTTGATCAGGAGCCAGAGCACTGAGAAGCGCTTGCTTTCGTGGTGCAGCCTCCTGCCTGAAATTCTTGCATCCTGGGCTTTAAAAACACAGGCTATTATTTAACACTTCTACACAAGTAGCTGTCCTTTATTAACGCACGCCAAAAAGAGCCATAATTGTCACTGCCGGTGTTTTTGGTATCACACTAGGTGCTCAGGTCCAGAACCATCGTCTCAGAGACAGAATTTGATGAGAAAAAGCCCATCTTCAGATCCAGTGGAGATGATCATCAAGCAATTTACTGAATTATGAACATGAAGTTCAGCATCTGTGTTGCTAACACCGCGGGTCTTTAACAAATGACCCGTTCAGGGCATGAGCCAAAGACCACATCGCCGTCACAGACAGGCCGTTTGAAACTGCCGGACACTGGAGGCCCTGGGCCTCACACAGCTGACCTGGCGAGGGCCTGCTCACCAAGCAGTGGGGTGCAAGGGCCCCCCAGCTGCGCATGCGTCCCTGACACCACTCAGGGGCTCTGGAATCCTCTGAGCTGAAAGACTGATATATTTACATGTTTCCTTTTGTCCACGTTTTCAAAAACACAGGCGTGCAGAAACTAAAACAAGGAGCCCCCCAAAGACCCACCTCGTTCAGTTATTGCCAATCCTAAATACATTTTAATTTTATCTTTTTTTTTTTTTTAACATTTACACAGGCATCATTTTTGCTCCTAATGACAGAAAACCCTGGAAGATTTTCGTGCCGGTCCCCCCTCGGGGCTGGTGATTTGCTGGCTCTTTGGTTGACTGACCTTTCTCAATCCCCTCTTTATACCGGGGAATGCAAGCCAGTTCCCCTGCTCTCTGGTCATCTCTCATGCTCGCAGCAAATTAAGTGGACTCTGGCTATGATTTCAGCAGTGGTGACATATAATCCCAGTGGTAAGCGCTGGAATTTTCCAAGGCAAGAAGCGGCAGAAAGCGGACAGAGGAAGCATTGCCCCCAGCACGGCTGCACGGCCGAGCTTCTCCCGGTGTGATGCAACCCCGGTTTGGATGAAAAGTGAAAAAAAAAAATTGGACAACGGAGTGATTGTTCTCCCTTCACAAGCAGCTCTCTATTTCGAGCCCCTCCGAGGCTGTGCTGGCCGAGACAGCCCTCCCTGGTCTCCCTCCAGCGAGCAGCGAGTCTCAGAAGGACAGAGGGGGAAGGACCCACTGTCTTCAGAGGAACAACCACGCCAGCAAGCTGCCCACACCTGTCCTCGGGGACCGAGCAGCTGAGCAGGGCGGCGGTACCTGGCCCCCACCTGGCCCCACACCTGGCCCTCCCCTCCACACCTCGCCTCTTCGCGCCCAGGACCCAAAGCCAGCCGCACTGAGCAGCTTCTCGCTTTTGGTCCGACGGCAGCCTGCGACTCTAGAACTGGCCAAGTGACTCGGCAGAGTCCCAGATCTCAGAACAGTGACCGGCTTCTCTAGCGTCCCCAGCCAAGGAGTTCCTGGTTTCTAGACAACAGAAATCCTTTGGGGTGGGAGTCAGGAGACCAGGAAAGGCATGTGGTTATTTTTGCCACACTTTGGAAAGAAAGGGAAAGCTATTTTTGACATCAGCTATTCAGTTCAAGTAACATCAGCCCATAAAGCCTACCTGACTGAAATGGTGACGCTCAACGTGGCTGAGCTATACGACCCTTTGGTGGCTTACTCTACCGCTCCAAACACACACACTCCCTCTCTCTCTCACTATACACATACACACGCTCACATACATGCATGCATACATATCTGAATATGCATACATGCACACACACACGTTTCCTTTATGTGTATACACACACACATACACGTATTTCCTCGCACTCATGAATGAAAGTGTTAGAACTGGTTAAAGACTTAATGCCCATTTCATACGACATCTTCCATCTCGAAAAAATAATAATACATAGAAGCAGCGAGATGGATTGCTTCATTCAGATTATAAAACTTCTAAGACCAGCTGTGCCATTCAATACAATTATATCATGACTGAAAGAACTACGAGGCCTGAAACACGAGGGGGAAACGAAACCTCAGGGGTGGGGGAGGGAGCGGGTCACTGTTCTGAAACCTTACAGGGCATGCGTCATCTGCAGCCCTGCGGGCTGGTGAGGTGAGAGCTCATCTGGACACCCCGACACCACGGCATCACCACACCTGCATCACACAGGACTCCACTGCTCCAAGCAGTGGCCCCGCCATGAGACCTGATGCTAATAGTCGTGAGAGAATTTGCATCCCGATTGAGCTTGTCTTTTAGTTAAAAAGCAGAAAGTCACACTTGGTTCCCTTTTGTTCAGCCAACGTGAGAGAAATCAATCTTTTAAACCAGCTTTTCCCTTCCTGTTTTCCTCTTTTTTAGCAGTCCCCTTCCCCCCTTCCCTCAAGAGTCTCTGGTGGACAACCTCTTCTGTCACCCCCTTATCTTCCTCCAGCCATCGAGGACCCGTCTCCCCACTCCCAGTAGATGCCTTGTCTGGCCCTCACATGATTTTCAGAGCTGTTATTCAATGATGGGGTGCATTAGTAATTACGATTGGAGTCTTATCTAACAAATTAACCACTTGATATGAAAATAGGGGTGATAGAAGGAGAAGAAACAAACGTCATAGTTGCAGGTTTAGCATCACACATCAGTAGACATGAAAACGGTGAGCGATGGAGTTAGGACCTCCACAGGGTGACGGACTGGGTGGGTGAGCCTGGGGCTGGGCTTTTTTCAGGAAATTTCTACACCCCAAAGCCCTTTCATGCTGAATCTTGAGAAATCAGATCATTCTTCAGGCCACCGATGACTCTCAGAGAACAAAATCCAAATGCGGATTTAGTTGGAAGTCAGCAAGATTTCAGGGGGGTCATCCCAAATGGACCACCACCCGGTACTGGCCTCACCACCGGCTTCCACAGACAGCTCATGAAACATGCCTTAGGTGTGGACCTTTCTCCAATGAGAACCTGACAGAATGATTGTTTTCTGCTGATTCTTTGATGCCCAGTTCACCATTTGCCATCTCTGGAATCCAGCTGCATCTTCGTCAATGACACCTTTCTGAAGACTTCGGCTAGATGCCATCACTGCCTTTGCTGTTCCTGCCCTGGCTCAGATGACGCCTCTCAAACTCGCTTTAGTGAAGGTGTATGCATCTGTCAGTTTCACACGCGAGCTTTAGTGCCATTTAGAAATGTCCTCTTTAAAAATTCACTATGATTCAACACCAAAATGACAAGATATTTTGTACAGAAAAGCACAGAAGCCAAATCACAGAAGGGTGTAAATGTGGTATCGGTGAAGAGGGTTCGTCACAGAAAAATGAAATGTGTCCCTTTATGTTGAATCCCAAGAGTCTCTCCCACCGTGGTTATATGTTTAAATCCATACTTTGCTCATTCTTCTTTTGCTTGCCAGATAACCGAGTGCCTCACTGAACACTCTACTGCCCTCAAAACATCGCAGGACAAATCCAAGAAGACCCAATTTCTAGACAGCATGTAGCACTGAGTGGGATTTTCACCTGGGATCTAGTTGGTGAGCTAGGGAGGGGGAAATGCCATTGTCTCTACTGACCTCTATGGGAAACCAAGTCATCGATTTGTCTCTGGCGCTACAGTTTTATTTTTTCAGGAATTTGGTACATGTGAAATGATACAGCAGGTAGGGCTTTTGGGATTAGCTCCTTTCAACATCACACCTTCAAGCTTCATCCAAGTTGTGAGCGCCAATAGTTCACTCCTTTTTATTGCTGAATTGAGTAGTATTCTTGTAGGGTTGTGTCACCATGGACTGGCCTGTTCATCCCCTGGAGGACATTTGGATTGTTTCCTGTTGTTGCTTATGGACAGAGCTGCTATAAACATTCATGGACAGGGTTTGACTGAACAGAAATGACTAAGTCAGAAAAGGGATTGCTGGATTGTGTGCTAAGCGCGTGTCTAGCTTTATAGGAAACCCACGATTACGGGGGTGGAGTGGGGAATGGGAGGCAGAAATGCACTGGACGATGGTGATGGCACATGGGTGATCTGGTGATGGGAAGCCCATGAGGATTACAACTGAGAAGGAAAAAGGCACAAAATTATGTAAAAAGAAACTATTATATTATTTGAATAAATAGAGGTTGACAAAAATAAATAAATAAAAGAAACCCTCGAGTGGCTTTCCAGAGTGTGGTGTGCACTTCCACACTTCCCACTGCCATGGCGAGACCTCCCTCTGCTTTGGCTTGCCAGTCCCCACCAGGCCGTATGCTCAGCACTTTTTATTGTCATGGTTCCACGTTGCCATTCTAATATGCAGTTACACTCCTCAGGATTTAATGTATATTTCTCTGATGGTTAATGATGTTGAAACTCTCCAGCTTTCTTCTGATTAGTGACCTATTTTTCTGTTTTGCCTTTCGTCTTCCTATGTCCTATTTGATAACTGAGGCATCTTTAAAAAATCTGTTCTTCAACCAGTCCTTTAGTTTTTGTGTTTAACCCATTTATACTTAATGTGATTATGTGACGGTTTTAGGTAGAGGTCTACCACCACTGCGCTATTTTTATTCTTCTATTTCTAGTTTCTGTGTTTTCTCTTTTCTTGCTTTCTTTTAGGTTATTCAGTCATGTTATCATTTTCTATTTTACTTTATAAATTACATTTTGGTGTACTTTTTCTCTTTGTCTAATGTTTAAATAGTTGCTTCAGGGGCTAAAATACACAGACCTTTTCATAATCTATGAGTTACCAGTTTAAGTGATCAACTGTCATCACGTAGGTTCCTTCACTCTCACTCTTTTATGTTTTGATTGCTGTGGTGGTTACATGAACAGATATTGAACATCTTAGTAGACAATGCTATAATTTTTGCTTTAACCAATAAACATGTTTTAAAAAACATGAAGAGAAGAATCTATTATATTTTCCCAGGTATTTACCATTTCTAGTGCTCTTCCTTCATTTTGATGTTCAGGTATTTACCATTTCTAGTGCTCTTCCTTCATTTTGATGTTCCAACTTTCTGGTTTCATTGCCCCCGTCTGAAGAAATATCTTTAGCAATAAAACTGTGAAAACGGGGGCCCTCCCTCATGGCACAGCAGGTTAGGATGCAGGTCCGCAAGCAAGCCGCAGCCACTTCAGTGCAAGTTCTGATCCCCGCCCTGGAGGCGATCCACAGGGCGCGGCAGACCTCTCCTGACCCGCCCGCTGCTCCCCTCGGCAGTGTGCTTTGTCTATCTGCCTGTTCTGCTCCCCACTCTGTCTCTGGTGAATCCTCTCACCCTCCGCATCTCTGGCCTGTACCCCAGTTCTGTATGAATAAATAAATCTAAAAAAAAAAAAAAAAAAAAAAAAAACCTGACAATGGAGTCTTAGTTTTCCTTCAACTGAGAAAGTCTTTTCTCTGGATGTAGAATTGGGGATTGATGTTATTTTAAAATGTTCTTTCAAATGCTCCTTTTTCCTTCTGGAAAATTTGTTGTTATTTAAATCATGTTCCCTATAAGTAACATGTCTGTTTTCTCTGACAGCTAATTTTTTTTCTTTAGTTTCTTCTAGTTTCCTTTTTTTCCTTTAGTTTGATAATGACATGTCTGGGGATGAATTTCTTATCTTGTTCAGGATTTTCTAAAGAGTTCTTCAACCTACGGGGTTTTCTGTTTCCCAAATTTGACAAGTCTCCTGCCATTATTTGTTTGTTTGTTTGTTTGTTTTGCATAACATTTTTCCTTTCTAGAACTCCTATGACAAAATCATTTTGGGGTGTTTTCTCACAGGTTCATGAAATTTTGGTCTTTTAAGTTTGCAGGGGCTTTAGGGTCCCTTTTATTAGATTTCTTCTAGTGATCTGTGTTGAGATTTACTGACTCCTGTTACAGAGCCCACGCAGTGAGGTTTTTAGTCTGCTGACAATATTTATTCATAATAAAGTTTCCTTTTGGTTATTCTTTGTATCTTCTATTTCTCCTGTGAGACTAACTTTTCATTCCTTTCAAGAATACTTGCCTGTTCATGCTGGGCATTTTTATAATAGTTGCTATTATAAATTTAGTGTCTACGCTTTCATCTGTGCTAGTAGTCTTGTCCCATATAAGCTGAGATTTCCTCAACTTGTCGCAAGTACCGAATGATTTTTTTTTTTCAAGATTTATTTGTTTATACAGAATTGGGGTACAGGTCAGAGGCTCAGGGGCGGCGAGAAGCTTCACCAGAGACAGAGTGGGGAGCAGAACAGGCAGATCTAGGAAGTACACTGCTGAGGGGAGCAGCAGGCAGGCCAGGAGAGGTCTGCCAGCCATGTGGTCACCTCTGGGGCAGGCGGGAATTGAACTCAGGCAGAAGTGGCTTTAGCTTCTCAGTGCTGTGCTTCAACCCGCTGCACCACCAGGGAGGGCCGTACCGAATGATTTTTAATGGTATCTGAGACATTCTGATGATTATGTCACAAGACTCTACTGCTGTCTAACTTCTAAGGAGAGTGTTGACTTTATTTTTTTAAGATTTATTTATTTGTGCATACAGAACTGGGGTACAGGCCAGAGACTCAGGGGGGGTGAAAGACTTCACCAGAGACAGAGTGGGGAGCAGAACAGGCAGATGGATGAAGTACACTGCTGAGGGGAGCAGCGGGCGGGTCAGGAGAGGTCTGCCGTGCCATGTGGTCACCTACGGGGCAGGCGGGGATCGAACTCATGCGGAAGGGGTTTCAGCTTCTTAGTGCTGTGCTGCGCCACCAGGGAGGGCCTGACTTTTTTTTTTTTTTTTTAAGCAGAGAATCTACCAGATCGAGTTCAGGCCACAAGTTCCAACCAGTGTTCTATGGATTGTGATTCTAATAGATGTGCTGCTCCCCAGGACTTCCTTTCTTGTCCCTATGCATGCTGTCCAGAGGCCAGTCAGGAATCTGGGCAGTGAGCTATTTTCTGGTCCAGTTCTCAGAGCCTACGCCATGCTGCTGAGGGCCAGGTCTCTTCCCCCTAAGTTCATAAACAACATTACTGGCTTTCTCTGGCTCTTCCTTCTCTCTGGTACTGTCCAGTTCACAGGGAGGGGCTCGGCATTTTGTTTCTCTTACCAGAAAGTTGGGCATACTGTACCTGCCCTTCTACCACTTCCCACAACTGCATCTGTGATCAGGGACAAGTAGGAGGAGGACAGAGAGAGAAAAATCTTTGGCGGTTTGCCCCGCACTCTGGGGACCACAGTCCCTCTGCTCAGAGGGAAGATTCTCCTCTTTCAGCCTTAGGTTCCTGTCGGCTCTCATGCTGGGGTTGAGGACTAAGGAATGATGGGTAGAGAAAATTGGAAAACAACAACAAAACAGGGCATTTCTCTACCACTTCTAAGTACAGGGGAACTTCTCTTGGGGCTTTCTTAGCTGGCACTAATCACTATTTCTGGGTTTCAGCCTGTGCTAAATCCATGCTAAGTGGCTTTGGAGGCGAAAAGGGTTAACACACTGCCAGTTCAAGAGGATTTCAGGTTTTGTCTGATTCACCAGACTGCCAGCTGCCATTTGCTTCGTTGAGCCTGCAGGTAGCTATTCTGTGCATTCTGTGCACCTGCCATAGTATCAGTCACTGGGAGACATGGTGGGATGTGTTTATTCCATCTTGCCCTGAACCAGAAACCATCGTGTTTCATTTCATGCATTTTAAACCATGATTCTGAGATAAGATCCATAGACCTCGTAAGGTTCCAAAGATGTCCCTCACACAGATGGGAACTTCACAGGGACAAACACACATATCAGCAGCCACTTGTAAATCAGCTTTAGATGTGCACAGGAGTCGAGGTTAGAACTCTGGGTACTCTTGGGAAATAAGCCCAGGGGAGTTCTGGATCAGGAAGAATCCCCACTGAGCAGGGGAGGAAGAGTGCTCTCAGCAGGCAAAAAGTCATTCTCATGAGCCAGAAAAGAAACCAGACTGTGGATCACAGCAAGTAGCTCAGAACAGCCACGACAGGGCAATGGCCCTAGCTAGTCAAGAGGCCACGAAAGAAGAGAATCCTAATATTGTATTAGACAGCATGTGCGAACTATCAATTAAATGAAATTGAAGTCCACTAAGCGCTGTCATCTCAGTGATAACTACCCTGGAATCCAATTCCAGGTCTCCATCTCCATTCTATACATAGACTATTCTACAGGTACTTAACTTTTGAATAAGGAGTTCATTTATTTTGTATGCTTAGTAACAAACTTTGTTGCGGATATATAAGCAGTTAGGTAGCCATTTTAAATAGCTATTTCAAAGATCAAAAATTCATTGAGAAGACAGAAAGCAAACTGCAAAAATGAATGTAGAATAATAAAGTGTAGCCAAAGGAGGAAATTTTAACTTGATCTTTTCATTACTGTAAACTAGAAGAGCATCCACAAATAACCGAATAATCACCAGGATGCATTTCTCTGTGCTTTTTGAAAAATTCAAATTTGTCAGAGCTTGGGGCAGAATGTGGAAACAAATATGCTGGGAACAAAGAAAGTGTGCTAAGAGAAAAGGAACTTAGTCCCCAAGGCAAGTAAATCCGGCAATAATAGATCCAAACCCCCACAAACATGCACAGACCTGTTGTGAGAAACCCAGTGGCTTTATTTGCCTCTGGGTTGAATCTGACTTCAAGCATGTGATTCATTTTCTCACCAGGCATAGAGAGATATGTGGGAAAAAGCACAGAAAGGACCCTGGCTTCACACCACTGTACAGCTGCTCACACAAATAAGGACAAGCTAAGGATAAAATAGATAATAAAACAAAAGCTCGTTCAATAGACCACAAGAAAGTACTTGGTGTCATCTCATGCAATACACTTGCTTGAAAATCAAAATGAGTAAAGAGAATAGATTGGGGAATTTGAGCATTCAACTACCCTTTATTGAGCACCTACTGTATACCAGGTCTCCACTAGGCTTCAGTTGTAGACTGAACTATGTCCCCAAAATTTATATGTTGGGGTCATAATCTTTAATACCTCAGAATGTGAACAGAAGTGGAACTAGGACCCTTTGGAAGTAATTAAAATAGGGCCACTAGGATAACCCCAATCCTATCCGACTGGTGTACTTAAAAGAAGAGGAAATCTGGACACACGGATGACAGGGATGAGCACAGACAGAGGAGAGACCACCTGAGAACACAGTGAGAAGGAACCACCTGCAAGCCCAGGGGCGAGAGGGCCTCCTGAAAGCCAAACCTGCTGTCCACCGAGTCCTGGAATTTCAGCTTCCAGAATTGTGAGAATAAATGTCTGTGGCTTAAGTCTCCCCATTTATGGTACTTTGTCATGGCCGCCCAAGCTGACTACACGGATGGGACATGAGCACAGACCTCAGGCTCAAGAGGATGCCGGCCAGGCCACGTGGCAGGCGATGAGCAAGCCGGTGAGCTATAAGCCGAGCATGGGGAAGAGGAAGTGATTCTAGGAAAAACCCAACAGGGATAAACTCAACTTCCAAACTGTCCACACTGCTTCTCCCCCCAGAAACTGCATTCATCCTCGGTTCAGTCAATCTGGAAACACCATGTGGGATCCGCCTTGAAGTCCGAGGCTGCCTCTCATCAAGGTACTCTCCCATGAAGGGATTTTGGAGCCTGTTGTGTTTAGACATAAACCGTCTCCATGTAATTACTATAAACAGCACAGTGTTCAATGGTTTATATCTGTCCGACAGGCTTAAACCCTCTCATGATATCAGTAAACAAGCTGATATGAATGATCAAATCTGATTGATTTCAAAGAGAAAAAAATCAGTAAGATAAAAATTATGAAGAAACAATATGAGCTAGTGAGTAGAGGCTCTAGAATAATACAGGCTGAGAGATTATTGAGTATTAGGAGTTTCAGGAAAAGAAAGCGGAAACGATATAAAGAAGCAAATATCAAAGTCAATGGCCTTAAGTGAATAAAGATGAATTTGGGAACCAGAATATAAATTCTAAGTACCAAGCAAGATTAATCACAATAATGAATCATACCTGGACATAACCAGGCAAAATGTCCAAAATCCAGCTAGCAAAGGTTGAGAATAATTTGCAAAGGGAAGACCATTCAAATAGCACCATATACCTCCCTGGAAATGCAGGGAGGTCACTAAGCCAGTGGACCAAGACTTAAGATTTTTGAGAGATACTTCTCTGCTTCCTGCCCAATGTCGTGCATAGGTGAAGCCAAGGAAAGACTCGTAGAGACTTCTAAGGACTTAAATAAGTATACTACCTATGTTCCTTTTATTTTTATTTTTAAGAAAAGACACACTAGTCTGCAATGAGGAACATCAAATCAGAAAAAAATCGATATATGAAGGAAACTCAAATTACCACTGAAGATGGACAAAATGAGTAGGAAGAATTAAAACACACGCACACACATACAAATACACAATAAAATCTTAATATACATTAAGATTATATATACACACATATGTATATATACACATATACATACACAGATACATAATACATATATGTATATATATACATAGGGCAAGAAGAATTTTTATGCCAATTCAAAAGAGCAGTGAAACCAAGAGCTGGTTTTTCAAGAATATTAACAAAATGGATAAACCATTAGCTAGACTCTCAAAGAAAAGAGAGAAAATTCAAATAAATAGAGAAACAAAAAAAAATTACAACAAATACTACAGAAATACAAAAGATCATAAGCACGATGAACAATTATATAGCAACAAACTGGAAAATGTAGAAGAAATGAACAAACTATTAGAAATATATAGCATTCCAAGATTGAATCACAAAGAAATAGAAACAAAACTAGTAGATGTATAATGGGTAAGGAAATTGAAATACTAGTCAAAGTCTCCCAAAAAATAAAGGTCCAGGACCAGGTAGGCCTTTAAGAAAGAATTAATATCTCCCCTTCTCAAACGCTTCCCAAAAAATTGAAAAGCAGGATAACTTCCAAATGTATTTATGAGGCAAACATTGCCCTAATTCCAAAACCAGACAGGGACATCACCAAAAAAAGAAAACTGTAGGCCAGTATCTTTGATGAACATAGATGCAAATTTCCTCAAAATGGATACTAACAAATAGATAAAAGGACAATCCTACCCAAAGCAATATATAGATTTAATGCAATTCTTATCAAGATTCCAATGGCAATTCTTAAAAATAAATAAATAAATAAATTCATATGGAACTACTAAAGACCCTGAGTAGCCATAGCAATCCTGATTTTAAAAAAAAGATGGAGGGGGGCTCTCCCTGGTGGCACAACAGGTTAAAGTACCACATTATGAAGCTCTCCAAAGCCACTGTAGCACGAGTTCGATCCCCCACCAGGGAACTGACCTACATGGAACGGCAGACCTCTTCTGACCTGCCCACTGCAGTGTCTTTCAGTACATCTGCCTGTTCTGCTTGCCATTCTGTCTCTGGTGAATCTTCTCACCCACCAACCTCTGGTCTGTACCCTAGTTCTACAAGCATAAATAAATCTTTTTTAAAAAAGAAGAGGCAGAAGGAGAAGAGTGGAGGCATCACACGCCCAGACTTTAAACTATACTACAAAGCTATAATAATCAAAATAGGTTGGCACTAAAACAGACTAACTGATGGAACAGTCGAGAGCCCAGAAGCACATCTGCAAATCTATGGGCAAAACGCCAAGAATATGCAGTGGAGAAAAGAGAGTCTCCTTAGCAAATGATGTTGGAAAACTGTACAGGCACAGGCAAAAAAAAAAAAAAAAGAAGAAAAAGAAAAAAAATTACATCAACATTGCATAGCTTGCACAAAAAATTAACTCAAAGCAGATTAAAGACATGAATGAAAGGGTCATACACAACAAAACCAAAATCAAACCCTAGAAACCTATGCAATTGAGGGTCTAAGAAGGGAAGGGGGAGGAGGTACACTAGGCTATGGGTGCCTTGGTGGTGGGTGTGGTTTGGGACATGCATCAGAGGTAGAGGTGTGATCCTCTACCTCTGAATCCCATACAGTGTTGTAAGCCAATGTTACCTCAATAAAAATTAAAAATGCTAGAACAATAAATTCATCAATATGTTAAAAGATACAACATGGCTGTTTATTGCTGCTTTCATGGAATCAACCCAAATGCCCAAAAGTAGATGACTGGATTAAAAAGATGTGGTACATATATACACACTGAAATATTACTCAGCAGTCAAAAAAGATAAAACTCATGCCTTTTGCAGCAACATGGGTGGAGCTGGAAGGGATCATGCTCTGTGAAATAAGCCAGAAAGAAAAGGAAAAATACCAGATGGCTTTACTCATAGCAGGAGTATAAAGGACCAGGGAAAATAATAATAATGATGAACAATTATATACCAGAGACATTTTTCAAGGGTGGAGTAGGGAATGGGATCAAAAATGGGGGAAAGGGAAGTGCACTGGACTACAGTGATGGCACACGGGTGATCTGGTGATGGGAAGCCCACGGGGATTACAACTGAGATAGAAAAAGGCACAAAATGATGTAAAAATAAACTATTATCATTTGTTTTAATTAAAAAAAAACACAATATGGTCAAGTAGGACTTATCGCAAGGATGCAAAGCCAACCCACATACACACTCAATTACCATGTGACATCACATCAACAAGATGATGTCATTGAAATCCATATCAAAATCCCAACAGCATTCTTCACAAAAATAGAAAAAAAAGCTACAATGTTTATTTAGAATTACAAGTAACCCCAAATAGACAAAACAATCTCAAGAAAAAAGAACAAAAATGCCTTCAAATTATACCCCAAAGTGATAGTAATCAAAGCAGCATAGTATTGGAATAAAAACAGACATGCAGATCACTGGAACAGAACTAAAAGTTCAAAAATAACCCTACACATGTATGAACAAGTAATTGATGACTCAGGAGTCAAAATAAGAGCATCCAATGGACCAAGTCTCATCAGTATATGGTGTTAGGAACAATCTGTATGCAGAAGACATGATAGACAACCACAATCAAAAGAATGAAACTAGACTATTCTGAACACTATATCCAAAAATTAATCCAAAATGGATTAAATGGGGGCCTCCCTGGTGACTCAGTGGGTTAAGCCGCAGCACTGTGAAGCTATTCACAGCATGAGTTCGATTCCTTGCCCAGGTAGTAACCCGCATGGCACAGCAGACCTCTCCTGTCCCGCCAACGTTCTCCCCTCAGCAGTGTGTTTCAGTAGATCACCCTCCACTTTGCTTCTCACCCTGTCTCTAGTGAATTCTCTTCCCCCCCTGCACCTCTGGCCTATACCTCAGTTCTTGTACACACAAATAAATAAAAATACTCTTCGCAAAACCCCCAAATGTGAAGCTACTGACTCAGGTAAAGTCATGGAGTAAAGAATGACTAAGAGGAGGTTGCATTTTTCCCCACACAGCAATGGCATGTTCCTCTGTGCTTCCCCTACAAGAAGCAAAAGTCAGGACAGCAGAGTCACAAAATTAAACATGCCACAGTGGAAAAAACCCAGTTCTACTATAAATAAGCTTTCTTACCCCATCCGAGAAAGAAAACGGAACTGGACCGTATGTGCCTCTTCCCTTTTCAAACCTAACGATAATCAAAAGCAGACGGGCTCAAACCAGAGATAAAAGCAGAGTTTGCAGCTGTGGCGGGGGCCCTGAACCCTCCCAGGCCCCCACACTGAGTGGACAGGAGGCTTCGCTTGCCTTGGGGGATGCCTCAAGCTTCAGCCCCCCGAGTGACTCCTGAACTCTACTTTGGGGGCCAGCAGCCTGGGGCCCATCCCGAGATTGGCACCAGAGGCCAGACGGGCCACCCCAGGGTGGTAGGTGGGCAGAGGAGTTTAAGCACCCCCATATGGAGGTGCAGCCCCACAGATGCCAGGCTGCGACCTGCACGTGTCTTTCCAGGGCGCTGGGGGCCCAGCACATCCTCAACTTTCCCTGTGGCGCCCTCATGGCAGAGGCTGTTTTTCGAGACAGTCCTAGGACTAAGCCAGCCCACAGAGGTTGGTGTGTGGGGTTACCTGTCTCGGGCCTCGGGCCTGAGCAGGCAGCGACCTCACTGTGCTGTGGTACCACCTGAACGCACTTTAATGCTTGGGCCTCTGCTCACACCTGCCATGCTGGGACCTGCTGGCTCGACGCTGGCCCCTGGCACCAGTGCTCCTTCTGGCCATCTCCAGCCTTCTACAGCTCCTGCACCCCCACCCACCCTTATCCCAGTCTCTCGCCATCCACAGCCCTCCCAGCCCCCCGAGTGACTCCTGAACTCTACTTTGGGGGCCAGCAGCCTGGGGCCCATCCTGAGATTGGCACCCGAGGCCAGACGGGCCACCCCAGGGTGGCAGGTGGGCAGAGGAGTTTAATCACCCCATATGGAGGTGCAGCCCCACGGATGCCAGGCTGCGACCTGCCCATGGTTGGGCTCTGGCTCCCCTGTGCACCTTGGGTCCCACCAGGCACTAGGGAGCAGGAGCTGCTTTGCCAGCCCTGGGCAGGGAGGAGGACAACTCCCCCCAGGGGCCCTCTGCTCCAGGGAGCTCAGGCCTCCTGTGGCCACCCTCCCCCCCCAATAAAAATTAGACTCAGCTCTCCTCAGACTCAGCTCTCCCCGGGCCTCTGCCTCTGAAATCTGACTCCACAGTGTGCTACCTGGATCCGTCCAGGGCTCCCATCTCGTCCTCATCTATCACCCAAGGGGCATGCTGGCCCTCACCCCAATCCTATGGAACTTGCTCTCCGCCTGCTGTCCCGGTTGGAAGAAACTCCAGTTACCCGCCGTTCACTGAGGGGCTGGCTACTTATCGCAGCTTCCGTGAGAGCTGGAGTCCTTCTCCTGCAGGGAATGTCATGTCTGAAAGTCTTCACCCTAATGCTACCTTTCCTCTCTCCTGTCAAAGGCTAATTTTCCAAAAGTTAAACCCATGAACAGGCATGAAAAATATAAAAGGAACTGGAATCCAAAGTTTAAGTCATCAAAGATGGTTTAAAGAGTATCTGCAGAATTTGCTGGCACTTAAAACACAGTGGAAGGTTAACGTGACTGCAGGGTTAATGTCCTCGCTGGGGGCAAGAGCGTCACCTCTTTACCATCCTCGCTGAGGGACAGAAGTCAGCCTGTTCACAGTGACATCTGTGTCTGGCGCACTGACAGGAGAGCCCCTTGCAAACAGCCTGTTTCTAAATGTGGGCTGTTTTTTCTTGACAAACCTCTGAGAGAGAAAATCCTAAACTCTTTATCTCAAAATCTCCATACGGACCCTCCCTGGATGGGAGAAAGGAAGAAAATCATAAAGGTGCATCTCATGGCCCAAGGGGCTCTGGACCCAAGGTGCTCGTCACCTGGAACATCCAGGCTGGAGGGACAGTGCCTGGCAGCTCGCCCGTCTCCGGCACAGCCCCGCGAGGACAGACAGTCCGAGTTCTGGCCTCATCCATAGCGCGAGATTAAACTCCCCGCTGGCACGCTGGGGCTGCGGGAGTCTGCCTGCCTCTGCTGGGGTGCATGGTGGTGCCTGCAGTCCGTCCTCCCGGCCTGAGCAGGCCTGGCCTGGCGCTCAGTCCCTGCCCCAAAAGGATGTGCTCTTCAAGCTCTCGCTTCATCCAGCGAAGGTCACCTCATCTCTGGCCTCTGCCCAACTTGTCTGTATCTTCACCTAAAACCCTTCACCAGCTTTTTTTTTTTTTTTTTAAAGATTTATTTGTGCATACAGAACTGTGGTACAAGCCAGAGGTGCGGGGGTGAGAGGATTCACTGGAGACAGGCAGATGGACGAAGTACACTGCTGAGGGGAGCAGCGGGAGGGTCAGGAGAGGTCTGCCGCGCCATGTGGTCACCTCCGGGGCAGGCGGGGATCGAACTCATGCGGAGGTGGCTTTAGCTTCTTAGTGCAGCGCTTTAACCCGCTGAGCCACCAGGCAGGGCCCCCCAGCTTACATTTTTTAAGCTAAATAATAGGGCTCTTTTGGGTCTCTCCTCACGCCTAGAGGTGCGTCATGAAGAACCCCCCCCACCCTCGGAGACTCGCACAGCGCCCACTAACGCCCTGGCTAGGCCGGTGCCATACACACCGCAGGCTTCAGATTCACCCGTTGCTTCGCTCCCTTGGCCTTCGTTGTTACTGGACATAATGTAGCACCGTTGTTTCACATCACACTGGTAATCTGCAAGGGAGAGGCTTTCTCCTCTCTGGTGTGATCATCTCGGCTTCACGCCCCCGAGGCACCAGAGTCCTCCCCACCCTCCCCTGGAAATAGTTCAATTATGTTCTTCAGCACAAGGTCATTGTTTCTTTAAAACTAGACAGGGTCAGAAAGGGGGGAACCCCTAAAGCCATCTGACAGAACTGCGTTCGCCCAGCACCTCACCCAGCCACCCCCAAGCGCCCCCCCATCCTCCAGGTCCCAGCTTAGACCATCGCCATCTTACAGCCCCCTGCAGGGTGATGCCCAGGCTTTTATGCGGCTCTCACCCACGGCCTCGGGTCCAGGGGGGCGCGTGGACCCGTGGGCAGGGCGGTGGGCACCGGGAGCAGCTGTGGGCACCCGCAAGTGGGCTCGCGCCCGGGCCTGGAGGCTGCAGTGGCCGGGAAGTTACAGAGGGCGCAGGGGAGAAAGGAGACACTGGACGGGCCGGAAGCCGGCAGCCACACCCACGCCACACCCACCAGCAGGCCCAGTCTCAGAGCGAGTCCCAACAGCATTCAGATGAGGTCCGGAGGCAAATAAAAGCCCGGACACTGGCTAGTTACCCTGAACTCCTGCGGGGGGAGGGGAGGCATGATGCACCCCAAGGTGCATGATACTCTCCTGCGGGTGGAGCCGGCCTGGGGCAGGCGTGGAGCCTCCACGGCTCCCTGGGTCCTCTTCGAGCCCACCCAGGCTTGCACCAGCCTTCCGGGGCACTCTGGGTCTCAGGGTGGGTTACCAGGCTGCAGCGGTCAGGGCCAAGGTCAGGCCCCGGAGGGCGCAGGACTCCATGGCGGGACTGGCCGGCTCCAGGGCCGCCGCACCCACCTCGTGCACACTGCACAGGAGGAACGGGGTTCTCTGCTCCTCAGCCCTGCTCAGGGCGCCCCACGCAGGCGCCCACCTGCTAGCGGAACTCCCGCTGCGTTGTCCCAATTCCCCTCCACACTGTGTGTCATTTCTTTTTACTATTAGCTTTGCAAAACTGGTTGCTTTTTTGGGTGCAAATATATTTTATTTGCATAAGAATTTCAAGAGTCTAAAAGACTACAAGGTACCGTCTAACTGCCATGGACTCTCACCCGGAGGGGCCTATTTTCTCAGCAGTTGCTTCTTCAAGCTGGTCAAGTGAATCCATCCACGACCTATATCAAGAGTCTCCTATTTTCAATTTGTTTAGGGGAGGTTCCATTTTTTATTTTACGCTAGGAGATGGGTGAACACCCTGGTGCCTTAACGCTGCGTAAAGGCCGACAGGGCGTGCTTTCCTTACATGGTCTTGCTACCCAGTGCCAACTCCCACTTGTGAGCTTGTGACTTTTAAGTCGATGGGTATTTCATTGTGGTTTTCCTCAGTGATCTTCACCCAGTTTCTGACCGAACTGTTCTCCCCCCCAGGGCCCCGGAGGCCCAGGCTGTCACGGCCTGGCCACCTTAACCTGAGATGGCTCAGCTTCTCCTGGAAAATTCCTCTTCGTCAAGCTGCACTCCTGTGCCCACCGCACTGCTCACGACAGCCCTGCGGTGTTGCAACCTAAGCGCCCGACAACAGAGGCGTGGGCAAAGGTGTGGTCTCCGCACCGTGGGGCACGACTCGCCATCAGTAAAGATACACTCGGCGGTGCGTAGCATCACGGATGCGCTGGAAGCTGTGATGCTCGGAAACAAGCCAGAGGAGAAACGCCGACGGCGATGCTTGTCTGTGGAAGATAGAGGAGTCAGAGGGACGAGACAAGCGCTTAGACCCGCCCTTGAGAGCGGAGCACAGAGCCGAGGAGGGTGAGAACAGGGTGTGGGAAGCTCCGTGGACAATGGAGGGTGCCCCGGTGGTGGGAGAGCTGCAGGGGCAGCGTGAGGGGATACGTAACTGTATGCGTGTGTGCGCATGGAATATGTCTTTCTCTCTCTCACACACACACACACACACACACCACGTCAACTTACTAACCAGGATATAAAACAGCGCTACTTCAATTAAGAAAAGAAACCCCTGTTTATCCAAGCAGCCAGATCAAATTCGCACCCAAGGGCCTTAGAGTCCACCTGGAGGAAAACGGACAATATAAACTGAATAAAACCCACATCCTTTGGCAGAACAGTGCCATATACACCACAGCAGGGGAAGGAGGGGAGACAGGCTGCATTTCTGAGGGAGATGACAGAGCTCCCCCCCCAAGGATGTGATGCTTCACCGGCCCTAAGGGCAAGGGGTGCCCCCACCCCCCACCGCCAGGCTCCAGGCTCCGCTCTGCATTCGCTCCAGCGTGAGGTGCCGCCCTGGGGCTCCCGGCCTTCCTCCCGCACCTGCGCTTGCCCCCACCTGCCCCGCCCGGGATGACAACCGGGGCTCACCTGCTGCCTTGCCAAGCCCCCCTCGGAGGCCCTCTCTGTGCCCTCGCAGCGGAGGCCCAGCTCCGCACAGGAGGGCGGGTGAGAGGATGAGGGGGGCTGGGGCTGGGGGCCAGGCGCGGAGCTGAGGGCCCCCATACACACACCCAATGCTGGAGGCTTGGGTGCCAGAAGAAACGAAACAGCTCCCCAGGCTTTCGGCCGCACGTATTCCTCTGGTCAGAAGTGGCCCCTGCGGCACGTGACCGCATGCCTTCACTTTTCGTGGTGACACCGTCCCGGGCAATTCTGACAAACTGCTCTTGCAAGTGGCGTTCGTTTATTTAGGGGAAAAGTCCCCACTGACCCAGGATGACACGAATGGGCCCAATCTGGGCAGCCCCCCGCCCCCTCACTGTGGCAAAGCGGAGGCAGCAGGACTCAACCAGCCCTGGAAAACCACCAGCCCCCGGGGCCCACTTTACAAAGGTCAGACCGCCAGGCCGGTCGCTGAGCCTCTGGTGCTCAAGAGAGAACTCCAGAGGCGGAGTCCGGGTCCTCTACTTCCTCCTCTTGGTGGAATACAGTTTTTCTTCAAGTGGCACCGGGACAATCCCCGCACACTCTGGCTCCTCCTGCGCCAGCGGGTGCCGCACGATGTTGGGCCTGATCACATCGGTGTCTCGAGACAAGTGCTCCAGCATGCTCTCCACGGTGGTGGTGGGTGCGTGGAAGTCCACCAGGAAATACCTGTGACAAACAGCAACCAGTGAGGCCCCGGTGCTGAGACACGACACATGCACCGTTTCGGTCAACGTGTTTACTCTCATCCTCCGATGACGACACAGGCGCGTACACGGCACACGCACAC
>NW_004567104.1:73360621-73403155 GCF_000260355.1 Condylura cristata | reverse complement strand
AGGCACGTATGCACACAGGCACGTATGCACACAGGCACACGCGCACGCACAGGCACGTATGCACACAGGCACACGCACGCACACAGGCACGTATGCACACAGGCACGTATGCACACAGGCACACGCACGCACACAGGCACGTATGCACACAAGCACGTATGCACACAGGCACACACACGGCCGCCCAGCGCAGACGCGCACGGTGCGTTCCCCACCTTGTGTCCCCGCCTCGCTTGCCCCTGCCCGTCCCCTTACACTCTCGGGAGAACCTGAGTCGCACTGTGGTGGCAGAGAGGCACCATGACATCACGTACGGGGACACGTAAAGTGACGTGGGCAGAATCTGCACTGCCGTGGCTGGGTTCTGGCGCTTTCTACTCTCGTGAGCCCAGCTACTAGCACTTCTAATTTTCCCAGAGGATTTTACAAGCGACCTCACAATGCCCCTGGAGATGAGGCAAGAACCGTCAGCCAAATCACAGAAAAGGAAACGGAATGAGCAGGGCCTGGGGCTTGACCAAGATTTTAAGAACCGACAAGGCACAAAAAGAAATCGCAGGGAAGAACTGACCGCCCCTCGGATCAGCGCACGCGGCCGGCAGCTCCTGCGGTCACTGGCCTTAAGGGCCCACACCCTCACGGGCAGCGGCAGGAGGCGGCCCGCGCCCGACACCCCCGCCCCCGGGAACTGCCTGCTCCGACCGCCCGCCCGCCCGCGGTCCAGGGGCGGCGTCCAGCCCACCTGAGGCTCGGTGCCCGCTGGGAGACGACCCTGGGACGCCCTCACTGTCCCGGCGCGCCCCTCTCCCTGGCGAGTCCCCACTCGAGTCTCCACGCGCACTGCTCCTGCGCCCGTGTTCGCGGAGCGCGCGTAACCCGTCCCTCTCTGCGCCGCCGTCCGACGGCACCTGCCACCCCGCCCCCACCACCCGTGACCACCCTGAAGCAGCGTCCTCCTCGGCTCTGGGAGCCAGGCCTGACCGGGCAGCACCGCACAAACATCTGAGGGCGGGGCTGGCAGCACGGAGGGTGAAAATCTCACGCAGCTGCAGACGGACAGGTCAGCAGGGAAGGAAGTTGGAGAGAAGAGGAGGAGGAGGAGGAGGCATTTTGTGTGGTCCCACACAAAGGTCCAAACTCCCGAGAACACTTCCCGAGCGATCAGCCACCCAGCCAAGCCTCGAGGGACGTCCTTCGAGTGGCGACGACAAGGACAGAAAACAGCGCTGGTCAGAGGACGGCCCGGTGGCTGCAGGACACCCGTCGAAGCAGGCTTCGGCGCCAGAAAACCGCCCGGGAGACGAGATTCCTAGCGGGAGGCCACAGGCGACGCGACCGCAGCGGGGCAGCCGCGGCGGCGGGCGACCAGCAGAACCAGGATGCGGACGTGGGCAGTCACCACCACGGCCGGCCCGACGCTTCCGGAAACTTCTACCCAACGAGAGCGGGATGCACACGGACACTCGAAGACAAAAGCAACAGTCAGCATAGGGCGGGGGCGGGGCCGCGGCAGGCCGAGGCCGGGGTAAGAAGGCTCAGGCGCTGCGTCAAAGAGAAGGGCGCTCAGAAAGGGCTTCCGGAGCCCAGCGCAGAGCAGAGGGCCCCGAGGCCGTGGCCGCGGCGCCGTGGGCCTGCCGAGCGGCTGACACACGACCAGCACCCGAAGAGGACAGAGTGGCTGACCGCGGCGCAAGGCAGAAATCTGCAAGCGGTGGGACAGCGCAGGTGACATTCCTTGCGAAATACAAGCGGCTCGAGGAGAAAGGCCTCTGCGGCCCCTGACCGCGGCCTTCCGTGGGCACAGGCCCGGGGGAAGGTCGCCGGCAGTGCTGGCCCAGGGGCAGACAGCCCCTGAATGGACAGCTGCGCCTCGCTGGGGGCGGGACCCCCGAAGTTACTCATGTCCGTGCTCTCCGCGCGGACCTACAGACTCAGGAGGGTCCCCAACAAACGCAGGAGACTGCTGGGCAAGACACGGGCAAACCGGCTCTAACTTTCCCATGGAAACCCAGCGGACTCGGACACCAAGGGCGAGGCCAGATACTGCGCCCTCGGGGCTTGTGCGGGGCCGGGCCTCGGCTGCGCCGGGGAGGCAGGAGCCTTCGCGTGACCGCCACTCCCTACTGCGACCTGCTGGTCTGTGGCCGCTCAAGTGGGCAAGACCACGTCTGCCCCCACGTTCCTCTCCCACTGTGGACACTTCCGCAAGGAGGAAACGCCACCAAAACAGACGGGACGTGGCCGGAGGGCGGATTTCCCTGCAGTCACCACCCCGAGGAGGCGCCACCTCAGCCCGGCCTCCCCCCGCCGCCCGCCCGCAGGGACCCAAGCAGAGGGGCGGGACAGGTCGGCCAGCTGCCGGCAGGCCAGGCGGCCCCCACACGGAAAGACCCCGACGCCCTCCCTCTCGCTGCCTTGTCCGGCCGCGAAGGCCCGCGCTCTCGTGGTAAGCGGGCATCTCCTGCGGGCAAACCTCAGCGACCCCTGGGCCCGCAACCACGAGAAGCCGGGGTCCGCTTCCTCCCACCCCGGCCAGCGAGGCGGCACGGAAACACCAGGGCGAAACCCGGGGAGAGGGTGCGTCCGTCTCTGCGGCCCACCGCCCGCTCGGGCGCAGGGCACAGCAGACGGGGCCGGCCACCGGCCAGCCTCCCTCCGCCCCTCGCAGGGTCTCTGACTCAGCAGCCCGGGGCTGGGCGCGTCCCGCCGCCGCGGGGGCTCCGAGAGAAGCACTGGCCTGCAAGGAGAAAGCAGCTCTGCCCAAGCTTCTTCCCGCAGAGCAGCAGCACCGCGCTCAGAAGCAGGGCCGGCCGAGGGGGCTGGGCACAGGCTGCACTTCCCAACTCCCAGAAGCTGCAGGACAGACAACTGTTTCCCTGCTAGAACCTTCCACACTGTCTCCCAGGGGATCATCTGCCCTCCCTGCGCTTCTCTTGTGCTTCTCCAGACACACCCCCAAGGCTGAACCCCACAGGCATCGGCACCTGCCCAGGACATACGTCCCTCGTCCGTCCCTCGACTGGGAAGGAAAGCCCCTCAGAGCACCTGGCCTGCCCGGGCCTGGCTGGCCCCTGGCTATGCAGCCTGCTCAGGCGACCCAGGGGTGCAGGAGGTGTCCTCCAGCGGCGCCCCGCAGGCAGAGGTGGTCTTTTTTACTTCAGCTGTCTTAAGCCTGTATTTACAACTTTTCCATAAAAAGCAATTGCCTGGATTTATGTTCTTTGTCTCTGTCTCTCACAGTCACACACTTACTCACACTCACCCCTCCCCCAGCAGACAAGTGGAAATTTCCACTGAAGTACTCAGTGGCTCAAGTGGGTGGGGGCAGAGGAACCGGGGGCCGGGGGAGGGGTTGGAGGGATCTGAAGCCAGGAAGCCTCTTGCCAGCCTTCTCAAAGGTAGGAGTCGGGAGGCATCTGAATGCCACGCTCTCCTGAACTACCAGGCAGTTGATTATTCCCTTCAAATGCACAGATCCTCTGCACAGAAAAGCCCCATTTCTTTTTATGTCAGATGGGACTCAGGCATCTGAAAACCACTAAACCTGCTGCAGAACCTCAGAAATCTTGGCGCACAGCCACCAGTCTCTGCAGCAGAGCTGCCCACGGCTCGTGGTCAGGCCGGGGCTGGCCTGGAGACTGCTGGCAGGAAAGCCCGAGAACCGGGACATGAGCGACTAACGGGAGAACAGGCCGCGGCGCTGGAAGGGCGGCCTGTGCACGCCAGCTCCCTCGGAGTAAGCTGCAGACACATTTGGGGAGGGAGTCGGTAAAATTCCACTGATTCACCACAGAGCTAGTTATTTTTATCATTCTGCTTACCCGTAAACAGAAGGGCATCTTTCCTGCCGGCCAGCACAGCCCAGCCCGCGGCAAGCCCCCACCCACATTAAAACACACAGCTCGAGAAAGGACCCAACAGGCCCAGGCCATGTCAGCAGCACTCCTGCGTGCCTTCAGGAGGGCCCGGGCCGGCCAGCGCGGTGGAATCGGCACAGCAAGCCGGGGGCTGCACGCTCCCAGCCGGCAGGCTGAGGGCCTCCTCTGCACCAGGCTCCACTCCCAGCCTCGGCCCAGCCCCCTCTAGTGGAGAGAGCCTGGGACGGCCGGCGCAGCCTGGAGAAAGACCAGAGCCTGGAGAGGGCACGGAGATCAGGGAAATGCCACCCCCCACAACCCTCCTGGCGGGCCCACTGCCCTCTTCTGCACACGTGACGCTCCCCCGTCAGACTGCAGACAAGCTGTAGGAATGTTCTACAACCCAAGACAAGCCCCCGTGAAACACGGGGCCTCTAGGGACCTCCCAGGCCAAAGCAGACCAAACCCCAGGCTTTCTTCACCCCCCACCCGCCTGGTTCATGCCCCCGTGGTCTCCAGTCGCGGCCACCAGGGAAGCTGGTCCCTAAGCCCAGCTTCTTCCACCCTGACCTGTCCAAGCAGCACAGGGTCACCTGGTCAGCTTCCTGAATTCGCAGCACTGATGCAGCGGTGACCGCCCCGGGGAGAAGTCTCAGTGCGCGCTGCAGCACTGACAGTCCCGTGCCCGACAAAGGTCACCAGGCTCCACCTGCCAGCGGGTGGCACGCAGAGCAGCTTTTTTTTTAAACCAAGTTTGTCCATGGTGCCCAGCTGTGTAGGACCGACCCACCGATTGCGGCCCTCGCAGACTGTGCTCAGGAAGCGCCCGGGGGCCGTCAGGACGCTGTCCCACGGGCAGGCGGGCCCGCCTAGCAAGGCAGACCGACAAGTACAAACACGGGCTCAGCGCCGCGCGTCTGAGGCTCAACCTGGCCACCAGACGCCAAGTAACACCGCCGGGCACCGCGTCTTCCGGCCCGTGGCTCGGGCAGCCGGGAAGCGCTGCTGGCCTCACCTTTCTTTCAGGTCCAGTGAGGCAGGAGCAGGACTCTGGGGAGGAGGGGAGGCTGGAGCGCGGTGGAGAGAGCCCCCCATGAGACGGAGTCACTGGGACAGAGGGGTGGCATCAGCCGGGGCCGGGTGGGGCTGACGGCGTGGGCCTGGGAGGGGCCTGGGTTAGCAGACTCAGGCAAATCCCTGAGGCAGCTGACATCAGAGCCACGACATCAGAGCCACGACACCACTAAGGGCCACCTCGAGACCCAGGGACACACGGGACAAGCCATTTCTTCCCAGAAAACGTAGAAGCAGCCAGCACCTATGCCAGCAGCAGCGGGAGGGCGGCTCTCGGGCGTCCGGCTCCTCGGAGCAGCTAAGCTCCGGCCCTCACGCGCCGCCTGGATCCCAAGTCAGTGCCTCGCCAAGCCACAGCTAGTGGCCAGGCCTCAGGACTGTTCTGGAACAGTCGCTCTTCTGAGTGCTGAGTTCCCATCAGGCAAGTCTACTCTGTTTCTTCTTCTTTTTTTTAATGATTTATTTATTTATCCATACAGAGCTGGGGTACAGGCCAGAGGTGCAGGGGCGGTGGGAGCTTCAGAGCCAGAGCGGGAAGCAGAGGGGAGACAGGAGAGGTCTGCCACGCCCGGTGGGTCACCTCCGGGGCGGGGATCGAACTCGCACTGAAGCAGCTGCACCCGCTTGCAGTGCTGCGTCCTAACCCGTGGTGCCACCAGGGAGGGCCACTCCGTTTCTTCTTGCCAGCTCCGTGGACGCCCTCGGCCCAGCACACCCTGGCTGCGACCCGCTTCCGGAGGCTTCCGGAGGCTTCCGGAGGCTTCCCGCGGCGCACGCAGAGCGCTTGCCGTGAACCACGCCTGAGGCCAGCATCCCCCGGCTGGTGCCAGGGCGGACGGCAGCCGAGCCATCAGGCAACCGCCCCCGGGGCTCACACTGCAGACGCCCGATACCACGCAATCCTCATCTCCATCAGGTGGCCCCAAACCACCCAGCAGTCCAGCTCGCTCACCACCACGAAGAACAGCGACCAGCGGTACCACGGCAAGCACAATGCGAGGCCGCTCGGAGGCAGGCTTGCCGCCATTTGCACACTACGCGGGGCCTGCGGCGTGTCCACAGGACAGGGCCTTTGGCTCTCACACACGCACACACGCCACTGCCGGTGGAGTGTATCTGTGTAGCTAGAGTTTCAGAGGACACAGTTCTGAAAATATAAGCTGAAATAAAAGATTCCTGAAGACAAGCGGAAGATGCTGCCTCCCCCAGGGGCTGGGCGCCACCAACCGCACCATCACGCGCAGACGACACACAACCCAGTCAAGGGCGCGGCTGCAACGCGCGGGGCGCCTGCGAGTCAACGCCCAGAAGCAAAGCCTGCTGGGCCAGGGAACGAGGCGGCGGCACAGCCCCGGTGGGACACGGTCCTGGCAGGGCCAGAGCAGGCCGGGGGGCGGGCGGGGCTTCCCCGCCCGCCCAGGACCTGCCAGGCCCGCACTGGGGGGCAGGGACCGCGCGCCCCATACTTCCTCTCTTGTTCAGAGCTTCCCTGAGAAGCGCTCTCTCTCTTTCAGGGCTTGACCACATCCTACACGCTCCTTAAAGGTGGCAAAAGACTCATCGCCTGGCTGCCACAGCCGAGCTCTTCGTGGCACGTCACACGAACGCCAGCTCCCCCCGCTGCCCCACCCGGCCCACCAACGGGCGGCCGCGGGGACTGGCCGCTGTGTCTGCTCGTTGCCTGGCAACGCCTCAGCGCCCTCTTCAGAGGTGTTCTCGAGAAGCCAGCTGCACCTAGCACAGAACAGGGTGCTGCAGGAAAATGGGGTCTGCACCAGAGCGGCGTGGCCACAGCACTTCCACGGCAGCGTCTCAGGACCACGCCGACCCATGGCCCTGGGGTGGGAGAATGGCCGCTGGGGTCCGTGTCCGAGGTGGGGGCCAGAGACGCCAAGTGACTCGCTCGGGGCCGTGCACACTGGGTTCCCCCGCCACCTACCTCCAGAAAGCGCAAAAATGAGTTAAGATTCTTCCTTTACACCAGAAACTGTGGCTTAGGGAAGCCTCAACCAACACAGCAAACTGGTCTCAGGAATTTCTCTAAGAGAATTATTACGACAGAATCAAAGCTCTGCCCTGTATCTGAGGAAGCAGCTGCATACACGTGAGAAAAAACTCCATGACGAGCATGTGGTGGCTGGGGGGCGGATGACACTTCGGCCAAGAAGCCCATCTCCTTTCCGTTTGTCAGGGCACGCTGGTACGCGGCACTGTGTGACCCAGAAGCTCAGGCTCCCATCAGAGGCGGCGCCCCGAGGCCAGCCTCCCCGCCCCCTCCAGTCAGACCTCCAGGCTTTCCTTTTGGGCTGGCTTTGTCTGCCCCTTGTTTCTCTCTGCTCCGCCTGACTGAAATCGCCTGGCCTTTGTCTCTCCCCCGTTTCTCGACATCTGCAACCCCACGTTTACCAAGCACGCTCTGAGTATTGCTCCCTGGAGTCCTCAAAGGCCCAAGCTGGAGAACACCAGGGAACGACGGGGCTCCGGCTGCGGGGCCAGGCTGCCCCCCACCGAAGCTCGGTCCCAGACGGGCGCCAGCTCACGCTCACCGGAGCCAACGCCAGCCAGAACGACGAAGCCGCTCAGTTCTGGCCCGGCAGCCCGGCCGGCAGGCAGGCGTGCGCGGGAACAGCAGGGCACCCCACTCCTGACGCTGCACCGCGAGAGGGCCCTGGGCACTCCCCGGCACCCGCGCTGGGCACCGTCCTGAGACAGCTAACACTCCGCCGCAGCCCGCAGCCCGCAGCCCGCCTGCACGGGAGCCGGGGAACGTACCCTCCTCTGCTGTGCTGCTGGCTGTGGGCGCGCATCTTGTAGGGGAGGGCTCGCTCCCCCAGGTTCTCCAAGGTCCTCACGATGGCCCCTCTGTCCATCAGGGCTTCCAGTGTGCGTTTCAAAGCCGCAGCGGTCTCTGGCTGGGGGTTCCGTTACCGTTTTAAAAAAGAAAAAACAGAAAAAACAGCAGAGTCAACGCGAGCCAGAAGGACGCCGCCGCTCAGTCCCGTCCCGGCGGCCTGCTGGTGGCGCGTGCTCGGGGACAGCAGCATAAACTTAACCCAGAGGCGTGATGGCGGGGACGCCAGGTCGCTCGTGGGCGCTGCAGAGCTAGGCTCGGGCCCAGGGGCGCAGCGGAGGGCCCCGTTCCCCTGACGACACTCAGGGCTCCAAGCAGTGTGCCCCTGGGCAGGACGGGGGCGGTCATCCCACAAGACCAGAGGCTGTCTGTCCCCAGAGAAACCGGGAGAGAGAACCCAAGCGGGGAGGACGAGTGAGGCCTGCCCCCAGGGGCCGGCACTGGCCGGCACTCTGACCCACCCACGCAGACACCTGCGTCCACGGCCCAGAGGCAGACAGTGCGCCCGCGGCCCGGGGCGCGGGGCAGAAGCGGCATGCTCGGCTGGCACAAGGGCTTCCCGAGAGGAGCCCCAAAACATGACGTCAGAGCCGGAAAGAACTGCCAGACAGCTTAAGGGAATCCGGGGAAGCAGGCTGGGGGCCCCCTACGAGGGCGGTTAGGATGCTGGTGCCCGGGATGCCCGCGGCTCTCTGGGCTGACCCGGCGGTGCCCGCGGGGGCTCGCGGCAGGCTGAACTGCACACGGCAGTCATGGGCGCAGAGGGCCCGCAGGAGCGGGAGAGGCCACGGACAGAGAACCTCGGGGCGCACGATCACTCGGGGGCTGGCGAGGGCTCCGGGGTCCGAGAAGCCAACAGAAAAGGCACTCACAGGCCAGGGACGGCCAGGCACGTCTCTCAGAAACGAGGGAGAGGCCTGGGAGGGGGCAGCACAGGGAGGACCCGGCCGGGCGAGGCTTCCAGGGCAGAGGCGTGAGCGGCGCAGAGGCGGGGACCCCGCACGGGAGCGGGGGCCGAGGCAGTGCGGCTGGAGAAGCACACACCAGCCAGTGGCTGAGCGGCGCCACCCTGAGTGACAGGAGCCCGGGCGCAGCCAGGGAAGGGACAGTCACGGCTGGGGTGGCTAGGAAAGGGGCCCACGCCGCCCGGAGACCCAGGGGAAGGGGGGGTGGACCAGACGCGAGCCAAGACCGCAGGGAGCGCGGGAGCCCCCGCCCAGGGCCCGCCCAGGACCCGCGCAGAGTGCGGGCCCCCGCGGCGCAGGTGGAGGCTGACGGCATTCCCGTTTCCCTTCACATTGTGGCCTATGTGGAGTTTTAAAAAGTCCTCGCTGAAGATCAGAAGTTGATGTATTGAACACAGAAATGTCCTGAAAACAGACGGGTCAAGCCTCGCGGGCACGAGCAGGTGCGCACCTGCCCGTTCTCATCTGCAGAGACGGCGTCTTCCCAAGCGTCAGCGGCTCACGGCAGTGCCACGGATTCACAGACGCCCCTCCGCCACACCGGGCCCGCTGCCGTGCCGTGGCGGCGACCTGCCTGGGAGGCATCAAGGAACTTACGGTAAGCTGGCGAGCGTCCACCCACATAAAGAACGGGCAAGGTTTAAAAAAAACCTTGGCTGATGAGTCCTCTGATTAGCTTCCCAAGTCGTAATTTTAATTTCAATTTTACCTGGTTCAAGTGGAGTCGATCTCAATACGTCGTCTTGTTTAAATTCCAAGTGTTCAGTTTGAAACACAGAGCCCCCTTTTCTGAAGCCAGAGATTGTGAAATAAAAGATTTTCTTCTGTCCAAAAGAAAAAAAAAAAAAAAGGGAAGAGCTACCTGCCAAGGATACAGGAAAGTATCAACACCCGCTGCTGACTCTGGCAGGGCAGGACTACCACAGGCTGCCTGGAGGGCCACGCTGTCCTACACTCTCGGGTCACACAGGCCTTCCCAGGAAAGATGGAGGGGGCAGACGCAGGTCTCGATGTCCGGGGCCCGCCGCGCCACGTCCCGCCCTGCAGGCACGGCTCTGTGAGCACACAGCCAGCCGGCGTCTCCGGGTCCCTGCCACCACGCTGGAGGCGGGTCTGTGACTCCGGCCGGGCAGACAGACTGCGCTGCCCCTGCCCTGTGAGGACGGGTGAGGAAGCCAGCAGGAACTCGGTGCGGCACAGATGGGGCCACGAGCCTGGCCACCGAGGCGCAATGGCGTCCCCACGGCGGGGTCTGGGTCATCGAGGCCACTCCCGGGCTCCGAGTCCAGCAGACCCCAGTCTGGCTGGTCAAGCCCTGAGGACGCCGTGGTGTGTGGAGTTTGCCTCTGTGGCCCCCGAGCACCTCACTCTCCGCTCAGACACCAACCCTGACTTTCTTCACTGCGTGACACCCACAGGTGCTACCAGAACGGATAGGCTTTGGGCAGGAAAAAGGAATTCTGCCCACAAACTCGTAACACTCAACAGTGCATAGGGCCTCGAGACAGCACGTGCTCTTGCGCCCGAATCTCATCCACCACGATGCCAACCACTCCGGGCAGGCAGCAGGTGCTTCTCAGCGGCTTCCCACCACCTGAAAGCAGCTCCCGAGCTTCCTTCCGGGCCGCCCAGGTGCATGAACACTGGAGAAACTAAGGAAAAGCATCTGCGAACGCGAGTGTGCAGGAACTGGGCGAGCAGGTCTCTGCCTCAGTTCCTCACGTGAGCTCTACAGCCCCGGGGCTCAAGGAGTGATGCAAGCTCCGGGCAGACACGGTGACTCGGCCGAGGGTGGGTAGAGTGCCTACGTCTCAAACTGGGATTTGGCTTAAAGGCGGGGGACACCCACGAGAGGACCCCTGAGGTGGGCCATCCTGACCACCATCACCAGCACTGGCACCTGAAGGGTCTGAAGCCAGTTCAAGGCGCCAGCCACGCAGTGAAAGGCATCCCCGGGCCCAGCTCTGGGGAAGGTGCCGCGTCACGGTGATTGCGAGTCAGCGCAGAGTAGCTTTGTTCCTTAATCAACCCGTTTGTTTCTGAGCCCTCACATCAAGGCCCAGTGCAGGTGTCACTGAAGGACAAATATGGGGGTTCACTTGCACCTGAGCCACTGTTCCTTTGGTGAAGGGAAAGGCAGAGTCGGCAGAGGGCCCTTAGCGGCTGGGCACCTGGGAGCCCGGGTGATGGGATGGCTCCACCTCGCTCCCTAGTATGTCAATTCAGCTGGCCTGGCGCTCCAAAGCCTTGGACACTGTTAAAGCTCCCCAGCTCTTGCTGACAAATGTGGGACCCAGGAAGTTGGGCTTCTCGTCATCACTCCAAACACAAATGAATTTGCAGTTCACAAGTGAACTTCAACAAAGATCTCCCCAGCCTCTGATTCAAGGAAGGGAAGGCCCCTTCCCTCCTGGTGAAGATGCAGCCTGAGTAGCAGAGGCAGTTTCATGCCCACCAGGTGACTGCGCCAGGCCTGGAAAGGCTGCCCACTCTGAGCTACCCAGGCTCCCAGTCCTGAAGACATTCCGGAATCTCGGCCTGCTTATTGGGAGTTTTCCATTTCTAGTCATTCCCCCACCCCCACCCAGATGCATTTACAGATGAATAAAAGATGGGAAACAGGAAGACTGGCAGGAGTCCTGGTTACTATGGCAGCAAGCAATGAAATGCCAAAGCGCAGGAAACTGATAGCAAGCAGGGAGTCAGGTGGACAGGGCCTTGCCTAGCAGCTCCTCCAGCAGGGTCCAGCCCCTGCCTCCGCCTCCTATTTCAACCCCTCAAACAAGGCGGGGATGGGGGGGAGGGGGGGAGGCACTGGAAGGACAGGGAGACCAGGGGAAGAAAGACTCATCAAGTATTTTGATAGTAGAGGCAAAAGGAACATACATGTTTATTTTAGAGCTCGTGAACCTTCTACACGTCAGTGGATAGTCTAACAAAAGTATTATTTGGGTGTGGGCTAAGAGCGATTTTTTAAAATACTCCCTGGTGGAATCAGAAACTCGGTTTTTGGCCACGAATCAAGTTTGCCTATCCTGTGAGTCAACAGACCAAAAGTGCCCACAGACTTGAGGAAGGCCCGTCAGAGCTGGCTCTGCTCTGCAGGGCACGGAGGAAGGCTGGAGCAGCAGAGAGCTGAGGGGACGCGAATGCAGAGAACACTGAGACTCAGCTCTTTCTAGGGGAGGTGGCTTTTCCTCCAATCCCACCTCTACTTCATTTACCCCGCCTACAGCCTGGAAGTGTAATTTAGGACTCCAGCCCCCTCCCAAACTGGCTCTTCAAGGCTACCCCTTAGCTTTCTCCGATGCTGCAGGTGCATGGGCCTGGCACACAGGATGTGTTCCGTAAATATTATCTGTTGACTACCAGAGTCAAAGAACAAATGGGAAGATGACTTCAATTAGGAAGGAAGAAGGGATTGCACCAAGTCACCGACTCAAGGAGAAGTAAGACTATGCTTTTTGCTGGTGAGTCTGCCATTTAAGATGGCCCCAAAGCAGGGCTGACGTGCCCTCCTGGGAGCCTGAGGAATCCGTGTCCCAAAATAAGATCCTACCAGGTAGGCACCTGGTACTGCTGACCTCACACTCCCTGCTTACAGATCAACAAACAGTAACTGAGGCATCTTTAAGCAGAAACATAAGACAAGGCTATGTATACTAAGCAGGTGACAAAGACCCGAAGAGACTGCTCCCCCACACCCAGAGGCTCAAAGGAACCAAGAGCAATGGCTCAGGGCCTACCATGCCAGGGATGAGGCCAGGTTACAGGATACTTCACCACCACAAAGAGCAATGATCCATCACCAGCCCCGCCTGCACATCTGCTCGGTGTCCTGGACCGAGCGCACGCTGGACACCACCCTGAGAAGATCCCACGGGCCAGAAAGCCAGAGCAAAATCCAATCTTCCACTTCAAGGCCCCTTCAAATGGGAACAATTACTACATTGCACTTAAGGAAGTGAGAATAATTTTAAAGCTCCAATTGTGCTTCGTCTGGTCATTAACTTGTTCTCTTAGGAAAGAGAAGTGGGCGACAGGCAGTGAAATCTCAACCTTCGCACACTCAGTAGAGAGTAGGCAACAGGACTTACAGTCAAGTGGGTTCAATAAAGCATCCAAACATGCTCACACCTGAAAACCAACTAGCACTATGGTCTTTTGGTGTTTTAAGGAACAACTCTACAAAAATGGAGGGAAGGAGGTAACAGCAATAAATTTATGGAAGAAAGTCAATAGGGAAAACCTAGAATCAACCATATTTACTCTGGAGATTTCCTGAAAACTTGTCAACACTGGGAGTGAAGAGGGAGACTACAATAGAGAAATGGCCACAGAGTTCAAGTAGAATCCCTACATGCATGTTGGCGGGGGAGGGGGGTCTCTTCTGCAGAGGAGGTAAAACAGAGGGAAGTCTGGAATGAAGGACACAGGTGCAGCTGTCAGAGTGGGGTATTCATCACACTCAGGTTCAGAAAAAGAAGTGACATCCCTATCTCCCCCTGCATAGCTCCCAGAAGAACGGCCTGAATCTTTTACCCTTTAATATCACTAACAATCTTCTTTGGGGAGTTTGCCCTGTTCAAACACACTTCAGGGGGCATCTGGTTCAGAGCACCCACACATTCACTAAATGTAATTAGATAACCAAAACACCAACAGGAAAAACCAGAGTAAACATGCATTAAGAAAAATATCAGCATCAGAGATGAGTGGATATGCCAGCCATGAAACAAGAACAGGCAGCTATACAAAAGGAACAAAGGTTCTCTCTTAACAATTAGAAACCTGACAGCAATTTTGAAAAAAAAAACAAAACAATTTTTTGGAAAACATTTTTGTTTGAAGTGTTTAAAAAAGTTATTTCAGGCTTCAGAAAGGCTGAAATATAACATTCAAAACACCTGCAGCCTAGAAAGGAGACAACTGAACAATCTGGCAAGCCCAACAGGGGTTCCAAAAAGGAGGAAACAGAGCAGAACCATGACCCCAGGTGAAGGAACCCAAGCTGCCCAGCACAAGGAAAGAACTTACTGAGGCCATCACTGTGATAGTTCAAAACAGAGACTAAGAGAAAAAATGGTCTTATGCTTACAAATACCTTACAAATTTCTGAAAAACATTTTTCATCTCGAATCCTACCTCCAGCCCAACTTTCAAACTAATGAGTAAAGGCAGTTTTAGACCTGCAAAAAATGTTAATGCTAAGGAGTTGTCAAGGTGAAGAAAGACAAGCTGGAGGTAGAAAGGTGGCTGGGTCTCGGAGGTGCTCAAGGGCGTAGCTCTGGTGCTGGGTGAACTGAAGCTCCCTGCACTGCACAGTGCAAGGCCCCAGTGCAAGGACTTGACCTGGCTTCTCAGGGCCACCGCCTTCTAAATGCCTGCTCTGAGGGCATTTAGACAAGTCCCAAAAGCAACCTGACCAGCCTGCAGGGCGCTTCCCTAGTCGCAGGATAGTGAGGATAGTGACGGTCACAAACTATTAAATGAAACCACCCAGTGAGATCATACTGATAAAGGGACCAAAGGGGAAGCTCGCGGAGAGCTGGCATAATCACTGCTCTTGCACAGCTTAAAGGAGACAGACCTAGAAGATAACGCAGTGGACTGGTTCTGAGCTTGAAAATCTGCTGCTATAAAGGACATCACTGAAACAGCATCACCTGAATGAAGACTCTGGATTAAAATAATGTAACGCTACTGCTTTCCAGATTCTGGTAACTACACTGTGCCTTTAGGAAAAACTGTCCTTCAGAAACAACCCCCACCTGTGTACTGAGAGGCCAGAATGCTCTTGGCCTGTGGGACCCGGGGAGCGTGCAGACTGGAGAGTGGAGAGGGACGAAGCAGACGCAGCCCAATGTTAACTTCTGCTCGGTCTGGATGAAGACGACGCCTGGGCTCTTCATAGTATTCTCTTTTTCTTTAAGGTTTATTTAATTTATCCAGGCATACAACAACTGGAGAGCAGGCCAGAGGGGTGGGGGAGGCTGGAAGGTGGGGTGAGGGGATTCACCAGAGACAGAGTGGGGAGCCGAACAAGTAGATCTACTGAAACACACTGCTGAGGGGAGCTGTGGGGAGACAGGAGTGGTTCTCTGCGCCCCGTGGGTCACCCCCTGGCCGGGCATCCAACTCAGGGAATCAAAATCAGGACTCAGTAGCTGGCGATAGAGCGATAATGCCGAGACTTTAACCACTGCGTCACGAGGGAGGCCCCTCTTCGTAGCATTAACAACTTCCCTGTAATTTGAAATTATTTCAAAATTAGGACTGAAAAGAAAAACGAAGATTTTTACTTCGGCAACGTTTACCTATAAGTCAACGCCCAGCCAGCAGCTGCGCGCGCCCCAGGGAGACGTCAGCCGCCGCCGGGGGCCGCTGGAGCCCTTCAAGGACAGGGACAGGAGGAGGACGCCCTCCCCCGGCCCGAGACAGAGGGTGCGAGGAGCCAGTTTACTCGGAAATACGCAGCCACAGAACGTAAATTTTTCATTTTATTCAAAGTTGGTACAGAGGTGCTAACATTTCCATAAAATAATTACTGTACTTCAGTTACAGGACAAAATACCACAGAAAGGAATATACTTTGCAAGAAATGTAATTCATCTTTAATTTTCCAAATACTTCGAAGGCTAATGCAGCAGCTGGCAAAATAACACACATATTACACAAAGAACAGTGTATTTTACAGTCAGTTATGAACACTGACAGCTCTTTAGCAGATTTGCTTTTTTCACTTTTAATACAGTAACACCTTAAAAAACACAATAAAACCAGATCACACATGTCTACAATTTTTATTAAAATCAGGTTGCGTACAGTAGGTTAGAATGGTCAAGTTAGAATCATGTGGTGAACAACCCTAAATCTACAATTTTAATTGCATTACTTTCAATATGGAAGCAACCTGGTTTATACCAAATTCTACTTTCTGCTTGAAACTAAAACATTTGTTCGGTGAGATGAAGCCAATTTGTCAAGACTTAAAGTACACTGGCTATCAGTTTACAATGCAAAAGACTTGCCAAGAACCCAGCCCCTTCATTCCTAGCCCCTTTGGTCAGAGCATAACTGACAAATGTGCACGGACACAACACACCCCAGTGCACACACTGGCCCCTCACAGAAAGCTGGCAAGGCCTAAGAGGCAGGACACTAGGAAAACCACTTCCCAATATTTTAAAAATGCAGTAATACTTACATATCAAAATGACTAGATAAAAGCAGCAGTACATTCTGCTGGCATTTGGCTTAAAAACAAGGAAATGGATGAAGCAATTTCACAGGGTATTAGAAAAGGAATTGGTTTTCTTCTTGAAGAAGACTACTAACTTTTGCACAGCAACTATTTTTGATATCCACCTTGTCAGAAAAAGAAAAAGGAAAACAAAGCACTGGGAAGCCCAGCAGTTCACACATGACCGCCAACTAGGTCTGGGCAGCAGAAAGTGGGGTATGGCAGGGAGCGGGGCGCTCCCTCCGACACTGCTGGCGACCCGTGGAGGGAAGCAGTGCTGGTGGGGAAGCAGGTTCCACGCCATCCTCTGACACTAATGTGATGAATGTGTCGTCACTAACAAAAATAAAGCTTTTGCATTTTAACAACTCCACAGAAAAAGTCCATGAGCAAAAAGACTGGATCTGTTTGCCACTCAAAAGTCAGAGATCTCACAGTGAAATCAGAAACTCTAATCATACATATTTACACTGCTAGGGCTACTTTCACCGAGGCTGATGAAAGCGAAGTTCCATGGAATCATCAGCGGAAAGGTTCTGCCAGAGTCTACCAAAGCACTGTGTTCCTACAGACCACTTTAAATCGAAAACAACACTTAGGTACAGAGCGCCCACCACGCAGGGCTGACAGGCGGTGGCTGCTGAGCCTCACCACAGACTGCTCCCCCAGAGTCACCCCAGTCTCCCCCAGCCCCAGATCCCCTCCTCCCTCACGGGGGCATCAACCCCTACACGCTGGCTGCTTTTTGCTGGAGGAGGAGGGGCTACGTCTCGTCTCCAAGCATCACGCTAATGCTCCCCACACACGCCACCTGGAACTTCACTCCCCGGGTTATGAGTCGAGAAGACGAGAACCGGGGGTGCGCCCAGGAAGCCCCCGCTCCCACCCTGCACGTTCTCCCTGCTGACTTGTGCCCAAAGCCCGAGGCAAGGCCTAGCCATCCACTCACTCTTGATAAAGAGACCAGCGAAACAAAGAGCGGGAGTGAGGGGTAGGTGGGGCAACAGGGAGTGGGAGAAAAGCGATTTCCCTCTTTCACACAAATATGCAGATTCCAGTGTGTCTCCAGGTGGTAATGAGACCCACAGGTGGGGGGAAAATCCCTTAAGACTCTCACCCCTACTGTGAACAGGCAAAATAGCTCACCGGGCAGATGTGTCTCAGAGTGCCGGGACCCTGGGCTCAAACACTGCTCCGTGAAGGAGTACAGCTAAGTGTCAGGAAAAACAAAGACCTGTCACCTCTCAGACCAGTCTGCACAGAAAGTAAAGACAAGTCGGCATGAGAAACACATCCATGTCTGGGCTCTATCAACGAGAGGCGACGCGAAAAGACTTCAGACTAAAGTATAATACTAACAGACCCAATGGCTCTACAGCTTAAAGTAGAAATTTCCAGTCTGTTGCAACCACCAAGCACCTAGAAGTCTCCCCTGTGTTTTGGGTTCTCCTTTGTAGAGAAGAGCCCACAAAACTTTCAGCTAGCTAGTGGTCCTCGGGCTGACTGCAGCAGCCAACATCTGTATTCTCGCCCTGTTCAGGCTGGGCCACGGAGCCAAGTCCCCCCACCCCAACCCCAAAGAGGTAACAAAGACACCGCTGCCTGCCTCCCACGACGTCCCAGGCAGCCCACGGACCTCAGGACCGGCGCCGAGGGCGCCAGAGGCCACGCGGGCCTTGTGCTTGCGACATGTGGGGCGGCGCGCGCGTGGGCTTGTGCTTTCTGTGGGCCGTCACGCTTCGCCCCATCATGGAATACGACACCCCTGTCACACACACATTCTACACACCTGCCAAACTACACTGGAAAATGATACAGTGAAAATATACTCACTCGGATTAATGTAAGTATCTTTATGTATTTTTAATTAAGAATAAAAAAACAAATACAGATGAATAAATACCATTTGAGCTGTTACACAAATTAGGGCTACTTGATTTCCTTGAAACTAAATAAAGGCTGCATATAAAGTATGTAAATATAAATGTATTTTTCTTTCCTTTACTAGTTATAACAAAATTTAAAAAGAGGAACTGTAACAAGAATTTTCTATCAAGAGAGGGAAAGGTGTAAACTAGCAGAGTCAATATTGGTGACCAGAAGGCACTAATCAAAACACAAATTTCAGAAGCTGATTACATTGTGTGATACCCTTAAGAATGGTCCTTGCCCACTTGGAATTTCAACGATAGCAAAGAGCTTAAATTTAGTTTCCAACTGTTATAATAAAAAATGTTGTTAAAGAATATTCCACTAATTAACATAATGTCTAGGATACAATGATAGATATATCATTAAAAAATCATCCAGGCTGGTCTGTCAAAAGGCAATACAAACAAAGCAAATACTCCTTCACATCCGGCAGCACTCAGATTCAGGGTGAAGCAGCCACTATGAACCCAAGTCTTCACTGAGACTGTGATCATTTACTGTCAACTTGTGCTGTGGCTGAAATCACTGAAACGTACTTCCCGTGTTGAGAAGCGTCCACCACCACCAACTGTCCTGCGCTGGGAGGAGGGGTCACTATCATAGGCAAGGTCACAGTTCATGCTTGCTGGAGAGCGCACCGCCACCGCTCCCACTGATGGTAATCTGAGGCCACTGTGCTTTGTCTTGCCTCCCTCATCAGCCACTTCTCATCCAACATCATGCTCTTCAAGCATCTAAGAAGCCAAGTCACCAGGGCAGACACAGGCTGACGCAGCCAGGTCGCCGGCTGAAGCCAACGGTCACAGGCTGTGGTCCGCTCCTGAAGTAAAGCGCGTGGGCTGAGCAAAGACACACAACAAAACTCCGTGTTTCCAGGGACAACGTGCCGACGGCTAAGGCTGTTAGTTACCAGATAAATGGGCACTTCACCCAAAACAGAAAACTAAATCCTTTATAAAGGACCTGAGATGGAAACAGGAACACAAAATTAAATCAATTCTTACAACATTTCTTTAAAGGTGACATCAGCAGTGTGACACCTATTCCCAGAACTGGAGAGAGAGGTTGACGTGCAGGTACATGGAGAGTGAACAGCGGCGTGGCCTTGTGCTCGAAACGTCAATGCAGCTGAGGGCCCAGCCGGGCTGCAGAGGGGAGCGTCTGGCGGGAGCTACCAGGCTGGACGTGACCTGAACGGAGGAGCGGGCTGCTCCAAGTGAGGACAGACGTGGCGTCGCCCCAGCCAGACACTCACAAGAGGCGTCCTAAGGCCAAGCGGCTACCCGACCTTTAACCTTCTCTTCAAGAACAAGGCTTTTTGGCAGCAAAGCTCAAACCAGTCCTCTGCGTCACCAGACATCACGTCAGAGGGGCACACATGAGCTTTACGTGCTGCTGCCCCCCTCATTTTTAACACAGGAGCTTTGAGAATAGAGCACTAGTGAGTGTGAGGGCTTCTGTTCATCGTGACCACAATGACTGAAGTGATCATTCTTGGGAATGACAGCTTAAGCCGGTGGAAACGTAGCAGACGCCACGTGACTACGCGGCGCACATCATCACTTGGACCCATGTCTTCAACACGGGGTCCAAGGTACACTTTCACACTGTGGCAAAAAGCCCAAAGAGCGAACAGGGCTGACAAAAGAGCGAAACAGGAACCTGGTGGGTGTTGAGAGACCAGGCGAAGATTTAGGCAAGTGCAAGGCAACGGCCAGTCTCTGAGCAGCAGGCGGGCACACGTGGCCAGGACAGACCGTGTCCCTAGGGTCTGTTGGCTGTGCCCACGTGGGGTGTCGGGCAATTTAACACCTGGCCGACAAGAGCTCTTACGAATACTGGAAACTAAAAGCCATTTTTCCCACTTAAATTTCAATATCAAGTATCACTCATTTTAATCTCAATTGTGCTTACTAGCAAGCTCACAACTGCCAATGTGGAGTGCCATGCCAGGGTTTGCTGGCTTGCCCTTACTCACTGGTGCTGGAATCTCCATGGGGAGGTCTCTACACGAGCTGATCATCAAGGAGCCTCCACTTCTCCAACTCTACGCTAATGTTTGTCCTTCACCAACTTGAGTCTGTACCACCAAGAAACTTCTCAGGGGCTTCAAAGTTTGACCTCTTAGGACAATTCTACCTGGCAGGTCAGAGAATTTAACAGGAATGGTCTTCATACATCTCAACCCAGAGGCGAGACGGTGGGTGCCACTGCGATACACCACAGATCCGACCAGCCATCACACCTCAGGGAAGCCACAGGGGTGATGCCGTGTAAGGAGAGCAAGCCGGCCAGTGCCGCCTACGGGTGGCAAGGGTGAGAATGCCCTCCGGCCCCAGGAGACAGTCGGAGAGGACACGGAGCGGAAGACACGCACATCGGGCTAGAAAGGCAGAGCCCGAGGATGTTGATGGCCCTGGACGGGGCCTCTGTCCCCTCCCACCCGCCTCAGGTAAGTACAGAGTCACCCACTGCCTGCCCAAGTCCTCAGACGTGAAGCTCAGAGGAGCAACGTGGCACGAGGTGTCGTGCTGGCCCTAAGCGCAGGCAGGTATGGCCAGCCACTGTGCAACAGGACGATGGACTCTCCGAGTCAAGAGCAAGGGAAGCCCGGGAAGCCCTGGGAGAGCAGACCGGCTGGATCCAAGCCCAAGTCGTAAGGGGCTGATGCCCTCGCCAGGAGAGAATTTTGGAAGAGAAAGTCTGGCTCAGCAGTTTCAGAAGCAACTTACTAACCCGCGGAGGCAGAACAACAGTCTTGGGCAAACATGGAAGTCAGAGGTCACAGATCATCCTGCCTGTCACAATAGCAAGTTCTTCTCATCAACTCTCAAGACTAAGGTTGCCAGAGAGGACAAAAACCAAAGAACGGGGGACAACATTAACAAGAGCGAGAGGGTGTTTCTCTCCACCTCTGAGGTCCAGTGCCCTCACTGATCAGTCTCTGTCACTCCCGGTCAGTTTTGACCCTTCGCTTGAGACAAGGCAAAAACACACATCTTTCTGAGGTAAGGTCACCACACAGGACCCTGTTAGGGTCAAGTACCAACATCTTGCAAGCTTAAGACAGACCACATATCTTCCCATCAGCAATCACTCTAATGAAACAGACTGAAAAACGGTCCCCTGAAATGAAGTTGCAATCGGCAATTCACATACGTATTCAAGCACATTACCTATTACTGGGAAGCAAGAAGACAGGCAAGCTTCAGGGACTTCAATCTAAATAAAGTGATGTTTATACTGGCAAGAATAAACAATCCTAATGGGTATGCTAATAGTCATTCCTTATTTACAGACATCAGTTCTCTACACTTGACCTACTGCTATATACACACGCATAGACACACGGGATGAGCTGTGTGAAGTATACTAAGACAACAGCAGATAGATAGAAGGCAGGGGACCCTAGTACTCCAAACTATTAGGACTCAGTATTTAAAAAGGGGTGGGGGAGGCCCTCATCAACACCCCCATTCCTTTAGGCTGTAAGCAGGAGGGGAAGAGGCTGCCCTGTTTGTGTATGCTCACTGCTGAACCACAACAGCAATGTGTGCAGCGTCCAAACAAAAGACGAGACTTTAATTCCTACAACTTAATGCCAAGTTGGAAAACCGAAGATTCTGTTATTTCCCCCAAACACCTGTCGTCTCAACGGGAGAACAGTTCCTTTGAGAAAAGACAACAGACCAGGGGTCCAGCTATAGATGTCTGGTTCTGTTCTTCCAAAAGACTCGGTGACCGTGTCCATTTCGCAGCTTCACAGCCCCCACAGGAGAAAAGAATGGTCCCCGTTTATTTGGCCCCCAGGTAAGAAACCTTAAGAAAGTAAGTTGAGAAAAAAATTCTACAAGGCACTCTAATCTCTCAGAAATCATGCTACTCATACATGAATTATTTTTTTTACCTACAGACTCAGTCCACCAGAAAGTCTCCTGGCGCTGGAAGACATTATGCTACCTGAACATCTCTAAAATCCGCTTTGGACGCGTCGAGTCCGTCATCGTGACACTAGTATACAGAATACAAAAAATGTTAAGTCATTAGGACCAAGTTGATTCAAAATCTACAAAAGTATCTAAAAAAAGGAACACTGTTCCCTAAACAATACAAGCTTAGTAAAATCATGCAATTTAAAAAGTATCAGCGACTACAGGAAACAGAGTCAAAGAAAGTAGATACACAGACCACTGACTTCCCTCTGTCTGGGGGGATGGGACAGCGGCCGCACCCCACACCAGCTGCAGAGCCTTCAGGTGTCTCCCAACCAGACCTCAGGACGGAGAATCAGCCTGGAGAGAGAGACCAATTCCCCCACAGGAAAGCAATGAGAGGGCAGCCCCCAGCGCAAGCCAGAGGCCCCCACGTGACGTGCACAGGCCTGCACAGCCCTCAGACACAGACAAAGCCACGGCCTGCTCCCTGCGCGCACTCCTCTGGAGCACGCCACAGACTGCCCAGGGCTGAGCCCACTGAAGACAGAGACCCCCCTCCAGCTCCCGTCACTGCAATATTCTCAACGATGATAGAGGTCGAGAATTGGTGGCAAGTCTCGGGAAAAAGCAAATCAGGAAAAAGAAAAAAAGTATCAAGGACACACTATGGCCTCAGAATGAAATCTTCCCTCTGAAAATTCAACCTCAATGCACCGTGGTCTCATCAAGCGGGACAGCCAAGACGTGGTCAGTGCCAACGTTTTTCAGAATTTCTGGGCTGGTCTTCTGCATGGAACCCTGAGAAGGCACCGGGCTGGTCAAGAATGTGACCAAAGGCCAAGAGGGACTCCGGGGAAGTGGTGGTGTCAGCAAGGTGAGCAAACACTGCCTGGGCCACCAACTCCCAGACTACATTGACAACCTTAATTTGGTCAAAAAATGTGGGGGTCATCAGCAATGCTAACTTCATTTTCTCCCCCAAAGTCAGTTGACAGCACAATCATGACAGGTAACTTTAAAGACAGAACAGGGCCCCCTCATATCTCAAACAGGCCCCCGCGCCCCCACTCCCTGCACCGCGCAGCCTTGGGACGGACGTTGTGGGAGTCTCTCGCTGAGGAGCCTGGCACCGGCTGACCTGTCCACAAGCACGTGGGTTTTCAGTCCAACGAGAGCACGCGACACGGACCAGGCAATTCGGCTTCCTGTGGCTGTTCTCCTGCTAACGGCGGTGGGAGCGCAGGGACAGAGAGCAGCCACAGGCGGCCGGCGAGCGAGTCCTCTGCCTCAGCAGGCCCAGGAGGTCGGGCCAGGCAGACAGGCCCACTTAGGGGTGGGGCCGCTCTGCTCTGAGGGGCCTGTGGGAACAACTGGTCTCTCCTGACTTTGGTATGGCAAATTTTAAACCACATTTGCACAACTCAAGTCTGTTAAACAAGGTCTGCTTCATTTAGGTTGAAAATTTACTTTCATCCATCTCTGGGAAAATAAAGTCTTGCAAAAAGATGGTTTTCTGCTAAGTAAAATTTGGCTAAAACCTACAGCGTAAACAATGCCTGAGAGATGCAACAGTTACATAAGGTTTTCCCCCCGAAACCAGTTATATTCTTAAGTTAGTGTTTCACTGTATCCTTAAAGGTTCATAAGGAAAAATAAACAAACATGAAAATTCCAAGTGAACACACAGCAAAAAGCCCAATATTTAGTATTAGCTTCACCCGGGGCGGCTCTTCCAACATTTGTAAGCACACGGCCTCCTCCTCCACCAGGTCTCTGAGGCTCCGCTTGCTGAGACTCTTGCTTTTAAAGCCACAGAACCAGTCTATGAACTTCCAGTACCGGCTTCCGTCCTCCGCTTCTTTCTTTCGCTCTCTCTCGCCCATGAGCGCCGCCTGGCCGTTGGAATAAGCATCAACGGGTGTCTCCGCCTCCGAGTGACCCACAGAGGCCCGGGGGGTGCCCTCCTCTCTGCAGGTCACCAGCAGGTTAACGTCTTCGGGCTGCAGGCCCTTGAGGCTGTCCTCAGACTTCCCGTTGGGGATGATGTGGTTGCCGGCCTCACTGTTGTCGCTGGCCCTCAAGATGCTCTTCTCCTGCATCTTGTACGGCTCATCTTTCGGGGAGCAGCTCTCTTTCACCACCAGGCTCTTCTTAGACCAGAAGGTGGTGGTGCGGATCTGCTCCTTTGTCGGGGGCGGCGTGAGCAGGCTCACGACAACAGTGATGAGCCCCGTGATCCAGAACAGCGCCGTGGCCACATACATGTAGTGGACGTCTTTGATGAAGCCTGGCCTGTTGTCGGGCTGGTCGCACTCTGGGGCACGGTAGGCAAAGGCCAGGGTCAAGCGGACCGCCCCAAGGACAAAGCCGGCCATCCCACCATAGAAAGCTCCCTGTTCGTTGCAGCGCTTCCAGAAAATCGCCAGGAGGAATAGGGCCGCCACGGGAGGCGTCAGGTAATCCGCCACCTCCTGGATGTACAGGTACATCTGGCCCTCTTGCATCTCCACGATGATCGGCACCCAAGCGATGCTGATGACCACCATGAAAGCCACAAATATCCTCCCTACGATCATCAGCTCCCGGGAGCTCGCGCTCTTGCGGACGAGTTTGTACACATCCAGAGTGAATATGGTGCTGGCGCTGTTGAAGATGGAGTCCAGGTCACTCATGAGCGCCGCAATCATCACTGCCATCATCAGGCCCCGCAGGCCCACGGGGACCAGCTTCAACACCAGGCGGGGGTAGGCGATGTTGGAGCAGCCAGCTTTGCTGCCGCAGACCTTCATGCAGTGCTCGGGGTTGATGCATGCTATGTCGTCGGCAAATAGTATCCTGGAGATCATCCCTGGGACCACAATGATGAACATGGGCAGGAGCTTCAGGAAGCCTGCCATCAGTGTGGAACCCTTGGCGTGGGCAATGTTCTTAGCCGCAAGAACCCGCTGCACGATCACCTGGTCAGCACACCAGTACCACACCGAGGCCGGCGTCTGCCCTAGGACGAATCCTGGCCAGGGCACATCTTCGTCTGTCGGATTCCGCAACATCTTCAGTGCGTCTTTCTTAGGGTGGACGTTACAAGAATTTGTGTTGGAAAGGTTGTATGTCAACAAGATGGATGTGACATTGGGTGAGGCCAACATGTACCTTCTCTTCACTTCCTCAAACCCACCAATCTCCATCATGCTGATAACCATCAGGGTGAGCGCACCCACGATCATGAGCAGGGCCTGCAGGGTGTCTGTATAGATCACTGCCACGAGGCCGCCGGTGACGGTCAGCAAGGCGGTCATGCCAATGAGCAGGATGACAGACACATACAGGTTCCAACCCAAAGACTCCTGGATGAAGAGGGCACCTGAATACAGATCCACGGAGAGCTTGGTGAAGATATAGAGAATCAGAGACAAGGCCGCAAAATAGACCTGAATCCTATGGCCGCCAAACCGCTTGGACAAGTACTCAGGCATGGTGTACACCCCTGACCGGATGTAAATTGGGATGAAGACCCAGCCCAGAAGTTGCAAAAGCAGCAGGGCATTGAACTCCCAGGCGCCCACTGCAAATCCACTCGCCGCTCCAGATCCTGCCAGCCCAATGAAGTGCTCACTCCCAATATTGCTTACAAAAAGAGAAGCACCGACCGCTACCCAGGTCATAGAGCGCCCCGCCAGGAAGTAGCCGCTCACGGTGCTTCTGTTAGACTTCCACATGGCAAAAAACCCAATGCACATGACCAGGACGAAATACAGGGCCACTATGGCAATGTCTGCTGTCTCCAGCACAGCCCTCATTTTGGTAATTTTTTGAACAAAAGCGTCCAGGGACAGAAGAGTTCGCCTTTTGTTTACTCCTAGTAACCTCAGTCTGCAAACCACACGTGAGCGGGCCTACACAGAGCGACACGCAGGTCAGAGTCTTTGTCCTTTGGTTTGCTGTCTTGATGGTGCTGGTTGTGATAAAGTTGGAAGGACACAGTTTAAATTTTCCTCCGCTTCTTAATTGAGATTGAGAACTTAGCTCGTACTCTTAATCCATCTCCACAAGACCATCAGCATTACTCAGGTGTTGGAGGAGAAATTCTGAGTTGCAGCTAAGTCTAGTGAAGCCTACTGTACCAACCCTGCAAGGCAGCAAAGACAAAAGACAAAGATTGAATTAGAGGGGGGTCTCACCAGGAGATGAGGAAACGTTCAGTCTAGCAAAACGGCGCGACAAGACATTCTTTGTAAAAAGAAAACAAAGCGTTAAACATCCTTGGGTTCCACAGGGAAGGACAGACTGTGCTGTCACGGCCGACACTCGGTCTGTGACAATATCCCTCGTTCTGGACTAAGAACAGAAGTTCACCGACCCCTGCTCCGCCGTCCTGGCACTGAGCACTGCCCGCCGGCGCCTCGCCCTGCTGGTTGCTGCGCTCATTTCGAGGGCGGGTGCCGTGCCCCCGAGGGCTCACACACGCAGTACTCAGAATATGGTGCCACCGTGAGCCTCCAAATACTGTGAGTGGCCAGTGGGGTCCTGGGTGGCGCAGGCAGGGGCGGTCACCTGCCCCCAAACAGAAAACCAGTTGTGTGGCCTAGTCTGCGCCAGACCCACCGTTAGGCAACTTCCCCAGCCCACGCGCAGAAGCACTCCCACGCTGGCCACGCGAGGGCCCGGGAGCTGCGAGGCGACTCCGAGGCTGAAGGGGGCACACTGTCGGCACGGCACGCGGGGCCCAGGCGCACTGCCTGCAGCCCAGCCCTGAAACTGCTGCTCCTGCCAGCTCCAGGGAGGCCCACCGGCAGAAGGAAAAACGTGGTAAGAGATAAACTCCCTTCCCTTTCCCTTCAACACGCAGTATTTCCATGAGAATCTGGGACAACAGAGGTGCCGACCCAGGGGTGCATTGCTGAGTGTGTCTTCCTCACGTCTTCTATGCCTCACAACAAGAAAGCAAGGAGAGGATGGAGGGGGAGAAAAGGTTTTCTGGAAGAATGAAAAATAATTTGCTCATCACAGCTTCCAAATCTCAATAAACGTGTATGTCAATCATTAGATGATAGTCACCTTCAACAAGTCAACCAGATATATTTCATTCTGGAGTAAGAAAAGTCACTGCAAAAATTTACCTAAAACTGAGCTTTGGAATTTGATGTTTTTTCTCCTGGAAAAAAGAGACACACTCTAAAACTTTTAAGTTAATTATAATTGCCACTGACAGAGCAATAGGAAAAAGATTTCATTGTTCAACCGAATGCCTTCCACACGTTAACTCCTGAAGTCATTTTTTTTTCTTTTATGCTAAGGCACCTCCAAGAGAAATGTTTTTCTGTGCTTGTGCTTAATAAAGCAGTTGCTTTTTGACAAATGTAGGCATTTTCCTTTAAATATCAGAAGCAAACTTTAGCCTTATGATCCTAAAATCACCTCTCAAAACGGTCCAAACAGACCATGGTACATAATACTAAGAGATTAAAACTACACCTCCCGCTGGCGAGGACTGGGCTGGGAAGATGGCTGAGGCTGGGGAGACCACCCAGTGCTCCCCGGGCCCAGGCCTGGTCCCACCCTAAGGCGCCACGGTGACCACAAGGAAGCCACGCAAACAAACCCTCCCTCCTAAAAGCCAGCGCCAGGGGCAACACCACTAACAATGCCCTCGGTGCCTAAGCGGTGCAGCGCAGGTCCGTATCTCTTCAAACCCACCAGCCCTGAAGATGGCCACATGACTGTGACGTAGGCCCACCTTCCCAAGCCCCAAAACTTTTGCGTTTTTACAAAAAAGACTTAGACATCTAGGAAGACTCACCTATGTTTTAACACAATCTAATCAGATGACTAATAAGCCCAAATGTTCAAAAACATGTAACTCTAAAATACTTCAGTTTAAGGATCAGGTTCTTAATTACAATAAAAACTGCTGCTGGCAGCTATGAGATCCTGGCTTCAACGGGACTGTCCTGCTGCCCACACCCAAGTCGCCTCTTGCTCCTTCCGGCGCGTAGTCAGCGGGCCTCAGGTGTCACTCTTCTCAGCGGCAGCGGCTGACACGGGCTTGCCCAAGATGGGGCAAAGAGCGGGGCGCTGCTGGTTCTGCTGGAGGGTGACACGGGGCTGTGTCCCGAGGAGTCTGCTGCAGTGGCTTTCGCCCATTCAGGGCACAAGCGCCTCGAGCCAAAGCAGCCGTCCCCTCCTCCAGCTCCAGGAGGCGCTTTTCGTGCCGGTCACACTCCCCCGGCCGAACAGGACTTATGGACATCAGGCCTGAGCCATATCCTACGCGCTGGTGCTGCTCAGACAGGCTGCGTCCCAGGCCGGGCCCAACCCTCACTTCTCCGGGACAGCAGGTGAGCCAGAGGGGGCCTCTGCCCCACGGGAAAGGGCGCCCGAGGGCCCGACTCCTGCTCAGACCCTCAAGAGCCACTGTCCACAGGTCCCTTCTCACTGGACACCGTGACAGTCTGTGGGCAGGCTGAGGATGTTTCCAATTTAAACAAGAAACATCCAGAGAGACCAGCACCTGATAAATTCTGGAAAAAGAAAAAAAAAAACTAAAATAGGTCAATTTAGTTTGTACACAAGAGATAGAAAACCCTGAACAATGCAGGTGTACAGAAACAGAAGGTTTGAACTTCAATCTTTCTCCTAAAATGATTCCAAGTAAGATACTAAGTTTTACAGTTTTGCCTTCTTTCCAAGCAGTAAACACTTCTACCATCAAAAAGACAATGAACACTAGCCAGAGTTCTTTTTAGGAAGAAGACAGGAACACACATGAAAAGAATTTTTGGTAAAATGAAGCTTTTAATTTAGGTCTTCACATTTCTAGGACTAAGATGGCTCACTGGTCAGGGTCAAGCTCTTAGATGAGAAATGTGGGAGAGCAGTAAAACAGGTACAGCAATTACGGGTTCATTCCTTGATGGTACATTTTCAAGAAAAGTGTTTCCCTAATGCGCTGAGTGGCTGCAGAATACCCGAAGAAACGGTCTCCTGGTGGCAATAAGCACATCTGACTGGATCTCAGGCACAAGGGCGTCTCAAAGGAGAGGGCTGGCTTCCGCCTGAAAAGTAGGGCTCTGACAGTTTCTGGCTCAGAACGCGATTTTGGTGCAGGTTCCAGGTACCACACTGACTGCTCTACCACCTCACTGTGCGTGAGCAGGGGCTGCCCCGATGAGCCAGGGGAGGGGACAGGTGAGACCAGACTGTGCAGGGCCATGAAACACCTCTGGTGATAAAGTCAGAGTGGCAGGCAGTAGCCAGATCCAACGTCTTTCTTCCCGTCATCTAACACAAGCACTAATTCATCTTCCAAACTAGGAAACTGTCCAGGGAAGAGCTGCGAAGCCAGACGTACGGTGCCTCTGGCTGGAGAGAAAGTCCCCACCACAGCAATCCAGCGCCGAGCAGGGAGAGCAGTTCTGAAAGCCGTGGAGGCACCAAGTCCTGACACAGGAGGCAAACGCCCACCTGGGCCCGCTAGCCCGACACGGCCTGCCCCGGCGTGTGCAGCTCAGGGGTTGATCTTACACCGCACTCTCGAGGAGCCGTCTGAAAGGACCCCGCAGTCCTGCTCCTGTTTCAATTCACAGCTAACACCATCCTACAGCTGGGAATTCAGGGCCTGGACTTAGACACCTCCCCAAAATGTACAGGTGTGAACGGCAAGGTCAAGGCTGTGGGCAAGTTCTGAGGGGCTGGGGTCCAAGTCCCGATACTTCCTCGGAGCGAGAAACCTCCTCTATGAGTCCCAAGTGTCTGGGTTGCAGAAGGAACTGCCACCTGGGTCTCGATGGCCAGGAGGGAGGATGGAACCCGTTCTCTTTTAAGCCAGAACGTGGACGAGCGGTAAGCTGCCCCCGCCTTCCACCGCCCACACAGGCGAAAGCAACGGTGTGCGTTCTGCTCACGTGAAGCTGCCGATCGCACCAGGCACATCCAGAGCCTCGGCTACTTGTGGACAAGAGGGAGGACATGTGTTCAACAGACAGAAAACTTTTCAGAAGACTCATTAATGAGACACTTCATAGCGACTGTGATAGTTCCTGTTCATGGCGCTTAAGTAAAAGGAAAACAACTGAATTGCTACAAACCCCACTGAGACTTTTCACACTTCACTCCTTGTCATCTTGGAGCAAGGTCCAGTGAAGCAAGTTCCACCAGTGAAGCAGTGACCAGCACTCGCTCGAGTGCACGGCCTATGAAAGCCCTCCCTGAGCCCTGCTCTTCTCCCCATGTCCCGCGTGGAGAGGACAGCCATGCATCCATGACATGGGAAAGCATTCCAAGCACGACACACAACTCCAGACTACGCTACGAAGCCACGCGTGGCCTGAAGACACCACGGAGTCACATCCCATAACGAGCAGCCCCTTAAACGTCCAGGCGTCTGCCCTTCAGCCTCTGACAAGTCTATCCGACGTAAAGCTTTTGAAAGTATCTGAGAAACGTGTGACCCAATGACCAACCCCACCGGCGTTCAGACCGTTTCTAAGGGTCCCCAGCCCCTGCGTACAGCACAGGAGAGCCAGGCAGACAGGGCAGTGCCCCTCCAGCAGCTCCCGACAGCTGGACAGCCCCACTTTCAGCAGCTTCACATTGGGGGGTGTGGAGGGATAGGAATAGTTTCCCATGTAACTAAACCTTTTTTCCAAGTGAAATCTTGTTCACCTAAGAAAGTTCACAAGCCGTCAAAAGCCGTCACATCTGTCACCTCTTCCACAAACCACATGCCCCAAGCTGCACCCATCGATTTCACCAACACTTAGGTCTGGCTCACAGTGATGTGTTTCTTCTTTTGTTGAGTCTCAAGAGCTTTTCAATAGGGGGGCAACTTGGAAATTACCACCAGCTTCAACCTTTACGTGGGTACTAGATCCTACATGGAGCAAGCACCAGTCACCTATTTTTGAGAAGCATGAAATACGAGTAACAGTGCCAACTACACCTCAGAGTGGGGTCCAAGGAAGAATTCAAGAGCAGCAGCTCCGTGGCTGCGAAAGACTGGCTGCGAAAGACTGGCCTGCAAAAGTGACGCGAGAATCCTGGCGGAGAAAACCACCCCCCGACAGGACCCGAGTCCAGACACCGCACAGGGCCGCACCCTGGCTCCCCGACAACCCCAGCTGCGTGTGCCAGGGACACCACTGGCCAGGGCTCCCCACGGTCTGCTGACGTCAGCATGTGCAAGGCCTGTCCGCTTCTGCCCCTGGTCACCAGGCAGTACCACCTCCAATGAAGAGGCCTCTGCACTAAAAAAACTAACTGACAAAAGCACGCTCAAAATCAATGTCTGAACATGTGCGCTTGTAGACACCTGAGCTAGATTTATAACAGATGTTGACAAAACAGACTGCAAGAACAGCACACGGTAAAATCCAAGTGAAGGATTTATGAATCATCCTATGTGAATGGGATGTATTTACGGGGAAAATGGAGAGTCTCAAAGCGGAAGTCGGGGTGCAGCTTGTTAAGTGGAGCCGCAAAGGCCTGTGCTGTCACAGCTCCGAGACCAGGGCTGGCGCGGCTCTTCTCAGCCGGCTCTTCCTTCAGAGAACAAACATCGGTTCCCAACATCTACTCTACATGTGACTTCGGCCTGAGCCCACCCTCCCACGCCTGCAAGCCCCACCCTTGAAGTCACTCCCTGGAAGCACCCCCTGGCGGCCAGGGCGCAGGTCGCACTGAAGCGATGGGGGTCCTGGCTGCATGACGTGTGGAGAGCGTGAGGATCTAGCCCACCCCTGCGCTCATTCTCTACCTCTCAGAAACCGCACCCTTATCCTGTTTCTCAGGCCAAACTCACCAGTCATCCTTGACTGCGCACTTTCCCTCTCAACCCACACACCACCCACCCACCAGCAAAGTCTGATGACTCAAGCTCAAAGAGAGACGAACCCAGAAAGAGGCCACGTACTGGGCCAGTGTCGAGCGCCCTGGTCCAAATCACCCGTCTCCTGGCAATCTGCGCTCGCCTCTTGGCCTGCCCCAGTGTGGGCCCACTGCAGGCGTCCATGAGCCCCACAGCAGTCGCCCTCTCTCCCAGGGCACCCTGTCTTGTCTGTGGACCACCACAGGGCAGGCTCTTGCATCCCACAATTGTGCTGCTTTGCTTTAAAGCGTGCCCCCCCCCCAACCAACTCAGTCTCTCCTTAGCATCCAGCTTTATTTTCCAGAGCGCGCAAAATCCTCCACCACACTAAAACCTGCTTTTCCAATCTCCTCACTACCAGAGGGTGGGTTTGTTTCTGTGTTGTTCACAGATGTGGCCTGTGTCTAGAAATGTCCTGCACATGGCAGGATGAAATGCTAGCTAAATAAATGAATCCAATATTTTGTACAATAGTTCTTCAGCATTAAGGAAAAGGCTGATTAAACAGTCAGGGAGGAGCTGGGCATTTGCTCTCCCAAACTGACCAGCAACCTCAAAAAGCTCTAACTCAGGGTCTGGAGAAATACCAGGTGCGCAACCAGGCGGGAGCCCGTGTCCAGAGGCAGCCCAGTGGGCCTGAGGCTGCATGGACCATGGGGACGCGTGTTCCCCCGCACAGCCCGAGTGCCACCTGTCCCTCCCTAGCCGTGAGGCGGCGAGGCCCTCGCCATCCCGGAGCGAGTGGAGATCTGCGCAGCTCTCCCTCAGACAAGCGCCTCTTTCCAAGCAGCGCACGGGCAGCTCACTGTGCAGGCCTGAACACCCTGCCAGTGCCCGCTAAGGGAGGCTGTCTCCCAGCTGCCTCCCCGCCACACCGGGGCGGTAAATGCTCCCACCCAGACAGCAGCCACTTCAACAACTAGCATTTACCAACACGAGTTAGTACCGGGAACCATTTTACACTTACTGGGCCTCTCACCTACGCCTCACAAAAACCCAAATTTACGGGTAAAACAGCTGAGAGGATCACTGAGAGTCCAGAAACCTCCTGGGGGAAGATGAAGACTTTCCTTTAACGACAATTCCCATAAGATATGTATTTAAAAATAGAAATAAACCCTGGTCAGAAAAAAAATGTTAACTAATCCATACAGGAAGTATGACACAGCTAGAAACTCACCTTCTGCAATCCCCAGTGGACAATGACTTAGGCAAAGATTACAGCAGATGCTAGAACGAGGCGGGGTGACGGGGACACTTGAGATAGGAAAGTGTTAGGGTGATAACATCGGCACCCAGAAGGATGACGCTGATCTTGGAAAGGCAGACAAACGTGCCTTGTGATGGCTTCCAAAACAAGACACGAGTCTCCTTTCGATCCACCAGCTTCCAGAAAACACCGGAACAGAACACATGAAACTCCAGGAAGCAGCAGCCGCATTCTGAGGGGAGGAAATGGCAGAAGCCAGGCTAAAGGCTCGGAGTCCCAGGCGACAGACTTGGGCCTCGTCTGGGTTCACGCATTGAAGCAAACCAGCTGCCTACAAACATCCGAGACAAAGCTGGGAATACAGATGTGGACACCGGATTGAGGAATTGTAGTGAGGTCCCACAAGACATGTGGTGTTCTGTGTAAGTGTTACTTATCTTTCAGACATGTAATCGTAATAACAGCTAAAGTTTTCCATCTCCATGTGCTTTAAAGCTATCTGGTAATAAGGGATTCAAAATCTTCAACAGGTGCTAAATACCAGTAAGTAAAATTAAATTCACCTTCAAGTGTGTCACACCATCAAGTGCTAATTATAAAGATGGGGAGGACAGTCAGAGCACAATCCTCTGGTGGACATCACCTGAGCCACACTCTGCTCACCATGACCAATGCAGGGCAGGCCTCCTGGTGTGGCGGACTCCCGCACCGACAGTCCGGCAGCGCCATCACAAGCACAGAGCCAGACACATGCAAAGTGATGGAGTCTGCTTACCAGCAGGCCTGGACTCCTCAAAATGCCACTGTCACTAAGGACAAAGTTTTATAACTGTTCTAGAGTAAGGCTAACAATGAGATGCATGATCCTGGAATGCATACGGGGTTTAAAATATTGCCTTTAGCAACTTTGAATAGGAAGCAAACGTTTTATACAAGATCAATGTCAAATGTAAGCATAACTTTATGGTGTAGTCAGGAAGAAAGCCCTTGGCCCTTACCCCTAGAAAAGGCGTGTTAAGATGATCTCTACAACTATCAAATGGTGCCTATTTTAAAAAAGAGCATTTATGGCAAATTCTAACAGATGAGTCCAGGCAAAAAGCAAACATCTATCAATGAACATGTTCCTGTATCTCTTTACCTTAAAATTTTATGGTGAAGTGGTAAAGTTAGAATGAAATATTCCAGCACCAACCTCCAACCCCCATCAAAAAAAAAAAAAAGTAACACACCAGGCGATAGAAGAGGGCAGCAGACATGAAGCCAAGACTCGTAAATGCAGACTGATGCTGAAGTCGGCAGCGGGCACAGCAAGGAGTATCACTGAACTCATTTCTCTGCGTGCCCCAGTCTGAACTCACTTCAAAAATTGGGGAGTAGGAACTTCAAGGTGACATCATCAAAACAGATTACAAGACGGAAAGTCCTGGGGGGAAGTTCGAGCAGCGAAACCACCCTCAGGCTCTCTCAGCTCTGAGAAAGGCTTGGCTGAGGCAGCTGTTACAGCAGAGGGCTGGGAGTGAGGGCAGCTCGCAGTGTCCCCTCTTCACCATGTCTCTGCCCGAGCACCTGCAGTCAGTGCTGAGCACCCCCACCCGGGCCTGCCTGTATCTCTCTACTGGACAAACAAGCGCCACAAGCCAGCCCCCAACAGCTTACCCAGAGGCGCCAGAGCCCCTGTGTGAGGTCCCCCATCGTTAAGAGACTTGACTGCACCAGCGCCCGACTGCTCCTGTCCAGGTGCAGGCCTGGCTGTGGGGCTTCGCCTGAGAGGCCGCCCCGAGTCTGCTGCCGCGCCCCTGTCTGAGCTGAGAGATCCAGAAACCTTTCTGCTGTGATTGGCCACATTTGTTCGAGAAAAATCACGCTGACTCTCTAGATGACTGAATATTCGAGGGAGAAAAACTCCCCCCACAAGACCCCAAACCCTGCTCACACCAACTCGGCGAATTAAGATCTTTAAATCACATGGTTTAGATGCAGGGCATTCAACCAGGTCGACAACTTGTCGGTTGGCCTTCGGGTTTCTGGTCTCATCCAATTTGGTTCCAATTTTACGTTCCTAGAAAAACTATTCCTAGAAGAACAGACACAAAAAAAGTTTCTCATTTTTCCATGTGACTGAGGCCAGAAAACGTAAACACAAGAGTCTTCCTGGTAGACCAGACTCTGACTTCCCCAGGAGGCTAAATCATACACAGAAGAGCGTGAACGTGCAGTGTTTTCACAGGTGATACTTACCGTCAGAAAATGTTCACACTTTGTAAGATTTTCAGGTAGTGAAAAATGGAACCACAAGCAGGCTGACTTCACAATGCACAGGAGGACTGAGCGCACTGCGTCCCAAATTAACCCTAAGAAGCGAGCATACCACTGGGGCGTGGGTTACAGGTGACCAAAGCAACTCAACTTTTCTTTGTATTTCCAACTCGGGACAACTAGACTTGCGCACTAACGGAGACACAGTCAGAACTGCTGTTCCCTGCGTGTCAGGAGTTGAAATTACAAAGAGCGCCCACTGACTTCATCCTGATAAAAATACTGAATAAAACCACACTAGAGAAATTGCTTTCTCCACGTCAGCCTTCTTAAACTTGCAAACTCAGTGGCCCTGGACTCACACCCATGTGAGAATGGAATTCCTAGGCCGAGTATGCCAGGACCGTGGTCCGTAGCCGGTCCTGGAGGCCTGAGAGACAGCGTGTGCCATGCAGTTGCCTTCTTGCCCAAAAATGGCAACCAAAGCCACCTACTACTGGATCACAAATTTGCTTCAGCAGGTTCAAGTTGTTTTACAAAGGACTCGAGTAGACCTCTCCTGGAGCACAAGCCTGGCCCAGATTAAGTATTTCCTTCCACAACAAACTCTCACCTTAAATTTGAACCCAAACCAGTACTGAAAAGAAGTTTTACATTCAGAATTCACACACAAGACATCTGAGCACAGGAAAACAGAACCCGTGTCCAGGACTTCAGCTGACCCGGTGCCCCTCAGGTGGCAGTGGAGCCTCAGCACTGCGAGCCAAGCGCAGCCAGTCTGGGCTCCCGCGGACCAGCTCCCACCTGGACCTCTGGGAGCACAGCCTGGGTGCGACAACTGTACTCACTTCTTCACTAGGCAAAAAGTAAAGCCTTTTATGAGCCAGGGGAGGTTTTAAAAACAGACATCGTACAGACAAACTGGGAATTCTTGAAATCTGGAGAGGCAGGCAAAGGGCAGTCTGTGCGCACCACGGCTGCACGTGGAGGCTGTGAAGGCCAAGTGCTGAAGTTCCCACCCACAGCAGCCGCCACTGAAGCACGGGAATAGACAGAACAAGCCTTGTATGTAGACTCGAATGATAGGGAAGAACAACGCGAACCCCCTTTTTTATTTGAGATTTTTATTTCTTCGCTTGTAACTGGCTGCCATGTATCTGCTAGAGTGGGGGCAGGGACGTGATAAAGGCACAAAGGGGCCATCAGTCACGGTGGGAAGCTGGCTCCCATTCTATGGAAACATGAAACCTGATCAAAAACAAAAGCATTGTATCTCAAACCCCTAAGAGGTTAATACAAAGGGTACATCTAAATTTTAATCACGCAGGCTTAAAATAAGCACTCACCCACCGTCCCAAGAGTGGACTAGAACAGCAGTTTCGTACAGCTTACACATGTATCCTCCATCTGAGGGGCTCTGAGGGTATGCGCAGCCCTCAGGCTCCGTGACAATACGGACTCCAACAGCCCGAAGCCAGAGATGGACACTGAGCACCTACAGTCCAGGTGTGAGTCACAGGCTCCAGTAAGATAACTTACACGAGATAAATTCGTCTTCGGCATCTCTTCAAGAAAGCGGGAAGAATGGAAACCAGGCGATGAAGTCTCACTCCCTGGGACCCCGGCAGACTGACACCTGCCTCTTGCCAGGCCACGACCACCTTCCCTCAGGCTCCGGCTTAGACACGGCTCCCACTTAGAGAAGAGGATTCAAAGTGGCTCAGCCCCTAGGAGGTAGGTTCCGGAAACCAAAATCAGGCCACTCACGTCTAAAGCTGCGCAGTGTCCCAGAGCCAACTCGTGTCTACCCAGACACATGCAGCCAGTATCTTCCTTCGGACCTCATGTTGCTATTCACTGAGAAACGGAAACCGGAGCACTTGGCACAGAAACTTGCCCGGTCACATGCAGGGTAACAGGTAAAGGGACTAATATTAAAGTAGGAAATCAACAAAGTACCACCATACATTATGCATCTTATTTAACACAGAAATTCATACATTTGCCAACCTCAGTATGGTTTCAAAGCACTTGGAGACGTGCCTTCTCCTTGATGTAAACCACATCAACAAACACACCCTCTACAATTTCCATTTCCGTTTCAAACAGTGGAAGGCTTCTGGAAGCCCTGGTAGAGTGGTCTGCACACAGATTCCTCCTGTTACTCCTCCCAAACTTGCATTTAATGTGGCCACATCCAATTCTACAGTCGTTACTTTAGTGACTCACCTTTACGAAGTCTTTCCAAAGAATCCACCTTGGTTTTTATGGAAAAAAAACAAGTTTACACTAACATAACCGGTCTACGTGATATTTACAATTATAAAAACAAGATTACCCGCCATTCAAGGCATGGAAACCAACTGCTGACAAGTGTACAATCTGCCCGACACTGGCCCAGAGCACCGGCTGTGGAGCATCGTGCCAGCTAAAGAGGCCGCACGGCACCTCGCGTCCGAGACTGCTCTCAGAGACGAGGACCCCAAGAAGGCAGCTAAGTGAGCACCTCACACATGTGCACAGCAAAGAAATTCAACACCCTAAAGAACTAAGGGCTACGCCCTTAAGAATGAGTAGTCTGCCAAAGGAGATAGAAACACTCCCTGATTAGCTGTCACAAGGAGCAGAAAGTGACCCTGCTGGTCAGAGAGAAAACCAAGCCCAGGTCAGGTGGTCTGCGCTTCTGCAGTGCAGGTGCAGGACTCGGTTGGTGTGCCCCCAAGTGAGGATGAGCTTGAGGAGGCTCGCAAGGAGACGACGGGGATCACATGGAGAGTCGGCTTCCCCAGCAAAGCCCAGAGGGACGCAGGCACCAAAGGCAATGGGCGAGAATGGCCTGTGGAGCATGATGTGCAGCAGTTTTCTTCGCTCAGTCTTGCAAGCAAGCATGAAAGAAATTGAAGAGCTGAGATTAAAAAAAGAAGGTTGGCATCATCATCGCAGATGGCCTGGGATACCACACTCCGGCCCCAGCGCCGCTGACCAAGATGGGGGCTATCATCTGCCGAGGGGCCGACAGTCAATACGAGCAGGCAACAGCGTGAGTGGAAAGAACACTGCATGCCTGGCGTGTAGGTTTCTTGCGAAGAACGCATCTCCATTTTCTACTGCTGCATTCACACACACCTCAGGCTCCTGCCTTCCTCCCGTTAGCAACAGCAAGGGCAGTTCAACTGCAAGAATCCAAACGGCAAACATGAGAGGTCCAACCTGGGCAGAAAAGCAGCGTGTGGCAACGCCAGTCAGACTCGCTCATCCCAAGGACAGAGAAGCCACAGCAGGAACAACCAGCCAGGTGCAGAGGTGGGCAACCAAGCTTGTGCCACATCAGCTGTGGTGCTCAGGGGCGCAGCCAGGAGGCAGAGTCAGCAGCCCCTGAGCGGGGAAATGCCAGTTATGTTACGGAGAAACCTAAGGCAGATGAAGGTCAACCCCTACGGTCAAAGGTATATGATAAGAGATGGGAAAGGTCGGGGCCCAAGCAGAAATGTCAGGAAAGCATGCCAGAAGATGAAGAGAGCAGCTGAACCTAGAGTCTGTGTCCACGTCTGAACCGTGTCTACATCAGGGGTCAGCACATTTCTTCTGGAAAGGCCCACATGGCTGATATAAACAAACAGGTTATATCCTGTAGGCCCATTGTTAAGGAACGTGATTTTGAATTTCATATAACTTTCATGATTGTTTTCCTCTAACTGCCCCCCCCCCCAATTTTTTGAAAGCATAAAATCCTGTCTTAACTCACAGGTGATACAAACGCAGGTGGCAGCTGGACCGGCCTGTGAGACCGTGTGCCAGCCGCTTGGCCCCAAGTCAGAGCCAGCAACAGGGTAAGAGAACCGGATTAGCTGTCCTTTTCCAATCTTCTGAGAGGGTGGTTTTCCCTTTCGATAAACTGGTAACTCACCAGACACTCATTAAATTTGAATGATTTCCTTAAATTTGACTCCCCTGAGAGAAAAACTACCTATGTGATAGTCATTCCTATTGGTTAAGAATACCGTCCTCCACAAAAAAAAAAGGTGCTGTGTGGATAAATTGTACTGTGCCACAAAGATACTAGTGAGAAACAGTATTTGAGAATCTGTCCCTCACTGCTTTCAAACTCCTGGTTTTCTTTAGTGACTTTATATTCTGAAAATGAGGACGTTTAACAGGAGTCCACATAGTAATTCCTAGATGTGAAAACCTAAGCACATCCACATTCAGTAAGTGAAATCAAGAATAATTGGGGGGGGGGATGAATAGGAGTATCAAGGTGAGACAAGCAGTCTTGATCTTCCACGTCGTGGGGGGGGACTCCGCACTCCACGCCACTCCCTGACTCCAGCAGCTCAGAGGCAAGGCAGCTGCTTCCTGCAAGCAGGCCACGGCCCTGAAAGCTGTAGTCAACCAAAGTGGAACAGTGCCCACAGGCTCGAGTCTTTCATTGCTGGAGGACTAATTTCAAGTTGTCTGGTTTCAAGCAGACAAAACACAAAGGGGGATCATTAAGGATACAAGCTAAGCTGTTCAGGGAGGGCCCATGAGAAGAAAAACAGATAACAGCCCCATGACAGCTAAAAACAAGATCTTTCTATCAGAACCTTTGTCTGCTACACCTGAAAGCAGAAATATCCCCACTTTCTGCTTATCCAAGGTTACCACTGTGGCCTAGGGCTGACCACCCCAGTTCCGACTTCCCTAGCACCCTACACCTCCAAAACAGGTACCTAAAATGCAAATATTCTGCAGACATTACTTTCAGAAGATTCTAATTTGAACATAATTTTTGCTGGGTTTTCTAATCCAAAAGGTGACCGTCAAGAGAAACCGAAGACTGCAGCTCACTACCAGAAAACCTGCTCACTGCTCTGACTGCCATGTACCCCACGTGTACTTCTAAACTTGTAAAACCCAAATGATAAATACAACTCAGATTACAATTTTAAAAAGCTCCGAAACTGCCTTCTTATTTCAATGAACTCTTTAAAAGGACAAAGTAATCTGCTTTTCAAATGAAATTGCAAGAGAAGGAGAGGTACAGAAGCGACTTGTGGGATCTGCCTCAGTGAGACAGAACTTAGGACTCTAGAGCTCTTCTGTCCCCATTAGAAAGATACATACAAAGACACGCCGCGGGGGTACTCTGTTGTGCACACATGCATTCATCTAGCAATTTAGTTACTATTTAAACCAATAAATTCTTTGTGTCAAAATCCTAGAGCAGCAATGACAAGGCTTCAGGAAAAAAACTTTCTCAGGGCTTTCACAACTTTCTCTGCCCACTGGCAGCTGTAGTGAGACGTAATAATTAACATGTTCCTAAAACTCACTAACCAAAGAAAAATGTCCTGTACCCAACTCTTTCACCTCAAAATTGCTCTTCCTGAATTCATTCCACACACAAAAATTGTCCACAAAGTGCACAGTTTCTGAGCTTCCTCTATCTTTGCCATTCACACATCGACAATTCAGTGTAGCCAGTCGCTAATGACAGCGATCATAACCACATAATCTTAAAGTGACATCAAAGGTCGTCAGGCATCTTCTCGGACGCTCAAAAGGGAACAGACCCCCAGAAACCATTTGTCAAACCTCACCATCTTCCTGGGCCTCCCCACTGCAAGAGGCAGGGCGGGGTTGGGTGCAGTGGGTTTTCCACTGTTAAACAGCTCTTCCAGAAGCAGAATGGAAAATACTGGGAGGGGAGAGGGGGGCGCACTTCCCAAAGCTGCACCTCAGCCTCTGGTGCTGAGACAAGGTGTGGCGAGACTTGCAGAATCTTTTTATTCTGGAAGCTCTTCTACAACATGGCCTACGACTAGTCCAAGCAACCCCCCTTTCCAAAGGGCCACAGTCACCACCTTTTAAGGCCTGGTCTCACCATTCCCATTACTGTGTTCATTTTCTGAGTTTAGCCACACTCTTTACCCACATTCCACGTTAAGTTAAAAGCAGAAGGGACACAGAAGACAACCTTTTCATATAAGCACGCTAAGATAAATGCAAGTTAAATGGCACCTGCAGATAAATGGTGTCTTTTGGGGAGGACTGCTGTCTACAAAGGTATAAAATCCTGTAGATGCAGCAAAAGCAGGCTCATCAACTCCCACGTGCACGCTGCAAGGACAAAGCAGCGGCCCCAGCCAGTCAAGACCTACCCACTTGCGGCACCAGAGCCTGCCGGCATGACGAGACGACAGCCCAACGCAGCGCCGGCATTTCAGCATGAGAATTCTCATACTCGCCTTTCAAGGATGGAGTGAAAGGAAGTAAAACTGCTGTGGGGTGGGGAGAGGGAAGAACACCACTCTGAAGAGGAATGCTCTTAGCATGCTGCAAAGAAACAAGCTAGGAGAACACCTCTGAGCACCAAATAGGCCTGGAAAACTTGTCTCTCAAAATCCACGTCCACATCTGTTTTTCTAACATAGCAAAAAACCGTCTCAATTCCCATTCCAAGACATGTAATGATGGGAGGTGCGAAAGGGAGTAGAAGCCAGGTTCCCTTCATGTTAAAGGATATAATGCTGAGGGCCACAGTTCAGAATCTTGAAAAATATGCAACCTGTCAGAGTGAGAACAGGCTCCTTGCAGCCAACCACAAACCTGCAAGTCAGAACTCAGGTCTCCAGGGCCCAGAGGCACAGAGCACGCAAGCAGTAAGTGAGGCCAGCGTGAACCCCCAGTACGGACCCTGTTTTAGAAATCAATTATGTTCGTTGAAACCAAGTAAAACCAAAAAATCTTACTCTGGCTACACATCGATAACCTCAAGATTTTCATGAATAAAAAAGGCTTTGTCATTACCGAATCTTACTTCATTCTAGTCAGTGATCTCTTCAACAGAACCTCACTACTGTCACAATGTCCTACCTGCAACCAAGGGCCCCTCCTCCAGGGAGCCCACCTCTACGACCTGCTAAGGAAGATGTTTTCACGGTACCTCCTGTCCGGATTTCAAGGCAACTATTCAGACACTGTTTTCACTCAACTGCACTATGCTGCTTAGCTAGACCAAAACAAAAAATGTGCACTCCACACCCAACTGTGGATCCTGGACTGTTTCCAGATAAAGAGATACAAATAAAGGAAAATATACTTAACTAATAAAGATAGAGCCCAGTTAAGACAGGTGAGTTCAGTTTTCACTGCAAGGGTTGCAAATGAATAAGCAGAGGTGTAGTGATCACCTGTTTCCTCCCTTGAACAAGGTACAAAAAGGAATTTCATCCACTGTACTTCACAGGGTTTACCGTATCTGCGTGGGTTCAGGGGAGGGTTTAGGTGATTTCCACATAAGAAATGCTTCCTTTACAATGTTTTTTATTGTCCTTTAAACCCCCCCCAACCCCCCCCCCCCC
>NW_004567104.1:73359610-73360521 GCF_000260355.1 Condylura cristata | reverse complement strand
CACCAAGGAAAGCCAAGCCAGGGAGAAAAACTCAGGAGACTGAAAACCACACTTTTCCCCCAGATTTCTGGAGAATAAGCGTGGGCCTCCATTGGCAGAGGTCCTGGTGTCCCATCCCACTCTCAGCGGAGAATGTGACCATTTCCTAACACTGGGTGACTTCAGTGTTTCAAGAGTCTACCTCGACCCTAGACTTGAAAGTTCCCAACTTCCTAACAGCTACTCCTCCAAAGTGACTCGAAGCAGGCAGGATGCAGACCTAAAATGTGCCCAGGTGTCTGGAGCCCCCACGTGGGGGGAGCCAGGCTTCCCAAGTTCAGCTCTAGCACAATTTCTTTCTCTCTGTCTCTTTTGAATTATACCTGGGGGGGGTGGGGAGGGAGGAAGAAAGAAGAGGCAGACACCAAACACTACGTTACCGAGTTCTCGGGAGAATGGGCATTTCGGCGACGACTGGACGAGCGGACCAGACCCAGAACAGCCGAGGAAGAGCTGCCTGGGCCGGGGCCCTGGCTGGGCCGCGCGATCACCTGCGGGGAACGGGCTGCAGGCTGGCTCAACATCCCAGCAAACCTGCAATCCCGACCCCAAGCCACCGAGAGCAGGGCCAGGAGAAAAGTTTCTTCTGGAAGGCGCACGAAAGGCACCCGACTTGGAGGAAGCAAACTGGGCTAAGGGTACCGGAGCAGGAGTTTCACTGAAGTCGGAAAAAAAAAAAAAAAAAAAGTCAACGGTTTGTCTTGTCCGTCGCTGCTGCAGGTTTAACGTGAGGGCGGTGGGAGGCGACCGTGGTCCGGAGAGCTGCACCGGCGCGCCGAGGAGGTGGTTTGACGGAGCGCGGACGCGCCGGGGCGGCGGGGCCGGCGACGACTCGGTGGGCGCACGAAAGGCACCCGACTTGGAGGAAGCAA
>NW_004567104.1:73356523-73358643 GCF_000260355.1 Condylura cristata | reverse complement strand
CCGTCCTTCCGCGGCCGCGGAGCCGTTCCCGAGACCCGTTTCCCGGCGACGTGGGCGCCAGCCAGGGGCCTCGGCGCGCGGGTGTGGGTGCAGCCCGCTGGGGCTGCGTGACCTTGGGCGGGCGCCTGGCGCAGAGAGGGGACTGAAGGGCACCCCTTCCCGGGCAGTGGTGCCTTTGAGTGAGTTGGTGCGGGTTCCCCGCGGAGAACGGAGTCTGCACGCACCCGGCGAGGAGAAGCGAGGCGCGCGCGGGTACTTGTGCGAGCCGGGCCGCTCCACGTGCTCCTGCCAAGGGCAGGCGAATACTCTCCTGAACCAATATTCTGTAAATGTTTCCTCGCGTTCCTTTAGAGCACTAGCCCCAGACTCGGAAAACCGTTTGGGACAGAGCTGTCTGGGGTTCTGAGCGTGCTTGGGTGTGGGGAGAGCCTTACTCTGCACCCCCAAGCACGCACGGGGGGTCACCTCAACCCCCGGCCATTAGCAGCACCATCTCGGGCTGGGGCTTACACTGATAACTCCAGCTCCACTCCTTGGAGACTGAGCCCTCGGTAACTGTCGCCCTTGCTCTGCTCACACCATTAGAAGCATCTGTAAGTGAAATGTTTGTCAACTTCTAAAGTGCCTTAGCAATAGTAGGTGAGATTTATTGAGCACTTATTGCGTATCAGGCACCACGCTAAGATTCTGACGTGTCTCATAAAATTCTCATGACAGCCAGGTCTGTGAGGCAGTACTATTATTAACTCCCTTTAAAGGATTCAGACAAACAGGCACGTGAAGTTTCTGGAACGAGCACTGGCTCAGACATAGCAATAGAGACAAAATTTAGACCCAGACTACAATGAAGGTGGAGCCCATACTCCTAGTCCAGCCTTTGGTGCCCCTGCCACAGATTAGGGGGATGGTACTACTCTGCATTTACCATGTAAACCAAGAATAAAGAGTCCCTCTGTCACCTTATCCAGAGACCTTGCTGTTTCTCAGCTCCTACCTCCTCTCCCTCCGGAAGAGATAAGGATGGTTTGCTGTAATGGATGAGGTTCAACATTGTCTATTCTTGGCCTCCTCCCCAAACCATGATCTTCCAAAGAGAAATCACACAGGTATTAATGCAAACTACCTGGTTAGTGTAGACTAATTTCACGTTTAGTTAAAAGAGTAGGCTACTATAAACAACAAGGAACTTACTCTAGAAAGGAAATAGGAAGTGTATAGTTTTCTCACTTCAGAAGAGTGCTACAGATTTTCCAGGGAGTCCCAATTGTAACTGTCCCTTCTGTTATCACTCTCCTGTCCCAGTTTAGGAATGACAAAATGCGGATGTGTGGTAAAAAGGCTATACTGTGAGCTGATTTCCACTTGGAGCATTTCCTCTTGGAAGCTCCCCAGTTTTTCCCTAACACCTTTCAACTTGACGGGATATAAAGACATAAGCTCAGCACACTCAGCAGGGAGAGGGCAGTTACCCTGATTTTCCTCCTTCAAATCCTGGTTAAGCACCACCCCAGAATGCTGCCGTGTTCATTAAAAATTAATAAAGCTCAAGGAATGCTTCACATTTGGTGTTTTCCTACCCAGACTACTAAGTTAAATTCACCGAAAAGATGCTACAGGTAGTCAGCATTTAGTATTAGCAAACATTACTGCAGTGTTTAATGTATTAATTTAAAAAAATCTTCATACTTAGGAAAAAGTATAACTGAGGAAGTCAGAGACCTGAACACTAAAAACTATCAAATACTGATTAGAGAATTCTTGATGAAAGAAATGGAAATCACCGTCAAGGACTAGAAGAATACATTGTTGAAATGCCTATACCGCCCAGAACTACAAGTCAGTTCAGTCCTTACTAAAATCTTAATGACATTTTTTAACAAAAATGGAAAAAAATCCTATTTTGTATAGAACCACAAAAAACCCTGAATAGGCAAAGCTATTTTGAGCAAGAAGAACAAGGGATATCACAGTTTTAGTCTCAAACTATGCTACAAAATACTATAATCAAAACAGTATGGCACTGGGATAAAAGCAGACACATGGATGGATGGAATACAATAGTGAGTCCAGATATAAACCCACAAACAGAGTCAATTAATTTATGACAATGGAGCCAAGAT
>NW_004567104.1:73327974-73355563 GCF_000260355.1 Condylura cristata | reverse complement strand
TATTAGATATGAGATCAAGAACACAGGCAACAGAAGCAAAAATAAACAAGCAGAATGCCTCAAACTGAAAAGTTTCTGTGCAGCAAAAGAAACAATCAATGAAAGGAAAGGGCAACTTATAGAATGGGAGAGAGTATTTCAGGTTTGTATTCAAAATGTATTTAATTCATAAATTCAGTTAATGAAATCAAACAACCAAAAAACTAGCTTAAATATGGACAAAAAAACAGAATAGACATTTCTCCAATGAAGTGTGCAAATAAACAACAGTTGCCAAAAAAAGTGCCATCACTACTCATTATTAAGGAAATGCAAGTCAAAACCACCGTGAGATACCACTTCACACCTGTTAGGATAGCTGTCATCAAAACGTTAAGAGCAAGTGTTGGCAAGGGAGTAAGGAAACCTTTATACACTGTCAATGGGAGCTGTTGATGGGGAAATTCACTGAGCAACAGGATGGTGACCCCTCAGAAAATTAAAAATACATCTACTGTATCACCTCCAGCAATCCCTCTTCTAGTTATATATCTTAAGGACTTAAAATCAAGATTTCAAAAGATAAATGCCCTCTTGTTTTCCCTGAGAACTATTCACAGTAGCCAAGACACACAAGCCATCACATTTCATAGGTGGATAAAGAGAACGTGGTACAGTGGAATATTACTCGGCCTTAAAAATGAAGGCCATCTTGCCATATTACTCCAAGTGCCCACCAGTGGCACCTCTTTCCAGCCTTTGCTGGAAAGCACAAATGTGCTCACCAACATCCTCATCTCTGTTCACCTGTCAACCGGCTGTTTCCCAGGCATGCCAGAGACACTTCTGCAGTCTAAGGAGTTCCCTATGGTACCATGGTCTTGCATTCTTGGGGCTCTCCTTTGTCTGCTGGGTCTCCCTTTTCCTTGTCCCCTTCCTGTCCCGGGACATGACTGTCCTTTAAAAAAAACAGCAAAGATTTAAGACAGTACCTTCACATCTTGGAAGTTCCTGTCATCCAAGGACATTGGCGAGACTTGTAGGTCCTTGAATGGGTCCTCAGAGTCTCCCAGGGCCCCCCGTCTATTGTAACAGTACAAGGGCAAATGGAAAGTGGAAATTCACTGAGCAACAGGATGGTGACCCCTCAGAAAATGGCTCCCAGCCTGCAGCTAAGGAGTCTGATAGGGAGGCCAGGGAAATTTTATCCCAGGCCATCCAGTACAGAGCAAGACAACCCAGAGGGAAAATGCCTTTGTGTGCCGATTCTTTGTGCTTTCCATGAGCCCAATGTTGTGATGCTGCTTTTATTAAGGAATCAACCTCGGTGAGCTCCACCCTCTGGTATCTAAAAGATGGGTTCTAAGTGTCACTGACACAAGGTCAGGGCAACCCAAATCATACAACCCCAAGAAGCGAGGAAATGCCAGTGTTTTCAACCAGTGAGGCGAGATACCCCAGGCAAACCAGGACGGCCCTGGAGCTGGGGTCCTGAGGCTCTTCAGCCATCGCCTTCTCTCTGACGAAAGCCAGTCTTCTTTTCTGGCCACCATATGCTCTACTGCAACCTCACTTCATGAAGACTTGGGCTTACTCATGACCTGCAGTGATGATCCCAAGGCCTAGAACTGCTCCCAGGGCCTGGGCCTGTGCTGCTCAGTGTGTATCCTCAATCCCGGGCCTGTGGCCCAGGCCCAAGTCACGATGTAACAAACTGCCGTGTGGCCACCCCTCAGGTCTTGCCTGACCTCTCAGCCCTGCTCTGCTGCCCCCAGCCTCTCAGGCCCGTTGGCCATGCTGGCAGGCCTTGAACCCTTTATCTTCTCAGCAAGCCTCTGGGCAAAGCCCCAGCTGGTTTTCCCTCTGTCACTCAGTCAACTCGCACAATGGCTGTGTGCCTCACAGCATGACTCTCACATGGAGAGTCAGGTCAGGCATTTGGGGAGCTCTGGAGATGTTCCCCTCCCTTTTTTTTTTTTTTTAAGATTTTTTTTTATACATACAGAACTGGGAAACAAGCCAGAGTTGTAGGAGTGGTGAGAGACTTCACAAGAGACAGAGTGGGGAGCAGAACAGGCCAACTGATGAAGTTCACTGCTAAGGGGAGCAGCGGGAGGGTCAGGAGAGGTCTGCAGTGCCATGTGGGTCACCTCTGGGGCTGGAGATCGAACTCATAGACTGAAGTGGCTGCGGCTAGCTGCAGTGCTGCATCCTATCCCATTGTGACACCAGGGAGGGTCCTGTTTTCCCCCTTTTAATCCTCCAATTTCCAAATTGTTTCTGATTTTGGTCAACCAAATAAGATTTGGGGGAAAGTGAGTAAACATACGTGGGCTCCACTAAAAAGAAATAAAAGAGGGTCCTTCCCAGTGGGTAACCTGTTGGAGTGCAGCACTATGATGCTGTCTGCAGCTACTGCAGCATGAGTTTGATCCCCAGCCAGGGAGTGGCCCACGTGGTGCAGCAGACCTCTCCTGACCTGCCCGCTGCTCCCCTCAGCAGTGTACTTCATTGATCTGCCTGCTCTGCTCCCCACTCTGTCTCTGGTGAATCCTCTCATCCGCCCCCTACCTCAACCTGTATCTCTGGCCTGCACCCCAGTTCTTATATGCATGGATTGATGAGTCTTTAAAAAGAAAAAATAAATAAGATAAAACAAAGCCTGCCTCACTGTGACCCCACTCGCTGTCCCCTGCAAAAAGCCATGGCATGTTTATGGGCGACCTTCTCCTCGCCACAAATCCTTTTTAGGAAAGATGTGTCTGCTCTGCTTTTTTACTTTGGTGACTTTTTTTAATATAATTTCTGCATTTGTGTATGGTTTCCCTCAGGTGTAGTCCCCATAGAATTTCCACCACCAAGTCATCTGTGACCTTCGTGACTTTAAAAAGACAAAATACTTCCTGTGTTTCCACTTACTGAAGGAGTTCGTTTTTCTTTGTTTATAACCATGGATCCAGGCCCACAGCTGCCCCCATAATGCCCAGCATAGATAACGGTGGTGGTGGGAGCAGGCAGTTCTGCACACGAAGAGTTTTAGTCATCATCTGAGGAAGAAGCCCTGAGCTGGGGAGCGCTGCAGGCCTGAAACAGCATCCGCAGGCAGGCTCGTCAGCTAAGCGAAGGCCCCACCAAATCCACAAAATCCCCGAGGGGGGAAGCTAGAGAGGGCTGGGCCAGGCCTGCTCAGCTCCAGTCTGAAGGCTGAGAGGAAAGGACACGTGACCAGAACGAGTGGACACCCTGGGTGGGAGTAACTGGAGAGAGCTGGGGGAAGTGTTTGGCAGGCCAAAGACCAGTAGGGTTGCGGGAGGTGGAGAGAAAGCCACGGCAGGGCTGGAATCTGTAGAATTTGGAGGCCCTGTTGGAAGATTAAGGAGCAGGAGCCAGGCAAGTGTCAGCTCTGACCCTGGCTTCTTCTTCAGCTACTTTCCTTTGCTCCAGCCACCCCATGGGGGGATCCTTTCAGCTCCTCATTCATCGGGCTCCACTACAAGTCACTAAAATGTTGCTTTTCTCCCTATGCCTTCTCTCCATTATCATCTTCTGAAGAACTGAAGTGAGAACTGCTGTTGCTCAAAACAATCTCTTTCTCCCAGGCTTTACCCCCAACAGGGAAGGCTGTAGGTCTAAAGCCTCAGGCACCCCCTCCTTCCTGATCTGACCACCCCAGGAGTGTTGGAGAGTGGACTAAACCAGCCCTAAGCTTCCTGAAAAGAGGGTCAATATCGCAGCACCTTCAAGCCCTGCCTCTGCAGGGGGGATCACCGCTCCTGGCCTGGTGGTGCTGGGTCTGTCACTGTGGGGGCAGACAGGGTTAAACAGAGATTTTGGTAATGAAGAAAGCCCCTGAGCATGAGGGCACATCCAGTAATTAAGCAGCTCCCATCTTGTTTGCCTTGACAAAACAGTGTGCTCTTGATCTGAACTGTTGGATTTTCCTTGGGCTAAGCAAGAAGGTAACAGTGGAAAAGGGCATGTAGAAGGCTTGAGGACCCACCAAAGGACACTGTAGCAAGCAAATGATCCCTGACAATGGTAGGGTTACCCCTGGGAAGCCAGTACCTAGAAAGCAGTTCTGAGGCAGACTCTCTAGGTTATATCCAATCGGGATATAATATTTTCATGGTAGATAGTCTCTGCTTTTTCAAATTGCCCATACTTTAAAACGACATATTGTGGCAATAATAGCAGCAGTTATCTTTGCTGTCACAAAGCAGAAAACATCCCTTCATGCAATTAAAATTACAAGATAATTGGGGGCTGTTGGATAATACCTCCTACAATAAATATCTTCAACTTTCAGGCTCAGTTTACTAGGGCCGTAGAAGAATAGGCAGGAAGTATTTTCAGAATTTAGTGCCCCACTTGAATAAAGAAGTCCACAACTGACCTTAGTATTAAGTACAGAATCACTAGGAAAACTATATATATATTTTCAAAGGTTTATTTATTCATACAGAACTGGGGTACAGGCCAGAGATGCGGAGGGTGAGAGGATTCACCAGAGACAGAGAGGGGAGCAGAACAGGCAGATCAATGAAGTACACTGCTGAGGGGAGCAGCGGGCGGGTCAGGAGAGGTCTGCTGCGCCATGTGGTCACCTCTGGGGCAGGCGGGGATCAAACTCATGCAGAAGTGGCTTAAGCTTCTTAGTTCAGTGCTTTAATCCACTGTGCCACCAGGGAGGGCTGGAAAACTATATTTTCTTAATAAATAGCCATTCACCAAGTATCCTCTGTAATTGCCAATGGGAATATCTATTAGAGAGACAGACACCTTCCATCTGTGCTATTATTAGATCAGCCTGCAAAGAGTTAACTTTCCACAATGATTAGTTATTGACAAATCCTTACTTTTGTTTCCTTTTTTCCTTTTTCCCTCTGCTCCAAAATGTCCAGCATCTAAATGAGATGGTCTTGGGGACCAGCGATGACACTTTCTCCTCAATCAAATAAGCGCCTGGCCTGCCCACATCACAAAGCACCCAGGCAGGAACAGTGCCTGCTGCTATTAAGGATGTGGTGATTATGAGATGACAGGTCCAAGATGCAGTTCTTCGGTGCACCAGCCAGATCAGCAGGGCCAGGGGCTGCGGGTCAGGAAGCCCCTCCCTGTCCAGGAGGCACTATGCCTCAACTCGACCCCAGCCTGTGTTCTCTCTCGCCCACCCTCCCCACTCCCGGGGACAATGGAGGCTTCTGCACCATGGCTGAGGGCTCTTTCTGAAACTACAGTCAAATCCAGTCTCTCCACAGCTTGAATACTGAGTGGCTCTGCAGTGCTCTGGGATTAAAGTCCAAACTCCTCAACTGGAATTTATGAGGCCCTTCCTTCCTTCTGTGGGGCCTGGCTGCCTCCCTTCCCCTCACCTCTCCTCCCCAGGTTCTTTGCACCAGTCTGCAGTTCCTCGAGCTTTGCCCTCTGGATAAGACATTCACGCCCTTCACCAAGCTTCTCCTATGACTCTACCTCTAAAAAAACTGAGATATAGGCCTTCCTGGTGGCGCAAGGGGTTAAGTCTCAGCACAATAGAGCTCTCCGCAGCCACTGCAGCACAAGTTCAATTTCTGGCCAGGGAGTTGACACACATGACACAGCGGACCTCTCCTGTCTCCCCACTGTTCCCCTCAGCAGTGTATTTTCATGGATCCTCCTGTTCTGTTACCCCACTCTGTCTCTGGTGAATCCTCAACCACCGCACCCCTGCCTCTACCCCAGTTCTTGTATGGATAAATAAATAAATCTTAAAAAAATACAGATTGCATAAAACTCATGTGTGGAATTTAAAGAAGTTAGTTCTCAAACATCCCAGCTTCCTCTTCTGAACCACTGTAGAAACAGCCACCCTCCTCCACCTCCTTCCCTAGCCTGTCTTGCCATCTGTGTGTGTGTGTTCACCATCAGCTGATTTCTGCCTGCTTTCCAAAGGTTGTATGAGCGTCTTGTTTCTTTCCCCTTCGACATTGTGTTTGTGAGATTCATCCAAGTTCTTGAGTGCAGCTGTAATTCATTTATTTTTGTTGCCGATGCCATATGACAAATAGCACTGCTTGTACGTGTACACATGTAAGAGTTTCTAGGAGCTGTAGCTGGGGGAGGTTTGGGGGGAGACATTGCCTCCCAGAGGATGCAGACCTTCAGCCTGTCAGCAGGAAGCCAAACAGTTTTCCAAAGTGGTACTACCAGTGGCACTTCCAGAAGCAGCAATAGACGACTAAGCAGAGGAATATGCTTGTTCCTCTTCCCAGTTCAGGTCTCCCATGTTGACCATTGCCCTGTGGAAAATGTGCCCTAGGACTGTGACTGCACATATATTTATTCTTTGAAGTAGCTAAAGCTTAAGTCAAGCATTTGCATTACAAAAGGAAAAGTCAACTACCAGTTTATACTACAGACCAAAAAAAATGAATCAATATTTTATATCTTATGCAAAAAATAAATCAATATTGATTACAAGATCTAAATATAGAACACAAGCTATAAAACAAGAAGACAATCTTTATGACCTTAAGTTAAACAAGGATTTCTCACTTGCCCTATCAAAAGTACAGTCCATAAAAGAATATACTAATAAGTTGGAGATCATCAACATTAAGAATTTCTCTTGAAAAGACATAGTTAAGAAACAAGCCATAGGTTTGTCTGATAAATGATTCAGGAATATATTCAGACATATATTCATATATTTCCATCTAGATGGAAAACTTGAAACTCAAACTCAACATTAAGAAAATAATCCAATTTTTTAAATGGCCAAAAGATATGAGAAGGTACTTCATCAAAGACGATAACGAGGCACATAGAAAAAATTCAGCATCTTTAGTTACTAGTAAAATGCAAATTAAAGCCACAATGAGATACCACTACATGCTAAAATTAAGACAAGGTCAAATGAAAGGCCAGTTGGGGAGGAGATGGAGCAAGTAAAATTCTCTTACGCTGTGGCAAGGAATGTAAAATGGGACAATTATTTTGGCAATTTCTTAAAATGTTATAGAAAAATCTATCATATGAATCAAAGATTCTAGTTCTAGTCATTTCCCTGCGATAAATGTGAACATGTGTCCATACAAAGACCTGTACACAAATGATCACAGCAGTTTCCTCTGTAAAAGCCAAAAAATCTGGAAACAATTTGGGCCCTCCCTGATGGAACACGGGGTTAAAGCACAGCTTTATGAAGCTCTCCATGGCCACTGCAGCACGACTTTGATCCCTGGCCCCGGGGAAGTGACGCACATGGCATGGCAGACCTCTCCTTGCTGCTCCCCTCAGCAGTGCATTTCAGTACATCTGTCTGTTCTGCTCCCCACTCGGTCTTTGGTGAGTCCTCTCACCCCCTGCACCTCTGGCTGCTTCCCCAGTTCTGTATGCATAAATAAATGAATCTTTTTTTAAAAATCTGGAAACATGGCCCTCCCTGGTGGCGCAGCGGGTTAAAGTACAGCGCTAAGAAGCTAAAACCACTTCAGCATGAGTTCTATTCCCGCCCTGGAGGTGACCACATGGCGTGCAGACATATCCTGACCCACCTGCTGCTCCTCTCAGCAGTGTACTTTGTTAATCTGTCTGTCCTTCTCCTCATTCTGTCTCTGGTGAATCTTCTCACTGCCCCTGCACCTCTGGCCTGTACGCCAGTTCTGTACGCATAAACAAATAAATAAATCTTCTTTTAAAAATCTGGAAACGACTCAAATGGCCATCAATATAAACAAATGGTGCTATGTCTACCATGGAACACTGCTCAGCAATGAAAAGGAGTAAATTACTGATTTTGTCAATGTAGAAGAAACACAAGATAATTATGCTGCATGAAGAAAGGCACCAAAAAAAAAGGTGGTATACATAGTCAATGACTCCATTTATATGAATTTCTATAAAACTCAAAGTATAGTGACAAGAAACTAGTCAGTGGACGTGTGAGGGGAAAGGAAAGGAGATTACAAAGGGCATGAGGAAACTTTGGCGGTGTGGATATACTTGTTTTATTGAGTAGAGTGATACTCAAGATAATAGGGCCTTAGTTTAGGGCCACGTGGAACAATGCACCCTGGCCCTGCTTCTAATAGGGGGGTGGGGAGGAAGGGAAGGGCCCCACACCTATGTGAAAACTTATCAAGTTGTACTCTATAAATATGCACCATTTATTGCATATCAATTATGTCTCCAAAAGCTATAAAGACATAAATCACGTACATCATTATGAGATCCTCAGGAAAGTCATTTTAGGTCATCTAAGTGACCTAAGTATATCTGACCCATTAAATCTGATATACAGCTATGTTCATCTTTTCTGTTCCCCATTCTCCAAATTGCTGGGTGAAAGGTCAAGGACACACCCAACTCTGGTATTCATATCAAGCCTAAAAAAGTCCACATGGAAAGAACTTGGTTAAGCTCTACAGAAGATGCAAATATCCATACTTTCAAGAAGCTATAACAGGTGGAGAGAAAAAGGTATAATTATGTTTGAAGTTAAATTGTATAACAAGGTTTAAGTATCAAAGGGAATAATTAATTGCATGATGAAGAAACAAGCAAAAGTTTCCAAAGAGATTACTTTGAGCTGGAAGGGCCTGGAATGTTTCATGTATGATGTAGGATTTCAGTTGGAATGTGAAGAATGGATAACATTTGGATGGAGGGGAGGAGAAGAGAGAACACAGTACGTTCTCTCAGCGGGTGGTGGCATTGAGTGAATAAGTGTGATGTGAAGAAAGTTTTCTGTAAAAGACAGAAATCCCTACCGAACTGGGACCCGAGTTGGCGGGTCTTGAGTACCAGGAGGAGAACCTTCACTCCCACGCTTTATTTCATGTTACTTGAAGACAAACTTGGGAAGAAGTGAAACTTTCATGGCTAGAATCATTCAGTAGAGACTATGTGAGCACACACATGGGAAATGGACAGGAGATTACTTCTCTGAGATGGGTAAAATACCCCGATATCCTAAGACAACAGTCACAGGTTCATGGTCTTTGAAAGCATCCCGGGAGGCAATATTTGTCAGGTGGTATCTGACTCTCCTACCAGTCATCAAGGACTAATTTCCCCCTGCTGCACCCCACATTTAGCCGGGGAAAACAACTGTCAGACTCTCCCATGATTTGGATCCTGATACAGTAACATGAGGGACCAGATGACCCAGCTCCCAGGCTGCTCAGGCCCTTCCTGCTCCACAGCTATGGCCATGCTTCCTGCTACCCTGTCTTCTGGGATACTCTTAGCTCCTGGCCAATCTTCTGGTCTGTGGTCATCTCTGTGACCCTCTTAAATCTCCCTATGATTAATTTCATCTCGCCTAAGACAATAGTCTCATTCTGTTGCTTGAAGTCAAGAACCCTGGCATGTAGAACTCAGTTCTATGCTTCGGTACCCTCTGTAACCCGTTGGCTTTAGGTCACCCTATGGTTTGGGGCCTTAGTTTGGGGCCATATGGAACAAGTCTGGCCCTACTTCTGGTAGAGGCTGGGGAGAAAGGGAAAAGCCCAGACTTAACAGGCATCTGCGCACACACACACACACATCGAGCACACTATGACTAATGATCTGTTTTATTTAAGCTAAAAGTCTTGCTTTGAACAGAGATTCCTGCCCTGGTGGTGCCTAAATGAAAGCTGGACATGAACACCATCAGAAATTAACCAAGCAGGCCAGGAAGTACCAAGGTCAAGATAACCGGGAGGCTGATAGCAAACTCTGGGGGTTGAATGTGAAGAATACCAGGAACATCCTCTGTGACAGGCTGTTCGATAAACTGATTCAACTGTGCTAGGCTGTTCTGATGGGCTGTTTGCTTTTGACTGTTTCTGTTTAACTCATTATGGAAACACCAGCTTGAGCTGTGATGGCAGAAGCATCTCTCTATTCTCTCAAATCAATGGCCAGTGATCTGAAAAATGAAAGTGCTGATAGAGCCAGTTCCTTTCTCTTGCAGGCGTTTTGGTGGTGACAGGCAGCAGAACCCAGGCCTGTTCCCAGTACTGCCTCCACATGGGCTCCTCCGACACCCACAGACAACCCAAGCCTTTCCTTCTCCCCGTGATCCCCTCCGTGCTCCTCTTCTCACAGGGGCTGCGTTGTTTCAGCCTGGACACTCTCCAAGAATGCTCAGACCACACCGACACCTTGGTGACTCGATAGATATTTGCCCAATGGGTGAATCTCACCAATGTAAAGTTTGACTTAGGTCTGTAATATGTTGTTTAGGAAAGAGCCATTCATTTTTTGCTTTCCCACACAAAGGTTATAATTAGGAGGTTGGTTTAGCTAGTGAAGCAAAAGTCAAAATAATCATGACTTCAATGAGATGGCCTGCTCCTCTTTCATGGAAAGGTCTAGATGCCTGTAGAGCTGGAGTCCCAGGCTGTTCCACCTTCTTGCTCTCCACTTATAGCACGTGGTTTCTAACTTGAGCCTAGCATGGCTGACCCTGCTTCCAGCGCCATGTTCACATGCCAGGAGGAGGGAGGGAGGAGAGAATGGTCTGGTAAACTCTTCCCATTGCCATAGGCATGGCACCCATCACCTCCACTCATAGTCTAGGTTGGAGCTTTGTCTCAAGGTCCAGCCTTCTAGAAGGGCCATTCAATACCCCTCAAGATGGAGCATTCAGTGGAAGAGGACAGGGAACTACAATGTCTACCAAGACATTATAAATACAATTTAGTTCTCTTCCAGTAAACAACTCTGAGTCTAATGAGATGCTCATTGACAGAAACTTTCTTATCCTCAGTGTTGGGAATCTTGCAATGACTGTAAGCCAGAATTACTCTAGGAATTGAGCTTCAGCTAGATCAACTTCGTGGACTTACCAGGATACAGGCCTCAGACAGGTTCCTGGACTTGTAACCCAAGGCTCAGATCCACTGGCAATTCCTGCTAACTGAGACAACCGAGTACTATTTCCTTTAGAAACAAAACCAACAGGTTTGCCTCACACCATGAGTTTAAGATATTTCCATGCATATTAGAGAACATTCAGATAGTAAGAGCTGACTGTAGTTTATTGAGAAGGGAGGGAAGAAGGTTACAAGAATTCTCCCAGGCCCAGGGCAGCATGCAGCTGACGGGGTGTCTACAGCAAACTAGAACCCAGATGCTCCCCATCACTCCTGTCTGTTTCTCTGCCCACAACTTTTACCTCTCTCTGAAAGGACCCTTTATTCTCTGCTCTCCAGTCTGCAGTGTACACAACATCTATCCCTAGCAACTCAGGCTACCTGTGACCCCTCTAGCCACCTTGTGTGACCTGAAGCTCTTCTATGGGTACTCTCATTCATCTTGTTTGGCTAAGCCACCCACCTTTGGGCGAATCAGCTAGGGCTAAAAGGTGGGTCGGATCATATTGAAATGACAACCAAATGCTTCCTCTGAACCCTGTAGCCTTGGGGGCCTAGAGGTGGGGAGGGTAGTAGGCACCCTACTAGACATTCCCTACGTGAGGAGGGTTGTCGTAAAGGGAATGAACTTCAGAAATATAGCTACGAGGTCTATGACATAATATTCAAGGGGTTCTAATCTCATGGGAGGTGGCAGTGAAAGTTACTCAAACACAGAAACTGCCTCACCCCGGTGGTCTCCAGAAGCCACCTAGCTCCCTGCCCCTCACCCAGGGCACCAGGTATAAAAACCTACCTGGCCCCAAATGGCTGTCTCAGCCCACTCCTCCCAAATCATTGCACCTTGGATCTTACCCTTGCAACTTTCCATCTTTGGGGGACATTCTTTCATGCTCCACCTGCCTTCAGTGGCAAGGTCCTTTTGCAGCTGACTTTGTTTCCTTTAAATCATAGCTCACCAGCTGGGGGTGACATCGCTTCTGTGTGTTTTTGCATGCCCCAAGACCAGGCTGGAGAGTCCCCTTGCTAAGTTCTCACTCCACACCAGTCAGACACTTCCAGGCACTCCCAGTTTCTCCTCCTAGATTCTCTGACCCTTCCCAGAGCCCCGGAGGTATTTTGTTGCAGGGTCTTGGGTACCACGATGACAGGCTCCTGGATGTGGGCCCTAGTTTCTGCAGCAGAGCACCCCGAAAGAACAGCACCACCATTGGATGGAAAGGCCAGTGTTTGGCATAAGGCTCCAGCTGTCTTTGTCATCTCCCTAGAAAGTCTGTGTTCCAGAGCCCCCTCAGCTGAATGATGCTGAAGGAGTCCCCCAGGAGGAGGAGATTTGGGGGCAGAAATGACAGAGAACTATGCCCCCCTCCATTTCAACCTAGACAAAGGCCACCTTCAGGGGACTCTCAGGTTGATATCTCAGCTTACCCTATAGAGGACACCCCCATCTTGTTCTGGGGGGTCAGCATCCCCTCCCCCTCATCCCCTCATGAATGTCAAGTAAGATTCCTCCTCCAGGCCCCGGGGTGCTGGGCAGTGTCTGTGGTCACTTGAGTACAGCTCTTGAGTCCTCACAGCCCTCGAGTTGGGGGTAACTATCGGGGTGGGGGGCGGGGGAGCAGAGAGCACTTGTCTCCAGTGAGACAAACAGTGTGGAGAGAGAGCTTAGCGAAGGGACCCTCCCACTGGGCACAACCTGGTCTTGGGGCATGCGGAAAACAGTGGGGAGAAGGGAGGAGAGTGCAAGGTGGAAGAGATACTTCATGAGCAGACAGATCCATGTGGTCCCGGTGAACCCCCAAAATGTCACATCTCATTCTTCAGCGGCCTCAGCTGCACATCCTGTTCTTCTGTTCTAGGGCACTCCAGTCCCTCAGCAAATGTCTGAATTTTGCTTTTTCCATCTAATAATTACAAAATGATGGTCTACAAGATAGGCCAAACGTGGAAAGAGTGTTGCAGCTGGTGTTCAATTAGCCCTAATCTTAAAGCCCAGAGTTGAGCCGCAGCCCAGGGTCTAGGTGCTGGGTGCATGCGTGGAAAGGCTGTGCCTGCTGAAATCACGTCATAAAAAGCTGAAAGCGGCTTCTACTAAAAGTGGCTCAAGGTGAACTTGAAAGTCACTCGCACAACACCTGATAGAGTGTCAGAAACTATATCCAGGGAAAGGGGGGAGCAGAGTCCCCTTTTCACTCGTCAGACAGACTCCACCCTGACATTGCAACAAGATCCCCCAGGGTTCAGGGGAGAGGTCACAGGGTCTAAGAAGAGGAATTGAAGAGGCCTGGAGAGGTCCATCTGTGTGGATCTGGGCCAGAGAATGGGAGCAACGAGTTTGGATGCACAAGTGACCGCAGGTGTGTGTGTGTGTGTGTGTGTGTGTGTGTGTGTGTGTGTGTGTGTGTGTGTGTAGAGAATGGGAGCAACGAGTTTGGATGCACAAGTGACCGCAGGTGTGTGTGTGTGTGTGTGTGTGTGTGTGCCTCCAGCTGCACCAGCCTGAGCAGCTGACTGCTCAAGTGTATACAGCCACGGCTGGTGGGGGAAAGTTACCTGAGAAGGACAGGTGATGGCAGCCAGGATCCCAAGTCCTGAGGGCATAATATTTAAAGATACTCTAGTGCTGGGAGGCAGCATGGAAAGTTACTCAAAGGCAGAAACTGCCCCACCCAGTGGTTCCTGGAAACCACCTAGCCATGCATAAAAACAGCCCTAGCACACGCTCCCTGCTTGAGCCCAGGTGGCCTGTCTCAGCCCACTCCTCCCAATTCATTCCACCCTGGATTTTAACCTTGCTATTTTCAGTCTCTGGGGGACACTCTTTCATGCTTCGCTTGCATACAATGCCAACATCATTTTGCATGTGAACTTGGTCCCTTCAAACCATAATGTTGGTTTACTTCTACCTGCTTGCCTGCTGGGGGTCATCTGTATCTTCTTTTCACACGCCCCCATGACCACTGCCACCTCCTCCTGGAGGACCTCCTCCCTGAGCTCACTGTCCACACTGTCCAGTTCCATGCATGACCTAGACCCTGCTGGCACCCACATTTCCAGCTCAGACTCTCTGCTGGGCTCCACATCCCCTCATTTCTGGGATTATCACACATCTCTACAAGGATGTTCCAAATGCGACTTGAACCCCAGAATATGGCTGAAATCGGCATCTCCCCTTGGGAAACACCTACTCTAGCCACAAGTCCTGTCTGTCCTGTAAGTGGCATGACCAAACACCCAGGCCTTATTCCAGACCGTTGTAAATAGTCTAGACTTTACCTTACTTCTTACTGCTCATCCAACTGGTCACCAATAAAATGTCAATTTCAGTAGGTCCCTTCCCTATTTAAAAACGGAACCTGCTTCTGGAGCACAGGATGCCCTGGAGTAACACTCCAAATCCCCATGACGAGCACTGTGTAGGCAGCAGGTATACACCAGAAAACAGAGTAGACCTGATGATACAACATTCAATGAAGTTCAAGGTCGTTTGTGAATGACTCTTCCTGACACATGAGTTTCATCTCTCAGTATATGCCTAGCGGTACATACAGTTATACCCATGACCTCACCCCCAAAGCACCGCTCTTCCCTACCTTTGACAAGTTGCTTCCTGGCCTTGTTCAGGCTCCCCCAATTCTTTGGATAATTATTATTATTCCCAACTCAGCTGCACTCTTAGTTCCTCTTTAAAGCTTTCCCCAACAAGATCTCCAACCCCTTCCCATTTAACTGCCCTTCGTCTATGCCATCAGCACCTGTGTTTACCTCTGTATTTACTAAACAGTGTGGTGACATTGCTTACCTGCCTATCCCCTTTCCCATCTTCTCCCTACACACACACACCCCAGCTTCTTAAAGGTGATTTTTATCGCCATCATCAATTCTTTTTCCATGCCAAACAATGAGTGAACAGTGTCAGCATTTGGTAAAAGAACTCTACAAAGAGAGTTTAATTCTTGTTGATATCAGAATGAATGGACTTATTTTTAAAATGCATTATAAATGCAAAATACCACATTTAATAAACTGTTAAGGGCATAGCACTAAGTTCCTCAGTAACAATTTTTTATTGAGTGCCTACTATGTGCTCGGCTTGATGAAGGTGATGGGGCCATGCCAGTACAAATGTTAGACAAAGCCACCCTCCCCTCCTCATGGTACTTGTTTCTAGGGGAGAAAAGCAGACCATAATCACATAGGCAAACATAAACCCCAGGCACTGCTAAGAGTCATAAAAAGAATATAAGGATAATGGGAGAGAGCATTCTTGGAGACACACAACTTTTCTAAACTATATCTATTTTCTGTTATTTTTTGTATATATTTTCTATTATTTAAAAATTTTTTTTTAAAAGATTTACTTATTTATGCATTCAGAATTGGGATACAGGCCGGAGCTGAAGCGGGTGAGAGGTTTCACCAGAGACAGAGTGGGGAGCAGAACAGGCAGATGGACAGAAATACACTGCTGAGGGGAGCAGCAGGCGGGTCAGGAGAGGGCTGCCGCGCCAAGTGGGTCACTCCCTGGCCAGGGATCAACTCGTGCTGCAGGGGCTGTGGTAGCTCCATAGTGCTGCACCTTAACCCGTTGCGCCATCTGGGAGGGCCCTATTTTCTGTTATTTTTTATGCACACCAACCCCAATCAAAGTACGTGTTATGAAGTTAGGGACAGGAGCCTTTTCAAATTTCTCATAAGGCTCAAATGGTAATAACTACACAAAGCAGCTCATTTAAAGAAATATTGATTGAGAGATAATAGATTAATTCTACAATCCACATAAACTCAGTACTATGGAAATGCCACAGAAAGAATTTCAGAAGAAAGTTTGTTGACTATACAGGAAATATAGTACAGTTGAAACTTCCCATGTTTACTCATCAGTAATAAAGGAGCATTATTTTTTACCCCAGAGATTGTTGTCATTTCCATCATCATAAAAATTAAGATGTGAACATAATTAACTTACATAGTAAAAGTTAAACTACAGTCACTATTCATTCAAAAAGATCTGTAGAGGAGGAAACAAAATGAAGGTGAGGGAGAAAACAACTCTTACTGGAACTAAGAAAAGTCCCAAATTTATTTTACAAATACTGACAAAAGTTGTCCCTATATGATGGAATGTGGATTAAACAGAAAGACAAATCCAGGAGTCTTTACATAATACCATAGTGCAACAACTGGCACACCCACCCCATTGAGAGAGCCCGTGGTGAAGAAAAGCAAGAGACACTGGAACACTAGAGAAAACATGAGGGAACACACCGAAATAAGACTTAGTTTTTGTCCTGTCTTAATCTGTTCAGCTTGCTATAACAAAAATATTGCAGAATAAGTGACTGATAAGCAACAGAAATATTTTTTCCAGTTCTAGAATCTGTTGGCAAAGTCAAGGTGCTAGCATATTCCATGTCTGAAGAAGACACTTTTCTGGTTCACAGAAAGCTGTCTTCTCCCTGTGTCCTCACATGGTAGAAGAGGCAAGGGAGCTCTCTGGGGTCTCTTTTATAAGAACATCAATGCCACTCCTGAGGGTTCCAGCCTCATGACCTAATTACCACCCAAAGGCCCCATATCCACACACCATTACCACTGGGGGGTAGGTTTCAACACAGGAATTTTGGAGGGGACACAAAGAGCCCCCTCAGTAAAACAGATTTTACATCCGTAAAGCAAACTACTATGATAATGAAGAAGATGCCTTGGAATTTGATTCAAAAACATACATCAAAATAACTTCAATGTTGGTGCTGAGTAGCAAAAAGAACACTCTGAAACTCAGTGTGTAAATAGCTTTAACATTCTCCAACAAATGACAGTAAGAAAAGAAAAGCAGATATTTTAAGACTAAGATATGAAATATGAAGAGAGATCTGAGAGTCAGCCACTAAGTGAATTTCAATAGACAATAATTGACTTGGAAGAGAGCCAGCAACCCAATAAATAGTGAAAGAAAATTTTCCTAAGCTAAAGGAAGACTTAGATCTATACATCAAAAGGACCCACAAACACCGACAGAATTCGAGAGAAGGCAATCAACCAGACCTACCATATTGAAATCCCTGCCCCTTGGTTATATTAAGGTATGATTGAGAAATATTTTAAGGTCTACACCATGGTGATTTAGTATGTCTGTATTGTGAGATGACTACCACAATCAAATTCAAATATCCATCCTCTTACCTCCTCTTTTTGTTATTTGTTTTTGAAATAGCCACTTAAATATCTACTCTTCAGCAAGCTTCAAGTATGTGATGCAGTATTACTAACCATACAGTCACCATGCTGTACCTTAGATCCCCCAAAATTACTTCTCTTAACTGAAAGGTTGTACCCTTCAACTAACATCTGTCCCTTTCTCCTGCCTCCCAGCTGATGTAAACCACCAAACCAGCCTACTCTCTTCTTCTGTTAATTCAACATTTCTAGATTCCACATATGCATGAAATAATGTATTTGTCTTTCTCTCTCTGTCTTATATCCTCCAGGTTCATCTATATTGTTGCAAACAGCAAGTTAAAAATACCTGTTGCACAGCCAAAAAACAATCAACAAAATGAGTAGACAAAATACAGAGTAGAAAAATTACTTGCAAACCTTATGTGTATATCAATTTTCTATTCTGCAACTGAACTGAATCTATTTTGTGTATTCTAACAAGTTTGTTGTTGTTGTTGTTGCTTATTCTTTAGGGTTTTAGATAATAAGATCATGTCATCTGCAAATAGCTTTCCATTTTAGGTGCCTTTTTTCTCCCAATTATGTTTTTTGAAAAAAAGTTGGTTTACATCATTGTATTTGCTTTGGGGTGTATAGGTTCATGTTTCTACAATGAACCTGTTTCTGTTTCCACCCAAATGCCCCAGTAATCCTCCACCATGTTCCATTGGGAACATCCAATGTTCTACCACCTTTCAGTTTTGCATAGAGAGGTCAGGGCTTTTTCCTGGTTTGGTTTTTGTCTGACACTTATACATCTCCACATAGAAAGTGAGACCATGCAGTATTTCTCTTACTACTTCTGATTTATTTTGCTTAGCATTGTCCTCTCCATTTCCATCCATGGTGTTGAAATTTCAAAAGTCATCTTTTTATAGCTGAATAGTATTCCATCATACATGCATACCATATTTTTTCTGATTCATTCCTCTATCCATGGGTGCTTAGTCTGTTTCTATAACTGAGCAATTTTAAACAGGACTGCAATGAACATATATCCCTTCAAATAAGTGTTTTGTATATTTTGGGTAGATACCTAGGAGTGGAATTGGTAGCTCTATTTTTACTATTTTGAGAAACCTCCATACTGTTTTCCATAGACTCCACCAGACTCCAACAGGAGTCAAGGAACAACAGAGTCTGTGTTCCTTTTTCTCCAAATTTTCACCAACACTTGTTGTTCATGGTCCTTTTTATGTAGGCTATTCTCACAGGTATGAGATGGAATCTCACTGTGGTTTTGATTTGTATTTCCATGATGATGAGCATTTCTTCATGTGCTTACTAGACATATGCTTATCTTCTTTGGAGAAATGCCTATTTAGTCCTTCTGCCCAATTTTTGATTGGGTTAATGGTTTTCTTTTTATTGAGTTGTGTGACTTTTATATTTTTTGGCCTATCATGCTTTGTCAGATGTACTATGTGCAAATATTTTCTCCCATTCAGTGGGGCGTCTTTATGTTTCACTCAGTTTCTTTCACTGGGCAGAAGCTTCTTAGTCTGAGGTAATCCCATTTGTTTGTATTTGCTTTTGATTCTCCTCCCATTGTAGATGAATCTCCAAAGATGTCTCTGAAGTCAATGTCATGGAGTCTTTTGCCTGCTTTTTCTTCATATGTTTTATAACTTGAGGTCTTATACCCATGTCTTTAATCCACTTTGAGTTCATTTTTGCCTAAGGTTGAGATGGTGATCTAGCTTTAATCTTTGACATGTGGTTATCCAGTTTTCCCAGCACCATCTGTTAATGAGAATCACCTTTCAAAGCTGGGAATAGATGGAGCATTCCTCAACATAACGAAGGCCATATCAGACAAACCCACAGCCAACATCCTACTCTATGGTGAAAAACTGAAAGCTTTCCTTCTAAGACCTGGTAAAAGACAAGCATGTACCTGCCTTTACTCTTACGGTACAAAGTCATAAAGAAAACATTGTAGAGTCAAGAGTTGGAAATGGGCCCTCCCTGGTGGCACAGTGGGTTAGGACACAAAACTGCAAGCAAGCCGCAGTCACTGAAGTGCAAGTTCGATCCTCAGCTCCGGAGGTGACCCACAGGGTGCTGCAGACCTCTCCTGACCCACCTGCTGCTCCCCTCAGCAGTGTACTTAGTCGATCTGCCTGTTCTGCTCCCCACTCTGTTTCTGGTGAGTCCTCTAACTGATCCTCCAACTCTGGCCTGTTCCCTATTTCTGTATGCATCAATAAATAAATCTTAAAAAAAAAAAGAGTTGAAGATGATTTCATTAGAGATAGAGCTGGAGCTGGTTAGAGAGAGAATCTCCTCAGAGACACTGGAACAAAGAGCCAAATGAGATCAGGGACACTGTTCCTCCAGAGACAGGAGTCTTGGAAAACTCAACAATAAGTAGGTGAACTTGACTGGAGTCGAGTAAATACAAGAAGAATAATGGGAAGTGGAAAGTGACAGGTACCTAGAAGTGAGAACCTAAGATCTGCAGATATGTAGTTTGGATTATATTCCGTGTGACAGGAAATAATAGAAAGAAATCCCTGTCTTTGGTCCTGATAAAAAGTTTGTAGGCTGGCCCTCCCTGGTGGCGCAGCAGGTTAAAGCACAGCACTGAGAATCTAAAGCCGCTTCCACATGAGTTTGATTCCCGCCTGCCCTGGAGGTGACCGCATGTCGTAGCAGACCTCTCTTGACCCGCCCACTGCTCCCCTCAGCAGTGTACTTCGTTGATCTGCCTGTTCTGCTCCCCACTCTGTCTCTGGTGAAGCCTCTCACCGCCCCTGAGCCTCTGGCCTGTACCCCAGTTCTATATGCACAAATAAATAAATCTTAAAAAAAAAAAAGTTTGTAGGGAGGCAAGAAGGAAATAATCAAGACAAGTTAAGAGTCTATTGCAATAATCCAGAAAAAAAATGTGACATTGATTCCCATCAGGATAATATTAACTGAGAAACTGGGAGTTTGCTTTGAAGATAGAACCCATGTGATCAACTGTTGGCTTATATTTGGGATATATGAGAGAAAGAGATGGCTCAAATTTGATTCTAAAGTTTCTGACCTGAGTAATTGAGTGAATAAGATTTATTCACAGAGATAGAGATACCAGAGGAAGACAGAGTCTGTAAAAGAGAATTAAAAGTCTGACTCTAGACATGTTAGGCCCAAAATGCCTATGGAACATCCAAGTGGAGATGTCAAGCTGGCAGTTGGTCAGGACTGGAGACACAAATTTGAGATGTTGTTAAAAGCCTTGAGGTCACCTAAAGCGTGAGGTAAATTAAGAGTGTGAGGACACACTGGCTCCAATATTTTGAGAGAGTACACTCCAATGTTTAGCGAGAGAACACTAAAGTTATGTGGTATCATAGAAACATAGAAAGAAAATGGCCTCAAAAAACCAGCATTAACTATAATTGTTCATATATTTTGATCAATTAATTTCAAAATGTTTATGTGTATAGTGTTTAAAAGCCCTAAGCAGGACCCTCCCTGGTGGCGCACTATGAAGCCATACACAGCTGCTGTAGCACAAGTTCGATCCCGGCCTGGGAGGTGACCCATATGGCATGGCAGACCTCTCCAGCCTGCCTGCTGCTCCCCCCAGCAGTGTGTTTAAGTTAATCTGCCTGTTCTGCTCCCCGCTCTGTCTCTGGTGAATCCTCTCACCCCCTGCACCTCTGGCCTGTACCCCAGCTCTTGTATGCATGAATAAATAAATCTTTTAACAAAATAACCTAAGTAGTTTGAGGTAATATTTAAAAACTTGGGGGCCAGAGGAGGATTAGATAATGCATATAAAACACAGTGCCTGGCATTTAGGGCACAATAAGTCAATAAGTAATAATTAATAATTATTTAAGTAATAAGTAGTAGTTACTTTATCGCCTCCATGGTCATCATCAACAACAGATTCAGGAAGTAGAGAGGTGGGCAGGGAGAGAGTGATAGATTTCTTAGGTTGTAGAGATGACAGGTGGGAAGGAGGAGGTTATATATGTGCTACTTACCTCGATTTTGACAGATAAAAGCAGATTAAAAATAGATTTGTTAAAGACTTGAGAACATCTAACAAAACAATTTTTTTCTTCCATCTCTTTTAAAATTACTTTAAAATCGAGATAAAAGGTACCTTATACATATTCACAATTTGTATGGTGAGAATCAGTATTTTATTTTGTATACCACAGAGTCTCCATACCCATTAGCAACCATGTCCCACTCCCCTGCCCCCACAACTCATGGCAACCACAGGTCTTTCTATCAGCAGGTTTGCATTTCACAGGAATGGAATCATGCCATTTTTGCCTTGGAGGGTTGGCTTCTTTCATCTAGAACAATGTTCTTAAGGTTCACGCATGTTTCATGAGTCACTACTTCACTCCTTTTCATAGCTGAATAGTGTTCCATACGGATGCTCCACATTATTTATCTCTTCATCAGTTGCTAGACATTTGGGCTGTGCTCACTTTCTGGCTACGATGAAGAATGCTGCTATGAACTCACATTGCAAGATTTTGTATAACATATGTTGTCGCTTCTCTACAGTATATGCTGAGAGAGGAATTGTTGAGTCACATGGAAACTGTTTTTTTTAAAGATTGATTTATTTATGCATACAGAACTAGGGTACAGGCCAGAGGTGCAGGGGGTGAGAGGATTCACCAGAGACAGAGTGGGGAGCAGGACAGGCAGATCAATGCTGAGGGGAGCAGCGGGCGGGTCAGGAGAGGTCTGCCGCGCCATGTGGTCACCTCCGGGGTGGGGATGGAACTCATACTGAAGTGGCTTTCGCTTCTTAGTGCTGTGCTTTGACAAACCACTGCACCACCAGGGAGGGCCTGGAAACTGATTTTTTTTTGAATAACAACCAAACTCTTCTCTGAAGCAAGTGCATAATACATGTATTGTAAGAGGGGTTCCAGTAATGGATGAGGGGTTCACTTCACCGATCCTTATCACTGTCTGTATTTGTGACTCATAAGACCAGACAGTTACTCACTCTTGTGAGTGTGAAGTAATACCTCACTGTGGTTTTTAATTTGTGCTTCTGTTATGATGAGTGATATTGAACATATTTTCGTGTGAATATTAGACACTTGTATGTCTTCATTGGAGCAATGTCTATTTGATTTTCTCCCCATTTTGTAAGTGTGTTATTTCCTTTTATGTAATAGTTCCTTAAATAGTCTATTTGCTAGACCTTTATCAGATATATGATTTGCAAATATTTTCTCTTATTCTGTGACTTGTCATTGCTATTTCTTGATAGTGTATTTTGAAACACAATTTTTTTCAACTTTCACAAAGTACAATTTACCTATTTTTTTTATTACTTAGGTCTTGGGTATCATATCTAAAAGAGTGTTGCATATCCATGGTTATGAAAGCTTGTAACTATGACTTCTAAAAGTCTAATAGCTTTAGTTCTGACATTTAGGTCCTTAATCCATTTTGAGTTAACTCTTTTTTTTTTTAAGATTTATTTATTTGTGCATACAGAACTGGGGTACAGGCCAGAGGCTCAGGGGCGGTGAGAGGCTTCACCAGAGACAGAGTGGGGAGCAGAACAGGCAGATCAATGCTGAGGGGAGCAGCGGGCGGGTCAGGAGAGGTCTGCCGCTCCATGTGGGTCACCTCCGGCGCAGGCGAGAATCGAACTTATGCAGAAGTGGCTTCAGCTTCTCATTGCTGTGCTTTAACCTGCTGTGCCACCAGGGAGGGCCCCTTTCTTTTTTTAAAGATTTATTTATTTATGCATACAGAACTGAGGTATAGGCCAGAGCTATAGGGACCGTAAGGAGATTCAGCAGAGACAGAGTGGGGAGCAGAACAGGCAGATGAACGAAGTACACTGCTGAGGGGAGCAGCGGGGAGACAGGAAAGGTCTGCTGTGCCATGTGTGTCACCTCTGGGGTTGGGGATCGAACTCTCACTGAAGCGGCTGCGGCCAGCTTAAAGTCCTGGGTCTTAACCCATTGCACCACTAGGGAGGGCCCAAGTTAACTGAAATCTGAAGGTAGATGTCCTATTTCATCCTTTGTACGTGTAGTATCCAGTTGTCCAAGCACCATTTGAAGGAGTATTTTCCCTCACGGAACAGTCTTTGTCCTCTTGCTGAAAGTCAATGGACCATAGGTAAATGGGTTTATTTCTGGATTTTCAATCCTCTTCCACTGTCTGTCTGTCTGTCCTGATGTCAGTGCTGCACTATCTCAATGACTGCTGCTTAGATTTTGAGATTAAAACATTTGAGCCCACCAATTTTTCATCATTTTCCAAGATATTTTGGTTATTATGGATCACCTGATTTTCCAAATGCATATTGGGATAAGCAAGTCAATTTTTGCACAAAGTGGCAGCTAGTATGTTATTTAATTCCAGATAGTTAAAAGTATTATTTCACGGCCTCCCTGGTGGCACAACAGGTTAAAGCTAGCCACAGCTGCTTCAACACAAGTTTGATCCCCGGCCACAGAGGTGACCCACATGGCCTGGCAGACCTCTCCTGACCCTTCTCACCCGCCTGCTACTCCCCTCAGCACTGTACTTTGTCCATCTGCCTGCTCTGCTCCCCACTCTGTCTCTGGTAAAGCCTCTCACTGCCCCTGCAACTCTGACCTGTACCCCAGTTCTGTATGCATTAATAAATGAATCTTTTAAAAAAATTTCAATAAAGTAAAAAAGTAACAAGAAGATATTGTAAGTGCCTTTTAAATTGGATTGTGTCTTTGTCTAGTGTGTGTTTTCTCTCTTGCACATCTCAATTTGCACGAGCCACTTCAAGGGTTCAATGGCCATGTCTGACTAATGGTTACTGAACTCTTGAGGCAGGACACTATTGAGGTCTGAAGTCTCCATGAAAATTTTATTCTGGGATGTCAGCAAAATAGGTGAAGTAAGGATCTCCAAAAATCTCTCCTCTCCTCCATTAAAGCAATGAGAACACGGGCCAAAGAAATATCAAAATCAACTTTTTCAGAATGCTGGCAATTAACCAAAGGCTTGTAGCAATCTGGGGAGTATTTATTCAGGAAAGACAGCTGAATCTTGGTAAGAACAATGAGTTTTGTGTCATTTTTCACTTCCGTGTTCCACATCCTCTCCCCAATAACACTGCAGCTTTGGAACCCAGTAGCCCAGACTCACAGTGCAAGCCAGCAGCCTAGCAGCCCTGGGGTGGGGGAAGGGGGGAGATTCAGCATGGGGTTGGAGTGATTGCCAAGCCCTGTTCTTAGAGAATTCTCATTATCTGACCTATCTGACAGTTCCTGGAAGACCCACTTTAAAATTTGTAGTTACTTCACATAAGTCAGAGCTCATCCATGCTAACAGCTTTTATCTTAGGGGTATTTGTTGAAAACAATCAGAGCTATCATTGAACCTCATGGCTGCCTGAGGAGGTGGATGACAGCAGGAACAAATAACAAGCCGACCCAAAATCCTAGGCGGAAAAGCTGGGGGATGGGATGTCCACAGAGGCATCTGACTCACTCTGACATATTCCTAGGAACCTTGAAGCCCAGTAAGTGTGTGTGTTTCTGGGAGGGGGGTTGTACCAGAAAGGCCCAAGAACACCCTTGTTCTTACCACTGCCGAAGTGGAACTGTGAGGTGCAGGTCTGTGTGCTGAACTTCTGGGCAGAGACTGGTAGCCTCTAAGGAAGAGGTTCCAGCATCTAAGGAAGCCTCTGCGGAATCATTCACCGGCCACCTAAGCTAACCCACCAGGCTCATTTAACAAAGAATATATACCTTACAGATTCATAGCAAAAAATCCAGCAAACAGACCTACAGCAATCACAGCAACAAGCCTGGGGTGGAATTTGATTTACAGGGCTGCTACCTTGTATTATTAAAAAAGTTTAGTCTTCAACAAAAATTATAAGACATGCAGGAAACAAGAACTAGAAATAGCCTGTGAGGAAACACAAACAGTGAATTTGCTATCACAGTTCCATTAAATATGTTTAAACAAACTAGACGACCAGTAAAGAACTAAAGGTAGGAAAAGACTCATATCTAGAAAATCCTAAGGAATCTGTAAAAACCGCAAGCTCAATATTCAAAGGCCAATTTTCTTTCTACACACTAGCAATGAATCACCTGCAAATGAAATTAAAAAATCAATTCCTGTATGATAGCACCCAAAGAGACTTAGGAATAAACTTAACAAAAGACATAACTTATATCCTGAAAACTACAAAACATTAGTGAAAGGAATGAAAAAAGACCTATATAAATGGAAAACACCTGTGTTCATGGATTAGAAGATGGTAATACTCATTTTCAAGTTCATGATATAAAAATCTTAAAGGAAAGTACAAAGGAAACAATGTGTTTCAATAAAACCAAAAAATGCATTAAGAATTAGATGTGGGGGAGGGGGACCCTCCCTGGTCATGCAAATGGTGAAAGCACAAAGCCCAGCATTGAGAAGCTGGCCAAAGCCACATCAGTGCAAGTCTGATCCCCAGCCAGGGAGTGACCCACATGGCTCAGCAGACCTCGCCGGTCTCCCCGCTGCTCCCCTCACCAGTGTCCTTCATCAATCTACCTGTTCTGCTCCCCACTGTCTCTGGTGAAGCCTCTCACCCCCCCTCACCTCCGACCTGTACCCCAGTTCTTGTATGTATAAACAAATAAATTTTTTAAATAAAAATAAACATTAAAAGGAAATAGCAAGAAAAAGAATAAACTGAAAATCTCAAACTACTATAGGAATGGACTGAATTATATGCTGGATGGAATCTATACTATGGAACACTCTGGAAATATCTAGAAGTCGGGGCAATGGTTTCTGGGAAATGGAATCTGAGGTGGAGGTTTGCAAGCTGTAGATTTACTGGGAAGTGCCCTCAGGTACACCTGAGCAGGAGATATACCTGTGCGGAGAGCAAGCAGCCGGAGGGAGAGAGGGAGAATTTACAGTAAGACGTGGCTGAACAGGGGTCTCAGCCAACGCCACGGGACACTCGGGAACCAGAAGCCCTGTCAGTGTGACAGCTGAGACTGGGACCTGCTGTCACAGCTGCTGAATGCCAGCTGAAGGCAGGGCACTGGCAGAGGACGTAGCTGTGATATGTCACCAATCAGCTTGCTGATGGTGGGGGAAATGCACACCTCACCTCTGAAACAGGATCTGAAGTGGTCGGCCTTACATCGCCTGAAAGGAGCATGGACCGTAGAGACAGGTTTCCATACAGGCATCGGGAGGGTTAGGAAAACTACACCTCTGGTCAGTGATTTGGGAAGGGCAAAGGAAAGGCTTGGCTGTGGCGAGGGTGGGTGAAAATGCGGGCTTTCAGATAGGCTAACTTGTTTACAAAGGTCGTATATTATGACGGGGGCAGACACTGGAGTGGGAGATGAACATGGAAATTAATGAGGTTCCCACATGTGGGCATGACCCAAGGTGATTAACTACCGTTCCAGTTGGAAAACTCCAAATTAGTACTGCCTCCTGATTTTTGCCTCCACCCCACCACACAACTCTGCAAACAGGCCACAGTCCAGGGTATTCTGACCAAACCAGGAGACTCCATGTCACTGGCTCCCCTCACAGCCAGACAACATCTGTCTCACTGGACAAACTTCAACTTTTCTTAGGCCATGTGGCTGCTTATGGTATCTGGTTGAGTCGTGCCGATGACTTTCTAGTGCATTCCTCTGGCCCTTGTATCAAATCAACAGGGTTTCTCAGTCACCTAAACCAAGGCCCTGGGCGGTGCAAGATTCCTTCATCCTGAAAGAACCACAGCGAACTTTCCAGACAACGGAAGACATGACACCCTCCACCACTGACCGTGGGTGGGAATCTGTTCTATCTATCCCAAAAGTTGAGGTGACAATTGTTCAATAGACAGTATAGTAATAGGCGTGGACGGATTAGGCTGGATAAAGATCTGGGGAGGTTGAGAAGGGTTTAATCAATTTGGCAACCAGCATGACAGTATTTCAATGTTCTCCCCTGGAAGTTTAGAATTACTTTTTAAGATTTATTTATTTATGCACACAGAACTGGAGAATAGGCCAGAGGTGCAAGGCAGTGAGAAGATTCACCAGAGACAGAGTAGGGAGCAGAACAGGCTGATGGACCAAATACACTGCTGAGGGGAGCAGCGGGCAGCCAGGTGAGGTCTGCCACACCCTGTGGGTCACCTCCAGGGCAGAGATCGAACTCACACTGAAGTGGCTTTAGCTTGTCAGTGCTGTGCTTTAACCTGCTGCACCACCAGGGAGGGCCCCTAGAATTTATTTTTAAGCAATCAGTGTATCCAGCAAGAAACCATGAGATTCTAGCTGGCAAAAAAGAAAAATAAAACATCCTCATTTCTCAGGCATGTTCATTTAGAATTTTCAATAAGGCTTTGAGATAACTAAACTGTCCCGGTCACATCATCATAAAGCATCCGTCTTTCCTTTTTGTGTGTTTTAGAATGTTATTTAACGGTGGACTGAGCAGATCCTGGAAAGTTTCAGGTGTGTCACCTGTCCATTTCAGGTATTTCACCTGTCCGATTCAGGTGTGTCACCTGTCCGTTTCAGGTGTGTCACATGTCCGTTTCAGGT
>NW_004567104.1:73327596-73327874 GCF_000260355.1 Condylura cristata | reverse complement strand
TGTCCGTTTCAGGTATGTCGCCTGTCCGTTTCAGGTGTGTCACCTGTCCATTTCAGGTATGTTACCTGTCCGTTTCAGGTATGTCATTTGTCTGTTTCAGGTATGTCGCCTGTCCGATTCAGGTGTGTTACCTGTCCATTTCAGGTATGTCACCTGTCCGTTTCAGGTGTGTCACATGTCCGTTTCAGGTGTGTCACCTGTCCGTTTCAGGTGTGTCACCTGTCTATTTCAGGTATGTCACCTGTCCGATTCAGGTGTGTCACCTGTCCGTTTCAGGT
>NW_004567104.1:73314587-73327461 GCF_000260355.1 Condylura cristata | reverse complement strand
GTTTCAGGTGTGTCACCTGTCCGTTTCAGGTATGTCGTTTGTCTGTTTCAGGTGTGTCGCCTGTCTGATTCAGGTGTGTCGCCTGTCCGTTTCAGGTGCAACCTCTAGCCATGCTGCGGGAAGCATTAGTTCTATCCTTCCCCACACACTGACCCCGGGCCATAGTTGAATGGACGTAGGCACAGCTGCCCATCCACCAGCCCTGGCCGCAGACACAGTGGGGTGTGTGGGGGACAGGAAGCCGGTGGGTGATGAGTGACTCCGAACCCAGACGGGCCTGGACGGTGCCGCTACCTGGCGTTCTCAGGGTCGGGGCTATGAAAAACGATGCTGAGGCCTCGGTGCCCACCCGCCCACCCCTCTCCATGACCCACCGTGTCACCAGCCTGGGCAGGTCCCTCCTAGACAGAGGGGCACCCAGTTAGGGGCAAACAGTTTCCCCTTGATTGAAAGTCCGTGTGCTGTGTCTCCAGAACACGTGGAGTGGGAGGCAGGAAAGGGAGGGTGGGTTTTGATTACACTGTGAAATGCCAGGGGACCGGTGGTAAATTGAAACATTGTCTTGAGGAATTATAGGTATTTCCAGGCAGGAGAAATATGAGATCGGTTTGATCACAGTAATGTTGACTTTAGTTTTAACTAGTGTTCCTTGGGCAGAAACCTAAAAGCCATTGTGGATAAATAGATGTTCTAAAACACCTAACCGTGGGCAGAGCAATAAAGGTTTGGGACAGGCAGCTGCTTTTTATTTAAATGTGAAGGACTGTATGTGCCGTCTCTTCCCCTCTGATCTGAACTTTGCCACGAGGCCAAATTGGGTGATGAACCCGTCCAAGGTCCAGCAATCCCCCTGGATCCGCTCTACACCCTGGGGACTATCCTCCAGCCTCCGCTGGGTCTAACTCACTGGGTAACAGCCTCCTTGTTGGGTCTCACCTCCCCGAGTCCAGTCTCCCAGCCAAGTCCAATCTCCACACTGGATAACTATATCTCCCCTGGGGCCAATTCACCAGGGACCAACCTCCCCACCGGTTCCAAAGTTCCCACTGGATCTCTCCTCCTGGGCACACCCCCACCCCAGATCCCACCCCCGCTGAGTAGCAAGCTCATTGGGTACCATCCCTCGGACCAGATCCCCCCTCCCTGGCACCCCTCTCTCTGGATGCTCACCTTCTCCCTGGGTCCCATGTTCTGCCAAAGAAACCTACTCCCTCTTGCCAGCTGACGAGTGGTCATTGCCAACCAAGAACAAGAATTACCCACTTCTATGTGGCCTGGACAGTTGACCAGATACGTTCACTCACTAGGTTCCCTTTGGCTCCCATTGTTGCCCGGGAGCATCTTCAAGGCAAGGTGAGAACTCGGCCCGAGTTCCATCCTCCCCCACACACTGACCCCCACCCTCCAACCGTGGGGCCCTCATCTTCTCGGAATGCTTCTGGGAGCTTCTGTGCCCACTGGCTCAGCCCGCAGAGGACAAGTGTGTGCCCCCAACATACTGCTCTCACAGTCCCGAACCACGGGGTACAGTATCTCAGGGGACCCAGCTTAGAAAGAGAGGGGGAAGCGCAGGCTCTTAGAAAGAGCTACTCCACACTCCACACCCTTCTACCTCCAAGCGTGGCGAGAAGAGAGAGAGGAGGAGGGCCGGTGCGTGTGCCAAGCCTGGAACAGCGAACAGCTGGTGCCTGGGCCCAGCAGTGGAGACGCTTGGGGGGCATCTCCCGGCCCTGATGCCTGGACTTCCAGACCGAGGGGTGCTGACTTAGCTGTTTCACCTTCACTGGGGTGACGCCTGCAGGCCTTTCCATGGCAGGGCCCACACCCCCACACCCCCTTCTGTCTGTACCACACGCTGTGCGCACATTCCAGAGTTCTGGCAGCATGGGGGAGCCGACTCGTGCCCCCTGTGCAAAGGGCTTCCAGGCCCACATCCAGCCAGGCCTGGCACAGAAGCCCCATTCAGCCCTGCCAGGGAGAGCAGCGCTGAGCTCCAGGACGATTCCTGGGGTCGCCCAGCCCATTGCTACCGTGCGGGAGACTCCTTCACCCCAACAAGCCGCAGATGGCAGCGGGACATGAATCCCCAGCCCTCCCAGCGCAGCCAGCACACCAGGGAGACAGATTGGGGCCCACACAGAAGCCAAGGCCGCTGCCGAGAACGCAGGCACACTCCAAAGAATAGCCAGTCTCACACGGAGTTTCCATGCCATGGGGGCCTCGCTGCATTGGGACTGGGGTGGAAAGGGGAGAAGGTGCTCAGCTAACTGACCAGCCATCAGAGAGCTGTGATCTGAACAAGCCTGAGAACCCTGACTCACGAGATCGCGTTCAGTAAACAACTGTCTCTTTGTCCTTGAGTTTGGCCTCAGAAGCCTTCTGGAATCTGCAGGGATCAGGGGTGGAAGTAAACTCAGCAAGTTTTCTTTAGGTGAAAATCTACAACATAACAAAATATCACCCCCTCCCCCCAAAACACAACCCATCTGCTAGGATTTCTCCTCCCCTTTCCAATCCCTTTCCTCTGAATATTTTACCAATTCTTGTTGGGGGCGGCATCTCGGAGACAATGTTATTCTACTTAGAGAGGCAAGAAAATTCCATTAACGGAAGAATAACATGGTTGACTGCCCTGATGGGAAAGGCATTGTGCATGCTGTGTTGGTTTTCCCTGGGCTGCTCTCAGGACTCTGAGGTGTAAACTCACTGGCTCCCGGCCCCGGGTTGCCCAGGCCCATGGATCTGAGACTCCCCCCACAGGGAAAGTGCTGATGGGTGTCCAGGAGCAGAGAGAAGGAAAAGAGGATGAGGGCAATGAGTCGGGTGAATATTTCTTTTTCAAGAAAAGCAAAGAAAAATAACCCAGGCATACATCAGCGCCAGAACTCACAATATAAACGCTCGAAGTCCAATCAGGTTGGAATCATCCAGAAAGGATCTGGAGCTGACTTCTACTAATCATTTACCCTTCGAAGTGAATGATCCTGATCTTCGGGTTTCCTTTGTTCCTAAGAGGTTCGGGTCTCACACTTTGTGGGTGGAGTGTAAAATGGTACAGTCCCTCAGGAGAACGGGTCATTTCTTACACACACTTGTACTCTACACCCAAGCAGTTCCATTCTTAGGTCTATTTACTCCAAGAAATGAAGACCGATGTCCACTCAAGGACTTGTACGAGAATGTTCCTGGTGTTTTTATTCAGAAAAGCTTCAGACAGCATCAAGAAGTGAATAAGTATAAACCCCTGAGTATTCACACACTGGAATCACATTGCCATAAACGTAGCAAGTTGCCCACAAACCTAGTAGCTTAAAGCAACATAAAGTTGTTCCCTTACGATAGTGCTTGTGCTTAAAACAAAAGAAAAATCAGTTAGGTAGAGGAGGTGTCAGAGGTGGGTCTGATTCAGCTTCTGTGTTGCCAGTCTCATGGGGTTCCTTGGCTGGTGGTTATGGGCATTCCTGGGCTGTGACTCTCTGACAGCACATCACTCAGACTTCAGCCTGTGGTCACACTGCCTTCTTTGGGGATGACATTTAGTATCCACCAGAATAACCCAAGTTAATCTTCCTGTTTCAGGATCAGTAATCTTACCAGCAGAAGCACTTACAAGATTCATAGATTCTAGGGATCAGGCTTGGCTATTTTTGATGCCATTATCCCATCCACCACGGACATATGCTACCTCGGGGCAAAAGGGAATGAGCTGGTGATAGATGCGAATCTGGAAAAGGGCATATTGACCGGAGAAAGGTAGACAAAAAGAAAAAGACACCTCTATGATTTCACTTATATGACGTTGCAGAACCAGCAAACTAATCTGTGTTGATTGAAATCTGAATGGTGGTTCTCCAGAGGCAAAGGGATTTACTGGAGAGTGACACAGAAATTTCTGGGCTGCTGCAAATGTCCTCCATCTTGATTGGAGAGTTGATTAACATCGATGTGTCCATTTATCAAAGCTCATGAGCTGTACACTTCAGATCCGTGTGTTTCATTGTATATAAATTGTTACTCAATAGAAAAGGGGGGAAAGGGGGAGCTCAATCTATTTCAAGCTCTTTGGGAAGCAAGGAGCCTGGACCTGAGGAGAGAGGGTGTAGAAACCAATTGCTGACGCCAACTATCCCTTAATGTCAACAATCTGGCATTTAAGGAACCTGAAGTCATTAGTGGACCTGAGATAAACTTACAAGACCAGTCATTCAATGAGAAGCCAAAATGACCTCCCTTCACAAAAAAAATGAAAAAGGAATCATTGTACATAGCAACTGTTTTCACTTCTCACACTCCTCCTTCTAGAACTTGTACATAGTCCTATAGTTATTTTTATACTCTTGTTATCATGGCAAAGAGATCATTTATCTTTTGCCTTTTTCATATAACATCACACAAACATTTTTCCCCACTTTGCTTATGAGGCTTCACAAACATCCCTTCTGATCATCAGGTATGTTACTGTGCTGATGGGTTTGCCATCATTCACTTAGTCTTTTCCTCTTACTGGGCATTTCAGACTATTTCCTTTTTTCTCTATAGAAAAATAACAGAGCACTGATGGCCTTGGTTCCTTTTAATTACTTCCGAAATAAATATTGAAATGAGAAATCAAGAGAAGAAATAAGTGACAAAGAAATTCCTAGCACAGAATTTAGAGCTCAAAAACTCCAGAATTATCTGGTCTAAAAACCTACTTTTACAGAATAGAGCACATAGCAAGTGACACTTTCCCGAGGCTGCAACTAATTCAAAAAGCTGAAACTCAAACTCAGGACTTACGGCTAAGGGCAGCACTCTTTCATTCAAGTAAAATAAGTAAGCACAGTTTATGGCCTCAACCTTGCCCACAGAGCAGGCACGGACAGGGACAAATCTCTCCTGTTTAACCTTGTCTCAAAATCGTGTCCCAGGCTGAGAGAAAGGTGCTCAAACTAAAAAGAGCAGAGTCCATAAGCATAAGATTAGAATTCAAGCTATGTTCTAGCTTAGCTGCAAAGAGAAGCACTTCATCAGGAAAAAGGAGAGATCTTTGCCTTTACATTGTGTGTCTGGAAGATGTGCTGAATCCATGGGAGAAACTATGAAAGGTAGTTGACTCTCAATTATCTGCACTAATAGCAGGAAACTCTGTCATAGATCATACAAAATAGAATTGATGCAAAAATAATTTGCACATATTTTACATAATTTTCTGGTAGCAGATTCACCTTCTAAATTATGTTCACCATAAAACTTGGGTTTCTAGAATATTCATCAATTGGAGTGTAGCAAGTGTCTTGATCAATATGTGCTGGAAGGTGGAGCAAGAAAAACAGAATAACTATTTACAATGTGTCTGTTTTGTGCCAGGCAATAAACTAGATACTTTTCATATGCTCCCTGGTGGATTTTTATCTCCAATAAACAAGAATCTGAGGTTGAATTCAGTAACTTTCCCAAGGTCGCCCACATAGAGTATCAAAGTCAAGATTCCATTCCAATGCTCTCTGAGGCTGAAACCCACATGTTTGCAACTCTGCCAGGAAAATCAGACCAAATTTTATTCAACAAATAGTTATTTATGTGCTGCCTATATATTGATTCCTGTTTGCTAGTTAACAAGGGTATAAAAATAATTGCAAGTCATGTGATTCTTGAGTAGTGCACAATCTGGCACTTGAGTGGGCCCTACATAAATTCAGCTAAGTGAGGAAACAGAAACTCCCAGAGGGATTTATAGAGCAGTTCGTAGCTATATGGTCAATCAATGATAGACTGTTTTGAATGACAATTAAAATAGTCATATTCTTGATTTGTCTCTTATAGAGCGTGAATTTCATGCAAGTAGTCAGCCTGCTGAACAGCATCAGATTCCCATTTCTCAGAAGAGATGCAAGGTGAGTCTCCTGAAACTCAGGCCAGCTTGCTATGCTCCATCTCTTGGCCTGAAATCAAATATAGTCACCTAAGTATAAATCCTTGTTTAAATTATGTAATTAAAGATTTCTAAATGACCACTTTTTGTCATATGTAACAAAAAAGCCCAATTCACCAATTAAAAAAAAACTGGCACTAGAAAAAGTTTGTTGTTACTCCTTTTTAAAAAAATCTAGGAAAAGCACAGACCCAGGCTGATTCAGTTGGCCGCTCAATGGTGGCATCAAAGCCCAGGTTCGCCCCAAGCGCAATGACTCACCTTCCAACTCCTGCTCCCAGAGGTGCTCGCAATAGCACCATCCTGAGGCAGCACAAGCCTGGATTCCTAGGTCTGTGTTTGAGAGAGCCACTGAGGCACTGAATGAGACATAAGTGCATATGAGGTCGGACCACTGAAGTACTGGGCTGATTCATCGCCACCAATTCAGCAGGGAAAGAGAGTGAAATACCTGCGTGGACAAGGGTGATTTTTTGACGGAGGGACACAGACACGAAGCGCAAGCAAGGAAGCGTGTGCACTGGCAGATGTGATGGTGCAATCAAGAAAAATAAAGCACGGAGGCAACAGGTGTGCCTGAGGCGGAGGTCAAGCTTTTCAGTCAGCTTGTCATGAGAATCGTCAGCAGGAAGATGCCACTGAAACCCGACTTGGACACTCTTTCCTCCTGGAAGTCTTCTGGAAGTCTTCCCAGTCTGGGACAAGTGCCATTTTGTATGAATTTCCCTGCAGGGTGTCACTGCTGATCCTAAGACTGTTCACGTGTGAGTATCAGCTGTAAACTTTGAGTAGTCAGGGGCCGAGTCCGTTATGTATCAGATAACACCAGCTTCTTGTAAATGCTCCTTATATGTTTGTTAAACCAGTAAGTGAATTGGCAGCTTATATTACTTACAAGTCCTGAGAAGCATTTATACGGTATTTATATTATTGCTGTGTTTTGCAAAGCACTTTTCCACACAGTGCCTCATTTGAAATAGGCAAATATCATCATCCCTGCCTACAAGGCTAATTCCTTGCCAAGACAGTCACAATGAAAGGGTAGCATCCTTCATCTCTAAATTGCATTGTAAACTAACACTGTCTCGGTTTACAAAACAATGTAGAAAGAGAAATCGCCAGCTCAATCCCACCTTTCACACCTTCAGAGTCAATGTGCTCTCCAGAAAAGCCCGCTGGCTTCCTGACTCACTTTGGGCCAAAACAAACACTAACTCAAGTGCACCCACCACGCTGGACCAAAACAGGCTCAGTGTGTACCATGAAAGAACTGTGCTCCTCCCCAGAAGGCTTTCACCAACATGTACACCCAGAGGCAGACCTTCTGGAGTTCCCGGTGTAGTCACCATCCTTCCTGTCCATGTTCTCACTCTGTGTCTGCCTGCTGCCCTGGTCCAAACACACTGTCACCGGGACAGTTCAGACGACCACAGAGTGGGGTTCAGTCACTTCTGGTGTGTAAAGCTGATGTTGCCTTTTTTTTAAAAAAGATTTATTTATTTGCTTATGCATATAGAACTGGGGTACAGGCCAGAGGTGCAGGGGCAGCAAGAGGACCCACCAGAGACAGAGTGGGGAGCAGAACAGACAGATCGACTAAGTATACTGCTGAGGGGAGCAGCGGGCGGGCCAGGAGAGGTCTGCCGCGCCATGTGGTCACCTCCGGGGCAGTCAGGGCTCGAACTCATGCAGAAGTGACTTTCGATTCCCAGTGCTGTGCTTTAACCTGCTGCGCCACCAGGGAGGGCCTGATGTGGCCTTTTGACCCACTAACTAGAACATTCAGGGTTCATACACGCGTCAGGCTGTCTTCCGGGCAGGAGCCAATTAGCAATATTCAGTATCCCCTGCCCAGCCAGATTTCCCACCATGCCCAAGGTTTTCTCACTGTTCACTAATGGTGAGCCCAATGCAGATGGGCAGGAGTCAATTAGCAATAACCGATCACCTCTGGACATCGCCTGCCCAGCTGATGCAGCGTCCTCCATTCCCACAAGAACAGGGCGCAGGGCTGAGCAAGTCAAAACTCTCTACCCAAGTCCCCTCCCTCAAGTGAGCAAGGCCAGTCCTCGAAGGTTCACAGATGAAGGAGAACCCCAGCTTCCCCTTTGGGGTGAGGCAACAGGAGTGGCAGGCGGCCTGAAAGCCCCAGGTAGTTTCCCACCTGCTCACAAGCTCTCACCATCTTTGATTCTTTGTCACTTGGTACCATAAAAAAACGCCCACTCGAGGGAACTCCAATGCTCGCTCAAACCACCTACCAACCCAACAGCATGTGGGGCTCGGGGTTAGAAGTTCACAGATCCTTCCCCTTTGTTTTCTTGTGTCACCTTCTGCCTGAGCACCTCTAAACAGCCAAATGACTGTTGCCTCTGTCACGTGATCTTGTATTGATGGTTCCTTCCATCCACCCTTTCTCCAGGTGGGTGGGGAGCAGGAGAGAGTTAACTGTTTGGTGAACAGTTTATAGGGTGAGTAGGCACAGACGGAGTGAGCCTGGGAGCTTTGCAGTGAGCTGCCTGGTAACTGAGGGCCTTCTTCCCACCCCGCACAGCTTCTCTGCAGTTGCAAAGGATAAACATGCTTAGCATTCTGGAAAAGATAAATTTTGTGAGAAAGCTGGAAAATTCTCCCGTAAATGTAAATAATTAGGGAGAAAAAAGGGAAGCCCTTTCCTTCTAGTAACCAGGGATAACGAGTTGGTCAGGCCTTCTCACCTGCTCCCCTGCCCCTTGAAAGGTCTGTGCAGCCCAAATGCTGCTCTCATATTAGCTTGCAAGAAGGGAGAAGCAATTCTCTCCATTCTCCCGATTCAGATCATTCAAACAGCTGGGCTCCTTTGGAAAAAAAAAATGACTTTAATCATGACAAAAACATATTACTTACAGCACAAAGCTGAGAGAAAAGAAAAACATTTTCTGTGATCATTTGTCTTTTGGGTTTCTGAACAGTGAGGAAAATTTTATTTAAAAAAAAAAAAGCCACAAAGTCGTCTTAAAATGCATTCAGCATCGGTGAGAGAAGACAGCCATTAAAATAAATTACAGAACGAAAATGGCACCTTTCTGATCCTCTGCTATTTCTTTTCAGAAATATCTTTTATGAAAACTTTTCAAATATCTAATAAGAGCAAATGTTTTTAAGTTATGGGTGTTTTTTGTTTTTTGGGGGTTTTTTTGGTTTTTTTCCCCAGCAAGATAGCCCTTTGCCTCTGTTGTGACTAACAAAAACAAATAAATAATAGGATGTAGCTGAGTAAAAGCAAAGCCTGGGCCCAGGTGAACTACCTCTTTTTGCAGTTCCAGTTGACCCTAAGGGTTTGTGCTGCACTGTCACTCCTGGCGATGATGGCCCCAAATCTCCGAAAGCAGGTTAGCTCGCCAGCCGCCGGGGAGGAGAGCAGAGAGGAGATAGCTTTGGATTGGTGCTGGGATCAGGAGTAGACTGAGTCGCTTCCTGGCTGTGTGCTCTTGCGCAAGTTACCCAGCTCTCCTGCTGTAAGTGTGCCCATCTATAACATGGGAATAACTATAATCCTGTCTCTGCCATCCTAAGTTGTCAAGAAAATGAAAAGGTAAAGGGTTAGCCATACAAAATGCTCAGGATGGCAACCGATATTATCATCAGCATATGAGACAGAGAAATGACCCTCAGCACCTGTACCTGCAGGTACTAAGGTAGACCAGAACACTGTAAGTAACAAAGTTTCAACATAGCAATTTAAATAAGTAAGAGGCTTTTCTTTATTCCCCATGTAAAAAAAAAATCTAAACATAATCAGTCCAGGACCACAAATGGACCTGTCTGACACCATCTAGAACTGACGTTTCTTCCAGCTTTCTGCTTTTATGTTCATGGTCACCTCATGGCTACAAAGTGGCAGCTCTATCTCCAGCATTGTATCAGCATTCCCAGCAGAAGAAAGGGAAGGACAGAAATGCATTTATTCATTTCCCACCCTGCCTTTGTCTTCTTTCAAAGAACCTAGAAGCTCCATCCCATAATATCCAATTACATATTATTGACCTGAACTGCCTAGCTAAAAACGCAAAATTTTTGCTAAAGGAAAAGTAAGGTTCTGATACCTAAAGGAAAGTAAGCTTCTGCCTTGCCTGCCATGGTTTTTCTAGCAACCCTCTTTGCCAAGGCAATATGGATCTTTAAGGTAAGACGAGTTACTCTATATTACTCATATAAGTGAAGCCATCAATATTTATCTTTTTCCTTCTGACTTACTGTGCTTCACATAATCCCTTTCAGCTCTAGCAAGGGAGCGGGAGAGAGAGTCAAAACAGGGGAGGGAAGAGCACCAGGAACGGGGACCACACCTGCCTGGAGAAACCCAATACTGTCCAAACTGAACAATGGTGTAAGAGAACAATAGGTTAAAACACAGCACTGTGAATCTAGCTGCAGCCGCTTCAGTGCAAGTTTGATCCCTGGTCAGGAAGGTGACCCACAGGGTGCAGCAGACTCCTCCATCACAGACTCTCCCGCTGCTCCCCTCAGCAGTGGATTTCAGTCCATCTGCCTGTTCTGCTTCCCCACTCTGTCTCTGATGAAGCCTCTCACTGCCCCTGTACTCTGGCCTGCATCCCAGTAGTGTATGCATAAATAAGTAAGTCTTTACAAAAAATAAAATTTTTAATATTTATTTAAATTTAAAAATAATTTGAAAAAAAGAAGATTAGATGAGTTACATGGGTAAATTTACTGGGCATTTCTATCAGTGTGAAGTAGGGTGCTGTCAGAGAGAAATTTCCAGTCATCATCTTAAAGGAGATGTCAAACCTCTTCAGGACAACTGATCAGTACCCACATGCAGCAGTATCCCAGTCCCACCCCCCAGGACAGTCTAACTACAGACATTTCTCCACCAACCTCCTCAGGTTGTCTCCAAGGGTGTGGGAGATTTCGCAAAGGGATCAGTTCATTGCCAATGCATTTATTTCTCTTATTTTAAAGGAACCCCTTTACTTCATAGAAGATACCAAAGAAATGTAGGCTCCCGATAAAACAAGATGTTTCTAAACCTGTCCCATGATGGGTTACCCCAATGGGTCTGAAACTTAATGGTAGCACCTTGCATCCAGATATACATTCATTCCAATTGAGGAGCCTCTATTGATACATTATTAATGAAAGTCCCCAGTTTATATCAGGGTTCATTCTCTGTTATCCATTCTTGACATTTGGACAGCTGTGTGATGACATGTCAACCATTATAGTATCAGGCAGAGCACTAAGATGTGGGCCTAGATGATAGGAGGTAAAGTCTAGAATCAAGAATAAATATCCTGTGACATCGATCCCCACTCCAGGCAGTCCACTTCCAGTTCCCACAGAGCTCTCCTCATGCCCTAGGAGTAACACTTCTCTTGGAGCATGGAGTAGTAGAATTATTTCACATCTTTTGTTTTGTCTCCTCTGGAGTCTTCCCTAAAGTTGACAGTGAGGAAAGATTATGATCTGGATTGGTTGATTGTAAGGGACCAAATTGAACTCATCTTAAACCTACATGTTTGTTCCTAAAACTTGTCTTCAACATAAAATTTCCTTGAAGAAATGGTTGATTGAAGGACCAGGCCAGGAAGTATATAAGATGAGGTTTGGATCTATGTCAGAAAGCGAGCAAATGCTTGCAAAAACAGAAGAGGAAAAACCTACAAAGATAAGGGTACATCAAAGGGACATAAGAACCAATGGGAAAAAAGTCCCATTGACCAAAGTTGAAATAATTTGAAAAAGATAAAGTAACATTGGATTATAATCTAAGGAATAAAATCAGCATCCATGAGTCCATTGTGATATAAATGGCTGATTGAACAAGAAAGTATTTGGGGAAGAGTAAACATACTTATAGGGCAGAAGAATCTGAAATAATTTATGTCAAGATTCTACCATCAAGGAGATAGTGTGTAATATCCCTCTTTATATACAGGCTACACAAAGTGACTCTCTTTAAAACGATCAAGCTACAAAATGCTTCAGGTGAAAAGACACCCTATACTTTGTGGTAAAGGTGATGGACAGGCTTCCAACAATTCAATGATTTCCTCGTTTGATGGCAAGGAGTCAGCCCTGCCATATTCCCAGTGGAATAATAGACAAATCAAATACTTCCCTTCTTCTTCCCATGCACCGATCACAAGGGAATTCACCATGAAATATGGTTCTCCAAGCTTCCAGGTGCGTTTTGTCAAAGGGCAGTATTGATAGAAGATTGGAGAGTGGGGAAAAGGTAGAGGTTAGGGTCTCTCTCCCCTTCCTTGTCTGCCTCATGGGTCATCTCAGCAGTTGCTGCCTCTCCTGCAGGGGTCACTCCTCCCAGACATGCCCACCTTAAGGGATGGCTGACCCAGCTCCTGGCCCTGGTAACTCCAGTCTGAAGGATTAGTCACTTCCTACCGCTATTGATTTCTGGGTTTTCACTGTCCTTTGTTTGGCTTCCCAGGGCTTATGTCATCTATTTAACCAATTTCTTGTATTAAATACTCTCTAAGAAAAACAGTAGATTTCTATTTCCTGTTTCAATTTTGTTAGACATGATTTTATTTTATTTTACAAAAGTTTATTTTTACATCATTTTGTACATTTTTTTTCCATCTCAATTGTAATCCCCGTGGGTTTCCCATCACCAAGTTACCCGTGTGCCATCACCATAATCCCGTGCATTTCCCTCCCCACCCCTCCGTTTTTGATCCCATTCCCACTCCACCCCCATAAAATGTCTCTGGTCCATGGTTGTTCATTATTTTTGTTATTTTCTCGCCTGGTCCATTATACTCCTGCTATGAGTGAAATTATCCGGTATTTTTCCTTTTCTGGCTGGCTGATCTTACTAAGCATGATCTTTTCCAGCTCCACCCAAGGTGCTGCAAAAGACATGTGTTTCTCTTTTTTGGTTGCTGAGTAATATTCCATTGTATATATGTACCACATCTTTTTTATCCAGTCATC
>NW_004567104.1:73306311-73313428 GCF_000260355.1 Condylura cristata | reverse complement strand
ACACACACACACACACATACATATACTTTGAAAGCATTTTGCACATGTCTTGCTCATTTATACCATAAAGTTAGTGCTTATGAGTAACTGAAGTTCTATCATTGTGATAGAGTAGGACCTGCGAGAAGGATCGAAAACAGCATGGTTGGACTTTACATGACCCCCTGGCCCAAAAGCCCCAGCAAAACCATTAAATGTGTATTCTCTAAAACTAACAAACATTTCAGCTACACTGATTCAGGGTCACAAAACGAAGGAAGCAGCACTCTTCTTTGCTGTCAGTCTCCCTAATGTGTCTACACTAACTACATGACCAACAAGCAGTGGCCAGTAGGTTCCATTGTTCATAAGAAGAGAGGGGCTGTGGCTTTGGTGTCACACTGTTGTCTTCACTTGGTCTTCATGTGGTCCCTCATTCCATGGGTTGTTTTGGAGAAGTAGCATTGCTTTGCTATAAAGACTACTTGGTTAAAGGTCCATTGGTTACATGATGGAAATGAAGGTTGTCATTTGTTTGCATTGCTGTCTGGTGTAATAACCGGTTTCACATTGTCCTAGAATAGGCAATCTTGATTTACCCAAATTTACCCCAAAATGATTAATGTTCTACCAAACTCTTTGCTACATTGATCTAACATCAGTGTCCTTTCAGCAACAAACATCCTTCTAAGTTTGTTTTAGAGAGTACATTACAGAAAGCAAGTTTTTAAAAGATCAATGTTGAGTCCCAGGTGAGTGTTCATCAATCAGTACTTGAAAATATTCTATCTTGTAAGTTCATGAACAGTAAGTTTCACTGAATTACTTTTTTATCACTTAAAAATGGTTTTCCTTAGAAAAATGAAACATTCAACAAAGGGTTTTACTGTCTTTGTTTTGCTTTTATCAACATGTTGCAATCACATATATTGAAGGACAAATTCTTCCCAGAACGGAGCAGAAACAATTTCTTAGAAATACTGTTCTAGAGCAGATGATGACTCAAGACGACAAAAGGGGCAAAATACATGTGTCAACTACTAAAAGCACGGGGTTACAGTCATCTTTGCTTTTTGCAGTTCAAACTTTCCCCAAAATGAACATGCGGTTAACCCACCTCACCCAGATGTTAACAAATCAGTCTTATTTTCCACCCACAATTTCCTATGATGGCTTTAAAAGACATGAAGGATTTTTAACATCCAAGTGCTTACAAATGTGGGCATATCAGAAAGTTAACTGGGAGGTCAGCACAAAGGAAATGCCTACCTCTAGCTCCCACACATTTGTAGATGATGAGGAACCCCCAAAATCTACAATTGAAAGAGTTCCCCAAATTCTCGTGGAAGGGGATCTCCAGACTATGTTTTGAATCTGAATGAGGGACTACACAGAAAACACAGCCCCAAATAAGAAAAAGTAAATTAAATTAGAAATTGAAAAGGACAAAACCCCAACCCTTCAACATAAATATTTTTACTGTACAGTTGTTTAAATTCACTCTGACGGTGCGCCAGTTGTACAGATGTTGGATTAACTGATCGAAGGCAGGCACAGCCGGGCTGGAACAAATGCTCCTTACTTGGTTCCTGCATGGAGGCTTGATGCCTTGGCTTGAGTGAAACTCTTGTGGGGACCTGCTGCATTTCACACACTTTCATTCCATGTGCTCTTTTGCAAGGAAAGAAAGGTCACTTGCATCTACCGTCAGAGCCCCTGGGGAAGACGCATGATACTTCAGAGTGTTTGGAGCACATGTCCCTTTGCCCAGGATCCAGAGCCACTCCCCAGGAGGCGTGGCAGTCTAAGCCAACTCTGGAATAGGTTTCTGTAAGCCAATATCAGAGCCCTTGTGATCGAGACCTGCCAAATGGTGTGTCAGGAATGTCTAGTTCCTTGCCCATAAAAAGTGGCAGTGTTTAATGAAAAAATAAAGTTGTGAAAATTGAGATGCTCCATGCATTATCCATATTCATTAAAGTGGAACAAAACCCCAGGAAACAGAGATGCCTCCTGTCATCAACTCCTCACCTTTTTCCTGTGGTTATTTAATGTAAGTGGCACAGAAGACATACCATGTGGTAGCATCTGCCAGACCACTGTCCCCTTCCTTTCTTGTCCAGCCCGATACTTGGCAGTGGGAGGAGAGGCATGGGGGGTAGCAAATTAAATGAAACCTTTAAAAACAAGATTCTGGCTGGAACTCCCCTGCAGATTACCAAGTGCATAGGCATTTTATTTTGCTAAATGAAAGGGCTAGTTTATATCTTCCCTGGATCGTTTTCTAACCTAGCTGCAGTGGAAACATTTTCTGAAAGAAAGGCTTTCTGTTTGTCTGCCCTTTATATTACCACTGTTCATCCCACTCGCAAAATTTGGGCAGCAATCTACTGCTTCTGCTTGGGGCCAGGCCGTTCGCACAATCCAGAGGAGTTGACCAACACAGGTTTCTCACCTTTGATCTCCATCACTCAGGCCCTTTTTGCTTGTTTTGGGTTTGTTTGTTTTCTTTTGTGTTTTCCCTTAAGCAATTTTGCTCTAAAAGAAACCCAGGAAAAGATGGGTCCCCAGGAACCACTGAGAATTCCCAACAACAGTCCTGGAAGATCCTCTTCAACAATCAAGCCCCCCAATTTTCTTCCCATGAAATAAAGCTAAGGGGTGGGATACAGCCAGTGGCTACTGCCCCTGAGTCATGATAAGACCTGGGGGCTGCCCCACCCGAGTGGGCCCCTCCACCCCCGTCTTCCTTCTCCCTCTTCCTCTGGGAGAAGCTGTGTGGCACAAACAGCTCCCAGTTCTCCTTCAGCCCACAGTCTGTTGGCAAGTTCCGGAGCTATTCTGCATCTCCTTCCTGCAGCTGACAGAAAAGCATGGGGAGTAGCTCAGAGGATCTGCGGGTGGACACAGAGAGACAGGACCAGGAAAGGGACCTCAAAGACCTTCATCTTGTCTTTTTTTCACGAGAGGCGAAAGATTCAGGGAGGTGAGTTACATGTGGTTGTTCCCTCGGCAACCTGGAAACTCTCTTTGTTAGTGAAATTTTAGGGTGTCCTCTGACTAACCCACTACTCAGTGATGCCATCATTGCCATCTCAGACACCTGTCACTTCAGTCTGATGGGCTCCTCACTGCAGTTGGCCATGACATTGGAGTCATTTCCTGGAACCAAGCACTGGTTCTCACTAGTTGACCAAATTTCACAGGGACATTCTTGGCATGTATTTTGAATGTAAACCGAAAGCAGCATTTAAGATAGTCATGTTAGGGCCCTCCCTGGTGGTGCAAGGGGTTAAAGCGCAGCAATGTGAAGCCGTCCACAGTCACTGCAGCACAAATTTGATCCCTAGCCAAGGAGCTGACCCACATGGTGCACCACATCTCTCCTGACTGGGCCCTGCTCCCCTCAGTCATGTATTTCAGTTATCCCACTCGGTCTCTGGTAAATCATTTTGCCACGTGCACCTCTAGCCTGTACCCCAGTTCTTGTATGTATAAATAAATCATCTTTAAAAAAAAAAAGAGAGAGTCATCTTAAAGTTCCAGAGATGAGAATTTAAGTTGCCTGCAATACCTGTGTCACTGCATGAACAGATGTGCATGATGAGGATGAGATTTCCAAGAGCTTCCAGGACTACTCTTCCAGCAAAGGCAAATCATGAAATTAACTTCATGGCTTTGTCTTAATGCAGTGTATCCAAACTATCACCATTTCAACATGGTGGGGAGCAGAACAGGTAGATGGACAAACTACACTGCTGAGGGGAGCAGCAGGCAAGACAAGAGAGGTCTGCTGTGCCCTGTGGGTCACCACCGGGGCCAGGGATCAAACTCGTGCTGAAGCAGCCGTGGCCAGCTCTGCAGTGCTGTGCTCCAGCCCACTGAGCCACAGGGAGGGACCCACTTTTCACTTTTTTTTTTTTAAAGATTTATTTATTTGTTCATACAGAACTGGGGTACAGGCCAGAGGCTCAGGGGTGGTGAGAGGCTTCACCAGAGACAGAGCGGGGAACAGATCAGGCAGATCGATGAAGTACACTGCTGAGGGGAGCAGCGGGCGGGTCAGGAGAGGTCTGCCACGCCATGTGGTCACCTCCAGGGCAGGCGGGGATCGAACTCATATGGAAGCGGCTTTAGATTCTCAGTGCTGTGCTTTAACCCGCTGCGCCACCAGGGAGGGCCACTTTTCACTTTTTAATGGAAAATTATATCTCCATTGATATGAGAACCTTGAAAATAGATCCCCTCTACTGGGATACCAACCTCCACCTACCTGAGATCACCTAGAGGAGCCCAGCTAAAGCTGGTGAAGCTACTGAACAGGGGAAGCTACTGAACAAGTACGAAGATGCAATAAAACATTCCCAGGCAAACAATACTTGAGCAAGTTTGCCACAGTAAGACTCACACTGAAACACACTGTTTGAAGCAGTGATATCCAGAAAAACAAATACAGTAAATGCTGCAAAATATATGTAAAATTAGATGATCACATATCTTAGAAATATGTTTTGCTGTGGATATTAATATGAAGATACTCTCAAAGGATATGAAGTCATGCTAAAGAGAAGATAAGGACAAGAAATTTTCTAAATAAAAGAAACAGGAATTTTAATCTTACTAAAATATATGTTAAGAAAATAGAAACAACTTTACGTAGATAAAAATTCAAATAAATGTAAATGACCTGAAGTTGCCAGTTAAGAGACAAATCGTCACATTGGATTTAAAATATAAATCCATCTACATGCTCTTTGTAAAAGATATCTAAGGCAAGATAAGAAGCTTAAAGGTTAAAAAAGTAAAAAGATATCAGACATATGTCAATATCAGATAAAATATTCTTTAAGAGAAGAAACATAATTAGAACTGAAAATGATCATGCATAGTGCTAAAGGGTTGGTTCTCCAAAAAGATGAACGATAATGCTAAATAAGAACGCATCTAATTAGCTACCTTCAAAATACAGAACAAAAATTAATAGAAAACACATGTGAAAGTTGACAAATCCACTATCACAATTATTGGAAGGGCTCAATTATTGAAAGTCAGACAGAAAACATCAGCCACCTAATTAAAACTTGACCTAGTGGCTATATACAGAATTCTGTACCAAGCAATTAGAAGACGTACAGTCTCCTCACACATGCATGAAAACATTTATCCTTTTAAATCTAATAGTAACAGAGGTTTAAATTGGGTTTCCCAATACCCAAGAAAAGACTACATTTCCCAGCTTCCCTTGCTCTAGGTATGGTCACATGACTGAGTGAGCCAATGGGATGTGAGCAAAAGTGACATATGCCATTTGGGATCATGCCCTCCAAGGGCTGCCTACAGAACCAAGAAATAGCTGCCAGCCATATTAGAGGTCACACCAGAGGGAGCAATTCCCCAGAGAGAAGGTGATGGGGTTCCTCACACCTAGGCTTGCTTCTGCCTATGCTCAGATTCATGAGAAAAAAAGAACAGACTTTCTTGTTTAAGTCTCTTCCTGAAAGTGGACAATCCCCTTAGTTTCGTCTCTCTGGAGACCCTAGCGCAGAGTATGTATGGACTAAACCAAACTAAAGTAACATTCACTGCCCTGACCCCAGAAAGAGCATGCCCCAGTAAGGGTGCCAGGGGGTGGTCAGCCTCTACTCAGCAGAAATCTCAAGATGCTGGTGAAGATTTGGGAAGGAGAACAGAATCTGGTCAGAATCTTCTCCAAGGCAGCTCTGATCAGACAGGGGGTGCCCTGTGTCCAGATGTCCTGCCCGCCTCATCCCCAGGGCAGGGAGAGGGGAGTGAAATAAGTGGAGAGAAAACACACACTCCCCTCACAGGAAGAGAGTGGTCACCCCTGGGCCAGGAGAGCCTGACCTCTGTGGAGCCAGGACCATGGGCCAGAACCACCTTTAATACTGGGTTGGAGCAGACAGCCAGAAAACGGAAGCAGGAGGCAAATACCAGCGCAGGGGAAATGCACATCCCTTCCCTGCAAATTGCTGGATGGGCCAGCCAGAGACTGAGGAAAAGATGGGGAATGACTCAGATGAAAACACCCTCTGTGGTACCACCAGGGTCAGTGAGCCAAAGTGTAAACATCCCTCGGAGTCCCAGCACGAGGTCCTCAGGAGTCCTAGCCAGGAGCGCTAGAAGCAGGCAACATGTGGACTGGAAAAGTACCAGCCCACATGGTTGTCTCCTGGGAGACCAGGAGCCCCAGGGTCCGAGAGCACCGCGTGCACAGCCAAGCCGGCCGCTGGAGGTGACTTTCATACCTCCCTTCACTCTTCTGGAAGTTTCTCCTACCACAGGAACCCCAAGACTGCCATTACAAACACCTCCAGAACGTTCTTTCAGAGCCCTCTCCTGACCTCCCCAGCCCACACGGACATGCCAACCCTGTGACCTGCAGCCCATCCCAGGTCGTCCCCTCGGAGTGGGGTGAAGGGCAGAGCACCCCCACCATCCCAGGCCACCTACAGGTAAACTGGGGAGCACTGGAGCTGCTGAATGGCTCAGAGGTGAAAACACTTTCTGGGGTGCCCTCTCCAGGTCAGATTCACCCCAGATAAGGCATCTGCCTGCCCCAGGGACTCTTCTAAATGCAGGGTTTGTATTTCCAGTCCACAGCTAGGTAAACAGAAGGCCCAGGAAAGGGCGGGGAAGGGGCTGGCAGTGGGCCACTCTCAACTTTTTCTTGAAAGGACCCCGAGTCCGCAGAGGCTGAGAACCAGCTGGGGCTGAGGCAAAGTCTAAGACACATTTGGAAGCATCAAGTTCACAAAATCACAAGGTGTAACAAAAATGAAAATAAGAATAAAAAATGTGCCAAGAAATCCCTCAAGAATTCAAACTGCTGAGTTTGCCCTCTGTGCACCCCCAGGTCTCTCTGCCCTCCCTCGGCCTGGGCATGGAGTCCAGCTGTCAGGGAAAGGACAATGGTGTAGCCGGAAGTTGCTAGGGCTGTTGCTGGCCTCTGCGGCTTGCTGGGGCGGAACCACCCCGTGGTGCTGCTTGACCATAGTAGTAGCTACGGCTGCCGCGACCCTCCCCAACAACACGGAAGGTCTGTGATGGCTGGGTGATACATGCCCGCTTCCCAACGTGCCACTCCTGCCATTCGGGGCTCACACTTTTTTTTTTTTAA
>NW_004567104.1:73281654-73305466 GCF_000260355.1 Condylura cristata | reverse complement strand
GGGAGCTATCCCACTGAGCCCGCCCACCCATGTGACAAATGACTCTCCCTCTCTCTCCACCTCTGAGTGCCTCCTGACTTCCTGGGAAATTGCCATAACAGTGCGGAGAAGAGAAAAGGGGAAGAGAGGCCCTGCTGATGCCTTCAGAGCTGCCCGCTTCCCTGACCCTAGCAACTAGCAATGGCCATCAATTTCCTGTCTGATTAGGGGGCCATTCAACCTCATTGTTGACCAGGAGGGTTGGAGGACAAGGGATTTCTGATTTATTTAGTCTTCACTGCCTCGTTGGTAGTTTCCCCCCAAAGTATCTTCATTTCACTTTTCTTAGTGAATTGAAGACTCGAATTTCTTTGCAAACCTAAAGTCAATCAGCAGATTTATTGCACAATTGTTCCCGGCCTTCAGGTCTTCTAAGACCCAACAAATTATTGTACTGCCCATTAAAGGTCTTAATTAGTCTGCTAATAGGCATTCTCTGTTGGAGAACATCATCCTGAACAAGCACACAGAAGTCATTGGCCTCGGATGTAATTTTCAATGAGTAACTCCCTGAACCTAGCATGGCCCCCGTGTCTCAAATTAAATTAAAACCAGATGTCTTATCAGGAGCCGCCATCAGTAGCCCTCCCCTGCCTCAGTCTATGTCTTATGCCTCCCTTCCTCAAAGGATGTCTTCCCTTCTCTCTCCCTGGAGTCCTCTCCTCTCTGTGCTCCCCACAAGCTCTCCCTTGTCCTCTAACATGGAGACCCACACTCTTCTCCCCTCCCCAGCAGCCTTCAGCCTTCCAGAGGGCCTGCATCTCAGAACCTGCCTCCTCCACAGCCCAGACTTTGAGCTCATCAAATGCCAAAGACAGGGTTTGGTCATGTCCGGCTCCCCGATTTCTTGCACAAAAACCTGCTCATAGAAGATGCTCAATAAACATCAAGTGGCCAGGGAAAGGGAGCGAGTCAGGTGGGTGGGGAGTAGAGGCTAGCCAGTGAACTTGTGGTGGATACACACCTGAATTGTCTCCGTGCAAGGTCATGTGAATGAAAACATTTTTAAGAAAACAGATAAATGCGGGCTCTCCCTGAGAGCGCAACAGGTCTAAAGCGCAGCACTATGAAGTTTGCTGCAGCTACTGCAGCACAAGTTCGATCCCCAGCCAGGGAGTGACCCACATGGCACAGCAGACCCCTCCTGTCTCACCCACTGCTCCCCTCGGCAATATACGTTGTCTATCTGCCTTTTCTGCTCCCCCCTCTGTCTCTGGTGAATCCTCTCACCACCGCGGCACCTCTGGCTGTACCCCAGGTCTGTATGCAGAAATAAATAAATCTTAAAAAAGTAAAACAGATAAATGCTGGCTGAGTTGAGTGGATGTGGGAATGAAATATGCCCATAGGCAGCCCGTGCACCCGACGCACACTCCTTCCACCATCTAACATCTACCTAACTATGAGATCAGGGGTGGTTCCCCTGTGCATCCCCCGCACCGAGAGCCAGGTCTGGTGTGCGGAGATGCTCAGTTGATGCCTGTTGACTAAACGGGTGAATTCTACAAACTTAATGTTCAAAATCCACATCCCCCAGCCAGTTCTCCCCATCCCCACAGGGCTGTCCCCATCACCCCCTCCTCCTGGTGAAACGAACTCAAAATGAAACGACAAGCGATCACACAAACCCAGGACAGCCCAATCCTTTCAGGAACCCCCTGACCCAAGGCAGACCCCCATCACCCTGCCTCTGGAGCAAGACCCCATGGGTGCCTGGATGCAAAGCCACCTGCTGTAGCTGCCTTGGTCACTACGGACCCAGACGTCGGTGCCAACACACTGGCTTGCCGCTTAGGAATGTCCTCCCCGTGGGCAGTCCAGAAACGGACCATCTACTCATTATCTTCCCTGGGTAGAAAAAAAGGAGTGCACAGCATAAACTTTCTGGATAATGATGGGTTATGATTATGAGCCAGGGAAATACTGCAGTAAGTGGAGGAACAGGGTCTTCTGCTCCATTCGACCTTGTGGTTGATAGAGAATTGTGTTCGCCCCCCTCCTCCGACCCAGAATGGCACGCAGTGAAATGCACCTGGCAGTAATGAGCTGCGGAATGGGATCCAGCCCTCTGATGGTTTCTGGATGGACCTGGCCCAGGGTCCGTTTGAGCAGTGACGCCTGAAGACGGGGACAGACCTAGGGCTAGAGGACCCAGGTGAAGGAGAGCTGGCAGGGTGCACACTCGGGAGCCACCTGTGCCCAGTGCCTGCAGAGAGCCCTCGTGACTGACTTCTGGGCAGCGGCAGTGGCAGTGGGACTCACCCCCAGCCCACCCCTCCAGACTCCAGTCTGCTGCTGCCCACCAAGATGCCATTGTTTTTCTTTATCTTTGTCTCCCTTTTCTTCCCCTTCTATTTATTTTTCTGAAGGTTCAAGCTATAAAAGACTTCAGGTAGAGCAAACGAGCTATAGTTTTTATAAAGAAGCACCGGAGGGCCATCACGCCACAGGATAAAGCAGCAATAAAGGGCATATGCTCAGAGCTTAGGTTAAGTCCTAAGCCCCTCCGTTAGAGGGCACAGGTGAAAAACTGATCTGACCGTGTGCCTCCCGAGAGACAGGTGAAAAAACACAAACCAAATGCGAAGATCAGTCTATACTGGCCGGGGAGTTAGCCTGTGGACCCACGACAGGTGCAGAGCAGAGAGCTATCCTGACTTTTCTAGTAACGCGTCAAGGATAATAATAATGAGGATGTTTTTGAGCGAGGCATCATTTTCCCCATTTTACAGGTGAGAACACCGAGGCGCGAGCACACTGTGTCTTGCCGGGATCAGTGCGTAAGGTGCTGATACCCAGACCCACCCGCCTGACACCACAGTTCATCAGCGTGGCTGCTCTGACCATCATTTCCAGCCCCGTCCTATCCGAGCATGTTTGCGCTCACACGTGCACAACACACACCCCAACACAGTGATTGTCAAGTTTAGTATGTCCAGGCCCAGGGACAGGTCTCTGCCAACTTTGCATTCTATAATTCGGAACGCCAAGCCTGCTCATGTGTGCATAAATTAATAAAAATAAATCTTTTTAAAAGGAAACCCTAGAGCACCCAGAAAAGCCACCATTTTGGTGAATCATATTCTGGTTCCCCCAAGTCAATTTATTCAGTTTTTCTTCACAGAGGACAGTGATGCCACCCACCTTTGAACCAAGCATCGCCTTTACAGAGACAGTACCCACGTGGCTGAAAGAGTTTAGAATTAGGTGACTGGATTTAAACTTGACTCCACTGAGGGGCTTCAGGCAAATCACTTTAGTCCTCTGAGCCTTAGTATCCTGATTCGCAAAACAAGAAATGCCATCAACACTTGGCAAAAATAATGACTAGGCAGTATACAATTCGGCAAGTGAAACCACTGGCTAAATAGCAGTTGTTTTCAATAAATATTAAAGATACATTTGAAAACAAAGAAGAAAGAAACCCCAGGCCCTGGCCCCTAGGTGAAGAGTCCCAAGCCCCAGGGGGCAGTGGGTGCCAGGAGGACCTCATGTGTGACCTCTGTGGTGTCCCCCAAAATTCATATGTTGAAGTCCTGACCCCAGGACCTCAGAATGTGGATCAGTTTGGAGGCAGGAATGTAGATAAAATTAGCGAAAATGAGTGTGTGCGTGTGTGAGAGAGTGTGTGGTGCATGCAGAGAGTGTCTATGTGTGTTGGCTATGTGTAGAGTGTGGGTTGTGGAGTGTGGTGTGTACATGTGGGCGGGGGGACATGTGTGTGCCCACAAGCTCATGTTTGGGGTGTGCAGGGCAGGAGCAGGGAGGGGGTACGTTCACTTCCTCACCCCTTGCCCTGCCACCAGGGCCCCAGAGAGAGAACTGAGAGGAAAGAAGGACAGAAACACTAACCCAGCCTCGGCTCCCCTCCCCCCTCTCCTCCCTCCCCTCCCAGCTCCCCACTGCTGCTCCAAATGCCAACCCTGGAGAGTGAGGTAAGCTGACATTTTCTCAGCGAGCAGTGGGGTTCCAGGCATGCAGTGACAAACGGGCACCTGGGACCTCCCTGGGGGCGCAGCACTGAGAAGCTGAGGCCACTTCCACACGAGTTCGATCCCCGCCTGCCCTCGAGGTGACCCACAAGGTGCGGCAGACCTCTCCTGACCCACCCGCTGCTCCCCTCAGCAGTGTACTTCGTCCATCTATCTGTTCTGCTCCCGGCTCAGTCTCGGGTGAATCCTCTCCTCGCTCCTGCACCTCTGGCCTGTACCCCAGTTCTGTATGCACAAATAAATAAATCTTAAAAGCAAAAACAAACCAACAAACAAAAAAAAACCAGACACCTGTCCATTGGCTGGGGGAGAAATGATAAAACAGACGGTGACCCTGAGTCGTGCACTCTGTCTGCCGGCCCTCCCAGAGAGACACCCCAAGCACCAAGACCCCGAACCCCGGCCAGGGGCCGCCCAGCCTCGGGACGCGCTCTGACTCGGACCACAACAGCATCAGCACTGCACTCACCACAAGGCTTCGCCTTGCTTGGGATGGTGAGTCCAGTGAGGGCCTGCGGGTGAAGGGAGGCCCAGCGCCAGGCTGGTTCCTGCACAGCCAGCCAGGCCCTACCGGAGGCCTGGGCCGGGCCGCGGAGCTTGGCGTGTGCACCTGCATATTCTGGGTCCCGCAGGCTGTTTGGTGGAATGCCTGTGTGCTGGGGGCCTGGGACAACTTTGTTTTTGAAAACATCGTTTCCTATAATAGCTTGTGAACAGCTAGAAACCAAAAAGGGAAAATGCATCCGGATGCCAGAAACATTCTCCTGCCAGACTCCCCAGGTCCAGAAGGTTCTCACCAGACATGGCCGTCCCCTCTGCCTCTTCTGAGGAGGCCCCAGTGACCCCGACAGGTGGTCGTCCTGGGGTTCCATGCCCATCTAAGTGGAACCCCAGGTCACACCTCCTGCGGAGGGGTTCCCCCACCCCACATTCTCTCCATTGCTCTAGAACATCGCAAACAACCCAGGGAGTTTCCTGGATGACCTGTCCAGTCAATTCCATGCAGCTGTGATTGTGGGTTGCGTGTGAGCTATTGTGAGGTTGTTGCTGTGGACGAATGTAGACACACTCAGACACACTGGAATGTTCTTTGAAAGTCAGAGAGCCCTGTGAGCCAGCCCACCGTGCACAGGACAGTAGCAGGCACTGGGTGGACAGGGGAGCAGAAGGGAGGTGTCTCAGGTGAGAGCAGCTCATCACAGCAGAGCAGGGAGATGCAGGAGGCCAGAACGGGAGAGAAACGCCCCAGACCTGACCCCTCACCCAGAAGGGCCTGCAAGCAAGGCAGAGGGGCTTGATTTAGACCCAAGCCCAGCGCCAGGGCACTGTTGCCACACAGAGCTCCTCTACAGCCCTGGCTGACCCAGAAGTTCCCCACTGACCCTGCTGCGCCGGCACCAGAGACTTTAATCTGAGTGGCCGGGGCGGCCCACCAGGAGTCGCTGAGTGTGTCAGAGTAGGTGACCCACTGGCCACGCCCAGAACTCTGATCACAGCAGGAGCAACAGAGCCAGCAGCTGGCTGGCCCAGGACGGACCCAGAGGGGTCACTGCACTTCACAAGTCAAGTGTGAAAACATGATGAGGAGAAATGGACAACCTCACACATCGCCAGTGGGAATGCAGAAAGGAACAGTTGCTGCGAAAACCAGTTTGGAATCTAACAGCAAGTTAAAAATAGAACTAACGCATGACCCGGGAATTCCACTCCCAGGCATATACCCAAAAGAATGGAAAGTGGGTGTTCAAAACAAAAATGGATACAGGAATGTCCATAGAAACTACTCACAAGAGCCAAAAGGTGGAAAGAATCCAGAGGCTTGCCAACAAATGAATAGACAGTCTGTACAACGGAATATTGTTTGGCCAGAAAGAAGGATGAGGCCGTGGGAGAACCTTGCAAACAGGCGAAGGGAAAGCAGCCAGGCACAAAGGCCATGTGCTGTGTCACCCCCTTTGCAGGAAACATCAGAATGGGTAAGTTAGCAAAGATCAGTGCCTGCCAGGCGGGGGAACAGTGAGTTAACTGTCTGATGGGCACAGGCTCCTGTTTGGGGTGCTGAAGACCTCTGGGATGTGCTGAATGCCACACTTGCAATGTAATAAAGTGCACGTTGTGTGTGTGTGTGTGTGTGTGTGTGTGTGTGTGTTGTAACCACAATTGGAATATGGTGTTGAAGAAAGTTACCCTTGATGGCCCAAGTTCAGAAATTTGATTTATTGAGAAGACACTTGATCCAACACAGATTAACTATTTCATTTCTATTTTTCAGTCCTTTTGTGAAGTCAGATCAGCCTCGTGGGGACCCAGGAACTTTCCAGAATAGTTTCCATTCTGGAAAACCCACGTGGAGGTAGAACAAGCCTTAGGAGCAGCCAGTTGAGTACAGGGGGAATCCCTGAGCTTCAGGGGGGTACTTGGGGGTCCCTGGCAGAAAGCCTCTGCTTGAAGCGAAGAAACTCCATGCAGGGCCGCTGGGCTCAGTGGTGACGTCAGAGGAGCGTGCACTGTTCTTCTCCACACGGGGGTAGGAGGCACAGTAATTTCACCAGCAAAGGTCCTGGAAAAGTGTCCTCTCTGGCAACCTGATTGCCTTAGACTGTTGACGAGGACAGCAACTGACCCCAGTCAAGACGACTGTCAGCGTGAAGTCTGCATGTTCCCCCATCCGTGGGATTTCCTTGGAGACTGATTTCTTCCCACCTCCCGAAGATGCACACGTGAAGTTCACTGGTGGGTGTCAGGGGTCCCGGTCAGGATGTGAGTGTCATGTGCCCTCTGACAGAAGGGGTCCTGTCCAGGGTTGGGATTCCCCCTTGTGCCCTGAGCTGCTGGGAGCTCCCATCCCCCAAGACCGAGAACTGAAGTAATTGGGCTGGGAAATAATTGTGAATGAATGAACGGTGAGTGAGTGAATGAATGAATGGATGAATGAATGAATGAATGAATACAAACAATGATGGAGCAGTGGGATCTTAGTTTAGAAGTTTGGGGTGGTGATGGCACAAGGATGAATTGGTGATGGCACAAGGATGAATTGGTGGTGGGAAGCCCACAGGGATTACAACTGAGATGAAAAAATGCACAAAATGAAGAATGATGTAAAAAAAGTAAAACATATTTAAAAAGAAGAAGTAGTAGTTTGGGGTATTTTTGTGACCAAAATTGTGCCAGAGGATCTGAGCTTTTTATATCAATTAGCCTCTGGGCAAGTTGGTTTCCTTATTGGTCATTTCATAGTCATAGTTTCCAAGAACCCATCGATGACACTGAGGACTTAAAGCTGTAGGATCTTTTTTTTTTAACTATGTTCTTTCCCAAAGATTCATCACATGGTCACATTTTTTAAACAAAAATCTCAACAGCACAAGCACGCTTTGGGTGAGCACGTGACGTCTGTGTGAGCAGGTGGAGGGGTGGAGTTAAATCCTCCAGGAAGACACTGATGGGAACACTGGGCCCTGTAAGTCTGGGCAGATGTCAGCCATATGGGGTCAGTGTAGGTCCTGGACCTGAGAGGAATTGAGACAGCGGGGAGAGGCTCCTGGTGGCAGAGACGAGGTGGGTATGATGCAGCTCTTGCTGGAGCGTCAGGAGGGCCGAGGACTGAGGGGTGTCAGGGATGAGTCCTCCCCTAGGGACTCTGCAGGAGCATGGCCCCGTTAAGGCTTTCACTCAGTCTCCCAGAGCTTGGAAAACAAATGTCCGTTGTTGGAAGTCACCCAGCGGTGATTTGTAGTATTTGTCACGGCAGCTCTGGGAAATTAATACAGTAAGAAAAATATTCCTGAACGGCAGCCATTTCGTCTAATGGCCGTGCTCGTCCAGGGTCACGCTGACTTAAGCCGTCCTCCACCAGAGGCTAGCTGGCCCGGGAGCAGGAGGCGGCCCCTGGGCCTGTCTACTCATGATGTTGGCACCATCTTGGCACTCTGGACACACAGGGATAGTTTCTGACTCCTGTCAGGCCTAGTCCAGGCCTTGGCCCTGGAAGGACACTTCCCTCCCCCTCCTTCCTCTCAAGGCCAAGAAAGCAGTCACAGGTAATCTAGAAAGGCAATGATAGAGCTGGCTCCTTATAACATTTATATGTAGACACTAAAGATTGAATGTCATGTCATTTTCATGTGTCATAAAACTGTCTTTAAATTTTTTTCAAATATTCAAAAATGTAAAGACCCTTCTTAGTTGGTCAAATGGTACAAAATGGCATCAGCCAGAGGTGGCCCCGGGGTGAAGGTTGCTGACCCCCTGTCTGGGCAATCTCATCAGGCCTCCCCTCCCCCAGCTGGAAGTGCTGAGTAAATATGAGGACCCACCACTTCCTGCCCCAGTCCAGCCTCTTTCTCTCTTAGCTTCATAGACCTCACTCTGTGTCCCCTGGGATGGCTAACTGTGACTTTCCAAGAGTAACACATCCCAAACACATTTCCCTCCCCACTTGACACTTATCCCCCCCAAGCTGGTCCCCATCCGATTAAGGGGGTCACCACTCCCCGTCGGGTCAAAAATCTGTAACCATATTTGATGCGCCCTTTTCTCAAACTCCACATCCAGTCCATTTGCAAAACCCACCAACTCCACCTTCTGGAGTCTCCCCCTCCACCTACTGCTCCCATTGTCTCCACGCCACTGGTCCCTCCCAGGCACCTCTAGTTTCTCCAGCTACCTTCCCCACAAGGTGACCAACAGGATGTTTCAGGGTGAGCGCGTAAGCCTCCAATACCAATCCAATGCTCTGCATGCTCCCATCCCCCTTAGAATAAAGTCCAAAACCACAGAGATAACTTACACACAATCAACAATTGGGCTACTATTGAAAATTCAAGAAATAGCGAGTGTGGGCAAGCATGTGAAGAAATTGAAACCATTGTGCATGTTGGGGATTGTAAAATGGTAACAGCAATTATGACAGAGTATAGTGGATCTTCAAAAACTTAAAAGCAAGTTACCAAGTACTAGAGCAATTCTACCTCTGGGTGCATACCCCCAGAGCTTGGAAAACACAATCTTGAGGAGTTATTAGACACCCATGTCCACAGCAGCACTATTCACAATAGTCAAGCGATAGAAGCAAACCAAGTCTCCGCTGGTCTACGAACGGAAACACACGCCAGGTGTGTTATATATCGATGTGGCGGAATATTATGCAGCCTTTAAAAGGAAGGAAATTCTGACACGTGTTCCAATATGGGTGGAGCTTGGAGATACTAAAAGTGAAGGAAACCAGACACAAAAAGTAAAACACTAGCACTTTAGGTAACCAAGGCACCTAGCGTCATCAAATTTATAGAGACAAGAACCAGAATGGTGTTTATCAGGTATTGGGAAGAAATCCAATCTCAGGGAGAAATGGGGTGTTGTTTAATAGATACAGAGTTTTAGTTTTGCAAGAGTAAATGAGGTCTGGAGATTGGTTGTGCAACAATGTAAAGATACTTGACACTACTCAACTCTGTGCTTAAAAATGGCTGAGATGGGGCCCTCCCTGGTGGCGCAGTGGCTTAGAGCACTGCACTAAGAAGCTAAAGCCACTTCCACATGAGTTCAATCCCGCGCCCTGGAGGGCGCGGCAGACCTCTCCTGACCCGCCCGCTGCTCCCCTCAGCAGTGTACTTCATCAATCTGTCTGTTCTGCTCCCCACTCTGTCTCTGGTGAATCCTATCACCTTCCACATCTCTGGCCTGTACCCCAGTTCTGTATGAATAAATAAAGAAATATTTTAAAAAAAATTTTTTTTAAATGGCTGAGATGGTCAATTTTATATTTGTTTTTTACCATAATTCTTACAACTCCAGCTCCTTCCATGTTCCCTCATCCAGACTCCAAGTCCGACCTCCCTCTCTCCCTCCCTCCCTCCGTGCCTCCTTTCTGGCCTAGTGGCTGAACCTCTTCTTTCCACCTGGAATCTTCTTCTCCAGATGGGCTCCTGACTTACCCTCCACCACCTTGGGCCTACTCTCCCCTTTCTAGAATGGCTCGTCACACTTTACTGTTCTCTGCAGCTCTTCCCAGACGCAGACTCGCAATGGTTTGCTTGCTTGCTGCTCCCCTTGTGAGGGCAGGGCCTCTCACGGCTTTGCCCAGCTTCCTACAACTCCCGGCACACAGCAGGTGTTCAGTAAATACAGTGTCTGAGGAGCACCTTGTGGAGAGGATGAATGTGAGCCGTGCAATGCAGCTTCGCACCAACACACAAGGGCAGGGCTTCCCCGGGACCTCGGGAAGCTTAGGGGTCAGTGGGTCCAGTTTGCTGCCTGGATCCCTTCAGGCGCCTCAAAGCCTGAGATGGTAAATACGGGACCTACCTGTGCGGTTCCGTGAGCTTTAGAGAAAATAATTACAAAAGGAGGAAGGACCAGGACAACAGCAGAGAGGGGTGTTTGCAGAAAATAGCTTTGTACCTGCGTGAGCTGAGGCTTAGACACGGCTGCTCTTCCATTTCCCCGACCTCAGGTGGGGCCGCTGGTCTGGGGCAGAGCAAGTGGGCAGTCACGTTTGGCTGCTGTGTGACCACAAGAACCCCTTTCCCTATCTGGCCTACAATGTCTTTCTGGGCCTGTGAAAGGATGGGGTTGACACCCCACAGAGCCCCTTCTAGGATCTCTGAAGTCATGGTTCTTTCTCTTTCCAAGATTGCCGAGACTTCAAGCTGCTCCTTAAAGGCTGACTGACCTGAGCCTCTTTAATTAGCCCATCAGTTGACAACACAGTAACTGTAGAAAAACAAGGCAGCAGTTCATGACTGGCTAGCCCCAAATTAACGCGGGAGACGAGAGAGCACACAGGAGGAGCTAATTTACTGGCTCCTGGAATAAGGGGGAACTTTAGCTCAAAACTGCACTACTCAAGGGCATATCGTTCCCCGGGAGGGGCTGGGTGTCCTCACGAGCATGTGCGGCGTGACTCCTGGGGGGTGCTGGGGTGCCGAGAGTGAGGGTGTCCCGTCCCACCAAGCGCTGAGCAGACTGATGCAGAGCCAGAGGGAGCCTCCGGGAAGGCTCTGCAGGAGGCGCTCCTGGAGCAGCTTCCAGGAGGGGCGCCAGGCACCTGAGGTGGGGCAAGCCAGGGCTCCCCCACTTCCCCATCAGCTCATGCTGACTCAGGGGTGACCCGGAAGCAGGAGGAGCTGCCCCAGCACAGCCAGCCAGAGCCCAAGAGTTCAGGGGCTTTCCTGAAGGGCCGGGAGGCCAGAGTAGGGGTTTGGGGGTGTGGGGGGGTGTGTGTAGTGTAAGGGTTGAGTATGTGTGTGTGTAGTGTAGGGGGAATGTGTGTGTACACAGTAGGGGGAGTGTGTGTGTGTGTGTGTGTGTGTGTGTAGAGTGTGTGTGTGTATGTATGACCGTGGGCGTGATTGTGTATCTGTGTATGTGTGGAAATGTGTATGAATATGTGTGAGTGTGACTGAGTGTGTGAATGTTAGGGAGCAGGTTCTGTTCATCTCTGAGGACAAACTGATGCTCCCCTTTTCAAATCCTGGCCCCCCCCAACACCACAGCCTGGAGCCGAGCCAAGGGGAGGCCCCAGAAGGGAGTCTGGGGCCAGCCCAGGGCAGGGCCTGATAGGTGGGGAGAGTCAGGAGGACTAGCAAGGGCACCCCATACGTAAGGGTGCAAGACCACAGCCCGCAGCAGCGTGGGGGGCTCGAGCCACGGTCCGCATGACCGTGTGGAACTGGCCACCGTCCCCAGACTATGAGGAGCCGAGGAGTTGCTGTAAGGAATTACCAGCCTGAGCAGCTGGGGGCTCACCACCCCTCGTCCGGTTCCCGAGACCCCTGGAGGCTGCAGACTGGCTCTGGCCCTCGCTTGAGAGCTGGGCCCAGACGGAGCGGGATGACCCGCTGCCCTCGGCCCCTGAGCGGGATCAGGGGATCCTGGAGAGGCCTTTTAGCTCAAATGTTTGTCGAGCCTGGGCCTCTTTGATGAAGTAGCTGGTTGCCTTGGGGGCTTGACCCCAGAGTGTGTGTCAGCTGACCTCCCCCACCCCATCATGGATGGGTGGAACCCCCCCACCCCCACAGTGATGCTCCCCTGCCCAGCCATAGTCCTGTGAGAACTTACAGCCCCACACCCAGGACCTTCCAGAAAGGAGGAGAAACTGCTGCAGAGACCTGGGAGGGCTGGGAAAGCCAGCGCCTGTTCTCCTCTGACCCTGCACTCAGGCAGGGCCCCTGTTTCCATGGGTGACCCAGCTCCCCACTCTGCCCCCCCTGCAGCCAGGGTAGCCACATCACACCCTGCCCTTGGCCTCTCGAGGCTGTTTGACTCTCCCCTGCTCAGCTTCTCCGTTTTCCCTTCAATTCTCCCCACTGCATTCACTGTTTCAAATATTTGAGGAGGTCCACTCTCCCCCTGGAACCCTGACTGGCCACAGGGATCGCTCTGCTCCTAGGGGCCCCTCAGGCCGGGTGAGCAGGTACTTGAGAGAGGCCCTGAACAGAGGAGACCAGTTTGCCCAGGACATGGCCAGTGTTAGAAGAAAACCCCTCCCCCAGGAAGCCCCTCAGTCTGGGCAAATGGAGGCCGTGGGTCCCCCCACCACCACCCCACCCCGCCAACAAGAGGGTTCCGAGGAGGCAAGAGCCATCTTTGGAGGGTGGAAGGAAGCTGCTCCTGGTTCTTGGTGGGGGTGGGGGGGAGGGCAGGATTGCCTTGGGGCGCTGAGAAGTCACTCGGGGGCCAATTCCTGTGGCGTGGGGAGTAAGACCAACGTCACCTCTCAGCCCACCCCACGCTGCAGTGACAGAAGGAACGTCAGCTGGGCTCGGACAACCCAACAAAACACGGGAGAAATCTCCCAGCCGTGGAGATTGGCGGTTGGGGCCTGAGGGGTCCCGGGAGACCCCTCCCCAGCCCTGCACCTCTTCTTCCCTCCTCCCCGGAGCGCCCTTCAGGGACCCTGAGCCTGCGGGGTCTTCCTGGTCTCCCGGGACTCCCAGCAGCTTCCACCTCCAGCCCTGGGGCCATCCCCAAGCCCAGAGGCAGGAGGCCGGTCCAGGGAAGTGGCTGCACTCACCCACCCTCCCTGAGCTTGCTGGGAGCTGAGCCTCCCCCAGCTAGTAAAGCCTGTGGGGAGCAGCGGGGATTAAGTACTGAATAGCCCACTGGGCACATGACCACACTGCCCTCTTGGAAACAAAGGAGGATTGTGTGTCTTCTCTTTACATCACATAACTGCTGGCCAGAGCACCACTCAAGAGAACAGAAAAGATAATTGCTGCTGGGGCTGGGACCCCTAAGATCTTTGATGGGAGTGGGGTTCAGCCCTCCTGCACAGGGCATTGTGGGATAACCAAGCACAGTCAGATCTCCAGGTGGCAAAAGCAGTCCTCTTCACGTTGGGAGACACAACCCCACCCATGTTGCAAGCAGGCCATGCAGCCTTGGCTTCCACGGTCAAGCAACTCGGGGGACCCATCTCCAGGCGTCTCCGCCCCTCCTGGGAGCATTGCTGCTGGTCTCCCAGTCGCCAGGCGCTGCTGGGCACCTCGGCCCTGGACATACCCCAGCCCACGTCAGCCCTGGCTCTGTCGCTCTTCATCATGCCCACTGGGGTGGAGACTGGCCTGGCCAGTGCCTCCCTCTTCCAGACCCGGGGACACTGAGCGGCTTCCACTGTCCATATCACCTTTTCATAGGGGGATGTGACCCCATAACGTTATCTGAGAGGCCATAGCACCTCTCACACTTTCGTATGCCTTGAAATAGGAGTTACTGTATTAGCTTAATAGGTGAATGTGCACCTAGGCTCAGGCCCTGGCGGGAGAGTGAAAGATGCCAGATGGGGCCGCTCTTCTGGAATATTTGGGTGGTGCCTGCATATGATTGCAAATGTTCTTAGAGGCAGAGGGACCCTTGGCAGAGAGGGGGCAGAATGGCACTGGAGCAAGAGGCTGTGGGCCAAGGAGCGCAAGGAATACAGTGTGCCGGGAGGCAGAGACGGGCTCTCCGCACGGGGGCCACGGCCTGGCCACACCCGGCTTCCTCCCAGCAAAGCTGATTTTGAACTTCTGACCCGCAGGATTACAAAACCATATGTGTATTATTTTAAGTCAATATGTTTGTGGTAACAGAGTACAGTGGCCATAGGAATCTGATAAAACAAGTAAACAGAGGTCTGCTCTGACTTGCTCAAGCTGCCCGGGGGGCGAACGGAGTTAGAATTCGCTCTCTGGCCTTGGGATTCCAAGCGCCACATTCTCTCTGTCACCCCAACTGCACTGACCCTGCAGCCCAGGGTGCACCCCTGGGAAATTGACAAGGTAAAGGTGTGCGTGCAGGTGCAGAAGCAGGACCCCAGTGGCTGGGACTCGCTCCTCCAGGGCTCCCAGGGGGCTGTGAGCAGTGATGTTGAAGAGATGTCCTCAGGCATGATTCCCAGGCTCTGTCCTCCCACCTCACGTGGCTTCCAGGTTGCCATCTAAAGGGGTGACCCCAGGGGGCCCCGTGCCCACCTGAGCAGTGGCCCTGTTAAAGCAGTTTCCCAGGAAATCAGGGGGCACTCGGAGAGGTGGAGAGAGAGGGAGAGTCACTTGTCACTCCGGCGGGCTCAGGGGGCTAGCTCCCAAGAAGTCTGAACTCTGAAAGGCAGGCGTGGCATGTTCGGATGCGGGAGCTTGTCATCCCATCTATCGCAGACGTTCTGTGTTGTTGGGGAGGGAGGCGTCACGGCAGCCAGAGCTACTCCTGCAGGCCAGCGGCGCACACAGGGACATTCCGCCCCAGCGAGCAGCGGACTCCAAGCAGCCTCAGCTCTACCAATGGGCTTGGAAGGGGGAAAGTGCTGCCCGGTGAGTCCTCCATGCCCAGCCTGTGAGCACAGTGGGCACCATCCTGGGCTGCGGGCCTGAGCATGCCTTTCCGAACAGAGACCTGGAGGCTGGCCCCTCCGGACCAGGCCTCACTCCCATCACGGCAGGGCCTGTCCATGAGGCTTTGGTCACCGGTGTGTGCCGCATTTTCTCAGCTCCTCCGAAATCCCTAGAATGGTAGACTGAGGGGTGTCTTGTCTTTGGCTTAACAAGAAGCCCAGAAAGATGAAGGGGTGGCTTGATGCTCCCACATGCAGAATCGGAGGGCTATCACCACTTAACGGGCAGAAGGAAGCTTCTCTTTGTTCAAGCTCCGGATGGAATAACTACAGATATTTGTCCCTTTATCATCCTCTGAGAAGGCAATTTGTCATGAAAGTCTGTTGCTGGGCTCTTCACTGTTTATATACGAAAGCTCTCTACTCCTTGATGCAGAGAACTGAGCTCGCCTGATGTCAACCACGGCGGTGATGTTGATGTGGAAACACAGTGTTGTTAGACTCCCACTGCTTGGACATGACCCCATAACGTTATCCGAGAGGCCGTAGCACCTCTCACACCTTGAGTTAAAAAGAGAAAAATAAAAGCCAAAGACTCCTAGCCAGAGCATGGCAGCATATCAATGTTTAATGTTCTGGGCCTTTCTATTCCATTTTCTTATAGCTTTAGCATTTTAAGCACATGAAATGTGCACAAACACAGGAGGGTGTACACTGGGACATCCCTCTCGTTCAATAAACTCCCTCATTCTTTTGCAAAGCTCTCCCCACAAAAGTCTGAAATCCCACATCAGTTCTCAGAAGAAAACAAGCATTTTGTAAACCCTTCATCCTCGTCCTCACCTCCCTCACCAGATCAGGCTTCCTGTTTGTTGGTTTAACTCTACCGACCCCAACCCTGGTTCAATAGCCACTAACACGTAATGGCCAGGAGTTTTCTCTGGGAAATCCCTACGCCAAGGGTTTTACTTAGGGCACTAGTGAAGGGGTACCCAAAGCCCACTTTGTGGAACGAGAGCTGGCTCAAGGTAGTGGCTGGCCCCAGTTACCAGCCTTCATGAAGACAGGGCCCTGCCAATCCTGCTGTCTCCTGGGCTGTGGTTTGAACCTTTCACTTAATAAGTCCTCACAGATGCCAGCCCTGCTGGGCAAGAAGTTTCAACAGCCTGGCAGAGGAAATCTGGACTCATTTGAACACTCTTGATCCCCTGAATGAAGGGGCTTTTCTGAAGGAACAGGCTATTTTGTCAATGACACTGACTATCAGAGAAGCCAGGGAGATGGTAGAAGCCCCCACAGGCAAGGCAGGCACCAGCTGCTTTAGTGGGTCCTGCTTTCTCTTCACAGCTGGGCGGCGTGAGAACATCATCCTCTCCAACGGCTTCGACTGCCTTGCCATTCTCTCCCAAGCTGGTCTCTTGAGGAATCTCCCACCAAATTTTGATGACCCAAGTGTGCTACCTTAAACCCAACTGCTAGAGACTCCCAGGTTTGCTTTGAGAAATACAACGGATTGATGGAAACGTTTTCAACATCCAGCAGCTCTTCTACGCAGTTAAATTCAACAAGTAGCTACTGACTGGTGCCGCTGGGTCAGTCTATCTGTTGTGTCTGACCTCATGGAGCTCCCAGTCTAGCTGGGAAGACATTTAAATAGGGAACGTAAGTGTGATGGGGTTTACAGCGTGCACTAAAAATAGCCAAGGGATTAAAGCTCATCCAGGGGCCAGCTGCTGCTGCTGCCACAGCAGTGAACTGAAGCCAGCAAGAAAACCAAAGAAAATGCAGGAAATGTGCCGAAAGTCATAATAATAGCCTAGTGGCCACACACAATGGTGACCAAGTTTTTTTCCCAAGTTCGAATGAGACATCCATTCATTTTTATTTTGTGAGGTTGAAACAGTAATAGCTGGGTGTACAAAGAATTTCCTGTAGATTAATATGAAGCTGGAAGGAGTTGGTAGACCTCAGGCAGTGATTTGGGCTATTAATCCAAGCCAGTCATTCATTAACCTTCAGGAAGTTTTCTGTGCCAAAGTCATTATTATTATTATAAACTAAACCCCAAGCCGCAAATGGTTGTATGGCTACTTTTCTCTCCAGGATGCGCCATGTCTGAGGCAGCCAGGGAGCCTGAATCATTTCCTAAATTCTCTTCCAGCTCACGGGGAGTTTGGCTCTGTACATGCCTTGCCTCATGGAAATCTAGCAACAAGCCCTCTTGAGTGGTAACTACTGTGCTTGACTTTTAGGAAGGAGTCCTAAGTGGCGGTGGCCAGCAACTCGCTGTCCTCAACTTCTGTTCTTCTGTCCATCTATGGTCCAACAGAGCCCCTCTTTCCTCAGCTTTACATTCCACAGATCCAATGACCCAGGGTCAACCATGGTCCAAATTTTTAATATTTTTAAATAGGTACAAAAGTAATTCTTAATATAAGCTATTTTGAGAGAACAGATACACTTAACTTTCATTCTAGCCAACTGTTATAAATTATGATTTATTATTTTATATTATCATCAGTTATTATTGATAATGTCATATGGTGCCTAATCTCTAAATTTATCTTGGAGCAACCTCTATTGGAAACCAGTATGGAAATGCCTTAAAAATCTGAAAATGGAAATGCCATAGGATCCAGCATATCTCTACTAGCTACTTACCTGAAGAATATGCAAACGCTAATTTGAAATGATATATGCAGCCCAATGTCAATAGCAGCGTTATTCACAATAGTTAAGACATGGAAACGAGGTAAATGCCCATCAAGAGATGACTGGATAAGAAACTGTAGCATATATGCTCAATGGAATATTCCTCAGCTATCAAAAAAGATGAAATCTTACCTGTTGCAACAACATAGATGGAAGTTGAGGTGATGATGTTAAAGGAAGTAAGTCAGGAAGTAAAAGACAAATACCAGATGACTTATCTCATCTATGGAATACACATTACTGAAGTAAGTTAATTAAGAAATAACAATAAAAGTAATTCTTAGACTCTGTGAAAAATATAGTGGTTACCAGAGAGAGAGGGGAGGAGAGTGGGAGAAAAGGGTAGAAGGTGCTAACCCAGTAGTGGGGGGAGGGGGTCACTAGAACTTCAGCAGTGGGTGAAGTGAGCCTTATGTACACCTAGAGCTGAAGATGTATCCTCCAAGTTTATATGGTATTATAAATCAATATAAGTTAGAATAAATAAAATTAATTCACAATTAATTAAGCTATCCTAAGTAGGTAGGCATTGGACAAAACATAAAATATATAGTTTCAGGCATCCATAGGGGTCTTGGAACAGATCTCCTGTGGCAATATGGCCGTCTGACTACATTTCCCAGCCTCCCTTGCAGGAGGCATGGTCATGTGACTAAGTGATGTTCAATGGAATGATGGGAGTTGCATCTTGACGTCGCCCCCAGAGCAGTATAACCCTGTCCTCACTACTAGACCTTTTCCCCCTTTGCAGTGCTGGCAGGACATGACAGACACTGGACCTGTCTCCTTGGACCCAGATGGAAAACTTGTACTGAAGATGCAGTGCTGTTCTGATGGTCCGAACCACTGATCCCTGGACAGTTAGATGGCATGAGACCAAGCTCTGCCTTGGGAAGTCACTGGCTTTGGAGTTGAGCCATTCTCCTGCCCATGCTGAGCAAGCCCTGGGGTCTGAGTCCGACTCTCCACAGCCCAAAACTGTTACATCACAGCATGTGTAATGCAAGCCCAAGCTGTAATGTAATGAGTAGTTTGCATGCACTATCTCATTTACTTCTCCCAAAGCATGTACAAGGTTGACTTTGCTGCTGTCCCATCTGAGAAGTGAGAAACTGAAGCACAAATATATCAATAAACTGGTCCCAGGTCCACAGTGGGGTTACGATTCAAACTCCGTCGGTGTGACTCTACCTCTTCCCAGCTACCTCTAACCAGTAAGATGACCTGGTCACATAAACGTTGCCTTTGGGGTCCCAGTAAATGTATTCCTCGAGTTAAACAAGTCCAGGAGACAGCCAAACGTTCTGTGTGGGTAGCCCTCATCTCTTATTCTTCTGAAAGGCACCATTGATCAGGAGTCCTCAAAAGCTCTACCAGGGATCAATAATTCAGCTTCTCTGCATCGACTGAATTCCTATTGTGTTCCAGGCATTGAGTTTGACACTAAGACATAAAAGTGGATACTGTGTGGCCTGGGGAGCAAGGAACCTACTTCCTTCCAGCAGAAAATGACTTGAATGACAAATGTGGCCAATGATCAGACCATGTGTCCTGTCACTGAGTGTCACATCTGCCTTGTCCAAGACATCTCAAAAGGGCAAAGAATTACCCAGTTGGTCCTTGAAAGGGGAGGTAAATAAAGAAACATCTACTGAGACACGGTGCTTTTTGTAACACATGTTGTCTATCTAATCCCTACCACGCAATGAAGGGGGGGAGCATGTGTCAGCCCCACTTCACAGATGAAGAAAGAGAGGCCACATAACCTAAATGATGTTGCCAACTGCAGCAGAGGTGGGTTTAACTCTAGCTTTGTCTCATCCCAGGGGCCACGTGTTATCCACTGCTCTCAAAATAAGAACAAATTAATCTCCAGTCTATTGCCTAGAATGCAAAACAACTGGAATCAGTGAGAAGGCGAAAAAAGATGTTTTCTAAATGTTTTCTAAGCTTTAAGATAAAAAGCGAAAAGAACGCATTTTATAAAACACCCCTTACAAAAGGCTGCTTTGTAGCAATCTCAGAGAGAAACAGCTCTTGTTAGCATGGGGAAGAGACGCCAAGATCAGGGGGCCAATGTTGTTCCCCTGCCCTGCTCCTCTGGGGAGCTGCGTCTCCCTATTGCAGCTGTGGTTCTGGGGGTGGGGGGGCTAGCAGCAGGGTCTGTGGCCTCGGAGGAGGTGGTGACCCGGACCTGGCCAATGCAGTCCCCACTTTCTTCTGCCGACCCGACCCTACGGCCAAGAGGGGTCACTGGACCAAGCTGGGGGGTGCAGCTTGTCACGACCTGACTTCTTACTGCTGGGAGAAAGAGAAGCCCCCTTCGTCTCTCTGAACAGCAAGTCATGGACACCTGCAGTGAAGCCACAGGTGCCTGACTGGAGGCCGGGTCTGCAGCCAGGGCTGGAGGGGTGAAGCCTCAGGGCACCACGCACTGCGACCGGGCAGGGGAGAGACCCCAGCGCACCCCCTGCACTTTCCAACAGTAAAGCAAAATTTAAACAAATAAAATCCTTCTGTGTCCCAAGTTGAGTTGGGTTCCATTTCTTTTACTCACCAACGAAAGCATCTTAATACATAGGGAAACTCATCCTACAAGCAAAATACAAGCTCACAAGATAGTTTCATAGTTGCCTGTCTTCGTTTCATTTCTTATTTCACAGTCCCTATTCGTAGGCTCTCTATCAAATTCACTGACTAAGATTTATGCTTAGCTGACACGTGAAATATATTTTGTGTATTTCTAGATTTATTATTGTTAGCATTTATAATAGATGTCATTCTTACCTATTTCTTTTATTAATCACTTCAGATTCTGCGTTACAGAATCTGAGCTGTTCAGGCATGCTCCCCTTTCAAACGACATCACAAAGACAAACACCAAGGTCAAGTGTTTGAAATTACCAGCCTCTCCTGAGGCTCCCACGCATTTGGCTTTTCATGTGTTTTGAACTGAGGTCTGCTCCCCAATTTTAGCTTTTAAGTTCCAGAGGACACAGACAGTAACTTCTGACTTAATCATCAGGAAATATCAGTTGTGCATACTTAAGCATGTTTTCATTTGTATTTCCAACTAAATTGCCATTTCTGTCCACCAAACTCATCCTATAATTAACTACAGTGAGTCCGCCCTCACTTAACAAAATGATGTGTAGCAAAACCAGGTCATTGAGAAGCATCTGACGTCGGTTGGGATATTTTTCTCATCAATGCTGTAACAGAATGACATTGAACAAGAGCACTGTTATTTGAGGACCTGTTATACTTTCATTTTCTCTTCTTTCTCATAAATCAAAGTGAACTTCCCTAACATTTCACAGCTTTCTAGACTCTGACCTAAAAGGGGGAAATTTTTCCATTTCTCTCTTTGGAGCCTAGGAGACACCTACCTAGGTGATCAGAGCTTTGGGGTCCCCAATTCGCCCCAGAGTCACTGCCCTTGCTCCCTGAGGTCTCAGGGCTCCGCTCTGAGGCACCCTGCCTCTCTCTCCTCAGGGAGCAATAACTTTAAAGTGTATCTCCCCTGGGTAAGGTGACATATGGACTCCTCTTGAATACAAACTAGAGAAGCTTCTTTCCAACTCTGAAAGGTGCGTGTGAAAGAGCCAGGTGAGGAAAGGTGGGCAGAGGCTGAGTCTGAGAGGAGCCCTGGAGGAGCAAGGGGAGAGACCCTGAGGAGGAAGCTGCGGTCACAGCGGTCTCACCAGCCCCACCTCAGGCAATCACTGAACTTTTCAGCCTCATCTGTAAATGGTTGTGCTTATTATACGGCTCAGGACTCCTCAAAATACCTCAAGTCTTTAGAATGTGAGCGAGCTCACTAGTGTGCGGAAGTCTGAACTCCAGGCTCTTCAGATAAATATCAGTGAAGTGACAAAGGGAATAAATGAATGAGCGAGGGACTGAATAAGTGAATGAAGATCAACTCTCCCTCCAGTCAGTCAATCAGTCAGTCAGTCAGCAACCGCTCCCATATACACATCTGCTGTGCAACCCACCACCTTTAACACTCAACAAATCAGTTCATGGCATCCACTTGTGACTGCTGTGTGTCTCCTGTTGTCTGTGCCTGGCACTCAGGACCGGCTACATAATTTACAGGGGTCCCACGTAAGATGAAAATGGCATGCGACGCTTTCTAAGGATTTCAAGACAGCAACAGCAGAGCATCAGTGCAAACACGACACCCTGAGCATGAACCCAGTGCCCTGGCCCTGCGGATGGTGTTTAGAGCTGGGGTCACGGTGTCCTCGCCCTGTGGAGTCTACATTCTAACAGAAGAGATCACCAACAAACAAAACAAATGAGAAAAAATCCATAGAATTAGAGCAGGTTCTCAGTGCTGGTGGGGGGGGGGGAGGCTGGATCAGGAAGGTGGGTCGGGCCATAGGGAAGAGAGCAGGGAAGTCCGACCAAGAAGGGGAATTTGTGTGAGGACTCCAGGAAATGGGCTGAGCCCAGAGGGCATGGGGGGCAAAGTCTTCTGGGCAGAGGGAGCAAAGGCTCAGAGGTCAGGGCCATGGAGCCACCCTGGCGTGTCCACAGCCGAGTCCAGTGAGGCAAGAATGGAGGTAAGGACAACAGAGCAGCGTGAGGCAACAGCAGAGCAGCGAGGCTCTAACCGACTCCCCAAAGTGCCTGTGATTATCCAAGTGACAGATGGCGGCGGCTTGAAGCAGGGTGAGACAGAGAACTGGTGAGACGTAGTCAGGTTCCAGGCGCATTGCGGAGGAAAGCCCAGAGGACTCGCTGACCGACTGAACATGGGAGTGAGACAGGAGTAGGACAACTGTGAGCATTTTGGCCTGAATAATAAGAATAAAGTTGCCCCCCACTGAGAGAAGGCTGTGGAAGGAACAGTTTGGGGGTGCAGCTTAGGGGTTCAGTCTTAGGTCAGTGACATCTGAGATGCCTATTAGCTCTCCCAGTAGGAGGACTGAGAAGACTGCTGAGGGACAAGTTTTTGAGTCGGGGTGTGACCCCAACATGGTGTCATCAGAGGTGATGCAGGATCTCTGGGGGCCTCCCAGAGCTCAGCCCCCTGGAGCATGAAGACACCCACAGATAGTCTAGCAGAACTGGCCGGCATGTGGGAGAGAATGAGGCAGAGACAACAGCATAAAACAGGTTCCAGTTCAGATGCCGCCAGGTAGGGTGGTGAGCGCCAGGCTTGTGAGAACGGGGATGAGGGAAAGAGACAGGTGGACCCAGGGCCAGCTGCAGGAGGCACAGCCCAGAGCCCTGGGGGTTCCCTGCCCCCTCTCCACCCTCAGAAGACCCTGTTGAGTCTTCCTCCAAAAAATCTTCTAAATCCACTGGTATCTTTCCACCTTAGGCTCGCTGTTGCCAAGACAACCACTGAGCTTCCCCTTCTCAGGAGCCCCCGGCCTTCGGCTGTCAGTCACATCTCACCGCTTCCTAGTCAAAACCTACATCTATGTGGCTCCCCAGAGCATGCGGAAGGCAGCCAAGCCTTCTCCCTGGACCCCTGGTCCTGCATCAGCTGACCCCTGCCCACATGGCTGGCCACCTTCCCCAGTCCTCCGCCACGAGGGCCTTCTTTGGCTCCTTGGTGGCTTCACTGTTAAAAATGGCCCCAGGCCCCTCGCTGGTGGCGCACAGGTCGAACTCGTGCAGCACTGCAAAGCTACACTGCAAAGCTATAGGTAGCTACTTCTGCACGAGTTCGATCCCCAGCCAGGGAGGTGACCCACATGGCGTGGCAGACCTCTCCTGACCCGCCCGCTGCTCCCCTCAGCAGTGGCCTTCGTCCATCTGCCTGTTCTGCTCCCCGCTCTGTCTCTGGGGAAGCCTCTCACTGCCCCTACACCTCTGGCCTGTACCCCAGTTCTGTATGTACAGATAAATAAATGTTAAAAAAAAATTAATTGGGGTCCCACTAACCTCCCCCCATCCCTCCAGGACCCCCGTTCTGAACACTGGCTGCGTCATTCTGTGGGGCCAAGGCCAGGAGGGACCGTCCCGGGAAATGGAAATTCTAGGTGGGGTCACTTCTTGGAATCTGGCACAAAAGCTGCACTGAGCACCCATGAGGGGCAGGGTGGTAAGAGCAGGTTTGGGGGGACAAAGGGGACCTGCCGGGAGCACGAGACTAAGCGGTTAATAGGGAAACCACCTTCTTCTAGATGCTTGCTGTCAAGGGAGAATGAGGGGGGTGGAAGTCTGTGGGGTGGAGAGGATGCAGGGTGCCAGCAGGAGAGGATGTGGCTGGAGGTGAGGGTGAGGCAGACACCGT
>NW_004567104.1:73270960-73281364 GCF_000260355.1 Condylura cristata | reverse complement strand
GCTTTAACCCGCTGCGCCACCAGGGAGGGCCTGCTTAGCACACATTTATCCCTTGATATAATCCTGTTGCAGTGAGCATTACAGGTGTCCCGAGCACCCCTGCGGTCTGTGCCCACTAAAGAACAGAAAAACTGACACCACAAGCCCAACGCAAAGTAAAAGTCGTGATCCTGGAGCTGAGACATGGATGCTCAAGAGCCAGGTGCACTTCCAGCAATTGGGCCCGACCCACGGGAGAGCAGGACAGAGGGGAGCCGTGCCCCCCCGGGTTATTCCTTCAGCTGCTACGAAATTAACTTGGACTAGAGGAAGCATGACGGAAAACACAAAGATTTTAAATCCCCAGATGGGGGTGGCACGGTGGTATAATGACCACCGCGGCTGATGACCATACAAATGAAAGGTGCCCGCTTACTGGAAGATCTAAAGAAACAAACAGCATTCAAGTGCCGGCCGTGGACTTCTGTGGCAAGATGTGGTTGATCTGAGTGTTTTAAGAAATGTTTAAAATTGTAAAACATGCAGATAGCACGGCAGTGTGAAGTGCCCGGAGAGAAACCGCAGCGACTTACCCAGCATCAGCAAGAAAAGTGACTGATGAAAGACGGCGCGCACACAGCAACTTGTTCACACAGCTGAGTCGGGCCTTTCTGGAAATGAAGGCCGAAAGGAGAAACTCATGTTTCCAAAGGAGACAAAACAGCAGGACCTGAGGCTGTCAGTCAGCCGGGGCACTCCCATCTGCGGTAAGGCTGCAGGAGCCTGGCCGCTTATCTTTCTGAAACACCAAGAGCTGTCAAGAGGTGTGAAAGGCCGTTGGAACCTCACTTCCTGTTATCTGGCGGTCAGATAAACTGCCAAAAAGTTCTGGAAAGCAGAACATATGAATGGTATAGCTCAATGGGGATTTCTACCTCGCCCCCAAAGAATAGTAAGGAGCTAAGAATCTTGAGGATAAAACTTGGCTTCCCTGGACAGTGCTGTGGGTCATCAACCTGAATGACTGACCAGGTGATGTCAAAGCCTTCAACCTATAGGTCAGGGAGTTATAGCGACCTCAAAAGCCCACTATTTATGATGCACTTTTAAGCAAACGAGTTAAGTGCTCAAATGGTGAGATGTGTAACCCACTCGGAGAGAATCTTGTTATCATGTCATGAATGCTAGTGAGAATTTGGCAGGAGCAAGGCAGGGCATGAAACAACCACCATGACTTCTCTCTGGCATAAAAATCTACGCAGAATACAATCCAGGGGCTTGAGCAGACGATACAGAAAGTTCGTTGGGAGGGTGTGAGGCAGGTGCACCAGCTGGATTCAATGGAATAAGCAAAGATGGAGTGGAGTTATTTGGATCACATGGTGCAGTTTAGCTAGTGAAGACCTCACAGAGGGATCAACAATGGGCTGACAGGAGGGTGGAGAAAGGAAGGATGCAGAACCAACCGAAGCTGTGCCACAGAGTGATGGCCATATCCACCAAAAAAAAACCAAGTTCAGAAGCAAGCAGGGTAATCATGAGTAGGACAGGGGATGATGCAAACAGAAGAAAAAACATGCACAACAATGACCAAAAGTTATTTATCTTTTTCAAAACCCCAGGCACTCAAGAGGTTGGACCAACTGCAGCACCATCACCATCACCATCACCATCACCACCACCATCAGCACCATCACCATCACCATCACCACCCACCACCATCATCACCACGACCACCACCACCCCCACCATCATCACCACTACCATCATCACCACCACCCCCACCATCATGATCACCATCACCACCATTACCACCACCACCATTACCACCACCCCCACCATCATCACCACCACCACCACCACCACACCACCACCACCACCAGCATCCACCCACTCTTGTGGAACTCTGGGGGTCAATAAATCCTGCTACTAAAGTCAAAGTCCAGAATGGAGGCTGAGTTACCGAAATAGAGAAGAAGACTTACTAGGAAACCCAGAGCACAAACCAGAGGTCTGCTCTGTACCCTCAGACTTCTCGATGGAGCTTCTGAACCCCCCTAAGAGAGGACAGGCTTGATCCTCCTCGAAACTGGTGACCCACAATTATGAGGATCATGTGAAAACTTCTCAATGCAGGTGGATCTTAAGTAGGGTCCTGCAAAATCCAGTGGGGAGGGCAGGGAGCTTGTTATTCTAAGCCAAGGAGTCATGGAAAGCAGGGCTTCTCAAGCTTATTTTGGTCAAAGCCCACAGTAAGAAATATATTTGATACACATACACTAAGCCAAGATTTACCCAAACTATACACAACCTCACTTTTTGTTCTTTTTTGGTCTAAGCTAGTCCAGCCTATTGGGTTCCATTTCATTCCGTCCCATCCTGTTCCTTCTGTTCTGTTCTATATCATTTGATCCCAATTTCTTAAAATGTCGGTCCTATCACCCCAATCGATCTCACCACCTATTTATGGAATGAAACATGCAATTTATTAGTGAGAAAGGGAAGGGAGGGAAGATGCTAGGTCTTGGGAATAGCACGTAAAGCAGTCTTGCTAACAACGTTAATATTTACTGAATTATCATTACTATGTGCCAAGTATGATCCCAGGTGTTTGGGCTTCGGTACTGTATCACATCTATTCCCCACAATGGACCTGTAAGTGCTGTTATGTACACTTTATAGTTGAAGCCTTCTGAGGCTTAAAGAGGCTGGGTTGCTTCTCCATAGACAGCAGGTAAGAAGTAGAATTTGAGGTCCGGCCACCTGAGTCTGGCCCTTCCACGCCGCTAGTTATTTAGGGTACTAGAGGCAAACTGAGGAGGTTAGTTTGGGGCCAGGTAGTGTGAGGTTTTCTATGACTTAGCTCAGAGGCAAGAGGGAATCATGGAGTTTTTTGAAAACCTTTTTCTCTCCAATTTCCTTTTGGTCGTAATAGTTAAGTGGAGGAGGAGGATTCACATAAAACCATAACTGGGTTGTGCTCAGGCTAGAGTTGAGGCTCCTCTTTCATGGAGAACACCAGACCAGGAAGACCTCAGTGTCCTCCAGGGTGGGGGGCAGGAGACGGTTTCTCAGAATAGTACGGATTCTTGGGGAGGGGAGGAGTTCTTAAATGTAAAAAACAGCAGAGGAGGCCCCAGGGCGGAGAGAGGTCTGCCCTGCTCATGCCCTGGGAGAAGGGACCATGTAAAACCGCACTGGGCTGCACCAGGTGATGCCTGCCATGTCCTTCCACCTGGAACCACTGCCCCTTAGGACACCCGAGGGCGGCTCTAACAGCCCACGAGGTGGTTTTATTAACCTCCTTTCCAGAAACCGGGACAGTGGATGCCAGAGCCGGTGGGGAAGAGTTCTCCTTTGGCTCCAGATCTAGGTCTGTCTAGATCCCGCCCGTCCCTCCACCTCTGGCACTTCACCAGCGAGTGCTGCGCACTTCCGCCAGGCACAGACAGGCAGGTGGAGACCCTGCCCAGAGAATGGGCACTTCCGGGACAGAACTGCCATGGAGACAGTAAACAGCAGCCTCCAGCCGCCTGCCCGAGCCATCTCCCCTCTAAAAACAGGCTCCCTTCAGTCCACAGCCCTGCACAGGAACAATAACTCCATCACCCAGGAGACCGCAGAACAAAGGAGGGAGCCAGATATGGCCAGAGGAGGGTAGAAATGAGAGGCGGTATGGCCAGAGAGGAAAAATGATTTAAAGGTAAAACACACCAGGATGCTGGACGCGCAGCCTTTTATATGGTGCCCACGCTCCTTCCGCTGGACACAGGTGAACCTGCCTTTGCAGCGACGTCACCTGTCCTGCATTGCCACCGAACACGCGTGTGCTTCCCGTGCGTGCACGGCGGTGTCTTGCGCGCACCGTCACCTGGCCAGGCTCCTGTCCCCCGCCACACAAATGAACGTTTTTTTTTGTGGGGGAGGGGAGAGAGAGGAGGGGAGCGCGGGGGAGGGGCGCAGCGCTCTCTCGCCCCCCCCCACCCCTCAGCCACACCAGGGCGCTGACACCCCCGGGCTTGATGGATGCTGCCAGCGCTGTTGCTTAGCAACCCAGTACCCTTCCAGAAAATCCAGCAGTCTCCCTGGCTTGCAGAGGCAGAGGGGCTGGTTCAGCATGGCGTTGGGCAAGGAAAGATAATAATGGTTTTGTTCCAGTTATTAATCATCATTCTTCCTGATTTCCCAGATAGATCAGCCTGCCTGAAGGGACCCGAGCCCTAGCCCAGACGGGAGCTGGAAAAAGCCCAGGATGTTTAAATTGCCTCCAAATGGGCTTCGGCGCGTAGTGGAATTTTACTGGCTGGTCCCATGATGCTCCTTCAAAGCCAGGCCCTCTCCAGCACATGGAGGCCGCTCTCCGCGGCGTGACTCACCGGCGCGCTCCAGGTAGTTGTTTGTCAGCCTGTCATGAGTCACGCTTTTCTTCAGCTGGCTTTTTTTTTTTTTTTTTTTTATAACTCCAAACGGAACCACTTGACATTTTAGAAGGGGGTTGGGAGGGTTTTCGATTTTTTTAACCCCCTCCGTGGCTTTGTGCTCAAAGGGAGCAGAGTGCCGGGGAAGAAATGACCTGCTGGAGTCAGTAAACATGTGAGAGTCTGCACACCTCGCCAGCCGCCTAGAACCGTCCACGTGTCGGGATGCCGTGGTTTCTGTCTTGGGGCCTGGCAATGGCCCTGGGCACGCTCCCCGGGCATCACCCCTGCCCGTCACCTGCGCCTTTCCAGCTACCTGCTCTCCCTCCCGGCTCCCAACGAGAAGTCTGTGCTTTGCGTAGTTAGCAGCAGCATCTCAAGGCTTTAAGAAAAATCCTGCAGGGGTTACGGAAAACAAGGAAATGTAAAAAAGAGAAGGGCTTTGCCCCCAGAAATTGTGTGGGATGAGAGGACAGCAGGATCCCTGCGGGGGGAGGGGGGGACCTGCCCCTCCCTGGATGTCGTGAACTTCTGCCTAGCTTGCGTGGGCCTGAACAATGCTCGTCCTCTCTGTGAAGCCCTCGGCCTCCCTCAGCCTGTGGGATCTACTCACTTTGGTGACGCACTGTCCGGACTAGCAGGGCCTGTTTATGCATTTCGGCATTATGGGCTCCATCACTAGCAAAGACACATAGTAGGCTCTCGTGTGCTGCCTGTTTGTAGGAGAAGCTAAATGAAAGAATTAACGAACCAGTCCAATCACTAAATCCAATTAACCTCCCGGAACCCCTGTTTATTCCCATGCTTAACAGTATGTGCCGTCCACTCACAGAAAACATAATGAGCGTGGAGGAGCTGATGCAGCTGACAGCCTTTGACTGTTACCCAACACCGTGTCATTATAAAGCATAAGCGAGGTCATGATTAGTCCCCAAAGTCGGAGACCAACTCTATGCATAGGTAAACTGCAAAAGCAGAATGCTCCAGCTGACACAAAATAATTCCCAGCCAGGCTGGGAGAGTGCCTGAAATGCTCAAGCTTCTCTCGCTGGAAGCTGAAGGTGATTATTTTAAAATGGAACAATAATCACCTGTTAAGATGTTACTAACCTTATTAAACCCACTTGCAGAGTGTAAGGGACATGAGAGGGGAACCACTTCTTCGACTCTTGTATGAACACCTCAGACTGAAGACAAGAGGCAATTGCCGAAAACAATCCCTATGAGTCCATCATCTAGTGTCAGTGATGATCATCCAGAAACCAGTTTTTCCCATCTACCCTCCCTCTATAGCCAGACGTCAATGGTACATGTAGTTCTAAAATAGAAGCAGTCCTTTCTGGTATAACCACAACATCGGTATCATGTTTTAAAAGTGGAAAACAGTAATCCCTTAATATCATCAAATAGTAGTCAGTGCTCAACTTTCCCTGTTCGGGGAACAATTCCATTTTGAGGTAAAGGTAACACTAGATTGGGAATCTGGTGGAGGCCGGGCTTAGGGCTGGTTCCAGAAAGACCCCCGGAAGTTCCCATTTCTATCTTGTTTTCAGCTTCACAGTTGCCAAGAGCAATCCTTGCGTGGGGAAAAACATGTCGGTTGAAATGTGAACCCCTCTTTACTGGCTACAGACACTCACCAACTCCCCCAGCTGTTTTAAAAATAATCGTTAGGTCTCCTTAACCTGATGATAGTACAACTTGATTCCCTGTTGTCAATGTCCCTATATTGTTGATTTTGTCTGTGCCTAAGTTTCCTTATTGAGAAAATTACAGAATCTACCCCCCTATGATCTTCAGAGAATTTAAGGGTGTTAATATATGAAAGGCCTTCAGGAAAGTTCTGGGCACAGTAAATCTATAATGAACATAGACTTCCCCAGTCTCCTTGGAAACCAAAGTTTGGGCAAGCTGGTACCTGATGAAGATCTTAATGGCCTTGCATGGCCACCTCACTGCTTGACAAAACACTAAATCTGAAACATTTCAAGCTAGTGGGGCTCAAAGTGTGCCTTCCAGCTACATCAAAGGCACCCTGGAATGATTATCTAAAAGGGACTCATTAAGCCCTGGGCAATTATTCAGAACCCTGAAGTGTGAGAACTTCTGCTTAAGCTTGCCTGATGGTTGTGGGGTGACCTTCCCAGCGCGGGAGAAAAAGGGGATACCCAACAGATGATTTCAAGCACGAGGGATCTGGGACCTGGAATGCTGAGGCGGTGTGGCCACTTACCCCGTGGACTGGCACTAGGAACAGCTCCCTGGTGGGGTCACACAGAGGAGCACGTGGGACCCCCAAATGGAGAAATACTTCCCATGGTTCAACTAACATATGCCGTTGTATTGTGATATCATTTCCAAGAAGCTGAATGTAACATTCCAATCCTGTGATTCCTAAAGAGCAGTGGCGTCTTGATGTCCATGACAAAGGAGTCCCTTCACCTGTCTCATCCATTGACAGTGATGGAATGTGGGCTCCCTGCCAGGCACTGCGCTGGCACTCACCAGGGGAAGCAATCACATCCTTGCCTTCTTGAGCGCCAAGAGCATCTCAGCCCTCCAAGGACAGAGGAACAGGGAGCAAAAACCCAAGCTCACACTTCTTTCTTAGAAGGGTGGGGACAGACCCAAGAGGCAAGGCAGCTCCATCACCCATAGCTGAAAGTCTCCTCTTCCTTAGTTCTCAGAACTCTTCCCACCCCACCTGTTTTGCCCTTCCCTGCACCAAGAAAAGCAAAGAAACAAAACAAATGAGTTGCTCTTTCTCCATGTCATCAGGATGAATCACTTGCATTGACGGCAACAGATTTCTTCCCACTTAATGCAGTGTTATTAAATTTTCATTTTTCATTTAATTTAAAAACAGGTTAGAAAATAGCACGCTGAGTGGGAGCTCACTTTTGTAAACAATAGATCTGTGGTGTTCATGTGTGCACAGAAAAATAGCTGTACAAATCAGAGTGTATCAATAGCTATTCCCTAGGGGGCTAAGCCTTGGGGTGCTTTTCATTTTCTTCTTTTTATTCCTGGAAATTTCCCGGAATATTCTCCCTCTTCTACAATGAACAGAGTTTACTTCTGTGATAAATTAAAAGTTTATTTCAAAAATAATGTTGGTGCTTCTTTTTTTTTTTTTAAGTTGATGGTTTTTGCCTTTCTGAAACTGAAGCTGATCTCCTAACAGGTATCCAGAGTCTTCTTGTCCAGATTACACCCCAACATTTAACGCCATGTTTGTCTTCCCATAGCAGAGGTGTGGCAAGAAGACCTACATATGTTGCTAGAACTCTGCAAAGATATTCCTTGGGTTTATTAAGGCAGAGACTGTAGGCTCGAGTGGAATCAACACATCTACGAATATTTCCTTGTCAACCAAGCCCAAAGAACTGCACTGTGACCTGTGCTGGGAGGTGAGTGGTGTGCAGAATGATCAGGGCTGAAACATCACACTGTAGGGGCCAAGCTGGGGCTGGCTTTATCAAGCAAATGCCTCATGGAGGAGCCTCTATGACAATTGCAGCACAGGTACCAACAAAATCTGGTCAAATTTTCCCTCTTACTCTTATCTTGAACCCATTAGGATCAGATCACTTATAGATAAAACACCATAAAATTTATCCATTACAAGTACATACACAGATTTGTGTATGTCACCTCTAATTCCAGAAAACATTGATGGCTTTAACAAAGAAACCCCATCCTTATAGCAGCCTCTCCCCTTTTCCCCTCCCACCAGCTTCTGGAAACCACTAATCTACTTCCTGTCTCTGTGGATTTCCTCTTGGTGAATATTTCCTATAAATGGAATCATATAATCTATGCCCTTTTGTCTTGTACACTCAGCACATTGTGTGTGTACAAGGCCCATCCACACAGTAGCATGTGTCAGTACTTCATTCCTTTTCATGGCTGAGTAATATTCCACCAAACAAGTTTGCCTTGTTTTGCTTGACTGTTCCCCCACTCATGAACCAAAGTGGTTGTTCCCACTTTTCAGCCATGCATTAATCTACTCCAGTTTATCAAAGGAAAAACTTTCACACAAGTTTCTGATATTTAAATTTAAAAAGAGATAGATATTTGGGATGGAGAGAACCCAGGATAGTAAAAAATCACCTTGACCATCAGTCCCCATCACAGACATCTACCCTAAGTTTTTCCATGGGTATTCAAAGGGTAAACCAAATATTAGTATCTCCAGAGAGTATGTGACTTGAAGTGACATTTCTGAGCAGCAAAACCCATTCCATGGATTAAAAAATCCCAGCAGATTAGGGGATAAACTTTCACTTTCTTGTTGTGCCAATGAGTGGGCGTTGAGTTTGCAGCTTCTCCAAGGCATGATGAAGCCAAGTCTCAGCCTGAGTGTCACCTGCTTTCCACTCTGTGAACGGCCAACTCAGGTCCAGACCCAGCAGAACCCCAGCCTTGCTTCTCCCCCATATTCCAAGCTGTTCATTTTCTCACTGTTTCTATGAGTTGAAAGAACACCAACAAATCACTCCGCTATCCACGTTTGGGTTACAATGTACATCCAAAGATGTCCTTGGCTTGTCCTACATCAAACTGCTTTATAAATAAAGCCAATAAATCATTTATCTGATTGATATGAGACTGTTCAGTTTAAAATTAGCTGTATGTGCTCTTCTTCTAGTCATTTACTATAAAGTTAAAATTATCAAGACACACAAAAAAAGTGAAGAGTCCTAAGGCTGAGACTTATCTCCAGGAGAAAATATTCCAGGACCAACTTGGTGCCAAAACCAGCAATACCTACCACGGTGTCCACAACCTAATCACAGAGCAACATCTCACCATTAAAAACCACCTTAATTCTCCAGGCCTGGGGAAAAAGGGAGCTTGGCGAGTGAGTGTCCATGGGGCCGGGGTTTCTTTTTGTCTGACAGACACATTACACATTCTTGAATTAGATGGTGGCCATAGCTGCCTGACACGTGGCTATACTAAACGCCATTAAAATGTACAATTTAAAAGGGGACATGAAATTGTGGTATGTGAATAATATCTCAGTAACGTTAAAAAAAAATAAGCCTTCCGAGAGGTGCAAGGGGTTAAGTCACAGCACTGTGATGCTGTCCACAACCACTGCAGGGAGTTCAATCCCCCCGCCAGGGAGCTGACCCACATGGCACAATAACACTGACTTCTGTCTCACCTGCTGCTCCCCTCAGCAGTGTATTTCAGTAGATCTGCCTGTTGTGCTCCCCACTCTGTCTCTGGTGAAGACTCTTAGCCCCTGCCCCGCTGGCCTGCACATCAAATCTTGTGTGCATAAATAAATAAATTTTTTTAAAAAGTTAAAAAATGGAAGTTACCACACATCATGTGTTACCAAAAGGGGTGAAGGTAAAAGAAACCTGCCTGGGCAGGGAGAAGATCAACATCCTTTCAAACTTGAGTCTTGTTATGGAGCGAATACACGCACCCCCATCGTCACCCAGCTTCTCTGGCGCCTCCCCCAGCCATGCCACCGCCACCCCGCTTTCCCTGGTTCAATGGACACCCCCGTTCACAGAGTTGGGTGGAAGTTTTCTTAACTGCTTTGCCCCCAGCATGTGCGTTTCGAGAGAAGGCAGCCCAGCCCTCAACGTGATTTGGAAATATGCTGCTGGCTGTGTTTTATGCATTTTATCAAATGTTTTTGACTTTGTACTAGCTAGGACCATGAAGGGCACAGCTGGAGAAGGTTGAAGTTAAATAATAATTTCACTCCAGAAAGCATTCAGCCAGGGCAGCTGAGCCCAAGCTGCCTGGCACTGGTCGATATTCTCCCAGGGCAGCCTCCTGACCCCCACCCCCAGCTAGAGGTTGCTGATTAATAGATTTGGGGTAGGTTTGGGGGCTGGATAGTACAGTGGTTGAGCCTGGGGTCTCTGGGCACAAGCCAGACGACATGCTGTGTCATCTTGGGCAAGTTAATTAACTTCTCCAAGCCTTGGTTTCCTCATCTGCAGAATGGGGGATGGTTTTGTCTCTAGTCAAGCCT
>NW_004567104.1:73268061-73270178 GCF_000260355.1 Condylura cristata | reverse complement strand
CTCATAGACACACCACATTCTAAACAAGACACTGAAGCAGAAGATCTGACCTAGGGACAGCCTGGGGCCTCGGTCCAGCCACTGTGAGGGAACCCACAAACCGGGTTTTCACAGTCTGCCATTCTGCACCCTCTTTAGCCTTTAAATGCCGGAAGCTCCAGCGCCCTCTGCTCACAGGTTCTCAAGGAAGGTACCTCATGCTGGGGGCAGAATCCTCTGGGCAGGGGACCTGCACTCAGACCAGCAACTCCACGCAGGCAGGTGTGAGGCCACCACCCTGCACATGAAAAAACTGAACCCCCACAGCACCTACAACTGTCGGGGGGAGAGGGGTGCTTACAGTATTGCTTCCCTCCTAGTGAGGACACAAAACTGAAGGAAAGGGATGAATATGTTTTTAACAGCTGAATAAAAATCATGAGCGAATGAGTGAAGGAAGCAGTCGCAGTCTGGGTTCTCTGCTCCTCCTCAGCAAGGTGTTCCTGAGGGAAACCATACACCGCGGGTACTTTTATCCTCATTGCAAAAGCAATCAGTGGTTAATGCTTAAGATGTGGAAAAAGAGTAAGCACCAAGGAAAAGACATGCAGAAATCAGCGCTCAGAGGTCCTAGCATCACCGTGACTGAACAGCTCCTGATCTTTGCTATGACATATACAAATTATTTAACAAAAATATCATCGTTTTATACTCAGCATGCTCTCTTGAGTCTGCCTTTGCAACTTAGCAATATCTGATGAATATTTTCTCAGGTCGGCTCATTTTTCACCACAACTTTAAGAAACAGCCAGTAGAATATTCCTTCACATGTCTATTGTGTTCTAGTTACCCCCGTCCAATCACTGGATATTGCACCTCAACACCTAAAATGAAAGAGGTGTTCAGATACTCAGCCAGATGTCTTCTGTGAACATGTGTCTTTTTTGTTTTTTGTTTCTCAGTTTCCCTATTGATTTCAGCCAATAATCAAAAGGGATGCCTACTGCCTATGAAAGAAACTTCTGGAAGGTTCTCAGGAAATCTTTGCAGTTGGAATACAAATAAGGAAGTTGTCCATGCCCTGAGAATGTCAGCAAACCCTGGTGAGGTCCCCTCCACTGATTCCAGGTGCGCAATAGGGAAGCGCGGAGACTCTGGACATCGTCACAGGTGGACCGAGCTGATCCAGCGTGGCCAAGACCGACCACTCCGCTGACCAGCCACTCCGAGGCCTAGACAGCGGTGTTCTGACAACTGGGATGGCTTATTTTTATCATTTCTTTCCCTTTTGTTGCTTCAATTAGTTGCCAGGATATGACAGCAGGAGTGTGCTGTCTCTGGCGCTCAGATGTACAAGAAATGCCTCCAAGGGTAGAGATTTAAGAGTGAAGAAAGCCAGCGTTTGTAAAGTGATGTGCAACTTAATTTCATTTTTGGATGAAACTCCCTATCAATTTCTTCTCAGATACATGGGTCAAAGCAAAGGTGATGTTGGAGCGTTGACCTCAGGCCCCCCAAGGCAGGGTCAGTCCTGCTTGCCTCCACTCTCCAGAGCCTCGGACCCAAAGGGGTCCGAACATATGATGAGTAAATGAATTGGGGGGGGGTGATTTCAAGCCCAACAATGTCGATGATCTGAACCAGTGTTGCCCACAGATCTGGCCTCTCTAATGACTCCCTCATTGCTTAAAAACTCAAAACGCAGGCCCTCCCTGCTGGCACAGCGGGTTAAAGCACAGCACTATGAAGCTATCGCAGGCACTGCCTCACTCCATCCCTGGCCAGGGAGCTGACCCACCTGGTGCGGCAGACCTCTCCTGACCCTCCTGCTGCTCCCCGCAGCAGTGGACTTCAGTCAATCCACCTGTTCTGCTCCCTAGTCTGTCTCTGGTGAATCCTTTCCCCCCTCACCACCACACACACACACACACACACACACACACACACACACACACACCCCTCTGGCCTGTACCCCAGTCTTGTATGCATAAATAAATCTTTTAAAAAAAAAACTCAAAATAGATAATGCTTTCATCCAGGCTTGCAATTCTATGCAGTCAAAAACCCAAAAAATGTCCCAGCCCCGGCCCTCCCTGGTGGCTCAGTGGGTTAAAGCACAGCACTAAGAAGCTTAAGCC
>NW_004567104.1:73233153-73267264 GCF_000260355.1 Condylura cristata | reverse complement strand
CGCCCAGGGGCTCCCCGCCCCCAAATGCCCTTCCCCCCTGGGTGGTTCCTTGCCCTGACTGTTGCCTTCCACTAGCTCTGAACATCATGTAGTCTTTCCCCCCTTTCAAACATCCCATTTCTTTTACACCAAACCCCAACCACGCCTCTACATTTTTATTTGCACCCCATATTCGATCCCCTTTTTTACGTAGAGTTCACCCTGCGTGTGCACCAGAGAACCCTGCGGGCTGACTGCTGTGCGGTCACCAGCCACAGCCCACCGGGACCCCGCTAAACCTGAGTGAGACGACCCTAACCGGGCTGCTGTGGGGAGGAGGGGGTCAGTGGGGCTGGGGCCCTGTATCTTGGGGTCAGTAGCTGTGGACCGAGCCTGTGCGGCACAGTAGACTGGGCCCCTGCGCCCAGGGAAATCTGGCTCAGGGCAGCCCTCGCTCCGGCTGCTAATTGCTGTGGAGCACCGACCCTTGAGGTTTCCACGCGGAAAGTTCTAGAAAGAAATGGATTCTAAGCCAGAGCGGAGTCTCCAACGTGGAGAGATGGCGCCCCCCAGTGGCCGGTCGGTCCCTCAGCGGGCTGGGCCGGGCTGCGGGAGAGCAGTGACCTTGATGCCCAGGGGGTGCGGCCTCGGGTGGGCGTGACTGCCCGCCCGCAGGGGAAGGCGGAAGGGGTGGGTGGGGTGCGGGGTGGGTGCAGGGCGGCTGGCCAGTCCCGCAGGGCCAGCCCTCCCGCCGTCGCCGTCCAGAGCCCAGCCCTCCGTGCTGCAGACGAGACACCTCCCGAAACTCCAAATTTCAAGTCATTTTTTTTACATGGTTTATTCTTTCTTCTCTTCTGTATCCTTAATCCTAAGGCCAAATGGTTGAACGTTATATATGGGCATGGTACTTGAAGTTTCACTGCCCATTTTCCTCACACTTTTTCTGCTTTAAAGACTGATCCATTCCAGCCCCAAGGCTTGTGCTGACCTTTGGGAGGGCCCTAAACCTACCCCTTTGACCGGACATCCGCAGACCTGTGTAGAAGGTTGACAGGCATTTTTCCACTTAGAAGGTTTAAACAGAAGGAGAAGCTGTGTATGACGTTCACCCAGGATGTCAGCCCCTGGGACCAAGACTGGATCTTGCTCTAAAGAATCCATGTACTGGAGCTTCCCTACGACCAAGCAATCCCACTCCTAGGTATCTATCCAAAAGACACAAAAACACTGATTGAAAAAGATACTTGTACCCCCATGTTTATTGCTGCTTTATTTACAATTGGAAAAACATGGAAGCAGCCTAAATGCCCAAAAGTAGATGACTGGATTAGAAAGATGTGGTACATATATACAATGGAATATTACTCAGCAACCAAAAAAGAGAAACACATGACTTTTGCAGCAACTTGGATGGAGCTGGAAAAGATCATGCTGAGTGAGATAAACCAGAAAAAGAAAGAAAAATACCGGATGGTTTCACTCATAGCAGGAGTATAATGGACCAGGCGAGAAAATAACAAAAATAATGAACCATATACCAGAGACATTCTGTGGGGGCGGAGTGGGGAATGGGATCAAAAAGGGGGGGGGGGGGAAGGGAGGGAAATGCACGGGACTATGGTGGTGGCACAGGGGTGATTTGGTGATGGGAAACCCGCGGGGATTACAATCGAGATGGAAAAAAAAATGTGCAAAATGATGTAAAAATAAACTTTGTAATAAAAAAAATCCATGTACAGGTCTTAGAGGAGAAAAAAGAAAAAGAAAGTTTCACCCCAAGTTAAATAAACACATGAATAATGCAAATGTGTCCAGTTCCTTTCAGGATGTAGGGTCTCTCTCACCTCAGGCATCCCCCCCATACAAAAGTAGCATTCCAGAAAACTCTCTGTGAACCAGAGGGCTAAAGAGAAGCTACTGCATGCGGCTTTGCTTCTCAAAGTGAAAAGAAAAATCCCCTCTTGGGCTTCTTTCCAGTTATGTGATTTTTCATAACAAACTGGTATAATTTGAACTTCTGAAAAGTGGGGCTACCTGGTTTGCTTTGAAGACACTGTCCTAGGTATGTAAAGAAAGCTCCTCAGACTGGTGGGGTCTGTTGAAGCTAAGCTTGGAAGGAAGCTTGTTGTGGAAAGGCAAAACCACCCAGTTTTAGGGCCTGGTCCTTCATGGATATCGTCAACTTGAAGTATGGCCTTCGTGTCACGAAGGAAGAATCATCAGGACCAGGAGTTCCTTCCCAGGGCCAGCAGTAAGTGACTGTATCCTCTTCAATTTGAACTTGTGTTGAAGTAATGTTCTCCCCGCCTCACATAGAAGAACTGGGGTATGCAATTCACAGATGTGAGGGGTAAGAGGGTTCACCAGAGACAGAGTGGGGAGCAGAACGGGTAGATAGACTGAAATGCGCTGCTGAGGGGAGCAGCGGGGAGACAGGAGAGGTCTGCTGCGCTCTGTGGGTTAGGGCTGGGGATCGAACTCAGGCTGTAGGTGTGATAGCATTGAGAATGAACCTCTAGGCTAAGGGGTTTAAAAAGGGGAAGCCCCTTTTTTGAATTATGGTAGCAGTAATCTGAATGATTACACACTATACAGAGTATGTATTTGTAATTTTCTTGTCATTATTTTTCTGTAACATTAAATAATTTTTGAAATTCATTTGATAACATGCCTGGTGTACCACCTTACAAGCCATTTCCTCATTCTCGGGCATTTCTTTCCAGCTGTTAGCTGTTGTGAGATGAATGAAGTGAACATTTTGCAAATTAACCTTCATCCAGGTTTCTGCATTTTAGAAGGGTTCTATCTGGGTCAAAGGGGAAGTCGCTTCATTCACTAAAACATATACAGCTGGGGAATGTTGTGGGACCACACTGTTTTCCACACCAGCATGCAGTGCCTTTGTAGAGAAAATGAAACAGTGAACAGTATTTCTTTGGAACTGAAAGTGAGCATAGCACAAAAGAGAATGTTCCATGTCTGGGCTTTGCTACCACTGCAGTCCTGCCCTGTGACTTTGAGCAACTTCCTTTGATTCAGTCGTTAAAATAACTAATTTTAAAACAATTTGAACTTGTGTTGAAGTAATGTGCTATAAAAGCAAAATGCTAAATCTTTTCCCTTTCCTCCAAGACAAAATTCAATTTTCCTTTCCAAAAACTCTATTTTTGCGTGAGGCACGGCAGGCACACAGCTGGAAAATTGCTGCACAGAGCTCCTGGCCTCCCTGCAGAGATTCCCGAAGATCTCAGGAATCAAGAGCAGGGAAGGATTGACTGCTACGTGTAATAGGTGGTGCTCATCAAAATGTGTTGCCTGATCTACCTTCCTTTAGATTTATTTAAAATAGCCTCTGAGGGCCCTCCCTGGTAGCGCAGCTGGGTAAAGCACAGCATTAGAACGCCACTTCAGCATGAGTTCAATCCCCACCCGGAGGTGACCCACAGGGCACAGCAGACCTCTCCTGACCCGCCCGCTGCTCCCCTCAGCAGTGTACTTCCTCAATTGGCCTGTTCTGCTCCTCACTCTGTCCCTGGTGAAGCCTCTCACCGCCCCTGCACCTCTGGCCTGTACCCCAGTTCTGTATGCACAAATAAGTAAATCTTAAAAAAAAAAAAACTCTGAAAACAGCTGTAGAGAGAAGTGAAGCAAGTGTACATTGTTTAAAACTTTTGAAAAGCAACATGACCTTGTGAAACAAAGACTTTTAAAATGCTCCTACCCTCTACCAAGTTGTGTCAGTTCTGAAATCTGTTCGGAAGTTATCCTAAATATGAAGGAGAGAAGTTTGTCTCTAAAATTGCTCAGGTAATGAACAGTTATTTTAAATACGAGGGGAAGATGGAGGTCACCTGAACTATGTTCAAAGTTCATTGAATAATTAAACTAGAGAATATCCATTCAGTGGCTTATTCTGCAGCCATTAAAGTGGTTATAAAACTCTATCATTTGGAAATAGGCTTTTATTCTAGTGTAAGCATTTGTTAATACTCCATATCTAACAACATCCTTTTTCACAATGTTCTGCCATTGCAACTTAATTACTTTAAAATGTCATTTATTACATTGTGATTCTATGTTCTTAATAAACACAAACACAAAACAAAGAACTGTCATTATTGAGTGCTACTCTGTCTAGCAGTTGTTCTGAGTACTTCATATATCTGTTAACTTCCTTATTTTTCCTAACAACCTATATACAGGTTCTACTGTAACACCTATTTGGTAGATAAGAAATAGACTCACAATTATATAACCCAAGTTATATAATTGGGCCAAGGTCATGAACCAACTGGCATTCAAGCCTAGGCAGTTCAGGCTACTGCTTGAAAAACTATTGGGAGAAACTCACCAAATTATTGTCAACAGCTGCCTCTGCATAGTAGCAACGAAAGTAATTACACCCCTCCTACTTTTCTGCACGTTTACAAGTTTTTTATAAGAAGAAAACTACACTCTAAAAGAGTAAATTAATGAATTCATAAATCCGGAAAAAAACAACTTGTGAATTGGCCACAGAACCCATTGTAACCAGAGGACCCGGAAACAAGAACATTGGGGTAAGAGCCACATAGGGGAAACAGATTGAAATAAACTGAACGTAGAGGAATCGGCTAAGACGAGCGTCCTGTTCTCAATTTTCATGTCCCCCTTGCTCAAACCCCAATCTCCTATTGTAGGTCTGATTCTCGGTAATCACTCTTCCTACCCAGAATCAAGATCTTAGGCACCCAAACCTCTCATGCCCACAAATGTGTTCTGAGGTGAGATGAGGCAGCGTTGGGGTGGGCTGGGGAGGGTGGAGAGGGCCACTCATGGTCTAAGCACTGGACACGTAGTGTCTGCTCCTGCAAACAGCTTGAGACACTGGGCTTGATACACATTAGGCGAGGTCGGAAGAAAAGGTAAGGTCCTAATGAATCTCGTGCCGAATGTGAAATGCAGCAAAGGTCACGGAGTTTATCCAAATGATAAACTAGTGACAACAAATCCATCGCTTAGTCAATCACTCCCGAATTTCATTTTTCAGGTATGGCCGGAGTCCGCTAACCCCACCAACTGTGGACTCCTGCCCTTGAGTCCGCCCGGTACCACGCCTTCTAAGGACTACAACTCCCAGCCTGGGGGAGGTCTCTGCGCATGCGTCCTGATGATCTGCGCCTACATTTCCCAGCGGGAGAAGCGGTTACGCTGACGTGCGCCTGCGCTTTCGCGTTTCTCGCGCTTCCAACTCCGGTTTGACCTACAGCCGCCCGGGAGAAGATGGCTGCCCCAGCAGTGTCCGGGCTCTCCCGGCAGGTGAGACTACGGAGGTCCTGAGAGCCAAAGGGAGGATCCGTATGAGGGGTGCCCCTAGCACCAGGGCGCGAGGCCACACCTGTGGCCAGCGCGTTCAAGGCCGTGGGGCCCAGAGGGCGGGGGCGATCGATGCAGGAAGCTCGGACAGCCCCGCTTTCCCTTTCTGGGCACTGGCGGGGCGGTGGGTCGGGGCCGCGGGTGCCTGGCCTTGGTGTCCTCCCAGCACAGCCCCGGGAGGCGCCGGGTTTAAGGGGTACAGGAGAGGGGATGGGGCTTCCCATGACTCCGAGGAAAAAACACGGTTCACCCCGATCGTTTTTTTTTTTTCTTCCTCCCTTGTGGTCCAACCTGTCAGGGGGTCATTAGTCGTGCTGAGAAATATTTGTAAAGCGCAAGTCTCTAAGGCCAATGAGACAGAAAGTTTAAATGACTGGGCCTTGGCTGCTCAGCCAGAGGGAGGGAGAGCTGGGATCCGAACCCACAGACTCACACAGGAGACAGAGTTGGAAGGCCAATCGGTGCGCTGGTAGCCAGCACCATGCCTCGGTGTCATGACCCCCTTCGGGCTTACTTAATTTGCCATAAGTGTTAAAGCCTTTCAGCCTTCACAGCTAGGTCCAGTAGCCTATGAACCAGAGCTGGAGTTACGGGAAGGTGACCTGTGCCCTTGCAGGTGCTTTTTAAACCACGGATTCCAACTTTGCCTCTCGATAGACAAAACACCACCTCTGAGAACTGCTGCAGTACTTAAAAGGTTCATCTTCACTTCCACACAGTATTTGGATTCCAAGGTTCATCTCTTGTAACCCTCCTTGACTGGAATCTTCCCACTTTTTACCCAAGGGCAATGATATAAATGCCAAAAGTCTTGTTAATCGTTTTGAACGTTTTTCATGAAGTGCTTCTCTGTTGTGCCAGTGGGTGTGCTAGTCTCGGCCCATTCCTAGCATGCTAGCGGGAAAGCAGTTTCCCAAGTAACTTTGGATGGTTCTCAGTGGAGAGATGTACTCCTAGGTAGTGTCTGTAGATCACCTCACCCTTAGAAATCTGAGTGGTGATACAAAGAAACAACTAGTCATCTATAAATTGTATTGAAATTTTTTTGTTGATGACTTAAATGCAGAAATCCACCCAGTAATATCACTTCATCTACTTGCTTTTCTTGTTTTAAAGGTGCGAAACTTCAGTACCTCTGTGGTCAGGCCGTTCTCCAAGCTTGTGAGGGTATGTTACTTTGCATTCTTTGGGCATTGTAAAGCAGATGAAAGTGTGTGAGTCAAGGAGCGGTGCCCCCGACGTGGACTTTCGCATGGTTACTGTCTGAGGCTGCACAGTTTTGGTTCTCTGAGCTTAAGGAGTGAGTGAGGAGAGGGAACCAAATAGTACTGAACACCTGCTGCATGACAGGCCTGTGCATTATCTTGAAAGTGAGGAATCCTTATATTCAGCCGTCAAAAAAGAAAACACGTGCCTTTTACGCAACATGGATGGAGCTGGAAGGGATTATGCTGAGTGAAATAAGCCAGAAGCATACCAGATGGTTTCACTCATAGCAGGAGTATAAAGGACTGGGGTGAAAAAAACAATAATAATGAACAACTATATACCAGAGACATTTTACGGGGGTGGAATGGGGAATGGGATCAAAAATTGGGGTGGGGAGAGTGTACTGGACTATGGTGATGACACATGGGTGATGTGGTGATGGGAAGCCCACAGGGATTATAACTGAGATGGGAAAAGACACAAAATGATGTAAAAATAAACTATTATATTAAAAAAAAAAAAGTGGCAGAACAAAAACAAAAGTGAGAATTCCTTACCAAAGTAGAGGTGGGAAATAGCTGGTCTTCCCATTTTACAAAAAAAGGGAACTGAGACTGGGTTACCCAGCTTGACCTTAGAAGTGAATTAAAGCTAAATCATTCATATTCGGAGACTAAACTTTTCCACAATGACCATATGGCACCACCCAGCATCTACCTTGATGACAGAGAGCAGGGAAAAACCATTTAAGAAATAAGTCAAGCACCAGGCGTTCAGTAAGATGCCGAAGGAGTCCACTAACTGAGTGTTATTGTGCTGAGTGGAGGGAACTTACAGTGTTGCTATGAAGTGTATAAAAGTACACCTGAGTATATTTTATAAGCACTTTTTTCCTGGCTCTGACTGTTCAAAACTGCTTTCTGTCAGTCTTCACACCTGCTGTACTGGGAATCCAGAGAGTTTGAAGGAAGCAGTAACTCATCTCAGTGTTAACATAATTGACATATGGGGAGTAAGAGCTGGAAGGGACTTTGGACACCATCCATGTTTCCTAAGCTCCTCATTGTAAGGGGAGGAATTGGAACTTACAAGATTGAGGGATTGACCAAGGAAACATCCATACTTTGTTCCAGATGACATTTAAGACAACTCCCTGTTGCCATATTTATTTAAACTTCTATGCATAAAGGTATATTACATATCTTAATATTTTAATTATAAATATTTAATTCTGCTATTGACGATGTAATATTTTGTTTTTCCTCCCTGTAACCCCACTTTTTCTTTAAAGCCACCTGTTCAGGTGTATGGTGTCGAAGGTCGCTATGCCACGGCCCTTTATTCTGCTGCATCTAAACAGAATAAGCTGGAGCAGGTAGAAAAGGAGTTACTGAGAGTGGCTGTAAGTAGCTTCCTTCTTCATTACATGTGAAGTTCCTGTGACACTTTTCTCCTTTAGCAGGTATATCCATGTCTGTGGTGGTATTGATTAACAGCATTGGGTATTATTATTCTAAACCTATGACACAACAGATATCAGTGGACACCTATAAAGATATTAATATTAGAGACCAGGAATTCGGGCTAAAAGAAGAAATGGAAATGTGAAGTTCAAATACAGAAATTTAAGAAAAACTGAATTTCACAAGAGAATCAGAAGGTCACCTTTGGAAACTGGCTTGTGTGTGCCAAGTATTTCCATGATAGTCCTCACTATATACGTGGTTCTGTCTCACTCAGATTTGCTCTCCCTCTGCAGCCTGTCCTTGGTTTTATTTCATCCCTGAGGTGGGGGTGGGCGGGGGGCAGAGCTAAGGAGCCACATGCATGAGCTTGAGAGATGATGGACACGCGACCGAGGCCAGAGGGCAGAGTTTGTGCCATGTTTTTTTACAGGAAGAGTAAATAAGCGGAACTCCCATCCCACCACGCCGCCTTCAGAGGCACCCCCCGAAGTTTTCGCTGAGTTTTAGGGTCCAGTGTTCCTCATTTCATTCCTCCCCTTTACGTCCACACGGCCAGCCTGGCAGTGAGTTACGTGTGGAGAGAGAGGGACACGGCCAGCGGCTGCTCCGTCCAGAGAAAGCTGTGCTCTTTTGGTTTTGTGCTTTAAAACTTCTTGTATTTCTTAATCTACGTGTTTCTGAGGATTTGTTTCTGATGTTCCCTTTGGTAGGGGCAGGGGCCCTCACAGGCTAGTTTCTAGCCTCACACTTACATGGCTCATTTTTTGAGCTTTTATTAGAACCTTTGTCCGTCCAGTTAGCTTGATGTTCTTCCCTCTGTCCAGCGGCCTCTGCAGAGAGCGCCTGTGTCTCCGTCCTGTTCTTGCACAGTGGGAGGCCCAGCCTCACTGACAGAGGCTGATGGGCGCAGGGTGGCCGAGCCAGCAGGGTCCTGGGCCTTCGGGGGTGAGTCGGTGCCCTTTGCTTTTGCTTCTGCCCACTTTCAGCCTGGACAGTGGTGCCCACAGCGGCAGGACGGCCCGGTTGTGGACATTAGATGGGGTTTGAGGCCTGCAGACCGGTGAGGGTGTGGAGACCGGGAAGGTTCACTTACAGAAAAACTAGCTACTTCTTAGCACGAGAGTGCACTGCTAACTGCCCTGGCTGATGTATCACCGACAGACAAGAAACCGAGAACTCACCTTCCAGAACGTTTTTGATTTGTCTAGACCTGCCTTTTTTGCGGGAAAACGTTTCCGTGATGCCCACTCCAGTGGGAATATCAGCATCTGGGGGCATGAGTTGGAGACAGAAACCCAGCAGGAGCCTGCGGAAGGTGCTGGCAGGACTAGAGGGCGCCGGAGGCCTGGAGATGCCTGAGCAGCAGCTGGGTTCGAGGCACGCAGCCATCGTGGGGACAGGGAGCTGGAGCTGTACCGGTCTGGCCCAGACGCTGATTGACAGCGGGGCCCGCGGGGTCTCACTGGTGGTCTCGGGTTTTGTTGGCTCTCCCAGGCTCTCTAAGCTGCTCTGGAAATGGCAGCGATGGCTCACAGGTTGGGTAGGGTCTGCAGAGCATCTGGACGTGCCTGAGCCAGAGTGGCTCCGGGGAGGCCCCCCTTCCCCCTCCCCCCCATCCCCCCGGCAGCCACAGCTCTCCCCAGCTCCGCGCTGAGTGACCCACTGCATCCTCTTCGGATTGGGGCCCTGGAGTGTTGCTCATACGCTATATGTTGAAATAGGCAGTGATGAAGCTCTTGGCCACTTCATTTTTAATTTTTCTTAAAGAGCAAAAATAAATTTAAGAAACTTCATAAAGTCATAAAAAATTTTTCAAGAAATATTTTGTGTTCTGTGTAAAATCATACGAGGCAGAGAAAGTTATTTGATTACAATTTGCGCCTTGAGAGTGCCGACTTGCTTCGCGGCCCGCATGCTTCACAAGCACGTGGGAAGCGCGCATGACAGCTAGCGTCGTTTGTGTTCTGAGAGCTTAAGAGTATTTTTTGGTGCATGCAGCAACTTCTGAAGGAGCCCAAGATGGCCGCGTCTATTCTGAACCCCCACGTGAAGCGATCCATTAAAGTGAAGAATCTGAATGACATGACAGCGAAAGAGAGGTTTTCTCCCCTCACGGCCAACCTGATCAGTGAGTACAAGATCTGTTGCCCTTGAAGTCTCTGGAAATGTTGCTCTGGAAGGGTGGTCCGGGGCAGGCGCCACGCTGTCCGGAGCCCTGCTGGCCTGGCGCGCCGGAGGGCTCACCCCAACCGTGCTGCGCCGTCACCAGCCCCTGGGAGCAGCTTGCACCTTGACGCCTGCGGCGCACAGTGTACAGGACGTGCCGGTGGAGGCCGTCGCCAGGCCGCGGCTGGGGCAGGGCTGGTGCCGCGTAAGGGCCGCGCCTGTCTTCGGAAGCAGCGTCCCTGGGCGCCTTCCTGTCCCATTAGCACCCCCAGGCAGCCCAGCTGTGAGCTACAGAGAAATTGTCTTCGTGTCACCATCTCTGAACTACAGCGTGCATGCTGCGTGGGGATTTGCAGGCAGACAGCGGGGTTGTGGCATAAATGTGAGATGAGGTTGCAGGCCGCGGACAGGACAGCTGCCGCGTCTGGCACTCATGTAGACGCTGGTCCATGCAGGGTGTTTTTTAAACATGACTACACTTTTTAAATAGCAAGTTTTCCGCGCCCACAGTTAGAGGACCGTGAAGGCAGTATTCTGAGCCAGTATCCCTGTTTGCTTTGAGGCGAGGGGATCCTGGTGGACTCTGTCATGAATGAATTTGCCTTTTCCCAGACTTGCTTGCTGAAAACGGCCGTTTGAACAACACCCCCGCCATCATCTCTGCCTTTTCTACCATGATGAGTGTCCACCGCGGAGAGGTCCCCTGCACAGTCACCACGGCGTCTGTGAGTAATGCTGCCTCCGCCTTGACAGTCCGCGCGTCACCTTTTGCAAAACAAGGGGAAAGCAGGCTAACGCGGAAGAGTGGGCGAAGGGACGTGGCCGTGGGCGGTCAGCGTCTTTCTCGCACCAGCTTCTCGGCTCCTTTTCGGAAGGGCCAGCGCTTGTTCAGGAGGACGGAGACTGCTGTCAGACGTAGAGCTCGCCAGACGGTCGGGACACGGTGGCTTACGTTCCGATAGGTTTGGGTACCTTCCGTTAGCTGTGCAGTAGCAGGGAGCAGGCGCCTTAGCCTCTGACTGACCGAGGCGGGCCGCAGTCACAGCCAGCGCTTACCGGCGCTTTATTTCATACCAAAATCTGCATGAAGGATTTTGCTCAGGTGAGAAAATGAACCCAAGGAAATTAAGTAGTTTGTTCCAGGTCCCAAAGGCAGAGCACATCTGAACCCACGTTCCTCTCGGAGTCCGGTTCCTCGCGCGCATTCCACTGCTGGCGGCCGGAAATGTGCGTTTCTGGCGCCCCCAGCGGCGGGCAGCGGGCAGTCTGGGCCTTGTCGCCCGCCCGTGGGGCCAAGCAGGCCGCCTGGCAGCCGCTGCCCCTTGCCAGGTTGACGTCACGGTGCGTGTGAAATACCGCCCCCAGGAGGCGACTGAAACATTGCAGCACACGGTGTGTAGTTGCACATTTAGTTGCTGCCCCCCGGCAAGGCCCGGGGTTGGTTGAAGTTGGCCCCGGTTTGCCCGGGGTTCGGGTTCAACGGGCCCGTTCCGGGCCCTTGCGGCCTTTTCTTCCTTTTTGTTGGGGTTGGTTGTTTTTTTTTTTTTTTTTCCGGGGAGGCTTTGTTTTTTTGACCTTTTTTGGACTTGGTTCTTCTTATTCTTTTTGTTTTTGAACCCGAGTAAATTAGTTTCCACTATTTAACAAATTATCCGTTGATTGGTGAGAAAGGCACAGACTTGAGAAAGAGACGGACCTCTAGTACCTGGGCGGCCCCGCTGGCTGCTGGGACCGCAGCCGAGTTGCTTGGCCACGCTGAGCTGTTCCCTCCGCAAAACAGGAGAAATACTGCAGCCGCCTGGGCTGTCCAGGCGGGAACTGGAGGTGTGCGATGCCCAGTCAGGTCTGGCGGGGCAGGACATGGTGGCCCTGGGGGTCTCCTGACCTGGAGTCTTGGCAAATAATGCTTCGTTGACTTCCCCTCCACCACCCCCAAAAGACTGTTTGATCTAGCTTTTGGGTGCTCAGGTGAAGTTGGGGCGGCAGGGACAGATCGAAGACCTTTCCACTCACCCAGTGAGGGGGTGGCGGCCCGGCGGGGCTCCTGCTCATCACAGCGGTGGCTGAGGGCCAGCGGCTACCCAGGCGCTCTGGGGGCCCGCGGGGGCCGGTCACAGCCGGTGGTTCCAGAGCCAGGTTAAGCCGCAGCCTCGCCCAAGGCAGCCACGACTCACGGGCGGCACAGCCGGGTCGCACCGCCAGGGCCTCGCCGGACTCGAGCGCTGCTGGCGCCAGGCGGGGTGGCCCGTGGGTGTGCTGGCGCGTCCCTGCTCCTCTTTACTGTGGAAAACTCCCGTTTGGCTTTATGTCAAGGGCAATCCTGTCTGCTCTCAGCCTTTAGATGAAGCCACGCTTACTGAGCTAAAGACCGTCCTGAAGAGCTTCCTGAGTAAAAACCAAGTGTTGAAGTTGGAGGTGAAGGTCAGTTTTTTAATTACTTACGCTGTCTCCTTGGGTAACTGGCGCTTAAAATGGCCCGGGAAAGTAAAAATTAGGGTCTCTGTGTAGTAATTTGCCTCCAGTCGAAATCTGTTGAATTTCCCTTTTAACTGCCGGTCGGTCCGCAGCGCTTCTGCCTGCTTGAGACGTGATCGGGCGCCTCCTGCCGCGGCCCCGTCAGGTGGGGGCGCGTCCGGGCTGTGTTCACCTTTAACCTGTTTTCTTTCTCAGACGGACCCATCCATCATGGGCGGAATGATTGTCCGCATTGGAGAGAAGTATGTCGACATGTCGGCCAAAACCAAGATCCAGAAGCTGAGCAAGGTGATGCGGGAGACCGTGTGAGGCCGCTCTGCCCTGGGATTCCGAACTCAGGGCGACAATAAAATGCTTCCCGAACGGCAGTGCTTGCTGACTTGAAGAAACCCGGGAAGCCTGATTTTTACATCTTCCTGGAAGATGACTTAAAGGTCAAAAAGCAAAGTGCGTGTGTTTGTGTAGATGGTGCTGCGATCTGGCAGCTGTGTCCATCAGGAGGACAGTTCACGGGCTTCCCGTGTCTGACCTCATTTCCCTGGGGAGGCCCCACCATGGCGTTCAGGTGCCCAGAAACCCGGCCTTCCAGCTGCCGCTGCCTGTGGGAAGATGGGGTCGTTCGGGCACCCCCGGCCTGAGCCCCGTGACCGGGGTGGGGGGCAGCGCACTTGTGGGTACAGGCTCCTGTGCAGAGGAGGGGAGAAGGCCGGGGGCTCAGCGCTGCCTCCCTGCCTGCTGGCCTGTGAGTCCAATTCCGGGTAAAGCAGAAGGCCTGCTAGAGGTACCGAAGCCTCCAGAATTCTGGTCTGCCCGTGCGTGCCCCTAAGAGCAGGTGTGGCCAGGTGCTCGGGTCTGCTCACAGCGCTACTGCCCGTCCTCCAGCACGTCCTCCTCCGGCCAAAGCGATGCTTTTGGGCCTGCTCTCCAGATTACCCGCTGGAGGCTTTCTCCAGGAGGTCTGGCCAGAAAGTCTGTTCAGCTATCTGGAAAATCTGGAAGCAGATGATGCTGACAAGCATCATCCCGCCCCAGCTGGAGAAGGGTCCCGGAGGGAGCTGCACTCAGAAGAGGAGGTAGCCAGACGCCCCGGCTTGCTGTCACACCCCCGGGCTACCCCTGGGGACCCAGGCCCCCAGCTTCAGCCAGGCCAGTGTTCTTCCCCACTAGAAGCAGTGATTCCTGACAAAGTGCCCTCAGCACCCCGCACCCCGCCTTTTCCAGCCAACCTTGGCGCAGCATGGGCTGGAGCCACACCCAGAGGAGGGCAGCCTTTTTGCTTCTCTGATAATGAGCCTAAAGCTCCAGAAAGATCCTCACACCTACCTGGGACAGGTGGGCCACTGCCCCAAGGCGGTGGGCGGGGCCAGAGGACTGGAACCTCTTGGGGAGGGGCCTGGGGGAGCAGAAGCGCCACCCTGCAGAGGTCATTCAACAAATGTAAACAGGGCAGCCACCCCCCATTCACTGTCCACACTGCCAGAAAACGCCATAGGGAAGAGCGTGGCTCCAGGGGCCCTGAGCAGCCGGGCCAGACTTGCGCCCTCTGTCTCTCACCACCCAGTGGCGGGATAGGGAAGCTGGGATCCAGCAGGTGGGGGTCAGGGTGCACCCCTAGCCCACCACTCCAGCCTGCAAGGCAGCCTAGCCTCAGGCTGTAAGTGGAACTATGGTGCCCACTTCAGAGCAGACGTGAGGTAACAAAGCACTCACTACAGGCCTCCAGCTAGAAAACTCCACAAGTGGGGTGCAGACTGGGCTGCCTTCAGCACTTGGCCATGCCGGCTGGGCAACCCCCTAACACGGGGACTGGCAGAGGCACCACTGGGGACCTTTTCCAGGAGATGGTCCGCCAGGCTGCGTCTCCACCCCAGTGCATACAGGGCTCCCCAGCAGGGTGTGTACCCACCCGCCTGGCAGCGGCTGGCCTGGGCTGGGGGCCTGCAGGTGGAGGGGTGGGCCGCGCAGGGGCTTCCTGGCCTGGCCTCACAAGGCCCCGCTGCCGTTCAGCAAGACGGCGAGGCAGGGCGAGCAGCCGCACCCCAGCGGAAAGCCAGGTGAGGTAACGGGAGCCACCAGCTGCCCTCGGACCCCTGCGCCGATGGGCCAGTGGACGTGAGCGAGAAACCACACTCGTTGAGGCCCGCGAGGTGCTGGGCTTCTAAGTAGCAGCAGCTGAGCCTGTAGCCTGACCGAACTCCAGGATGGCCGAGACTCCGCGGCCCCTCCTGCTGGCCTAAGGCGGTCAGGCCTGCGCTGCCCTGGACAGGGACGCACAGGCTATGAATCCCCATAAACCACGTGCTTCCAAGGTGAGGCTGCAGAAAATCCAAATATTTGGGGGGAGCCCTCTAGTTCCCATACAGCCCCTCAGACTAACAGGCCTCCTTGCTAAGCCAGTGAGGGTGTGGGGGAGGGCTGACGAAAGGCTGGCAGCCCAGAGATGTGTGTGCAGGAAGGCCTCACAGCGTTTCTTAACAGGTGGAAATTTTAAAGCAGCCTAAACAGGTAGTTAGGAGCAGTTAAATAAATCAGGGTACACCAGGAGGCACTGACTGGACTACCGCCCAGTCCTTAAAAGTGATGGAAGAATATGCGTTGCCTGGTTTAGAAGACCATCGCCAACGTACCCGGGAGGTGATGTCTCCAACCATGGACCGAGCAGGGCCCAGCGCACGGGCGAGCTCCAAGCCTGTCAGCCGTCCAGAGTACGAGCGCCTCGGTCCACACCTCGCACAAGATGCACAGAACGCTGGACATCGAAGCGTGGCTGAATGTCCTGTGCACTGAGGGGAGAAACAGCGGTGGGAAAGAAACTGCTGAGGGCTGGGAACCTGCTGCCTGCCGGCACCCTCCCCGAGCTGTGGACGGGCGACCCTGTCATCCTGGAGCAGATGTCTTCTGGGGAGGGGGGTTTGTGTTTTCTTTGTTTTTGATGGCCTTTGTTTTGAAGACTTCAGAAACAACCAAGAAAAGGAAGGAAGACTTCGAAGGTCCCCAAAAGTGGAGTCGACCAGCTGACAGCGAAGATGCATGCTCTGGGCCGTTTTTTTAATGTGCCCACACAATTTAACTGCTTCAAGGTCAACCAGAGAATTTAAAGGACTTGTTCAGAGAAAACTGATGAGATGGGGGTGAGGGACCAGGGCAGAGGAGGGGCAGCGGGAGCCCTGAGAGCAAGAACAGAAGAAAATTGCTATAAATTATTCAGTGACACATAGGGTCGGGCTTGCCAGCGGCACCCAGAGTTAAAAGGCAAGTTACACGTGGGGGCTTCGTGGAGCAAGGCAGGGAGCCCTCCAGAGGTCTTTGCTCTTACCTCACCGCTGGGCCTCCTAACAATACACTCAGATTCTCAGAGCTTGCTTCAGGAAAATGGGCTTCTAAACCCTCCCTGTCTGAGAAGCCTGCGACGGCTGAGAGGTTGCAGTTTTCCTTCCACAACTCAGCCTCATCGTGCATGAAGGAGACGCACAGGAAGAGCCGCTATCAGGCAGAAGGGGCGGGGCGGGAGCCCGCGACAGGACCCCACGGACACGGATGGCTTTTCTCATTTTATTCATGAGCGACGTGGATTTAAACCGTACAGGTCGAAATGACCAAAGAGCTGTTCTGAACAGATTGTTCTTTTTAGGTTCCAGATACACAGGAGTAGCAATTTGTACTGCCGTTGCTACTGGTTTAAAAAGAAAAACAAAACCAAAAAAAAAAAGACCTCAGTTACCATCCTCCGAATCGGTAAAATCTGACATTTCACACATAATAGGTGCAAAGGAAGACTCAAACGACAAAACTAACCTCAGTTTCTTTTAAACAAGAAAAGGAACATTTCGGCCCTGCCTTATTAAACTTTCGACAGATACAGAATTCTACAATTTATAGCAGTGTATAGTCGTTTTCGGAGCTGCACTGACATTACGTATCAGACAGTATAGCCTCCCCTTTATGGAAAATTAAACAATACCATTATTTGGCAACAGAAGTATGTTACAGACAACAGGACGTCCTGGGCGGGGCTGGGGGCAGCCTGCCACCAGCTGTGGCCATTTCTCACGACCCCAGGGGCCCCGGTTAGGGCTCACGTTCTTCTCCAGGCAGGCGAAGGCTGTCTGGAGTAGCAGAGCTGCAGCAGGGCGCTGGGCTGGGTGACTCGTCCCCAGCCTTTCTTAGAACAACCAGGGCCCAGGGAGCAGTGGGCTGACGAACGTCCCCACCCACAGCGCTCAGGCCACCCCAGGCAAGAGGACGTGGGGCTCGGGAGGAAGCATCACCCCCGCTTGAGGAACAGCCTGAGTTACCGTCCAGGCGGACAGTTCCTTGGCGCCATTTGCAGATCCCATGATCCAGGGAGGTTTCTAGAAATCATAGCTCCCCCTGGGAGTTCAGCACCAGCCAATTGCAAGGCCGTCATCAAGGGGCTTCGGCAGCATCTAGAAGCACATGGTGCCTGCAAACCTAACGCTCCCCCTCCTGCGTGTCCTCTCCAGCCGCGACCCTCGGCAGCCCCACGCGCTCCCAAGGCCACCCCCAGCCAGGCCCGTCTCTCCGGGGGCTGGCTCTTTTCTCTGTTGCCTTATTTCCAGCCTGCCCGGGAGGCAGGACTCTTGGGGTTTAAACATTGAGTTTCATGGGGTGTTGTGTGCCACCCCCACCCCTATGTAGCCTCCAAGGGCTTGGGGGACTGTACCCCAGAAGCAGCCTGGGCTTCCTGGGGAGCGAGAGGTGGTCTCCTGCCCACCGTGGCGCATTGGGGACGCAGGCGTCAGGAGGTCTCCGGACGGCCTGCTACGTACATAGGGAGCTCCCCCGGAAACTACAACACCATCCTTCGGCCCCCACTCCCCAGCAGTACCTCGGTGGAAGTACTGAAGATGCCCCCAGAAAATCTCGTTGAAAATGCAGACTCCAGAGGGCTGCCCAGGCTCTCTCCAGCGCCAGAACTGCACGGGATGACCCACGAGTCGGGGCCTCCCCCCCACTGTGGAAAGGCTGGGTCAGCCCCAGACCTCTGACCCGCCACCGGACTCCCGGACACTTGGGTGGCACCGGATCTGACGAGCAACATGGCGTCAGCCCCTCAGCCCTCCGGCCCTTCCCGGCACAGCCCCCCGGAATACGTCTCCTGTTTGGATCAGTGTTGGATGAAATGCCGCGTCTCGTCCAGGGGTCTGGCTACCGGGTACCTTTCATCTTATCCCACCACCTCTCTTTTCGTTTAAATTCACATTCCCCGGGGAGGGGGCAGCAGGGGACGGGAGAGTAACTCCTTTGAATTGCTGACATATGCAACTCGGAGTTTTATATATATGTATATATGTATAAAGAAATTTAGTTGGGTTGAACCCAAATAATCTGATCAAGCATTGTCTACTCCTAGAATAGGTTTTTAATTTTTTCTATAGTTTTATGCACTTAAATTAGATTCCTAAAATAGTCTCATATACATACAGAAAAATAATCTCTCAATGACAAATCACATTTTACAATAACAAGTTAAATATGTTTGACTACAGGCTCTGTGTTAGTTAATGCCACAGTTAACAGCACAGCTTCACAGAGACCACAGGCAGTCTCACACACCCTCAGGAACAAGCAGCCCAGAGCCCGCCACGAGCCCTCAGAGCTCAGGTCTCACTTACGTCGTGGATTTCTGCATTTTTCTTAGCTGGGGGCCATCTAAAATGCAGAAAGCGGAAGCCGGAAGCTGTTGGTCACGCGTAGGGCATTTTTGCTGCAGATTTCTCACCCGGGAACATGGACACACGCCTCGGACCAGCGGAGAGGCAGCACAGCCCAGAATCAGCCCAGGGCCGGCCGGGTGTGAGCGGCAGCAGAAGGGGGAGACCTCCAGGGCCGAGATCCGAGGTTGGTTAGAAGCCCCTTGAGCTGTGGCCACGTGTGTTTTCAGCGCCCACAAATAGCCACGCTCTCCCCAGAAGGGCCGCTGCTGACACTGACTGCTTAGCAGATGGTGTGTTAGGAGGTGGCTGGCGCGGTGCTCTCAAAACACCATCCATGAAGTGCGGCACGTTCTTGCAGAGGCCCAGAAAGCACCTGCGGCCTCCAGCAGGTCGGGAGGCGAGGGTAAAGGGCAAAGGTCTGGGGGCTTCCTGCCCCTGCCCAGTGGCAGAAAGCAGCCAGGCAGGGCAGGGGTCGGGCTGCGCCTCTGAGGTCCCGTTTCTCTCCCCTAACATCACCCGTCCTACCTTAGGGCCCTAGGTGGGGTCCGGGGCCCCACTGGGAAGTTACTATTCTCAGGGGCATGCAGATACCCCAACACTTGGCCCAGCAGGCCGGTAGGCCGCTCCCTAGCCCAGCCCCCTGGGCAGGCAGGAAGCAGACTCCAGGCCCTGTGGGGCGCTGCCCTTCCCCCACCCACCCCCATCCCGCCCCTGCTACCTGATGGTCACGTGCAGGTGGAGGCTGGAAAAACCTCCTGTCTTCCCAGGGTAGGGAAGACCCACGCAGGCGCCCGACGGCCACTACCACCCAGTGGGGTTAGTGCAAAGTGTCCAGGGCCTCTGGGCTGGAGGCCCACAGGGCAGGCAGCCCCTCCCCCGCCCACACCCTCCAGGGCGCTCAGCCCGCCCCTTCTGCTCACCAGTGCAGGCCCTTTGTGCTTTTGCAGATAAAAGCAGGAGCTTTGAAACATGCCCGCCCCCTCTCACGACCCCCCCCCCCCCGGGGCGCACGGCCCCCACCCAGGCAGAGGCCGGTGAAGCCACCCGCTCCAGAGCCCACTGAAAACAGAGGTGTCCCCTCTGCCCTCACAGGGGACCCTGACTGGGAAGGGCCGGTCTGGGTTTGCCTCTGCCGGCACCACCTCGAAATTCTCGGTAATTTTGTACAAGGAGCTTCGAATTTTCAATTTGTAGCAGGCCCTGAGTGTGACTCGGAACCAGGCCCCCCGTTTCCATGTTCAGACCACACGGGGCTCATTCCCCTGGTGCGTAAGCAAACACACACTAACACGGCACACACATTCTCACACACAAGCCTTCTACGCTAACCGCACAAACACTAACACAACGCACAGGCATGCACATAACACACCCAGACCAGCATGACACCCCACACACACTGAACCCCAGGCTCTTCACCCTGGAAATGCCAGAAGTCTAAGTCTCCCAGCACACTCAACACCCCACTCCCACGCACCCTGATGTCTGTTTACAGCCCTCCTGCCAGCCTGGCCCAAAGTGCACGCAGCAGGGGGGAGACCTCACTTCCACGGAGGTCGCTGAACCCCCAGGGGAGGAGGGGGTGCAGGTTGGGGACCCCAGTCCAGCCCCAAGCCCAGCAACAAGGAAAGGCAACGTGCCACTAGGTGCCCCCGTTCTCGCCTTCCCCTAGCTTCCTAGGCTCCCCCACCCCACCCCACCGCACCCCACCCCACCCCCGCCTGCCGGGTCTCAGCCCACTTGCAGGGGGCGGGGGAGACTCGCCGTCCCAGCTGAGTTGGGTGGAACCTGCGGCCGGGATCCGCCAGGGCACAGCATCGCCCCCTGGCGGAGACGGCGGGTAAGAGGCAGTGACCGCCGCTCTGGGGCCTGAAGAGCCGCCCCGCCTCGCCCCTGCTTCCAGCGCGCTCCTTGCCCTCCACCCCTGTCTTTACAGACACAGACTGGAGGAAATAAGGGATTTGCGTAGAAGAGGAGAAATGCACCGGGCATAGTTTTAGGAACACAGTCACACAGGAATGTTATTGTTTTAAAAGAAAAATGTACAAAACCAAGGTTTCTGGAAGAAAAAAAATGCATTCCTACCAAGCATCAAAAGAAACCCTAATCACTGGTGGATTCTCAGAGAATTTAGAGAAGCACTTAATTCTCTCAAGGCTGACCAAGTAAGCCCCTCCTCAACAGTTTTATTCAGACGATCTCAACACGAAAGGCTGGTGGACTCAGGACAGTCCTATTAAAACGCGACTCACAAAACACCCTGACACACCGTGGGGGCAATTTTTCCCTGACACATGACAGCCGCGTATCACTGGGGAACGAGACTGTTGTATGGGTGTGGTGGGCTCCCAAGGGCAGTCAGAGGGCTCCTTTTAATGGAACTGACTGGACCTGGCGTGACTGAGCTAATTGTTCGGGGGTGGAGATGAGTGTTTACAAGCAGCAGGTGTTATTAAATCATCTACAATTGGGCCAGGAAGGCCGCAGGGGCAGCCCCCACGGGCCCCCTGACCTGATGGGGGTCCCTGAATGAGCGACCCATTCCTGCTGAGGGACTGCTGGGACGGCCCGAAGTGCTGGCCCTGGGTCGGAGCAGGTTACGTACCTTAGCGGAGCCTGATGACCAGCAAACACGCGCTGGGTCTGACACCATGCAGGGTATGGAAACAGGAGTTCTAGAACTTTCTTTCCTTTCAGCTGGCATGAATGACAAGTTCCAAATACAGTGCCCCTCCAGCTATGTCTACACAATACGAAGCAGCTCCCACGAGAGAGGGCTCAGGGCAGGGCCAGGTGAGCCTTGACAGCTGACCTGGGCCATGACCTGCAGCAAGGAGAAGCACCTGGTCGGCTTTCAGCCACCCTGATGCAAACAGGTGTTAGTTTTAGGGTTTTGCCCAGCGCCGCCCGGGGCAGCTCAGGGCACAGGAGGGTTCGCCTCGTCCCTGGTCTTTGGTCACGGACACGCCTGTGTGGCAGGAGCTCAGCCACACGAACTCCCGGCTCGTAGGTGTTCAGCACCTCACTTTCTGGCACACGGTGGTGTAAACAGGTGAAGCAGGTGCGCCGGGAGCCATCGCTGGCCTCACACTAACCGCAGGTCTGAGATGACCCGCTACCTCCAAGCAGCCGAGGCCCATTCCAAAGCATTTACGTCCTCTGCAGAGCTCAGCGCCAAGCCCCTCGGAGAAGGGGTATAAGATAACAGCATGAAATAATAGAAAGCAAGTCCAACGTGCTGTCTCCAAAGGAACTTCTTAAAGTTTTCCAGTCACAATCCTAATTTTCTTTCCATGAATCCAAAAGGCCCGGTCATTAGAAAAAAGCTATTTGAAGCAGTGTGAAATCTTTTTCTCTGCACGTCAAGTATTGGCAAACTCTGACGTATACCCCAAGATCTCCAATGTTCTCACCAAAAAAGAAGCACCTCCTCCATTCTCCACTCCCGATGGGATTCTAGAATGTTCTGCTCCATGAAGCCAATGGCTTTAAGCTGCACTAGCGCTACCCCAGAGAGACAGTGCCTGGCCAGCTCGGAGGGCAGGTGAGCTGTTGCCCAGCCCTGGTGCTTCAGCATGAAGTGCCCCCACCGGCTTCCACCCCAGAGGACCCCGCAGCTCGGATCCCAGCTCATCAACATGGACAATACCAGTGGCTACTTTGCTCATTTTCTGATGGAGTTTTTTCCACCTGGTGCTATTTCAACCAGATGGAACCCATAATTTTCTACACCTGGGTCATGCTTAGGCTGTTCAAAGAATCAAGAAGAGAAAGGCTTTCTGGGAGCGCTACCTCTCCATCAGTGGATCCATCGGGACTTGTCATTCAAAGACCTGGTTTCTCAGGTCCCCGGTGACTTCGGCCTAGAAGGTCCCTCTTCCCGAGGCAAGCCAGCCTGGGTGTGAACAAGCCACCTACAGGCACAGCACTCCTGGTGTGACACAGAGACAAGGCTCTACCTGCCTCCAGGGAGGCGACAGCAGGGTAGGGGAGGGGTGCGTAAGGACCCAGGTCAGGAGAGCTGGTCTAGGAAGGGCAGCCCCAGGGGTGCCTGTCCTCAGGGAGCTGCCAGGGGGCAGGACAGACCCTCAAGGGGCGGGACGAGGTGCAGTGGGGCCGGGAGAGGGCATCTGAGGCTGTATCAGAATGCAGGTGCAGCGGCCAGAGAGACCCAGGCTGAGAAGACCAAGAGCTGAGCAGCAGAGAGCTGCCTGGCCGGGGCATTGCCCTCGGGAACTGGTGCCCGAAGGTAGACCTGAAGGAACAGTGGTCAGAGCAAGTGCCCCACGCATCCCCCACATGCCTATGTCCCCCGTCAGGGCCCTGGGTCATAGCTCACCCTCCCCAGGGCCGCCCTAACTCACCCCTCAGTGCCACTGGTCACATTAGAAACGACACGGGAGGGTCAAGGACATTGGTCTAGATTCGCCACCCTGGAGGAGGCTCCCTGAGATGCTCGGGATGGTCCCTTGGGCAAAAAAGACTCACGTCGCTTATGCGGGTACATTGGCTCCCATAGTGGGTTTCTACGGGCGACGTGGGTGCCAGGCACAAGAGGACTATGAGATGTTCATCAGGGCGCCGTTGAGCAGTGACATCCGACAGTTACAGAAGAAGAAAAGGGGGCATGAGACAGACCGGACTGTGAGCCCGGTACCTCCCGTCCACGCGTTTGGGACTTACTGTCCCCCAGGGATGGCACGGCCGTTATAAACTCCCACACAGGCTGCTGGGGCTAGAAGCGGGGGTGGGTGGGGGTTGGCGCCTACTTGCAGATTTTGTTTAAAAGGATCTTCACGACATCAAAAAGATACACAAACTGAAAGTATTTTCACCAGGTTTTCTGCTCGCTAGGGGTAAACAGCTACACGGCTGAAGTTCAGCTTGGCCTAGACAGTCGAGAGGGAAGTTTCTAACTAAAGGATATATCTGTTTGTTTCAAAAAATACTTATGTCTGTTCTCGATACAAAATTCTACGCTATCGTCAATAAATAAATAATAAGGTGTTTCTTAAAAGTATGAAATGTAAACTTTTGGTCCTTTCCAATGCACACACACGCGCGCACACACACATTTTAAAAGCTGCCTAGCTGCCTGCAGCAGGAGTGAGCTCGGCGGACGCACATGTCTGTGGTCAGCTTCCTCCTGGGCGGTTCCTCGGTGTTGAGGCTACGTCTACGTCTAAGGACCTACGGTGAGAGGCTTAACCCAGAGGCTAAACTCCGCTACCGGGAACATGCAAAGGACTTCTTGTGGCCACAGCAGCCTGGAATTAAGAGAACACCAGCATGCAAACGAAAGACAACTCACACTTTTCATTAGCAAGTCAGGTTAGTGTCTACGTGACCAGCCTATCTCCTAGCATTTAAGGGGGAAAAAATCAAAGAACTCAAACCAACCAGCTTGGCACGTGGCGTGACCCCGACCCTGGACAGCAGCACTTGTGGCCCTGACTGACAGGTAGCTTGTGTATGGGGGGCGGGGGCAGGGGAAAGAGTCTCAGGTCCTGCTCCCGGGGTCTTCTCCTGACCCCGTGATAGATTTCCTTCACACCTTTCCACCCACCCGGATTGTCACTTTTATTTTTCACACCTTGGGGATTCTTTGTGGAGGGGAGGATAGTACCAAAGACGGCCCCCAAAACTTCCTGGGGCACTCAGGAACCTCGCTCGAGCCAGGCTCACTCAATTGAGAACAGGCTCAGAGCTGGCTGCCCACCATAAACAGCGCAGAAACCCAGACCAGAGGATTTTCCAACTGGGCTGGCCACCAGAACCCAGCCCCCTGATGAAGTAGCCTTTTGGGGACCCACGTGGCTATCAGGCTCTCCCCCCACCTCCCGGCATGCTGGGAGTCCTGACTCATGGCCCGAGAGTAGTAAGTGATTGCTTCCATTGACATCTATCAACAAGAGACCTCGAAGGGACTGGAATGGTTCTTACGAAACACCTGCTGGAATCTTCCACAGACCAGCCCCCGGAGGAGCTAGCCCAGGGCCTGATCCGGAGGCCACTCCCACAGGGATTCGCACGGGTGGCAGGTCCCATGAGGCCCTGGCAGGGGGTGAGATTCTGAAGCAACGACGGGATCGCCACCCGTGTCCACACGAAGGACAAGGGGCTGGCCTGGGCGCTGGGAGAGGTAAGAACTAGGAGGGTGACGTGAGAGCCCAGAAACACAGACGTCGCATTCATAAGTCTATTGTACAGTGACCAGACCCACGTCTCCAGCCCTGGGCTGGGTCAGGCTCCCCGCGGAAGCCTAGAGCCGAGAGGAGACCAGCGAGGGAAAACACAGCTTTGTCTCTGAAAGTGGGAAGTTGTCAGGGTGCAGGGTGGATTGTCAGAGTGATTCCTAGGAGCTCTGAGAGGCCTGTCTGAGCTGGCCAGTCGCCCTGTGGCCAGATACCACGTCCTGATGGCAGATGAGCGACTGTGCTTCCAGACAGCTCTGGCCGCGCTGGGATGGCCGAGCGCCTCGGGCCCCCTAGGGCTCATCAAACAACTGCAGGTCCAAGCGGACCACAATCTCTCCCGTGGGGACCTCGTGCAGCAGGAGACACTTGGTCACCGGGCCCTTGGATCCCTGGTCCTTCTTGATGTCGGCCACGCGGATCTCCGTCCTGCCCAAAAAATCTGGAAGGAGAACAGACAGACCCGGCTCAGAGGGAGGTTCCTTCTCCCCCGGACCAGTCTTTGGCACGTCGGGAATTTCCCAGTCAACTGCTTTTATAGTTTTCCTTCCTCTAAGGGGACAGGGTCAGTGTTCAGGAATCCGGGAGCCACATGGCAGCGCACACTTTTTGAAAGGCACGAGGAGAGGTGGGCTGATGACACAGCCTGCTGCGGAAGGCGATCCGGTTTGTCCTTAGAAAACTAAAAACGGAAATGCCACAAGGCCCAGCACCCCACTCCCCGGCATCTAGCCAAAGATCTACTCGCTCTACAGGGCTCTACAGGTGGGAGGCCGGGATCGGGAGACGTGGGCCGTCGCTGTGGCCACGATTCGTGCAGCAGGAACGCGGCTGGCGGCCACCCGCAGCAGCGTGGAGGGGTCTGAGCGGATGGCGTGCGGTCAAGCGAGCCAGAACGACAAAGACACATGCTAGGCGTTTGTACAGCTGACCGGCTGACCGAGGCCAATATTCGCAAAAACCAGCGAACCTTAATAAGCGGGTCTGAGGGAGGACGGGACAGAAGGAGAGGAGGGATGATGGACACAGACAAGCGGAGTGGAGAGGGAAGGACGTGGGGAGGGGACGAGGGAGTCAGGACGGAGTGGACAGGCAGGCCACCGACGCCGACACTGGGGGCCTGGGAGGGTTGTGAGCGTCCCGCGGGGCCGCGCGGGCTGGAGGCCGCGTCCGTGAGTGTGAAGACATCACGCGGGGAGGCGGCTTTTCTGGGGCGAAAACTCAAGGGCAGTTTCTCCAGGGCGGGTCGGAAGCGCAAGCTTCCTCTCAGGAGCTGGAGGAGCGTGAGCTGGGCCTGTCCCTGCAGCCTCCGTCCCGGTTGGGGGTGGGGGGGTCGGAGGCAAAGTGGGGTCCGCAGGGCCCGCAGGCCTCCAGCAAGGCGCCGCAGCGAACTCAACACCGCTTTTCATCAGCTATGGAGCATGAGAACGGTGTGCCCGGTGTGCCCGTGTGGGAGGGGACCGCTTCTAAATGCCATCAAAGCTGATGATGCCTCCCGGGGTTCGCGCACAGCAGGTACTGGGGCGTAGGGTGACCCAGGGGCTCCTGCGGAGGAAAGAGCCTCTTCCCAGCTTCCCCTGTAGCACCCGGGCTTCCGTCTAACGGCGGAAGGATCCGGGTTGATTTTGTGCCGATTTGCATTTATTGGAAATAATCTCTAATGTCAAATCAACACGAGGATTTTCAACTTACCCCTGAGAGGTCTCATCAGTGTGTCATTACTGCATCATTGAAAGAATAAAAATTAAAAGGAACAACCGATCCAACCTCAAACCTTGACGAGCCAGAATAACAGACTGACCAGGCTGTATCCCAACACGGAGCCAGCCAGGGGACTGGTCAGTGGCCAGCAGCGCCCAACTGTCCACGCGAGAGCTCTTTCCAGAGCCACACGCACCTGGTGTGCTCCTTTGACAGTGAGCTTTCCACAGCCGTCCTCTGCCCACCTGTGGCTATGCAGGTGCTTCTTTCCACCCGCTCTCTCCCTCTGCAGGGCAGCAGCCTCCTGCCCGCCAGTGCCCTGCACCTGCCGGGACCTGTCTGCACTGACCTCCCTCAGCTCAGGCCACCTCCTAAGGCTGCTGGCCTGCAGCCATGCAGAACTCTCTGCAAACCTGTCCCTCGGGGCAGCTCTTCCTCCGGCTTGTGCCTACGCAAGGGTCTTTTCCTCTCCTGTCTCTTTCTAATAAATTTCCTCTTTAAATAAAAAGAATTTTTTTAATCGCTTTCAACCATTCCCTGAAATGTTGGCCAGAGCTGCCCTCTATCGGGCCCAAAGCAGAAACACAAACTGTCTGCAGGAACCTTCCCCCACCACAACCCCGCCCCTTTGAGCAGCCAGAAACGCCACCCAGGGGGCTGAGTCCTCACCCCCCAACATTTTTCTGGCTCATCTGACCAGTTTTATCCCCTGCGACCAGGACTTGTGGCCAAGGACAAAGCGCTGAGGCTTTGGGGTGCCTCCTTATTGGGAGGGAAGAACAGGGGTGCTCTTTGTCCTGGGCAGCTGGACCAAGAGTGAGTGCCTCCTTCTCTGAAATTGGGGACCAGCAGGGGTTCCCTTTGAGGGGAAGCTATGCTGGCCGTTCGCCAACCTCAGCTCTCCAGAGGGAAGCCCAGGGAATTCTGGGAGCCAGGTTCCCAGGTAGAGAACACTGGCCCCAGAAAGCAGGCGGCAAAAAAGGGGTCACCGGGCGGAGGGGGGCACCCCACTCACCGTCTGGAGAGAACTGGTCCCTCTCAAACACGGTTATGCAGAGAACCTCCTGCTCCAGGTCTCTGATGAAGAACTGGCAGTTGGAGTTCCACTTAGGGTTCAGGGTGTCCTGGATGGTCTTGGTGATGTGACACTGGGATCCCATGGTCACCTCGCAGTAGGGGTTGCTCTTCCCTGCGGCGAAGTGACAGCCGGGTGACCCCTGCTGGCCGCGGGCTCTCACCGGCAGAGAGCGACACGGACCCCACCCCGGCGGCGGGACCCCCATTGCCACGCTTAGTACGTGACACAAAATGGAGGGTCCAGGCAAAAAGACGCCCACAATTTAGCTTGGTACTGAGCACGCCCAGGCTCTTCTCGCCTGCCCAGGCACAGCTCGCGCGGGAGAGGGGGCAGGGAAAAGCAAGCCGGTGGGAAGGGTCAGAAAACTGTAACTCGGGCGCTCCCTGGTGGCTCTCCGAAGCCACTGCAGCACGAGTTCGATTCCCCGCGGACCAGGGCAGCGGGCCACAGAGCGCCGCAGACCTCTCCTGACCCGCCCGCTGCTCCCCTCAGCAGTGTACTTTGTCCATCTGCCTGTTTGCGCCCCAGCCTGCACCTCTGGCCTGTACCCCGGTTCTGTATGCGCAAAGAAATCTTTAAAAAAGAAAGGGACATTAAGGGCCCTCCCTGGTGGCGCAGCGGGTTAAAGCACAGCACTGAGAAGCTAAAGCCACTTCCACATGAGTTCGATCCCCGCCTGCCCCGGAGGTGACCACATGGCGCGGCAGACCTCTCCTGACCCGCCCGCTGCTCCCCTCAGCACTGTACTTTGTCAGTCGGCCTGTCCTGCTCCCCACTCTGTCTCTGGTGAAGCCTCTCACCCCCCACACCTCTGGCCTGTACCCCAGTTCTGTAAGCATGAATAAATAAATAAATCTTTTAAACAAAAACTGTAAGTCTTGACTTTTAACCAGTGCTAGAAAAATCCGTTCTGAAAGGAATTTGGGGTGCCAGAAATAGCGCTGCGTTTAAGGCCAGGTGGGGGCGGGCAGGCCAAAGGGGTGTCTTGGCTGGCCGGAGGGGCCTTACCGTGGGAGCGACAGGGCTTCAGCTCGATGCCTTCAACGACATTCACCATCAGCCTCCCGATGCCTGTGGCCCTTTGGGAACGGACTGGGAGGGCGAGGAGACAGCATGGGGTGTGACACAGACGGGGCTCCCGGCCCACGGCAGACCCAGCTCCCCCTGGCCTGAACAGGCCTCCCTGCTCCCGCCGGGCCCTCCGCCCTTCAGCTGCACCTGCTCTCCCGCCCCCACCCCCGCCCCCACCTCCAGGCCCATGTCCAGCTCTAAGAGTCCTGAGCCCAAGCACAGGGCAGGAGCCACGCGCCTGCCACGAGCAGTGCTTACCCAGGTATGCCTTCTCCCGCTTCTTCTTCTCCGTCTCTATGTAGAGCTCGGAAGCGGCTTTGATCTTCTGCACCCATGCAGTCCTTGGAAAGGAAAAGACAAAAAGGTGCCTGACAGATCTCAGGAGACGCCTCACGGCTTCGGGCTCGAAGTCCGCCCCGGGACTCCGCATCGTCCCTTTGCTTTGAACAACGAGCCCTCGGCAGAGTCCAGTTCTGTGTCAGGTCTCACGGCTGAGAAAGGCAGGCGGGGGTGTGTTTGCAGATGTGCTCAAGACCGTCTCCGTGTCCCGGGGAGAGTGGACAAGGCGAGCCTGGCGGGGAGCTGTCCGGAGCCAGGGCAGCGCTCACTGACCCACCGGGGGGTGGCCAAGCCCCTCCAGGCAGGGACGCTGCTTCTCCGGCTACCCCCAGAGGCACCAGCACAACCCCTCAGCCAGGTCCTTGCTTGACACAAACGCTGGTGGGGGAATGGGCTTCGCTCTGGGTCAAGTTCACCCTCAGGACACAGTCGATTTCCCCTGGCTTCAGAGCAGAGTCTTGAAGACAAAGCTGAAGCCCAGATGCCAGCCAGGGCCCAGCTCGCCCCCAGACTGCTTCCCTCTGGTGCCAGCTGGGCCACCGTGGGAAACCTGAGATGCCCCTTTATCTCAGACAATGCTGAAAACGGCTTTCAGAGTTCTCACGCAAAATTATTTTCAAGTCTCTTTAATCTGACCAAGCCATGCGATGCGTCCCACTCCTAAGAGGCCACAGTGAGAGGGGCCCCCCGCCCCTGGCCGCTGGGAGGGGCCGGGGCCTGCTGGCATGCTCAGCGCCCGCCGCGTGTCTGCAGCTGGTGCCCAGGTGTGGGGCAGGGCAGGTCTCACCTTTCGTTTATGCTTTCGGCCCGCAGGGTGTAGACGCGGTCGATGTGGGAAATATGGAAAATGGGCTCGTCCCCAGACGGGTCGGTGGGTAACTTCACCAGAACCTCGTTGAGGAAAATGGGCTGAAAAATCAGGCACAGTCGTCAGATGAGCAGATCGGCCCGCCAGTAAGTATGATGACTGCGTGTGTGCTGATGTGTAGACAAGGCCCAGAAAGCCGCGTGTGTGTGAGGGCGGGGCGGGGCGTGTTCCAGGAGGCCGCAGCAGAGTGGTGATGCTGTGTCGACACCAACTTCCAGAGATGGCAAGTTACTGCCCTGGATTCCTGCGGCCCTGCTGCAGCTAATATTCACATCCTGCATCCAGTTAATATTCACATCCCGAGTGAGAGCTGGCTGCTTTGTCTCCCCCTTGGCAAGCCCTCATCAGCAGGCTCATCATCATGTCACCACCAAGCAGTTCCCTCCAGAGATGTTCATCCAGCTTCTATCTCCCTGCTCTGCTTCTCAACATAAGACGAACTGCTGCTTCCGGGGAAAAATCGTGAAAACATCCCCACAGAGACAAATTCAGAAAAGCAGTATCCCTGACACGAAAACACCCCTCCCGGCCAAGTCGGTGGAGCAGAAGACAGACAGACAGCCAGCTTGGGGAAGCCGAGCACCCCGTCCGGACTGCTCCGTGCTGGGCAGGTGAGGACACGCAGACTTCCCAGCCTCCTTTGGGGAGCGCTCCGGGACGTCCGGAAGATGGGCGCTTGAGCCCTGACCCCAGACTTCCCACCCCAGCCCCTGCATGCTCGGCCACCAGCCCCTACAGAGAGGGGTGCCTTGCTCCCCTCGGCAGCTTTACAAGCTCCTAGATGGCTCATCGATCCAACGCAGCCTCCTTCCTTTCACGCTGCCACGGAGCCACGGTGGGACCCCGTCACCCTCCTCTGGCGCCCTCAGCCCTGGCTCTCCGCTGGGCCCTTTCTGCACCGTGGTCCCCAGCCCCACAGCCCACCTGGCTCCTTCTGGAAACTCCTCCTCACACCAGCCCTGACCTTGCGCCTGCATGCTCACTTACTGTTTTGTACATCTTGTACTGCAGGTTGGATTTGGGGCTGAAGACTTTGTCGGTGCCGGAGGAGCCCAGCGGCTTGATGATCTGGGTGAGCAGGAGGAAGTCGTTGAAGAGGAAGCCGTATAGCTCCTTGTTGCTCTTGGCCTTGTAGAGCTTCCCACTGTGCAGAAACTTGCGTGGCCCCAAGCAGTTGGTCACCGAGTTGAACACAAGTTGCTGAGAAAGGAAAACAAGACCCAAAGAAGAGGCGATGAACAGAGGTTTGGATGTCTCTCTGGTCTGGGAGCTGGGGCTCCCTGGATCTGGTCTGCTCAACTCAAAGACTGGCGCTTCCAGACGGTGCTTTTGGGGTCTGAGCGCCATGACGAGTTTGGTCCTAGCCCCTAGTGCTCATACCCTGGGGGCCTGCGAGTGTCTCAGGGTGATGCTTGCTCTTCTCCCTGTTATTACTGGAAGAAGTCGAGACCCCCAGCCTCTCCCACCTGCCTGAAATCATGTGGAGGCCGGCCAGTGCGTGAACAAAGGGTCATCATCATCACTACTAGGGACAAGCGCCTCACGCTTGTGAGAACGGCATGTAAATGATAAATAGATGAATCAATGAGAGAAGCAAGTATTAGCAAGGGTGCAGAGAAAAAGGGAGCCCTCGTTCACTGTGGTGGGAATGTAAATTGGTGCGGCCACTCGGGAAAACAGTATGGAGCTTCCTCAAAAAAATAAGTAAATAGAGCTGTTGTATAGTCCGGCTATTCCAGTCTAAGGATGTAGTCAAACAACATGACACACCCAGTGACAGCTCCCTGCACTCGAGGTCACTGCAGCTCCCTTCACCACCGCCAAGTCATGGGAGCAAGCTAAGTGCCCGGACAGAGTGGAGCAAGAAGATGTGCTGTATAAGGATAACAGAATATTACTTGGCTGTCAAAAAGGTGAACTCCAGGGCCTTCCCGGTGGCACACGGTCTTCTGTGTCAGCACTATGAAGCAATTCAAAGCCACTGCAGCCGAGTTTGATCCCCAGCCAGGGAGTGACCCACAGGGCACAGCAGGCCTCTCCTGTCTCCCCACTGCTCCCTTCAGCATGAGATCAGATGGACAAAGAACATGGTTTCACTCACAGGGGGAATGGAAAGGAGCAAAGAGCCAGCAGGCCGGGCTCACACAGTGGGAACCACGACTTTCCACCTTGGAATGACCAGCTTTGCAATGTCCAGGAATATGTTTTAAAAGTATTGATAAATGCATGAGAAGCACTTGTAGGAGAAAGACACAAGAAAGAAACCAGAGATTTGAGAAAATAAATAGAGCTGCTGCCATAGAAACGAGAATACAGCTGACCTTTGAACAACACGGGAGCAGGGGCCCTGCACCCCTCTCTTGTCCAAAAATGGGCATAGAATTTATAGCGACTAATCATCTCAGTAGGGAGCCCAAGGCACAATGTCAGCAGCCAACCGACACACGTCTCGTATACGTGTCATATGTTTATCCTTAAAGTAAGCGAGAAAGAGAGGATGTTATAAGAAATTCTCCAAGTCGATTGATAGCTCTGGGCTGTGTCTCTATCATCAATTTCACCGTTGGTATCACAAGAATATCTGAGCCTGGACAGCCCATGTTGCTCAAGGGTCCACTCTCATGAAACAAACAATTCAGCGGGCGGATTAAGGAGCAGGTCACCAGCTACTCCAGCGAGGGGCAGGAGAGCGGGTGGCGAGCAAGGCGGACAGACGGACGTTCTCCTGCCCTCAGGCTGGCTGCCGAGGCCCAGCAGGCGTGGCTAGCCGGCCCTACCTCAGACAGGCCCTCACACTGCACGTGAGCCTGAATCCACTCCAGCCGGTCGGAGTTCTCCTTCTCCCGCACCCCTTCGTTGACCTGGGAGCACAGCTCTTCCGCCTTCTCCAGAGCGTGCTTCAAGTGGCTGTGGTCGGGGTGGTTTTCAGGGGTGTTTTCTAGAATCTGCAGAGGTCAGAGACAGCGGCTTCAGGCAGTTGGTGGGCCTGGGTGGGCTGTCCCGCGGCTGGGGCCCGGCAGGAGCAGGGGCGACTTGGCCCTTCTGAGCCTCTCGGAGAACTCACTGTGCAGTGACCGTCGACCACGCCTCACTGTGGGGTACCCGGTGGGGTGCCCTTGGAGGTCAGGGATGCTGTATCACTTATACCTGGGGTGCAGGAGGGCTGTGCCTGAAGCAAGGGCAATAATGTGTGGGCTTCTCCCTACAGAATGTCTCTCTCCTGGTCCATCAACTGCACAGAGAAGGGAGCTCTAAGTATAGCAACAGGGAAGCTGAGAGTAAATTCTATAGTATTAGATTAAAAGTGGAGGGTCAGTGTGAACGCAGCGGGTACGATAATCCACAGCGCTGCTCTAGGAGTCTGTCTGCACGTCCCGGCGTGAGTGTGTGCGTGTGGACGGACACGCATTCATTCCCGCCTCTGCCCGAGCCAGACCCAGACGTGTCCGGAGCAAAAACTCTCCACTTACGGCCCCAGGTCCACAATGCCTGGCCAGGGGCTGGCCTCTGTGTGGCGACCTCCTCGCGGCTCAGAGGGCTCCTGCGTCTGTTGGCCCATTTTGGTGAACAGCTTTAGGTGGGAACCACCAAACTCTAGTTCTTCCCCTTTTACTTTGGTGTTGACTTTCTTGACGTCACAGCAGAAAAACAAACAGCCCCTAGTCTCAGCGCTGGAACTCTCACAGTCACATTTATTTCTTGCTGATAAAATCAAGACCTAATGAGCGCTCACTCTGTGTGTCGCAGGGAAAGAACCCAGAGAGGAGCTCTGGTTTCCCAGGGGGCGGGGGGGTGGGGGGTGAGGGAGTCCCCCAGTGGTTATTAATATGACACTGTTGGCATGTGACTTGTGCACAGCAGCCTGGTGCTGGCTGGGGAGCTCCCGTGACCCGGGCCCCGCCAGGCCCTCCCTGCCCTTTCGGTACTCACGTTTTTAATGATGAGTGGGTATCTGGTGACCCGCTGCATGGGCTTCAGTATAAAGCTAGAGAGGGGCATCCCTTTGCACCGGGGGTCCATGGCCAGCCTCTGAAATGAGAGATTTTTTAAATGTGCTTATGAACTCTTAAGGAGGGGAGGACTGAGGAAGAAGGGGAGACAGGGAGAGAGGCGGGGCCATGAGCCCCCTGTCCTGGGCCAGGGGCAGCATTTCCCCGAAGCTGAAGCTCCTACACACTCAGTGTCATGAGCTCATTCGGCCTGGCCCTGGGCTGAGGCCCCAGGTGGGCACTACCTGCAGGCCCAGCCTACCGAGTCCTGTTTCTTAGTCAGATCTCCCTGTTTAGCATGACTCTAGTGAGTCCGTTCCTTGGTTAGCAAACCAAAGCATTTCCTGTTGAGAAAGGGGATGAAGGGGAAGCTGTAGGTGTCACTGTCGCCAAAAAAAAAAAATGGCACTTTACCTCAGGATGATGGCTCAGCTAGCATGATTACGGCCCCCAAATGCCTGTGGTGTAAAGATGTATCATCACCGCCACCACCACCATTCTCATCACCACCACCACCACCACCATCACCCATCACCACCATCA
>NW_004567104.1:73226555-73230889 GCF_000260355.1 Condylura cristata | reverse complement strand
AAAAAAAAATCAATAAATCTTTGCCTGACCCAGCATTAAAAAAAAGTGTTTTTCTTATGGAGACAGATGGAATCCTTTCTTTCATAACTCGAGCGGGACCCCTGAGAGGATGACTCGCTTTAGGGCTTATCTGCGGGGAAAGCCCCAGGGTGCTGGGGCCCCAGAGCCTGCGCCCAGCACCGAGGTCACCCAGAGGAAGCCGCTGCGGCCGGGGCCACAGAGCCACATCTTCAGAGTCAGCGACACATTCGAGATGGTGACTCAACCCCCAGAACAACAGGCCTGAGGCCCCCGGAGCAGGGACACACGATGCTGTAGCTGCCTGCGCTGTTGACGGCTTCTTGGTGCTGGCCAGCCTGGAGTGGACTGGACACGGAGTGACATGACGCAAGGCCGAGGAACCCAAACCGATGCACCCCGGGAGCGTGAGGGTTCTCTGGGCCTCAGGTCCTGACGGTCCTCCCGCCTGCGGCCTGACATTCTTTCTCCAAAAACGCCTCCCCCTTCCAGCCCACTCCCCTGTGGCTTCTCCCTGTGCGTGAAGAAGTTGGGTGACACCAAAGGGGACACGGTGCTGCCCTGGCACGAGCAGCAGTGAGTGGCTCTCCCTGCCGCCCTTCCTGTTTCTCTGTGCGTTTGAAATTATTCACAACAAGGCGTTGAAAAGAAAACAAGAAGGTCCCCAGAAGGCCACTGCAAAGTGCAGGTCCTGGGTCTGGAAGATGAGAACATGAGCCAGTTCGCCCCAACGCGTCAGGTCCCGGGAGGACAGCGGGAGCAGGGGCCTCGGGCGGGAGGGCGACGCCGTGTGCCCACGAGCGTGACTGTGCCCCCTCACCCCCTGGCTCCTCCGCGTGTCAGGCCAGCTAGAAGGCGCCGTGGTCGCTCAGTGAATACCCCAGGGGCCGCCTCCCTGCTCTGTCTGCTTCCCACCGGGCCGCGTGGGTGGGCCCCCAGCGGGACCCTGGACGTCATCCCCAGAGCAACGAGGGAGCACCCAACTCGCCTTCTGCGTGACCTTGGGCAACCTCTCTGAGCACAGCTGGGCGCTCCGGGACGAGGCGGCCGGCAGGCCTGGCCCTCGGAGCCCCCGGGGAGGGGCTGCTTCTCTCTTGGCACAGGCCCAGGCAGCCTCTTTTGCTTGGTGAGCAGCCAGATGGGGTCAGACACCCTCTGACACTCCTCCTGAGGTGCCTGAGCTGGGCTTTTCCCTTGTGCCTATTTTAAAACAACCGTCTCCCACCCTGTGAGGGCCACTTGTGAGGGCTGCGGGTTCAGGCCTGGCGCCCCTTGCCCGCGGGGACAGGGCGCCTCTCTCCCAGGGGGGTGGGCATTCAGGGTCCCGCACACAAGCCCAGCTCTTACTGGGGCCCAGATGTTCCTCCCCCGAAAACGAGCCTGGGGGCTGCTGGCCCCCCTCCAACCATGACCGACCCGCTTCCAGGGAGGCGAGAACTGGCACAGGGACAAGGGTGGGGGGCAGCCAAGCCGCCCTCGAGTTTGGGCAAGGGAAACGCTTCCCCACGGCCCCACGGGGCGTCCGGCCGTCCGCGGAGCACAGAGGCCAGAGGCCTGGCTCGTGCACACACAGGCTTCAGCTGCTCACATGAGGGCAGCCTGAGCTGACTCTTGGGACTAGGTGGGTGGAGGTGGGTGGCCAGGAGCTCCCTGAGTGTGGTCAGGAAGGGGCCAGGGACAGTGTCTGTCCTCCAGGCAGTTGCTACGGTGAGGCAGCCATGGCGCACCCCCAGTCCCATCATGTGGGGTGACACTGAGGGGCCCCGAGACACAGATTTGGTCGGTTTCTTTAAAATTGGAAAGGGACCTCTGTGATGAGCTAATCCAATGCCCTCGTTGTGACAGCTGGGGAAACTGAGGCCCAGAGAGGCGGGCAGTGAGCATGGGACTCTTGACTCCTGGCCTGGGGAAGCCGCCTGCGGGCGCGAAGGGCCCCAGGCTGCTTCTCAGCTGGTGGCTGAGGCTGGCAGTGACCAGCTCCCCATTTCCACCTATAGGGGCCCAGACTGTCAATACTCCCCAAGGCAACCCGGGGCTCAGGGAAGGTGGGGGCAGGGGTGCCCCACTCCCCAGAGGGAGCAGCCTGCCACAGGGAGCCAGAGTTGGCCAGCGCTGGGAATTCTAGAACCACAGGAAAAGTGGGAGTCCGGGTGCCTAGGCAATTCGCCCCCACAATGACAAGGGGGCGGGGGGCTCCAGAAAAAGAAAAAGTGGTGCCTGCGAGTGGAAATGAGTAGAAAGGCAGCGAGAATGCAGCATGCGGGGAGGCGGGGCCGGGCGACTGGGGGGCCGCCCGGGAGCAGGGTTAGAGGAGAGCAGCTTACTTCAGTAGTTTGATATTACACATAATCAGCTCCTTCCAGTTAACAAAAATCATAGCACCCTCTTTTTCTGTCAGCAGCTCAGACTCCATCAGGGGTTTCTGAAAGATCTACAGATGCAGAAAAGGAAGCAGTTCAGAAAGCAGTTAGCCGACACCTCCTCGCGCATGCGCCTGGCTCAGCACCGCAGGGCTCCCCGGGGCGGCCCCTCCCGGGCCTGGGGCCGAGTCCAGCAGGGTCTGCGTGGCCGGGGCCTCCCTCCAGGGAGCACAAGCCCCAGGCGCCTGCCACTGTGAGGAAGGGGCTCGGCAGGAAAAGTGGAGGCTTTAGGTGGGGGTTGGGGGGTCTTTGAGTGTCCCCTGCAGCCTCTGCTGAGCCCTGGGCACCCCAAAGGGAGCTCCCCCGGCTGCCCGACTCCCAACAAGACCCCGCCCCAGAGGGCTTCTCTCCCGGGCATCCCACGCTCCTCAGGCTGGGGCATCTCAGTCCCAGGGGGTCCTCGCCTCCGACACTCCCTGCAGAGGTCCTGCAGAGGGTGGGGGCCGGGATTTCCACAGGGTCTTAGGGATGGGCTGGTCTGTCTCAGCAAGAAACATGGGTGGGCGGGGCGGAGGCTGAGCCCCGGGGGTCCCCAGGCCTCGGGAGTCTTTAGGTGCATGTTGAACTTGGCACATACCAGGACCAGAAGGCCACACCCCGGGGTGACACTCACACCCCAGACATCCTCGGCTGTCTACATAGCAGCCGCCAGGTGCTTGAGAAAGGGACCTTTCCTGCAGGACGGCCTCTTGGTGGCCTGCAGCCCGGTGCCACACGCTCACCCCCTGCAGCCCAGCCAGGTTGAACTGGAGGTGCTGGGCACACCGTGCTTTCAAAGTGTGGGTGACCCTGACATCCGGCTGGCTCTGCAAACCCACTTCCTATAGGGTAGCTCCCTTCTGTAGGGACCAAAGTCTCCCCGAAAGCCTGGCTCCTAGCGCTGACTCTCCCCCCGCAGAGGCCAAGGCCCTTGTCTCTACCTGCCGGGACAGACAAAATGAGGGCGTGTCCAGGACAGGCGGCCAGGAGCGCCTCCATTGTCTGCGGAGGGCTATTCTCCGGCCATAGACAGCACACCGAGTCGCTCAAGACTGGCCAGGCGCAGCCCTGTCCAGGTGAGGGCCGCGCCAGGCGGGAGGCGCCCCTCTGCGGAACGGAGGCTGGCAGCTGAGCTGGACTCCGGGGCCAGAGCCGGACTCCTGGCTCTCGCCCCGCGGCCCCTCGCATGCAGCTCTGCGGGGACCCCGTCCCTCGCCATCCGTGGGCTCCGCGCAGACCTGGCCCAGGAGGCGCAGCGGTTGTCTGGGAGGAGAAACGCCTCTGGACTGACCCGGGTCGGCAAGCCTCGGGCTGGGGCCAGGACGCGGGGCCAGGACGCGGCGCTCACCTCGGTGACCAGCTGCAGGTCGTTCACATAGTTCTCCTCCGTGACGATGAGCTCGTGGATGTAGCCTTGCCGCTTCCGCTCGGTGGGGGTCAGCATGTCCAGCAGATGCAGGTCTGAGCACCCTGGAAGACACAAGCAGCGGCCGCTGAGTCCAGCCCGGGAAGCGCATGCGCGACGCTGAGCCTCGGGCGCCGGTCAGCAGGCGGTGCAGTGTGCTGGACTGCGAACCCCACCGCCGAGGCTCCTGGCCCCGGGCGTGACCGCGGCAGGCAGGGCGCCCGCTGGCGCCTCAAGCTGTGACGCGGCCGTCCTCAGTGACGGCGGACTGAGGCCCGGGCGACGGGCAGCGGCGCTGCACGCTCCGGAGCTAAGCCAAAGGCCTGGGAGCTCGGTCCCAAAGCCTGCAGCGGGGGGCACAGCCCTGCCCACGCCTTGATCTTGGACCTGCCGGGCTCCAGAGCCGAAAAAAGCAATTTCCACTTTAAGCCGCCCAGTTGTGACAGAGGACAGCAGCCCCCCGACTAACCCAGGTGACCAGCTGCGTGTCACCAAAACCACGACACTATGTT
>NW_004567104.1:73213765-73226170 GCF_000260355.1 Condylura cristata | reverse complement strand
GGCTCCTGCAGGCCTTCGCACACCGCCCACACCCTGCCCCAGGGCCCAGGGAAAGCTGTGCCACTGCAATGCGCTCCACAGGAGGGCGCCGCACTCGCTGCTGCTTGCTTCGCTGGCTTTATGGGGGAACCTGTTGGCCCCAATGTCAGCTTTATCTGCAGAGCTTGCCCCAGGACAGTATGAGGAGGGCCTCGCCCACCTACTTCAGGCCTGTGGTCCCCCCCCACTTTATCAGGGGTCCTTTGTTTAACCCAGCAGCCACATGTGTGAAATAGATAGACAAGGAGGTGCGGGGGTGTTGGGGGCGGACCCCGCTGCCTGCCCGGCACTGGCTTCGCTCAGCCTCTTCTCCCCACCAGGGGGCGCAACGGAGCACAGTGTGAAAACCCTGCGGGGGACCAGCTGTGCTCCAGGCCTTGGGCAGCACCAGCAGCATCAGCGCGCTCTGATGGCTTGCTGGACATGCAAGTGCCCAGCTGGAGTGCAGTCCCCAAGCTTTCCAGAGGACGCGTTAGGCGCACTAAGGTTTGAGAAGCCAGCTGCTGACAGTTATGTGTTCCTCAGAGTCTGGCTTCCCGGAGAGGAAGCCCTATGACGAAATAGTCTGCGTGCTGGAAACTTCGGCAAAGGCAATACTCCCTCCAGGGCCGTGACAGCTCTCCAAAGCCTCCTATGCTAGAGACACTCTGCACCGGGCGATCCCAGCCCTATTTTGGCCAAATGCCCTTTCTAGAACTCTGTTGCTTCTCTCCCAGGACAGGTGGATGATGCCGGAAACAGCAGCAAGGAGGAGCCAGAATCATTGCCATGGTCCCCCCGAAGGGTCACACAGACCTCAGCAGGCCCAGAGCAGGCCAACTGGCTCCTTGGTCTGGGGATCAGAGGTCAGCCAAGGCCCCGGGGGCCCAGTGCCATGACCTAATGCTGGTTGTTTGGGGTTGAGAGCAGGGAGGGGCCTGAGCAACAGAGCATCTGTCCTTGCCTAAGTCACTCCCGAATCAGACAAGATGCCACGGTCCCAAGTTTCTGCCTTTCCTGATAGCGGAAACCATCACTGATCCCCCTTTTGATGACCTAGAAGAATGTAGTTGGGGGGGTCACCCAACTGTAGGTTGATCAGATGTATTCTAAGCTTTAGAACCTATAACCACATGCACCTCCAGACATGTGTTATTAAATTCCTTGCTTTTCCTTTGCCAAGTTCGATTACTTGTCCAGCTCAAGGACCCAGGCAGGCACAGGCTGATTTCCTTTGCACCCCACACATCTGCCCAGCCCAGACTTTGCTCAAAGCCAGGGCTGTCAGCCAAACGGAGGTCCCACAGCACAGAGAATAAACAAACGTTCATGAAGGTCTTGACCCAGCTGTTCTTCCTGCTCGGGGTGTGGCCTGTGTTTTACTAAAGCAACCGTGTCCACAAAGAACTCTCCAGAAGGATGGACGGCCAGACTCCCATGCAGACCTGCCGCATGCCCCACAGATGGGAGCAGAGTGATGTCACTGGGTTCTCAGTGGTTGTCACCAGGCACACTCTCGGGAAGACACATCCTGTCTTCCTGCCCCACTCCACCCCACCAAACTGTGCTGAGCCAAGGAGCCCTGTCAAGGGCAGGAAGCAGGGCCTCCCTGGTGGTACAACAGGGTAAAGCACCTCACTATGAAGCAATCCGCAGCCACTGCAGCAGGAGTTTGATCCCCAGCCAGGGAGTGACCCACAGGGCACAGCAGACCTCTCCTGTCTCCCCGCTGCTCCCCTCAGCAGTGTACTTCAGTCTATCTGCCTCTTCTGCTCCCCACTCTCTCGCTGATGAAGCCTCTCACCACCCCCAACCTGCACCTCCGGCCTGTACCCCACCTCTCCAGTACATAAATAAATAAACCTTGAAAAAAAAAATGGGGGGACGCAGAAAAAGCCCAGAGCCCCAGGAACTGGTGTAAACGCTCGCAATACAGTCTCCCCCGGGGCTTCCAAAGGCCTCCTTTCTGCAGGGCTCACAAACACCTCGGCAAGGAGACAAACGGGCTGGGAGGGTCAGCACCACGCCCCGCTTCCCAGTGTCCCTGAAGATCACAGTTCCCCTTGAAGCAAGATGCAGGACGAAAACATCCACCCCAAATGCATGAGTAGGGCGTTCACCTCACACACACCACACACGCTTCGCAGTTTTACAGGTTTCCCGGGTCCTTGGAAGCTTGTTGCTGGGTCTTATTCATTCTTTCAACAGTCTTCATCAAAGCCCTACCGCGAGCCTGGAGTCCAGCACTCTCTGTGCGGGATGCAGGGTGCTGGGGTTGAGAAGGAAGGGAGCAGACGCTTCCAGAGCACAGAGCCGATAGCCCTGGGGTCCTGGGTAGGGGGTGGCATCACCCCCCACAGGTGAGGGGCCTGCACAGGCTGGACCTGGTCCTGCCCCCCCAGGCCACAGCCCCTTCCCCTGGCTAAGTGTGCTCGTGCAGGCTGTGCCCACCAGCTGCAGGCTGAGCTAATGACTGTTGTCATCCTGATGAGAGGTGATTGCTGGACTGTGGCTGGCCGCCCCAGGATGACCTGTGACGCGCAGGACAGGCCCCGCCCTGCGAGCCAGCGGCAGCCCGCTGGGATCGGACACTGGCGGCAAGTGGCAGCCAGACGCAGCATGGCCTGCAGCATGGACGGTGCGAGGGGCCAGCGACACCCCTCGCGTGGCTGCGCAGTGCAAGGACGAAGAGGGGCCTGGCTGGGCTGGGTCTCAGCTCCTCTGAGCCCGAGTTTTACACGGTAAGGAAACTCAAACCGGAGGACGGCAGAAGTCCAGGGAAGATCTGGTCCGAGGATCCCAAGTGCTGGGGACATTGGGGGTGAGCTGGAGGCCTGCCGTGGGTGGGGGCCACCGACGGAGGCCACAGGGCCTCTGCAGCACCAGGTCAGGCCGTGGCTCCCGGGAGCTGGGCTTCTGCCTCAACATACTCCACAGCCACAGGCCCGGCTGGCAGCGCCGAGGCGGGGAGAGGCCCAGCCGGCGTGCAGGGCCCAGCCCGCGTGGGAAGCGAAGACGGGGGGGGGGACTGGCCTGAGTCCTGCCAGAGTGCTGGCTCGGGCTGTGTTTCCAGCCCTGAACCGGCCCATCAGACGCCCTTTAAGAAATCCTTGTGGGTGAGGGCCAGCCCAGGAGCCATTAAATACTGGAAAGGGGCACTTTGAACTCCAAAATGTCATTCCTGTGAAAATTTAATATGTAGAAAAACAAGAGAGCTTAAAAACTCCATTCTTCAGAGCAGGATAAATGGAAAAGGCAGTTCAAGTAAAAGTGTTTTCTTTAGGGGTGGAGCAACGGGGTCCTTCTCCCCTTTGGGAACCAGGATAAGCATGGCTGGCTGGCTCCCTTTCCTGGTGAAAAGTGAGACGGCCACAGGATGGCAAATCACTTTGCCTGGACACCTGGGACGAAGGTGCCCCTTGTAGCTGCTGGCCCTTCTCTCGCAGCTGAAATAACATTGCCAGTGCTGCAGGCGGTTCCAATGAGCCCCAATTACAGCCCACGTCAAATTCCTACTCTGTGCCGTCCCTTCTAATTCCGTGTCATGACACACATTTGCCAAACGGAGAGAGCCCCCCTGGAAAGGATTTGGGACTGGGGCCCTGAGAAAAGTGTGGAAAAACGTGATCCAAAAAAGGCCAGCTCTGTCCCCCGCCTCGGACAGTGACTTCATCAACAGCATACTCTAAACAAGCGGCTCCATTGCAAAAGTAACGCACGGCCCACGCTCGCCATGCCCGGTTTCAAGGACACAGAAGTATTTAGGATAAAAAATGAGCTTCTCCTTTGCAGAGCCCTCTGTCTACTGCCTTCCCCAACAGGACCACCAGTCTGAGAACGAGCCCCACATCCCCAGGAAGCTGGCCACAGAGCAAAGCAAATCAAAGGCCTTGTTCCGATTACGAACGAGCCAACATATACAGTACGTCGGTCAATAAATATTTATTAAGTTCTGGTGAAGTCCAAGAGACACAGAACCAGCGGGAAGATAGCTCTGTCCTCAGCGAAACCCACCGCTGTGGGAGCGGCTCAATGTGAAAACCAGATTTAACACAGGAAGTGTTCACGGCGCTCACATTCTCCAGCTAGCGGTGGGGCGGGCAGGCCCTGGGCGGAGAGGGGGAGCTGGACCCACGGGGGCGCACTGGGCAGAGCTTGCCCACGCCGGCCAGGGGCTCATTATGTTGGGGGGTCGGGTGAGCACTCAGGTGAGCAGAGGATACCCAGGTCTAGGGAAAAGCAGAGACGCTGTGGAGGATGAAGTGGCAAGGAGCAAGTTGGGGTGCTGGAGAGGCCAGGTGAGAGAGCGAGGGGTCCCCAGTGCGTGAAGCTGGGAGGGGCTTCCTCTTCTCTAGGGAAAAGGGGTACCAGTGACTCCAGACCCTGCAGCCCACGCCCCTGGCAGGACAGGACTCCTGAGTGGGTCCCGACTCATGTCCACACAGCAGGCATCCGGCTACACCGTGTTCTCCTGGAAAGTGGGTCCAGTGTGCCTGTCCGCCGCCTGTGCGGTTCACCTGGACAGACCTCAGGAAGGTGCTCCGGCCAGGTGCCTCCCCGCAGCTGGGGTCTGAACCCCTCATTCTCTAGGCCTGGCATCATGCTGTCGGGCTGGGACCCTGTGAGGAGGGAGGTGGGGCGGGTGGAGCGGGTCCGGGTCCGGGTCCGGACAGACACTCCCCTCCCAGACGCCGCCCCGGCACATTCTCACGGCTCGGGACCTCAGGCTGCAGGGCCCCACCACTGCAGCTCTGGGGGGCTGGAGGCCTGAGAGGTGGGGGACCCCACCCAGGCCCCAAGCTGGATGCCGGCCGCCTGGGCTCAGCCCCTCCCACTCCAGCCGGGCGGGGTGCCTTGCGGGGGGTGGGGCTGCCTCCCCAGGGGCTTCCACCCAGCTATGCTCCATCCCACCCCAGAAGCCCCGTCATGCGTGACCCTCCCCCGCCAGCGTGCCTCCTCCGGGAAGGGCCTGGACGGTCCAGGGCACAGGGCCAGGCATTCTGATGACGGTGAGAAAGGCAAAGCTGAATTACAGAGATCCACCCTGCCCTTGACCACAGCGAGGAATGCTACTTTAGAAACAAGGTGCTTTAAGCCAGGCCGGCCACTTGCCAGCTCTGTCCTGAGCAGTCGCCATAAGTAAACCCTTTGGGTGCACAGGACAGATCAGTGAGTTGGAGTAGAAAGAGCACCCCTCATTTTTATTGGAACCGCCGGCCCCCCACCCCACGCCCGCCGGAGGGGCCTGGAATGTTTTCCCGAGGAGGAATGCACACTGAGTTCATGAGGCAAATGTCGGGGCAACAGTGAGGGGTCGAAGCAGAAGAGGCTGCACCAGAAAGGGGGGGCGGTGCTTGGAACCCGGAAAACAGGCGAGGGAAAGAGAACAGGAAGTCAGGCAAGTTCCCGCTGGGTGTCCTCAGAAGCCAGGCTCGTGGGCTCCACGCCAAACCCCACCCGGCGGCTCCCGTCACTGTTCTCCACTGAAAGATGGGGAAACTGAGGCACAGGCACTATCACGTGGACGCCTCCGTTCACCAACGGCAGCGGCCAGGCGACCCCAGAGCTCCTGCCCTGTGGCCTGGCTGGGGGCGTGTGCAAGGCCCGGCAAGCAGCAGGCACGCGTGAGTCGGAGATCGGGGTGCAGGCTTGCTCTCCCGAGGCCTCCGTCTGTGCCGGCAGGTGAGAGCTTTCTCACAGAGCCCTTTGCACAAAACCACGGGTGACCCCCAAATCTCTTCTTAGGCGGCACCATCAGAGGGCGTCCGGCCACGCTCAGGACTTCTTTTCAGGCCCCGTCTCCAGGTTCAGCGACATCCTGCGGTCCTGGGTGTTGGGGCGTCAGCATAGGACAGGGGCAAAGTCCTGGGGGGCCGCTGGGGGGCCTGTCAAGGGAGCGTTCACTGGACAGAGGGGACTGTGTTTGGACTTTGGCTACTGCACTAGGGAGCTGCCTAGCAAGGAGCGGCTGAGGGCAGCGACCCCGAGCTCAGCTGCTCGTGAGAAGCATCCAGAGAGCTCTGGAAAAGGCTCGTGTCCCTGCCGGACCCCAGGAAAATCACAGCCAGCTCACCGGGTAGGGCTGGGGGGCCTGCCCAGCGCCAGGCACCTGATTGGGGCCGGGGCGGCGGTGGAGGGGAGACGGCCTGGCATCAGGACACCTGTGGAAAGGGACTGAGCGTCAGGGGCTTGCAGGCCCGGGCAGCCCAGCCTGAGTCCTGCACCACCTGTGTGAGGGATGCCAAGGTGCCAGGGGTGCCAGGGATGCTCTGCAGGGCTGGCCGCACCCCTCCTTGGCTGCCATGGCCATCTGCCCCTGGAGGTTCCACCGCCACCACCTGACTCCCCAACTCCAGGCTTTCGCTTCTCAACACCCTCATGCTACGGGTGGGGGCGGGGGTCAGAGACGTGGTGACCTCCGCCATCAGGAATAAAACCTGCGCTCCTGAGGGGGGTGGGAGAGGAGACCCACACCCGGCCCCAGTTTTTTTAAGAGAAGACCTGGGCGAGGATGTCCACACCTGCTCCTCTCCCAGCACATTCTGGAAGGCTTGTCCTTGGGCCTGGGACCGGAGGGCTCTGGTGGCCAGGCTGACTGACCCTGGGGCGACCCGGGGGACCCCACCCGGAACCGGGGGCTGGCAGAGTCCTGGTGGTGCGAAGGGCACACGTGCCTCTCAGCCCAGCCCAGCCTTCCCGTCCGGGTCTTTCCCCGCTGGCCTGCGCGCGCCAACGTGGCCAACCCACCCGCTGGACAGCTGCGCTGCGCCGCGGTTGCAGCCACGCTCAGCGGCCGCGGGCGCCCGGGTCTCTGCTCCCGCGGCTGCTGTTCCCGCAGGGGAGCTGGGCAAGCGAAGGCCGAGCCGAGTGGGCGCCGCAGAGGACCGCGGGGAAGATCCTGGGACGAGGCGGGGTCGCGCTGTGTGGCCGGCGGGCGCCCCTCGCCGGGAGGGCGGGTGGGGCGCAGCAGGGAAGGCGACTCTGCGGGGGGCCGCTGGGGCGGGTGGGCCTGGGCACGAGTCCTGGCTGCCACCGACACCCCCGGGGGAGGCCTTGACCCCCGGGGGAGGCCTTGATCCGATGCATCTAGGCCTTGGGGCCGGCTGCCTCAGGGGCTTACGTCTGCTGGGGAGACGGGGGTATCCCAGTGGGGTGCAGGCGCCTCCATCTGCATGCTGCCTTCATGGGGTGGGGGTGGGGAGGTCGTCGAGGCCCTAGAGGGGAGGTTCTGGTTGCCAAGGTGCCAGTGCCTGAACCCGGCACCGCCCCCTGCCGGGCGCGCAGCACACCCCAGCCTGCGGCCACGTGACCTCCTCCGGTGTGGGGGGCAGGCTCCGTGCGCTCCTCCGCTTGCCCCTCACTTCCTCCGCAGAGTGGGCCCAGGAGGCCGGTGAGACCAGGAAGCCTTGTCCATCGTGAGGTTCCGAGGGTGCTCAGGGGCCAGGTGGGAAGCCAGGAGGCCACAGAAGACCTCGCTGGGGTCAGCTCAGTGACTGAGGTGGCAGAAAGACCCAGAAAGAAGGCCAGGTGGGGGTGCTGGAGACCACCGGCTCCAGAGGGGTCCGGCCCGCGTCTCCCCTTCTTTAGGCTCCACTCGCCTCCCACAGCCGGGAGAGGCGGTGGCCTGCGGACAGAACGCAGCTTGGTGCTGGAGAGGTGAGGTCTGTCCGTGGGCAGCCGAGGGCGGGGGAGGCCGGGGAGGCGGGGGAGGCTGCCCGGGCTGTGACTGCGCCCCCGCACTAACTAGCAGCTGACCCAGATAAGCACAGAGGAAGAGAGGGGCGGGGGGCTGCTGCGTGGGCCGCAGGGAGAGCGGGCCAGGCGGCCCTTGGCCTCACGGAGCAAGTGGCTTTGGGTCTGCGCTCCAGGAGCCCCGGCCCAGCGTGACTGTCCGGAGCGCGGCGAGGTGTCACTACGGCCGCCTGCGGAGTGGGCAGGTGGCAGGTGTGGCGCAGAGGGTGAAGGCTGGCGGCCGCCGCAGGAACTCAGCCGGCCCCCGGGCCTCTGCGGTCCCGGCCCCCGGTTTAGACCGCGCTCATCTCTGCAGTCGGATCTCCACCAGCGGCTCCCTGAGGCGCCTTCCCAGGCCCCCTCCGCTCGGCCCTCGGTCACCTCTGGTCCCCCCATCACTGGCTGACATGATTTCGCTCACCCCTCCGCTGTCCCCCGCAGGGCAGGCATCTCACGCTCTGCCAGTGGCTTCCACTGAGCTCAGTCATGACCCTGCCGGGAGGTGGGGGGACAGGAGCCGCCCGCGGGCTGGGCCCCCCTGACCTCACCAGTTATCCAGAGCCTGTGACACCTCTGGCGGGGGGTGGGCAGTAGGCAGGGAGGGACAGCTGGCAGACCGCCTTCTCCCCCGAGGGTGGGGTGGGGTGGAGTCCCACTGCAGGCCCCACTCCTGAGGGTTCAGACCAGCACGTGGGGGCTCAGAACACCAAGGTAACCCCAGAGAGGAGGGGGGCCCCACTGCCGGAGGCCCTCAGACAGCAGAGGTGTCCAATGTGGCGGGGACCTGGGGATGTAGGCTGTGGGCAGGAGAGGCTCGGCCTCCCAGAGCCTCTAAGCAGTGCTGGGGTGAGTGGGGGTGACTCTCCAGCCGGGCTGCGCGAGTGGGGCTGGACTCTGGTCTCTGCTGGCGCGGCCTCAAGGCCTCGGGGTGCAGTGACGAGGACGGCAGGCACCCCGGGAGTCCGTGGCGGGTTTTCTGTGCAGTTTTGCGTGGGCCGTTCACAGACAGGGCTCTTCAGAGTCTTGAACATTCCATCTGCTCTGCTGGCTGTTCCGCCTGCCAGCCGCATAAAGCACAGGGCAGCTCTCACATCCAAGGACCAGGCAGTGGTTGGTGTTCGGGTGTCACTGCACGCACGTGTCGGGGGGCCTGGGGCCACTTGCTCCACAGAGGCGGGCCTCCTGCACGTGCAGAGAAGGGGGTGCTGATTTGTGCACAAGTGAGAGGTTGGAAAGTTTTAAAGGAAGCTGCCCAGTCTCTCTCTGAAACCCCAATGTGCAAAAGCGTTTTTTTCTGAAGTTTTTAAAGCACACAGCCCACGTGCTCTCTGGGCTCAGTGCAAGAACACGGAAGCCATGGCGTGCACTCGTGAAGCCCACCGACCAGCTGGAACAGGGGGTCCCCAGAAAATGGGGAGGTTCCAGGTTCCCTGCCCCACCCAGAAGGAGGGTGGAGCTGAGCAGAGAAGAGAAGAGTGTGGAGAAGAAGGAAGCAGGATGGAGGCCAGAAGGTGACCTGGGGGGCCACAGGGAGCAGAGACACGTGAAGAAACTGCATTTGCTTCTTGGCCCTGGACTGGTTGAGGGCGACGTGGGTGAGAGACCCGCGGGGAGGTGACTGTGACAGCGTTTATCTTGATTTTGATTGTGCTCTTTTCTTCCAGACCTGTGTGGCCATGTCTGACCGCTTGGTATGGGTCCCGGCCAGAAGGTGCTTTCCCGGCCACTCTGGTGGCTTTCAGGCCTTGCTCTGGGCCAGTCCCTTTGGGTGGACTTTTACCCACGAGGGGACGGGTGACGACTTCAGTTGTTTGATTTAGAAACTATGTTCATTGTCTTTCCTGTATTGCACTCATTGCATTCAAGTTCCTTTCCATTAAAGCTCTTATGTCTTATCATGATGCGGCGGATGGCAGAACCTATTTAGAGCAGACAGGTTTGGGGGTTCAGGGTGCCCTCTCTGCCCTGTAACACAGCCACAAACGCCTCATCTCCTAGTGCCAGTGATAACAAGGTAATGCCTGTGGTGGCAAATGAGGGCAACGTGACTGAGCGACCAGGAGCACAATGCGGTTAAGTGACTCATCCCATCACACAAGGCCTAAGCAGCTGAGCTGGGATTTGAACTCCTGCTCTGAACAGCTGCCCTGTGAGGCTTCCTCACCTAGAGGCAGTGGGGACAGCTCTGGGACCCAGACTGCCTCTAAGTGGCCTCCAGAAAAATGAAATGTTCCAAACATTTAAGAGAAACGGGGTAACCTGGAGATGAGCTGTGTCTTACCTACACGTGTTCTCCCAGCAGGCGCCGGGGGAGAAGCATGGGAAGCCTGCTGCACGCATTCTCAGGGGCCCGGCGTGAGGCCGTCCCTGGCAGCCTGTGTCTCTGCAGCTCTACTGTGGTGGGGGGAGGAAGACGGACGGTTGAGCCGCCTCTTGAGCACACATGCAAGGCTCAAGGGGGTGAGACTGTTCCCGCCAGCCCCAAAGGGCGAGGGGCCAAGCCCCGCTGTGAGCGAGCCCCGGGGGGCAGAGAAACTGACCTTCATCATTCCTCGGGCTTACTTGGGTCAGCCGCCGCTGCCCCCGTGGGGGGGAGCGGCACAGAGGCCCTGGCATAGGGGGGCTGTTCTCAAACAGCAGTGAGAGCAGACGCGGGGGTCTCGAGCTGCCTCGGGGATATCCCTCCGACCCAGGCTCCCAGGGTCCCGGCGACAGCACCCAGGGCCGGCGCCTTCTCCAGGACCCTCCTCGACCCAGCAATCCGGACTGTCCTTGCACACCCTGCCCCATAGGGGGCTTCCCCCCTTCTTGAAGATGCAACAAATGGAGCCATCGGCGTGACTGCGGGTGATGGGCTGCGTGGGTCACACGGGGGAAACGGCTTCCGGGATGAACAACGGCAGCTCCGAGCTCCCCTCCCTTTCTGGGGTCAGCCGGGCCAAGGACATGGGGTCCCTCCAGCTTTGAGAGACAGGACGACTGGGTCAAAGAAGTGTCACTTCCTATTTTGAGGCCTGAACATCACTCCGCTGCTAAAGCCAAGCAGATGTGGAAGCTGCAGCTGTAAGCCCGGCTAGAATCTTCTCTCCAGTGACATTTATGTGCTCTCTGGCTGTGGCCTGACTTCTCCCTTTCACCCTCTGTTGCCAAGATACTGAGGTAGGCACTGGAATCACCTGAACATCCCTGCCCCCACCCAGCACCTCTCACCACACCCAGCCTGTTGACAACATATAACGAGACGGTAACTTCTAGAAGGGGGCAAAATTAAGAGCAGGCTGCACTCACAACACCTCAGCTGCCAATTCTCATTTCTTTCTTTCTTTTTTTTTTTTTAACAAATAAAACCTTCTACTTTGGTGAATCAAGTCCTATCATCTAAAACGCCTCAGGAGTTTGCAATATAAAGAATGGAATGTTCCGGAGACTGGAGGGATCCCCCTGCCGTGCAGTAACTGCACCCCAGGAACCAGTCTAGCAGGCCGGTTTTTCATGCTGACATTCTCAAAGGGCCCAAGAAAAACCTGGCTAATGTGAACTAGTCCCATAAAGATATCATGATCTTTGCCCTTAATTTGTTCCCTGCCCCAACTGATCCAAAGTATCAGACATCTTGAAGAAGGGGCTCTTTTCTGTCCATTTTGGAGACCCTTGACATTCCATGGAGTTTTCATTAAAATTCTCTTGGTTATTTTTGGAAATGAAAAGAATGAGCTGGTTTAACTATTACTTTGCTAGGAGAAAAAAAGAAAAAATGAACATTTACTTTCTCTCAGAAGTGATTTTCACCTGCTAGGAAGCCAGACTGACTCATTTGAACGTCAGACCTCACTTCCCACGGAGGTCTGGCTGGGGGCTCTCCGGGCCGCCCTGGCACCCCATTCCTTAGCTGCCTCCTTCGACAAACGACTGAGACTCCAGGGGACGCCCTTCCACAATACCGGGGCTGTGGGGATGCTCTGGAGGGTGGGCACGCAGACATCCTGGTTTCCTCCCAGCTGAGGGCATCTGTGCTTCCCATCAGGCACCTCACCCACACGGTAGCAGGTGTCCTGAGCGCTACCTATGTATGAGGTTGAACTGCATGAAGCTACTGTTTTATAAGACACAGGAATACCAGAAGTTTCCTCTGGTTAAACCCTCTCCTGGGGGTGGGGTGGGTCCGAAGCTGGTGTTACCAGGTTTTTCTTGTGATGGAGTCAAAGAAGGCGTCAGGTAGCCAGTGCTACGGGGGTCACCGCATGCTACGGGGGACCGCGTTGCGGGGCTCCTGTCCCCAGAAAGGGTGGACAGGCCCGTGCAGGAAATGGTGTGATGATGTGCATCTTCACGGAGGACTGAATCCTTCCTTAGACCAGCTTCCGCCCCGACGCAGAGGCCGCCACCCTGTGTCCCTGCATCTCCAGGCCCTGCTCTGCCTCTCAGGGAGGCCACTGGCCCTGGAAAGCCATTGAGAGCTGCCACGTGGAGGTGACCTCCCCTGTCCGCTTGGCCATATGCGACCCGAGCAAGGCTGTGCTCAGGGCTCAGCTGCAAGCAGGTTCACAGACAAATCAGCAATTGTGAAATTAAGTGATTTGATGACCGGTTATATTTAATAAAGCTTTAAGGAAAAAAACCACCCGATGGCTTTAAACTCTGGGACCACGGGAGACA
>NW_004567104.1:73191272-73213340 GCF_000260355.1 Condylura cristata | reverse complement strand
GCTTGTAAAAGGATTAAATTTGCTCAACAGCAAACTCAGCAGCTACCCACAGGGCAACCGCTGGCTGCGAGTGACCAGAGAGGGGCATTAGCCATGGTGGCCCCCGGGGCTCCTTGAGGTCAGTACTGGTGACGTGTCTGTGGTCAGATCATTCTGTTGGGGGGGCTACCCCGTGCACTGCTGGGGGTTTAGCAGCACCCTGACCTCTTCCCACGATGCCAGCACACCCGCTAGCCAAGAAGCACTGGGTGGGATCAAGGGGAACTGGAGTTGGGGAGAGGGGGGCAAACGCCGGCTTTGCAGACCCAGAAGCGCGTCCAAGGGGCCCTGGGGAGGGTGCTAGAGCCGGTGTGTGACTCCCAGTGGACACTGGCGCTCACAGGTGTGGGGGTCCTGGGCGAGGGGGGGTCTGTTGCCTTGTTGCTCCACGGGGGGTGAGGGGTTGGGGGGCAGTGTGGGGCCTCCTCTGTGCCCTCCTCCAGACCTCTGCCTGCCCTGACGCTCCTGCTGCAATCAGCTACTTCTCTTCCCAGCTTCATCTGGCTCCTACTTATTGTTTTCTCCTCGAAGTATTCTCAGACACCCTCCCTGCAGCCCCCCCACGGCTCGGGTGTCCTAGCGGGGGCCTGGCGTCCACCCCAGCCGAGAACAGAGCACCCCTCATGCACACACATGGATGTAAATGCGTAGTCTGGCTTTCTGCTTGCTCCTTCCACAGGCCACGGCCACCGGCTGGGCTGCGCTCTCCCGGGACCTGACCGGAGGTCCCATGTTGGGGGGCCCTCCCCCCACCCCTAAGGAGAAAACCTGTGCAGAATTGACGGCGTAAATCACGTTCAACTGGCTGGCAGAGACGACCAATCGGCAGGGCGCCTGAACACATGTGAGCATGTCAGGGTGGCCAACAGAGCTTCAGGGGTACTGTGGGTCCCCTCCACCCACCCAGGCCGAGAGTGGGGCGTGCAAGGCCGAAACGGGAGCGCCAGCGCCTGGACGATGTGGGCGGCCCATCTTCACCCACATTAATTTGGGGATGTTCGACAGACCCTTATTACGTGTTTCAGAAAAACGAGCCGCACCCCGGACCCAGCCGCACACCCCTCCGGCTCGGTAACTCGCCGAGGGCCGGTGCGATCATCCCCGCTACGCTGCGTGGCCGCTCCAGGCTTCTGACCCGTTCGGTGACGGGCAGCGCTTCGCCTGTCGGCCGCCGGGGAGGCCGGTGGCAAGGCGACCGGGCCGCCGCTCCAGCGAAGACGCGGGATGTGCTGAGGTCCGGCTCGCACGCGCCCCACCGCCCGCCGGGCGGCGGCCCCGGGGCCTCGTCCCCCGTGACCACTGCCAGGCCCCAACAGCAAGTACACAGACACTTCCGTCTAACTTTCATATGAAGAATTTAATTATCTACACACGTGACTAATCCAAACGGTGGCGTTACAGTTGTTAAAGCCGCAGGTCGGCGTGCTGATATATTGTACATTCGTACCCATGAGAACACTGACGCGCCCGCCCGCGCTGCCCAGAGTCCGCCCGCCGCCAGCACCGGCTGCCCAGCACCGGCAGCCGCGGAGAGGGAGGAGGCGGGAGGGAGGAAGCGCGGGGTGGGCGTCACCAGTACAACTGCGAGGCCGAGGCTTCCCCCCTCAGCCCGCGCGCCGGCTGTCAGCAAGGGCGTCTTTATTGAGTGATTCCAACTAGTGTTTAAAAGACAGACATGGCTACAACGACACAGCTAAGACATACACAGCCCGCGAGCTCCGTTTCATAGCAATCTGTAGAAATTCCACAGTCTAGTTAAAAAATGTAAACATTGGAAATTAATTGCAGGGGGATTTCTATACATTCTTTGTCAAGAAAATCACTTGTTCAAAACATGTCATTCCGTGAGAAGTAACCGCAATGAAACTTGGTGTAACAGAGACGAGAGAGACCGCGGCCGTCGCCGGGCGTGACCGCGGCGGCTACTGAGAGGTGGTGGGAACAGACGCGAAATTAAAACCCCCAAACCAAACACCAACTCGGCCAGATAAATCTGAGACTGAACAGAAACACAGCCGCTCGCCCACACGGCTGCAAGGTCACCGTGCAAAATACAGGGGCGGGGTCGGAGCGCGCCCAGGTAACAGCTTCCGCGGGGCACCAGCTTCTGGTGCACAGGTGTGTGACTGCATGCTCGGCAGGGCCAGCTCATACCACACGCACAAAACACCTTCGTTTAATCGGGCTCGTTCTACAGTCTTTGAACAGACTCACTGAACGCCTCTGTGCTCTACAGCGGGGCGGGAAACCCAGACTACACAGTTTAGTTGGTACCACTGGACAAAGTGAAAAAAGTACATCGAGTCTCAGATTTATGGACATTTGGAACATTTTTTTTTAATAGCACATGCAGCATTCCTTGATAGTGGGTCTTTTTGCAAAACCAAAATAGCAAAGAAGTAATTTATTCATTTTTTTATTAAAAGGCTAAAAAATATATATATATATTTAAAAATAATTTTAAAACTATTGAAAGCACCTGTGCAAAGGTGGGGGAAGTCAATTGAGTCGCCAGGAAAGCCACAAAAGGACCCACTACCCTGTGTGTTTTTGTAATTTTTGCTTCTATCTCTGCAAGTAGTAACTCGACATCGCCATCACATGCGACTAAGGTCAAATGAGGTAAACTGCTCTGCAGCGGGTTCTTCTACTCAGAAGGCAGTAGGTGATCATGCTGGAAGTCACATGATCAAGGCTGCATCTCCCATCATCCCTCTGGGCAGTGATATGGGATAGTGGGTCTCTTTGAGGACTTTCAAGCCTGGGGGGGGATGGACAACATATGATTCCTAGAAAAAGGAGGAAAACAACACATAAGCAAAACAAAACAATGAGCAAAATCCAAGCTAGGAAAATGAGTCAGGCATGTAAACAGCATGGTGCCAAAATGATTAAAAAAATAAATAAAAAAGGGGAAAGGGCAGGTGGGGAGGAGGGAGAGAGGGAGGAAGGGGTGGGGGGGCAGGGAGGGGACATGCTACAGAAGGAATGAAAAGAAAAGAAAAAAGGAAAAAAATAAACATCAACAACCCCATGAGCTACACCTTGCATTACAGAAGGTCTTCAAAGAGACGGTTGCGGGTGCAGCAACGGTCTGGCTTAAGTTCTGCAAACCAAGCTCGGCAGAAACGGGGCAAAGCTGCATCGTTTACCGTCCGCTACCAAAGAGGAGAGGCGACAGAACCAGCGGCACTTACATTGCTGGCTGGGGTCCATGTCCGTGGTCAGCTTCACGTAGTTGGAGGGGAACAGCCCCACCTGTCCGTTGGCCTCCCCTTTCCACCAGTCGGGGTCCTCCCTGTTGAGGACGTTGATGAGCTGCCCCTTGCTGAAGGCCAGCTCGTCGTCGTTCTGCGCGGCGTAGTCATACACCCCGATCACCTGGCACACTGCGGGGAGAGGGAGGGTGAGCGCCGGCCAGCGCCGGGCAGCAGGCGCGCTGGCGGGCTGTGCAGGGAGGGTCTCCGCGGGGGAAGGGGGCGGCTTCGGGACCAAGGCCAGCCCCGCTCTGCTCTGCTCTTCATCCCCCCGCCGCGGGCTCAGTGTGTCAGCGGGAAGCAGCAACGGGCAGGCTGCTCTGGACGGACGGCTTCCAGCTGGACCCGAGGGACGGCAAAGGCCCAGTGCCACAGGACACGACGCACCTTGGGACCCCCAAGTCAGAACGGCCCCTTTTTCCAAAGATGGAAGATAATTTTTATCTGTGTCCCCAAATTCCAGATCTCAGAGAAAGGTAAAATCAGAATCTTACTTTGCTGGATCTTTGTGTCTCAAGTTTTTATCTCAAAGAAAGAAATTTCCCGTCAAAACAAATTTTCTTTTCCCACTCTCCCTCCAACCTACAAAGTTAGCGTTCTCGTTTCCTGGCAAGTCTACGTTCCAGGTACGTCTGCACGGTCAGCTGTCTTCTCTAACCAACCAACGTATTAGATCTGAACCTTTCAAACTCTCCGGCAAAATCAACCACTTCAGCAAACGATTGCTGGGCCGGGGTGGGGCGGGGTCTCAACCAACCTGCTGAAAGAGCTGGACTCTGCTCACAAAGGCCCCCCCGCCAAGCCCCCCCAAGGACAGTAGACCCAGCCGGCGCCCTCCCGATGCCCACGCACGGCAGAGGCCCAGCTGGGGCCGGGAATCAGCCACAGTCTGCCAATCCCTTCATGTCTTGCGAGGGCTGCCAAGTTTTGACCTTCCTTCACTGGGGAGGCACAGCCCAGATGTTTGACCCGGAAGTCCTGGAAGGCAAAGTCTGCATTTTCCACAAATGCCACCCAAGAATGGGGGCCTGGAGACTGAAACAGAAGTCTCCTCCCCTCCCCTCCCCTCCCCCAGCTCGGATGTTTGGTCTGTCCAGTCAGGACAAGGCCCTCAGGCCCAGCTGCGGGCCTGGGCCCTGCAGCCTGTCTCGGAGGGTGGGCAGCATCCTGCCCCTCAGCAAAGCCCTCTGTCCCCTGGGCCAGGGGGAGTTATTTCAGTCTCCGGGGAGCCACCCGTGACAAACAGCCCCCCTGGCCACCGGCTCCTGACCTAGTGAAACCCTGGCCATTTATTTTTAGGGATCCCTTTTTGTCCCCTTGCCCCCAGCCCAAACCCCAATTTAAATAGCTGGAAGGAAATCAAGAGAAACCTCCGACTTTAAGGCCGCGGCATTCTTGAGTCCTTTATGAGGAGCGGTCAACAAGGGCCCTGTTGTGCCCGGCCGGGCGAGGCGGCCCAGCTACAGGCCTTTCTGAAAACCGACTTCCACCCCCCGGGGCGGGGGGTCCATGCCAGCAAGGGCGAGGGCAGCTCTCGCCGAATGTGGAAGTCCGCCTGCAGGTCTTCAGGAGGGGACCAGTGGAAAGACCCAAGTGCCCGCAGGCCGCTCCCGAGTGCAGACCGGGCACCTACCTGCTGGGAACGCCGCGGACTTGGCCGGCTCCGTCGGAGTGACTTTGCTCGTCCCAGGGCTTAGAAGCTTTACGTAATTAGCCGGGAACCAGCCTATCTGGCGCTTTTTCCCACGTGCCTGGTAAGGAAATAATCATATCAAGATGTTTACAAGGCCCATGTTCTCACAGGCTACAACTCAGGTCATCACAGGGCACCCATGGAGTCACGCGCGGCGGCGAAGCAAACGGCCTCGCCGCAGGCTCGGGGTCGATAAGGCAACAGTGGCAGCGCTGGCAACGCGATGACCAACGCTTACTGCCAGCTACGCCAGGCCCTGTGCTCAGCGCACACGCGCATTTGCAGCACCTGTCCAAAAAGACAACCCTAGCAGGGTTCCCGCTCCCCAGGTGCAGAAAGTGAGGCTGAAGAGAGTCAACGGCCAGGCCCGAGCCTGGCCAGTGAGCGGCCAGCCGAGATTCACGCTCATGTCTGCGCTGCCCTGGTAACAGTCTGAGAACAGGAGGCCAAAGTGACAGTGTCCCCCCGAACCAAAGGGCCTATGGGACGGTGACTGCCACATGTTCCTTCAGCCCCTCGCCTTCACTTCCGCCCACTCTGAAACAAGACTACACGCCAGTCTCGCTGGCCATCGATCATGCGCACACGGAGGAACCTGAAGCCGCAGTCGAGACGGACACCCGTGGCACAGTCCACGGGACGGGAGAGGCTGCGCCGGGGGTCACGAGAAGGCGTGGCCGACCGGCATGGCACAGCAACAGAGAACCTGGGGGAACTCATGCGTATGTGTGCTCACACACAAGCCCGCACAACCTCTAGAAGCCCGGCTCTGATAAAAACAACTGCTTTTAGTGGCAGGTTGGGAAGAGGCATCTGCACCCCCTTGTAACTTGGATGTTAAGCTACGGGCAGCATCACGTACCCTAAAAGCATAAACAAAACATCAGCTACTCCGAAAGGAATGAAACTGAGGAAGCTCATGCCACCTGCCTCTGGCCTCCTGGCAGCCGTCTGCCCAGCAGGCCGCACGGGTGACTGCAGCTTCAGACCCCCTGTCACTCTCCTTTGGCCTGGCAGACTTCACAGCCTTGGCTCAAGGTCTGAAGCTTTTATTTCCACAGTGAATTCACCAGTGACTGTAGCCACCCATTCACAAGCCCTCGGTGTTCATCTAGACTGTTCGCCAGCCCCTGCCCTTTCTGCACACCAAGCGCAGGGCAACCTCAGCTACAGTGAGAAAAACTGCCCCGCTCGGAAGCTCTCCCAGGCTCGCGCGCGAGCACCCACACTCCCGCGGGCGGCAGGAACCGCTCACGGCTCTTCAGAGCAGAAACGAGGGGAGGGCTGCCGGGCAGCAGGGGTGACCACGCGGAGTCAGATGAGCGAGGGCTAAGCAGCCACCCCCAGTCATCAGCCCAAATCCAGAGGCGGCGCAGGGTTTGTCCGCCCCGGGGGAGGGGTGCTGACTGCCTTTCTGGACACATTTTCTGAGAAGAGCAGGAGAGGCAGGAGGGGCTGGGCACTGCTGGTTTTCAGGAGCGCAGTCGCCAGGTGAGCTGCGGCGAGGCTGTCGCTGGCCAGAGCAGGCTTGCAGAGGGCGGCCGAGGGGAGGCTGGCGGGGCGGCGGGCGCCCGGCTGCACACCAAGCAGGGGGGCAGCTCAGTTCTCGGAGGCAGGGACCTGCCCCCCACGGTGAGGGGACAGACACATCCCCAGGGCAGCGGGTCCCGCACGCAGGGTGGGCACCGGCTGCTCAGTGCTGCCGTGGCCTGGCGGCACCAGGAGCTCCGGCCCCGCCCCGTGCCTTCCCCGCCAGCCAGTCCCGCTCCTTCGCCCACACGCGCCGCCTGGCTCCTTGCTCCTGAGCAGGTTCCCGTCTGCACCTAAAGGGGCTGAGCTGCTCCAGCTTGCCCGCAGGTCTGCCGACCCCTGGAGCAAGGCCGGGCTCCGCAGGGGGCTGCGCGTGGCCCGCACGCAGACGCGGCTCTGGGCACAAGCCGGCCGTGCCTGCGCCAGCCTCTCGAAGCCCCTGACAGACAGCGCCGCTCCCACCACACGCGTGGAGACGAGGCGCCCGAGCGGCCGCCCACGCACTCAGGCTGGCCTGCAGAGGGCTCCCGGCGCCCAGAGCCTGCTGCCGCTGCCTGAAGCTCAGGGGCACCCAGGCTCAGACCCGGCGGCCTCCCGCGCTTTCCGATGGGAAAAACAAAACAAACGGGCCCTCTGAGATTTTTGCAGATTTAACCAGGACACAGGCTTTTCAACAAACGAAGAAGACACTAACTTGCAGCTCTCCTTCCCACCATCCACCTGGGTTCTTTTTTCGGATCAAGATCAGCTGGCCGGGGGCCAGGGTCAGCTGCTCAGGGCCGGTGGCGGTGTAGGAGGCAATGACCTGCGCGATTTCTGAAAAACAAGAGCAAACATCACGGCGTGGTCACAGTCGGGAGGCGGCAGCGCCCAGGAGCCTCCCTGGCTCACGATGGACACCCCAGGGTGGGTGGGCTGGCTGGGTCTCCGGGCCCGGCTGACCTCAGGGTGCCGCCCAGCCTGCTTAAGGGCACCCTCCCCTCTCAGAACGCACCTACTTACCAGCTTCCCCCACACGCGCTCTCCACCCTGGCCACAGCCCCACTACAAAGACTGTGAACACCCGATGCCCAGAGCCGGCCCCCACTGCCCACCCAGCAAGGTGCTGGCCACACGGCAGCACTCAGCGCCGTTACAGGAAAGGCGGGGCCCGGTGCGGCTTCCCGCCCGCCCAAGTGCAGCGAGGAGAAACCCTGCCCCCGGCGAAGGTGCCGCCGCCAGTGCCGCTGCCAGCCCGCCGGCTCACAACCCGACGATGACGCGTGAATTCGGGGTAGAAGTCAGATGGTGCGCGTTTGCTTCTTTTATTTCAGATTAGAGGAGGAAACTGGAGTTAAGAAGGGAACTTTACACAAAAACAACAACGAGCCATCCAGCACAGGGAAAGATGTAAACAGTTCTGTACTTTTCCCGAATGTTAAAAATCTCATGGGAAAATACCAGCCGTACCACGGACCAGGGCATTCCCACTGGCACCGGGGTCACGTGTGAAGAGACAAAACCCTTCTCTGCCCACCGTGACCTGTCCGCAGTGGCTGCTTCTGAGCTTCCAGGAGCAAAACAGAGCAAACTGTCCTACACACTCCCTCCCCGTCATCGTGGGTTTTGAAAGAACGAGAGGATGAAAATTAGGATTTCAGGGAGGGAGGAAGCAGGAGGGGGAAAGGCAGAAGCCGCTGCTTCTGACAGCGTTTCCTGCCTCTCCGGAGGCTACCAGCGCCCCTCACCCTGCTCTGGCCCAGCGGCGCCCAGCGAGGCCGCCACATGCCCCACAGGCAGCGGCAGCAAGGAAGAATCCAGCCCCCCACGCCGCGGCCTGCCCCGCAGCGCCAGCACACTGAGGACGCCGTCCAGCTTCCAAGAGCTTCCGTGTGGAGAAACAAAGTCCAAAGCAGTGTCTGACTCGGGCTTCCACGTTCCCGCTCCTCGGGGCACCGCACCCCTGGCCAATGACCCACCCGGGGCTTCTTTTCTGCCTTTTGTGCTTCTGAGCTGCTTGGTGGTTTTTCACTCAAGTCACTTGTGCCCTTCCGATGACGGCTCAAAACGCCAAGTGCTCCCAGTTCAGCAGAGACCTCACCCAGACGATGCGCCTAGAGTCTGACTAAAGTCCCACACCAACAGTTACAGCAATTCCCAGGAAACCTGTTTCCCCGCGGCAGGCCGGGGGAGGAAGCGCCACAGAGACACACCCCTCGCGCGGCGGCGACTTCTCCCAAGCTGTGGCCACCATGGAGCAGGCGGGCGCCAAGCCACCATACCACTTCCCATCTCCTTTCTTCTTTCAGGCTGCGATTACAGAGCACTTGGCTTTGTTTAAATGAACTAAGACACTCCGAACTCAGAGGGATGACTATCGTCACCCGAGGAAAAGCAGCCAAAGGCGTTTATATTGCTAGGGTCCCGCGCTGGGAAGGGCTGTTGCTCCTGCATTTCCACCACTCCTGTCCCGAACAGAATGTGCTGTCTGGGCGTCCTGAGCCTGATGAGGCCGCTGGCGCCTAAGCTGCCAGCTCCAGGCCTTAGTGCCCGGCACCCTGCCTGAACTGCCTCCTTACCACCAAAGCATTTTGCCTGGTCATGTCTCACTCCCGGTGGTGAGTGACAGTCAGGTTTCATCACCGGGCACACGTCAGAGTGGACCCGAGGAAAGCTCTCCTCCAGCCACTCTTAGCAAAGGCTTGTCTGCTGTTTTTCTTGTTTTTAGGCTTCAGGCCTTCATAAACAAAGATTGGGAGCATCTAGCAATTACATTCAAAACATTGAAAAAATAAGCATCAGGGTTTGTAACTTACCAGGTTTTTTTCCTAAACTCCCTGTTTTCCCAGCAGTTCCAGAGCCCTTAAAACAGAGCAAAAGGTCTCATTTGCACACTGCAGAGTTTTGGTCATGCAACTTACAAAATGATCAATGATGATGCAAACCCACTGGAGCCCCTACAGCCCCCTTCTCGTTCTGGGAGAACAGTCACACCGCATCCCTTGGCATGAGGGTATCGAGCAGGAAAACGAGGGACAAGTACGTACTGAACACCTGTGGCTCGGCCTCTCTGCTATGGAGGCAAAGCAGCCACACACATGGCGCTGTAGGGCCCAGCAGACCCCAGTCAAATCAAGCTCGGTGTTCCCTGGGACAAATGTCTCTGTCCTAAACACTAAGCTGAGCCTCATGTCCATGGTTCATTATGGGGTGACTCACATGCAAAAAAAGTCCACACTGTACCCAGAGGTTTTGATACAGTAAAACAGCAATATTTTTCTGCATTGGCTTTGGTGCTTTTATTCTTTCTAGAGACTGCTATAGTTCAGTGGCAACTCAAGCACCCACCCCCATCCCACCACTCGCCACCTGAACTGTGCGCTTCACGGCAATGGCGTAATCCACCTAGGCAGGAAGACCCCCCACAAGAGCAGACCATACTTCCCCCAACATGAGGAGCCCGCAGGGCCCCTGGGCTGAATTCCTCCTGTGGACACTCATGGAATTGTAAACCAGCTGGCAAATCAACAGAGACCTTGAGTCAGGACCAGGGCCAGACCCATCTGCTGTTACAAAGCACTTTCTTTTAAATTGATTTTCATCCATGAGTCCCCATCATGCCGTCAATTAAGCATTCCAGTGAAAACAAAACAAAAAGCTTAATGAACTAAATGAGAGTGCTGCATGAATACAAACATGTAATTTATCTACCAGGAACACAACTTATCAGGGTTCTTTTATTTTAGTTACTGAAACTTAATCACCATTTATCAGGGAAGGTTTGAGCTGAAACTTTGACCCTGAACATGATTTCTGTATTATACAAACAGCTGCTCAATACAAATCTTGTTATTTTTAAAGGCTGTGTATCAAAATAAAAGAATACCAACGAGAGAAGATTCCAGCTGATCTGTGACTCTCCCAGCACAAGCTGGGGACACACTTCCTGTATGCCACGAAAAGGACAGAGCAACTGGGAGTCCAGGAGTGGGCAAAGGCCACAGCCGGCCCTGCTGGCTGAGGCCTCCCGGGAAGACGGGCCTGGCCCTGCCGCTCCCAGAAATGCAGCAGCAAAGCCCCTGCTGAGAGCCAGCCCTCCCCCCACAGAAGGCTTGCGCACTGGCCCACTCTCCAAGCCGCCGACATGTCTGCGCTAGGCCTATCAGTTTCACAGGGTATCTTCCCTGATTCCCATGCCCAAGTAGGAGGAAGGAGGTGACTTTCATTTCTTCATTATTATGAAACAATGAGCTGAATGTTTGCCCCAAAGCTTTAGCACTGCGAGCTCTGTGGCTAATAATTTAAGACTGTGGTGCAGAAATCGCCTTACGACACAGTTCAACTTCACAAAAAATGTGAAGGACTTGCGCACAGTAGCAAACACTAAGTGCAGCTCTCCCCTCACCCCCCAGAAATACCACCTGCGTGGCTCATCAGGCTCCCATTGACAGGAGCTTGGTTTCCCTCCCCAGGTCTGCAGAGATCTACCCAGGGCAAAGGACTTTCTCCCAGGCCAAATGCCCATGGCAGGCAGGCAGACTTACAGCAAATCCCCCTGGCGTCTCTGGAGAGCTGCTCCCCAGACCAGCAAGGAAAAAGAAAAGCCCCCACCCAAAATGACACTTGCTGGATAAACAACCCCATCAAATGCAGCAGCCCCTGGGCAGGGCAGGACGGGGAGCACCGAGGGGAGCAGCCGGGGGCGGGGGGGTACCGGGAACTCCAGCACCAGCCAGCACACCACAGAAAGTGTGGCAGCATGGCCCAGCCTGACCCGCGGAGAAGCCCAACATCCTCCGCCCAACATTTAAAGGTGGGCACGTGAGAGTTGTCCACCTGACCACATCAGAGGGAGTGGCCTCCTTGGGTGCATGGTACCCAAGGGCTTCTCTCTGCATGAAGTATGAGGGTAAAGACAGTAACTGGAATCTATTCCCTATGCTTTATACAAAAAAAAAAAAAAAAAAAAAAGCCAACTCCTATTGGGAGTTATTTACATGCAATGTTAAATGATTACATTACACCCTGGACTTCCCCACCACCTTGAAATTGGCTAGGGCCATATTTGGGCCCACCCTGCCCCCCTTTTATTGACTTTGCAGATGATAGTTTAGTCCCCATTTATTATAATGAGGTCATCTCGGCTTATACAGATAATAGCATTCAGGGTCCATTTAGTCCCTGGGCAACAGAGCTTCTAAGGCCTGTCAAAATGTGCTCTGCCTCTTCGAGTCTTCCTACGATGTTGGCAAAAATAAATTTTCAAAACACTCTGCTACCTGATCGCAGAAACCAGTACTATCAAAACACTTCTGTTAACATGGGCAAAATCTTGCTCTGGTTCTATCATGGGGTCTCTCAAATCAGCGACCATGAGGACCAGATCAAGGAAGTTTATTCTGAACCCCAAGTCATTCAGTGCAGGGGGCCTCCACCTCCCCAGGAGGAGCCTGGGCTCCCCTGCAGCACCGAATGACAAGTGCAGACAATTACAGGTCACACTACATCCGCTGTCACATTCGGAACTTAGCGAAACCCAATAACATGTTCCACCTTCAGACAGTGCGACTCCCCACAGAGGGACTCACTGGACAAAGAGGGAAAGGAGACAGTTAATGTGGGTTTACCTCTGAATCTTTAAGCCTCACATAGTTAGAAGGGAAGACTCCGGACTTGTCGCCCACCGTTCCTGTCCACCAGTCACCATCTTTCTTGGTAACCAAAATCACATCCCCTTGCTGAAAGGTTAAATCGCCTTGCTCAGAACTCTCGTAAGTGTACATGGCAATAAACTCTGGTGGGGAGAAATATTGAGATACGGAGAGAGCTTGATTGTTTACAGAAATCCCAGACAGCTTTTTGCAAAAGCAAATTTATGAATAAGGAAGTTAGGATCAGATCTGTTTGAGAGAAAGGCTAGTCACAATAAAACACAGGGTTGGGGAACAGCTGGGCTCCAAATTCCCCAGCTGCACATAAAATGCAGTTGCTACAGGCAGGGACACCATTACTGGGAAGGCCAGGCATCGGAACGGACCCCAACACTGAACACCGGCAGACACCGTTGATTCACCTCAAGGCTTCCTTCTTAAATGAAAATGGCCTTGACGCTAACTTTTAATTCCACTACTGAGAAGCGATGGCAGGGTGAGCTCTGGGTAGATGCAGATACTCTTACACACAGGCTCTTGGTGCAAGTCAGGTACCTGTGTCAGTGCTTGTCAGAGAGCACCAACTTGCAGCTTTAGGAACTCAGCTCTAGTAAGCTGCTGCCATTAAGGAAGCTGTATTCCTCACGACTCAAGTGCCTGGCTGCAAGCGCATGTCCCATTGCGCCACATGCACAGATGGCAGGAAGTTACTAGAACACCAAACAAGATGTAAGTTCTTTGGCTGAAAGAAGGCATCTCCTTGTCATTCGAGGGCACGAGCGGGTAGAGTGGACTGTGGAGGAAGGCAGAGCCCAGCCACCCCAAAAAATGACCGTGCCTTTCTCAACAAGTCGAGGTGACAATCAGTTTCCCATGTTTCTCATGCAATTGGGTCTCATGCAAAGGATAAGAAGTGATGTTCTTTGCTGTCTTGCATGTACATTCCAGAGGAAATCTTTCTTTCTCATTATCAGCAGCTGTTTCTACTAAGGCTTAGAACCAAGCCATACTCTCAGCAAGCTCACTTGACATTGGGATAAAAGATGACCTTAAAGATGAACTAAGTTTCTTATTTGCACTTTTCCTCCACTTTATCCTAAGGTTTTTATAGGGCTTTTTAAAAGCAATTTATTACAAATCACCACTGACCTGAAAAGTTCATTTTTATGTGTGTATCAGAGAGTAATCTTTCCATGAGAAGTCTAATGTTAGTTAGTGGGCTGAAATGTAGGTGGGAGAGATCCTTTGGTTAATTACAGGAGTCTCTGCAGGAGGCCTAAGAAAATCTAAAATAAACACACACACACACACACACACCACCCACCAATACTCATGCGAACGTGGGCAACACTACAATGTGGGGGACTCCTTGTGTGGCTGTGCGGCCTTTGGGGGTGCTGACCTACAGGCTGAGGCCACTGTGACTACCCGCAGGGACAGTGCTGGAGCCCACAGCAGACAGTGTGAGCCACGGGCCAGGGGGACAGACGCCTCTGTGCCTCTCCGTGGCGCCGTAGCACACACCTCTGCGGTGGAAACTGGAAACTGCGTCCCCGCACAAGGAAAGCAGAGCTGGCCTTCGTCAGTATAGCCTTTCCGATTCCCCAGTCTTCGGCCCCTTCCCTCTTCAGTTCCCAAGCTCATGTTTGGCCATCTGAGATAGGATCCTTGGCAATTCAAACTTTCCCCAAGATTTCCTACACTTTAAAGCTGCTTTCTTTAAAATGAATCCAAATTTCGAACTAACTTTCAAAATACTTAAGAAACTTCAGAAGCATGAACTCTGGCTGAACTTATATCTGCTGAATAAGATCACAAGGGGACTGGAAAGGCTGCAACTGACTTGTCCTGCCAGACACAGCTCGGTGAGGGCAGCTCAGGGTCCAGTGACTCCCAGAGATGTCTGGGAGGGTGAGTACAGGGGGCCCCCACCCTGCAGGCCCCCTTCATGGGACATTTAACACAGGTGCTGTTTGGACCCAAGCTCAAGTTTGAAGAGCTGCCTAATCTATTTAACCTTTAATTTCACTTATGGCCTATTTTTAACCTTGAGTGTGCCTAACATGGTATTAATAAGCAGTTCAATAGCTGTCAACAGCTTTTCTCAGAATCCAAATGCCAATGTCCTCCCACAGTGCTTGGGAAAGCCAGCCATCTCTCTTAATACTTCCAATACTGAATCCTTTCAAAATGGATGGAATAAAATTCAACCAAGACTACAATTTAGCTCTCTTTTGTGGTCCAGCTTTAAGGATGTGGGGGGGTCACCTGCGATCTTTCTCTGGGACCTCAAATATTGAGGCCTCTGTACATATTTCAAAATAATCAATGCTCATCAGCCCTGCTGTCAGAAGAGACTACTCACTGCTTCAGCCTCCGTCAATAACCATGAGACGAGGCAAAGGGGAAGTAAGAGGAGCAGATCTATACACACAGACACACACACACAGACACCTACATACACAGACACCTGCACAAACATCTACACACACACACATACACACCTACACACAGACATCTACACACACACAGACACCTACACACAGACACACACACAGCCACCTACACACAGACACACACGCAGCCACCTACACACAGACACACATACACCTACCAATTGATTGAACTGCATTTGGGTGGGGGAGCTCATAATTTGCCTGGTGGGACAGAATGCAGGTGCTTTTGCCTTGTTTTCCTAGCAGAGGGTACAAAAGTCATTAAGAAAACCAGAAAGTAAGAAGATAGCTAAGTTAAGGATTGGCTGGGTGCAAGGGGCGGTGAGAGCAAACCCTGGATGCAATAAAATGCTGGTTTAGTGAGGACAAAGTTTTAGAGCTATACCCATAAACTAAAAATTTTTTTTTGCTTCTAAAACTCCTCTTGAAAAAGTTAACTTTGTGAGTCTGAAACTCCATTAAATCTTAATCCTTGCTGTCTCCATGCAAGGATGACTGTTCTAATGTTTCTTTCTTGGGAGGCAAGGTTTCTTAAGAATGCAGCCATCTCATAATGGCATACAAAGTAAATAAAACATTCTCTGCTCACATCCTTTCTTCAAGGAACCCACGAAAACTTACTACATAATTGGGTGGCCATCTGTTAGCTACCAACCCTGGGAGACTTCTCCAGCAGAGCCTGTCTGCCTCTGGCAGTGGTCTGCTCCTAGTGCTATAAAGACCACAGTGAATGGAGAACAGGCAGAGTCCCACCACTGGAGCAGGAATGGTGAGGTTTGTTCATGTTTAAATCCACACCACATATCAGCATATGTAGTCGTTGGGATCATGACACAAAGTCAAGTCTGGGAAATAAAGCAATGAACTGTGCCACTCACACTCTGAAATCTGTAGGCCTAAGTAATCTTCCTGGGGTATTTACTGGGAACACAGGGACTGAGCTTCTGCTTCCCTTGGGCATGCAGATGGCACTGAGGCTGTGACAGCTTTTCGAGACTGCGTGGTCATGGTTGAAAGCAAACACTTATCTACAACGCAGAGGACAGGCGAAGGCAGGGCAAGCACTGTCCGCACTTGGCTGCACAGATGCTCAGAACACTGGGCCCGTGACGGCAACGGGCCTCTTTCAACAGTCAAACAGCACATAATCAAATACTGGAAAATTCCATTTTTATAGTCACTCTATGTGACAGTATTTTGAAAGTCTCTTCAAAGAACTTTGAATTTGTAAAGAGCGTGATTTTCTTTTTACCTGCCAGTCTAGTATCCTGAAGCTAAATTGATGCAGTGGCTTTTAAAACGAGATCTGACCTGGGTCCAACATTCACTCTGCCTGGCCTACCCAAGCCCGTCCCGTGGAAAGCACAGAGTTTGACTCCGGGTCTCACCTTCTCCTGAAACGGCCGGCTTGCCTGCTGGGGAAGCTACTCTCTTTACACTAGCAGGACTTTCTGAGGAGCCAGAATCCATGCTGAAAGAAAGGGTAGGAGAGGAAGTATTTTAATTTTTATCGAAAATAGTACAGATGACATTGATTTTTCACTTTTAAAGCGGTTTAACATTTAAAATTTTAAACACTCTTACAGCTGAAATAGCTGCCCTGGGCTAAGCTGAAACACACAGTAAGGCGTGAGAAGGGTGATTCTAAGCTCACATTTCTGTTTTCGGACCCTGCCATGCTGGGTACACGGCCGGTGGGCTGATCTGTCTCAAAGCGTGGCTGACAGAAGCTCCCTGATGTCCTTGCTGTTTGTACCTTCGTAAGGTTCCTATGTGTTTCGAACACATGGGGTAATTAAACAACCACCTTGTTAAGGTGCTGTGCTACAGCAGTCCCTAATGAAAAAGAGAATTCATTCTTCTGATTGTTTCCCCAGTTGCTCTGGGTTTCTAAATTCCTGGCACAGAACTGGAGACGTAGCATGAAGAGAGGCTTCATCTCCAACAAACGCACAGCGGGTCCCAGGCCTCAAGTGGGAATTCCCTCTTGAAAAGTCACTGAAAAAAATACACCGAGACTTCCACAAGGGGAGAACAAAATGACCCTTTATCTGTAAGTGTTAAGTGGCTCCCTTCTTGCTGACCTGCTACACTAAATTCTGCAGACAACAGAATCCTGCAGCTCCTGTCAGTGAATCTTAACTAGAGCAAATACTAATTTCATGCGTAACAGCATTCTCATCTCATAGAAGCAGATAAATGCAAAAATACCTGGTCGATTTCCTTATGGGCCCTGAAATGAGTTTCACGTAAGACTTGGGGAACCAACCCTTCTGACCTTGAACTTCTCCAAACCACCACATGTCTTGCTGTTCCAGCACGGTGATGACATCGTTTTTGTTAAAATTTAAATGGTTGTCTTTTTTGGCTCTCCAGGGATACAGGGCTTGTGCTTGCAGCCCCTCCACCTTCTCGCCCTTGTGGGGAACAACACAAAGGACCTCTCATTACTTTGAGGGGCGCAACAGGGTCGCCCTCGCCAACACGCACACGCGCGCGCTGCTTCAGCAGGGGCCTGGGTGCTCTGCTGTTTCTCTGCAACAGTTCACAGTTGACCCTTGAGCCACAGGGAGGTGAGAGGCCCCAGCCCCAAGCCGTGACAACCCACGTCCAACCTTTGCTTCTGTTAACTGCTGACAGGCTGCTGGTGAAAGGAAGCCTGGCTGCTGGGTTGTTTACCCTCCGTCCGCTGCAGATGCCACCACCTACACCCTCACAGTAGCAGCGTGAGTTCTGATAAGTTTTAGCTTTTTATAACAAAGGTGTGTTGTGTTTTCTTTTTTGTAAGATTTATTCATTTATGCATATAGAACTGGGGTAGAGGCCAGAGGTGCAGGGAGGGGGGGCAGTGAGAGGACTCACCAGGGACAGAGAGGGGAGCAGAACAGGCAGGTCAATGAAGTACACTGCGGAGGGGAGCAGCAGGGAGACAGGAGAGGTCTGCCGCGCCCTGTGGGTCACCCCTGGGGCCGGGGATCAAACTCACGATGAAGCGGCTGTGGCCAGCTTGCAGGGCTGCGGCCTAACCCGTTGCACCACAAAGTGGGGCCCATAGAGGTGTGGTTTTTAAGGTAGTAAAAGATAAAATAGATTTAGCTGCATGCATTTTATGCATTCTGGACAATAGTAGCTTTTAATTTGGGGGTTATTTCTAGGTCATGCAAGTGTTTTAAGTGTTTTCAAAGTGTTACCAATCTCAAAAGGAACTTCCGGTGTATTTACTGACAAATACTGCCGTTGAGAGGACCCGTGTGCCTCAAGCCCGTGCTGCCGAAGGGTTAGGGGTACTTCCTCAGGCGGAGGTGTAAACCTGCCGGCCAAGCACAGGGCCGCCCAGAACTCCCCACAGAAACCAGCCAGGAGGCCACAGACTGCAGCAGGTGGCTCCTTCAGTGCCAAGTCACCCAGCTCCACTGCCTGCTTCCATCTGACCCGGAAGCTCAGAGGAAGAGTGATACTGGAGCAGAAATCTGAAGACACCTGGAGGACACAGGACCGGCCGTGGTCTGTGTGCGGCTCCTGAAAAAGACAGGCTTAGCAGGTACCACTGACTGGACCTCTATGTGCAAGGCACCGGGATCATGACAGATGAAGAAAATTCCATCTCTATCTCCCCAAAATCATTTGGATGAGACATTTTATTATTCACCATAAAGCATTATAAAATGCAACCATCTGATGTTAGCAGCAAAGATCACAACTCATGGAGAAGAAAGAGATCCAGACAGCCACGGCAACCACCCAGCAAAATGAAACAGACCAGAAAGAGATCCCCACCACGCGCCGCGGGGACAGAGAGACAGGAGGGGTCAGCTCTGCCCGAGGGTGACGGGTGATGGTGAGGGGTTAGCTGAGCGAAGGAGGCAGCATTTGGGTTGGGCCTTGCAGGACGAGGGAGGTTTTGGCAGCCAGGGCGTCGGCGGAAGGGCGCTCCAGGCCGAGGGCTCAGCTCGGGCCGAGGGTCCGGGAGGGGGAGCACAATCCAGGGGTGAGTGTGGCCTAGGCTCGTGAAGGGGTGTAGGAGGCATAGAGGCTGGAAAGGCAGGGAAAGCGTTGATTATTTTTCAGAAGCTGTAACGTAAAACCGCTCCTATGTCTTCAAACACTACCAAGAAGTACCGCAAATCAACTTTTGATCCCAGGTGTATGAGACAGGAGGTGGCTGGTGCCCCACACCGGTCCCTGGGCAGCTTGCAGCAGCCTCGAAGCGGCATTTGCAGCCCCACAGGGAACTGTGATGGCTCCTGACAAAAGGAGAACTGGGCAGGTGGAGCAGCTTCTCACCCACGTAATGACATCTGATCCCTGGCCGGGGACTCTCACCTTTGAGCCCACAGCACGGGCTGCTAGCCGCTGCTGCACATCCTGAGCCCGCAGAAGGTCTAGCCGCCCCCGCCAGCTCCCGCCCCCCGGGTGCGCCCCGCCTGTGCCTGCTCGCTCTCGGGGCTTCTGTGCTGCTGACCTCTTGGCTGGTCCATTTATTTTCCTACCAAGAGTGGACGCCAGGGTGAGAGGCTTCTCCTGTGCCCTCGCTGCTATCTCACACTCTCACCCTGAGAAATCCTGCCCATTCTTCCCACACGATGTGCTTGAATAGCCCAGCCTGGGCCAGTCAGAACATGGACTGCAGATTTGAATCTCAAGTGTGTCACCTGCTAATTCTGGGACCTTGGGCAGTTGGTGAACCTCTCTAGGCCTCGGTTTCCACATCCATAAAGTGGGCTTTCCTCAGAGCTGCTCGAAAGTGCAGTCCGCTCTACCTCAGTGCTGCTTGACACAGAGGGTGGGGTGGCTCAGAGCGCGTCGCCTCTGGAGCCGGGCTGAGTACCCTGAGGAAAGCTAAGATGGGGTGCAAGGCCCACCGCGGACTCGGGTGAAACTCAGTGAGCAGTTCTCGTGCTTCTGGAGGTCTGGAGGGATTCCTACTGGCCTGCTGCACAGGCCTGAGGATGGTGCTCAGAACCCAGCTGTCCACCTTTATCCTGCTCCAAACTATTCACGCCGCCACTCCCAGAGGAAGCCCGCTTCTCCTCTGAGCTGTGAGGCTTCCCTGACGCTAAGGCTGCTCTCAGACACTTGGTTTCTTACTTCTTTCCTACTCCCCCTCTCCCCCCCTTCACTGCTTCTCTTCTTTCAGGCATCCTTCTTTCTGCTTCCTCACTAATCCCTTCCTCTTCCCCCCAGTCAACTGCTCTATCCTCTGGGTGTCTTGGCTCTGCACCTCCCCAACCCCCAGGAGCATTGCCACACCTTTCTGGGCCCAGCAGGACTGCAGAGCCAGGACATGCCAGGTGGGAGCTCCCCCAGGCCAGCCAGCAGAAGGGGCGTTTCTTCTGCTTCCAGGTCACAGGTCACAGGATGCTCATGCCCTGCGTCTCCAGTTCCTCTGCACACTCTCTCCCTCCTGGGGATGTGCCCCTTAGGGTCCACCTGCTTAAAAGCCACAGCCCAGGCTCTCCCTGGTGGCTCAGAGGGTTAAAGCACTGCACAATGAAGCTCTCCAAAGCCACTGCAGCACGAGTTCAATACCAGGCCAGGGAGGTGACCCACATGGCACACAGATCTCTCCTGATCTGCCCACTGCTCCCCTCAGCAGTGTATTTCAGTGGATCTGCTTCTTTTGCTCCCCACTCTCTCTGGTGAGTCCTTTTCACCCACCACTCCCCTGGCCTGTACCCCAGTTCTGTAAGAATAGATAAAAAAAAAAAAAAAAAAAAAGCAAAGCCAAAACCTCGCTCCCAAGTGAAATCCGTTTCTCCCCCTGCTTATTTCTCCTTCAGGTCAGCTCTAGTCAGCCCTGCCCTGTGGCCTTTCTTCTGCTCTCTCAGGGCCTGAGACCCTGCCCCTGACTGGCACCCCCGCAGTGCTCCTGGAATCTGGCTGCACACAAGCCAACCCAGCTGGCCTGGCCCCAGGCTACCAGGTGGGCATCAGCCCACGGTTTGATTGATAATAGAAACTTCATCCCCTTATCTTTACTGTAGTAAATAAAAACGGAAACTTTCAGAATAACCACCTCTGTCCTTCCAGGAGAGACGCACTCTGAGCGGGCATGGAGGAGCTCCCAGTCACCTGCAATCAGTCTATCTCTGCCTACGCGTGCTCAGCTGACACAAGCTATGCAACCTCTATCGACTGACATATTCCTGATTGAGACAGAAGTGCTCTGAAATATCAGACTTTCTATGCTAATTTATGTTCTGACCTCCCTTTTTTGTATAATCGTAATATCAAAATATTCTAAACAACCTTCAGCTTACAATTGGATTGCCTCAGCCTGGCCTAGACAAGCAAGCACTGCATCAGGATGGGAAATTCCTCTTGAAGTCAAAAGTGATCTTACAATTGGCTGATTGATAAAAATAAATTGGCAGTTACTGCAAAGACAATATTGAGGCAAGACTGAAACACACTCTTTTACTGCCTGGAGGGAGGAAAACCCAAATCTTATCACTCTACTATCTCACAAAGTCTTCTATTTGTTTCTAAATAACCACTCAAACTTTCTACAATCTTGTCTTTAGATAGGAAAATTCACCCAAGTCGTCTATTCAGAGCTAATCAGGTTTTCTACCAGCTAGACTTCAAGGAAATTCACTTAAACTTTCTAACAAGTTTTTCAAAGAACTTTATTGTAATTTGATTTACAAGGAACTTCCTCTTCCTGTTCTCACTTTACCATGTAGGATGTCTCAATGAGAATGAAAGCCATTAAGTAGTAGATAAGGTTTAAGGGACTTTATTTTGGTGAATCTTCACTGTGGTAAATAATAGTAATATTAGTCTTAAACTTTATGAATCTATGGACCTGTTTTAACCTTGATAGATTGATTTTAAAAATGTTATAAACTCAACTAAAGGTCAAAACGACCCCAGACTATTCTTAGCAAAAAGGTGATTGTGATCTCAGCCCATTTCATATGCTAATGTCACCCCTCTGCCTGCCTGAAGAAGTGTATAAAATAAACCTCTGCTGAAGGCAAAGCAGGAAGACTTGCACCAAACTCCCATTCCCATGTCTTCCTTGTGCTCTCCCCCTTTTTCCCCCTTTTTCTAGGAATCTCCGCTCGCTGATGCCGCTCCTACCTTGAGACCCTGCCTGTTCAGCCCCTCAATAATCCGTGATCTAGGACAAAGCGAATAGTCGGGCGCACTGACCCCCGATTCTTCCCAGGCGCACTCTGATTTCCTGCCTCTCCCTGTAGCACTCGCCTGACCTGCCAGTCCCCTCCACTCCCTAAGGGCTGCCTTTCCCAAGGCTGCAGGTGCAGTTCAAATGCCACTTCTTCAGCAAAGCTGCCCAGACATGCCCCTCCCACCAGTGGACCCTCCTTGGGGCTTTCATGTGTACCCCTATTCGAGGCTCCTCAAAGATTACCGGGAAACATGAGTTGGATCCCACTCAACCTTGGATACAGACCCCGAGATTTATGTCTAAGACATGCCAACAGCGTCCGTTGCAT
>NW_004567104.1:73097849-73191172 GCF_000260355.1 Condylura cristata | reverse complement strand
CTTACCTGGCCTAAAACAGGAGATGGCGAGGAGCCTGTGGCCGTGGCTGGAGTAAAGGCCGATCTCTGCCGTAACTGGCCAGCACTTGGCACCGTGAGAGAGGGCTGGGCTGCCCACGCGTCCCAGTTATCACTCTCGGCTTTCTCGTTCGTGCTTGTGGGCCACCTGGAAGGAAAAGCAGGCCAGTGTTAGCAGCGGGGAGCAGCTGGCACACAGTGCTACACCTGCCATGAACGCAAACCCAGAGCACATGGGGGGCTTTCAGAAGAGCAAGAACCCAGGGGAGAGGCGAGAGCATTGACCCGCGCAGGTGTCTGTGCCTGCCCTCAGGCTGGTGAGCAGAGTCGCTCTGAGCTTGGATTTCCACACTGACCAGCTGGGGACAAGGTTCTGACGGTTATAGAAATATTGGCACGGAAAGCACATGCTAACTCAGAGGTAGCAGAGAAACAGCCTTGCGTGACCATCACTGTCATAGGCAATAACAATTAGCAAAGAAGAAGCGATCCACCGCCTGGGAAGCAGGCCACCCATGCTCAGCCTCATCCTGGGCCTGGGGGGTTTTCACTGGGGTATTTGGTAATGTTACACGAACACATCTTGGGTGGGAGCAGATCCAAATGCAGTTTGCTTTTTCCATTTTCCTGAGTCATGGTCAAATTGAAAAACAAAGTAATTCTCTTGTCAGCCTGCATGGCCCGATTCTGGGATTGGAAGGATGCCGGGGACCAGACCGTACGTCGATGAAGGGAGGCTGCTCACCGAGCCACAGCACACAGCCCCGGACACGTGGCATCTGTCTTCTGTGTTGGCCTGAACTTCAGTTTAGAAAGTTAGAACTTTTCCATCAAGATGGAGAGAGGAAGGAGAGGGAGAGTTCCCTTTAGAGGAAAGGCTACCTTTGAAGCAGAGGAGCGCGAGGGCCTCTGGGGCTCTGCCGTCCTTTCCTGGGAAGCACAGTGTGGAAACCTTGCCGTTCCTCACGCCTGTCCCTCTACCCGCTCCTGCCCTTGGCTACGATGCTCCTTTCTTTCCTTGGATCCACCTCCTCTTTCTCCAGCTTTACCTTTTGATTCCCTGCCCTCAATTTGCTTCTTGTGCAAGATGATAACACTGGGAAAATAATTCAGAACATTCAAGTCCTTTTCCTTGGCTGCTAGTATAAACTATTTTCGACGTGGCACTGCAGATCAGGGACCAGGACTAGAGTGACAGCGGTCGTCTCTTCTCTCATCCCAGACCTCCACTTCCACACCGCTTCCTGTTGACCAAGGCCACGGATGCACACCCCTGGACATTCGTTCAAAGCTGATGGGAGAGGCGCACGTTAAAGGAAACAGCTCCATCGCACCCCAAACCACGGGACTGAATTCATGTTCACTGTCTGTCCAGACAAACAGCACTATGTACGTGCAGGAAGGGGCTCGACACATGTGCTGACTGATGTGAGTGCAGGGCAGTGTCAGCAAATTGCTTTCTCCGTTTCTTCCACAGAAATGAAAGATACAGACAAATTATGGAGCAAAACATGGTATCAGGCTTTATTTGGTACCAGGGCGAAGCACCAAGGAGCAACGGCGGAGTGAGATCCAGTCCAGAGGAGACAACCCAGCCCTGGGCAGCACGCGGCCAGAGAGAGTGAGCGGAAGCCCCCGCTACAGAGACATGCGAAGGAAGAAGTAAAGGTTACTCGCATGGGGGCTCACGACTCATGGAAACAGCATGCCTGCACGTACGTGGAGCTGAAGTCGGCCCAGTTGTTGGGGGTCGTGGAGGAGTCAGAGGAGGTCACAGCCAAAGGAGCGGGGGTCTCGCGCAAAGCCAGCTTGGGCGCGGTGGTGGGGGTGGCGTCCGCCACAGGCTTGACTGGCGCGGGAACCTCGCTTTCCGGGATTTTCTCAGCATAGTTTGCAGGGAACCAGCCTGTCTTTCCTTTTAACTCGCCGCCCAGCCATCCCGGTTCTCCAGTCTGGCTTTCGTCCACCTGCAGGAGATGTGGGGTTTAGTGGGAGAGGCACTAAACCAGCCCCGATGCCCAACACCCGCGCCGCACAGCCCCGCCCCACCCCGTGCCAGCCTGCCCAGCCCCGTGCCAGCCTGCTGCCCTGCAGAGATGCTTCTCCTGCGCACTCAGGGTCTAGGTGTCTGGGGGAGGGATCTCCAATGTCAACTCTGAAACAACAGGAGGTGCTGTAGTTCAAGGTCTTGCTCTTTCTGCTCTCTTGGGTTTTTTCTTCGTTTCCTAACAATAGCACTTTAAAAAGGTACCTGAAGCCCATGGTTTCAAGGGTTAGAGCTACTCAAATAGAAGGTGAACACAGACTGTCACTTACGAAGTCATCATATTATTACAAATAATTTGTTTTGGGCTTGTTAAAACAAAGGGTATAATCAACACAAATTTAGTCCTCTCAAAATCTCTTTTAACTAAGCTGTATTTATTCAGTGTCAGGACCAGAAAAGATTTTAAAAAACAAAACACTCAGACAGTATCTACAGCAAAGCAGGAAGCAAAGCTGACCACTGTGTTAGATGATCAAAAGCTCCAAGCATGACGAGAAAACTGAGGGAGCTTACAACAATTCCTGAAAGTCCTATGGTGTTTTGTGTATGTACTGAACTTTAATTTCACAAAGCACATAAGAATACGGAATTCTTTTGTTTAAAAATGTCAGAGGCTGTCTCTTACACTAAGGGCTCCTAATGTTTCTATTTTATTTGGATGCAAAAGGACCATTCCAAATCACCAAAATGAGTCTACTTATCTTGGCAAGTTAGTCCCACTATTTCATGGGCAACAAAAGAATGATTTTGGAGCACAATTACTTTTACTATTGTAAAATCCCTTTCATTACTGTAAGTCAAATAAGGGTTTATCAGAGACCTTATTGTTACTTCCCAATATGCTGGAAAATGCCACTTTCCTAATCAATTCAGATTCAGTTAAAAAATAAGAAAAAAAAAACTAACAAAGCAAACATCTGTATTCACAGAGTAAGTACTACAGTGTAAGGTTTATTTTAGCTTGTGGGAATCAAAACCACTTGGCGTGGGGGTGGCGGAAGCAGAAGACATGGCTTACTGTTGAGTACAGCAAGCAGGGGACAACCCCTTGCTGCCCTGCCACAGGAATCCCTTGTTGTCGCGGGGAAAGGCAGTTTTGAAAGCCGAGAATTCTCCAAAGAGGAGTTCCCCAAGACAAGCGCAACTCTGCTCCTGGGTTCTATTTCTGGCTTTGCAGCTCTGTTATTCCCGCTCGCACTCCTCTCAGATGCGAACACATTAGCCACTTTTCATTCCACTCCCCCACACTGTTTTGTTCGTACTTCTCTTTTTCTGGGCAGCCCCAACTGTTCCCTAATGAGCATTTCAAATAGCATTTCCCCCTGGGTCTCCTTTTACGCTAACCCTAAGTGGCAGGATGCCTGCCTTCCTTGATATTGCTGGTGATCTGGGGATCAGTGTAGCGGCTGCTTTGCACTGAAGCATGGCCACTTGCAGGCCAGCATCAGTGAGGGCCACTAATACTAACCCCCCCACTCCTGGGAAATTCTACCCACGCTTGGGGCCTTCAGCTCAGGTGTTGTCAGCAGGTGTGAGCTAGGAGCTGGCACCACACACCCAGAATCTCAGCCCCGAGGCTGCAAACATCAGCAGGAGGCTCTGCTGTCAAAATGCCTCCACTGAAGCACTAGTTCTGTATTTATTCGCCAGTTGACTGAGGGCAGCTGAACCTCCTGGTGCGCTCAGCTGCTTCATCTGTAAAATGGGGATAATGCGTCGCTTAACGGCAGGGCTCAGTGTGGGAAGGCGGTCTCGTAGTGTGTGAGCATCAGAGCGGTGGGCACAGCATGGGTACCTGGCCGGTCGCTGGCCTAACTGCATTATGCAGCATGAGTCACAGCCTGGCCAGCGGCTGTTGTGAAGACACTGGTCACTGCCCAGCAGAGAGAAGTCTTGTGACAGATTCACTACGCCACCTCTCTCGTACCAGCTATCAGTTCTGTGCTGTCGTTCTCTATCTAAGCTTCTGTCCTGTTCTAGAATCCTGGTCTCTGCTCTCAGTTTAGGCAACAGCCTTTGGTTCTCTGTGTCCAGGGGCTGCCAGCTCTAGAAAACGGTCTGGAGCCTTAGGTCTGCTGGCTTCGCCTTCTCACTAGTACAAATCTCTTAGGAGCTGGAGTTCGCTCCTAAGCAGGACCTCCCGGTCTAAGTTGCACCTTCTCAAATGTCAACTGCCTTTCTTAATGATGTCCTATGATCTGCCATTCTCCTGAAACACAGGGTCTTAGCTGGTTACCAAGACTTTTGGTTGACATCTGAATTGGGTATGAAGCCCTAAGGAAATGTTCCAACCTGTGGGCAGGTCCGGCTGGCACTACGGTAGCTGATTACGCCCCAGCACAGGATGCAGGCTGCCCCTCTGCCGGGTGCTTGTTCGTATACTAGGAAGGGAGAGGGCACCACCGCAGCCTCTTATCAAAGAGTTCCTCCCACACCGCCCAGTGACAGTGAAGTCAGCATTTCACTTTTAACCAAGGAAATTCACTGGTCAACAATGATCAGACTACAGTCTCAGAGAGTTTGCTTTAGTCTTCCAAAAATCCATTGTTTTTAGTAACTGATTAAATTGTAATTTTAAAGTTCAGAGGCTACAATACAGATTCCCTAATGGACCATTTAGTAAAAACATAAGGTTCTCAAATGAAAAGGAGAAAGAAACTTCTTCCTAGGTTTCAGAAACGGTACCCAAAATACCAACCTGACTATGGGAATATATTACACCAGATTCGGACAGAACCAGGAGAGTGACACCCCCCCCAGTATGGCTGACCAACACATGGACTTTCACTAAGGTCAGCACATTCACCTCTGGACGCTCTAAGCCACGACAGGTGTGAGTGTTGAAATTATCAGCCACACTGGTCTTGACACGATTCTGCGTCACTGACCCACAGCACCACCTCACCCACTGCACCATTCGGGAGCGTCCTCAGACAGGGAGCACAGTGCCCCACCGCTGACTTGGGGCGCAGGTCCCCATCTAGTCTAGGAAGCTCAGCAATCGCGCTGCTGTGGCTGAGTGACGCAGATGCACATGGCAGCTGTCGGGTTCAAGCGTCCGTGGCTGATTGTCCACAAGCCTCCAGCTCCCACCCACAGGAGACCACACTCGTACTTCTAAAACATCTGGCCTGTCACAAAGAAGGAGCAGAAACAGCCCCTCCCCTCAAGTCAAAGAACCCAGACAACAACCAGGTGTAAACTGTCCCCACCCTCCGAGCGCGCTGCTGAGGGCTGTGCTGGGGACCGCGCTTCATGGAGTTGGAACGAGGGGGTCCCCCTAAAACTCCTAAGTAGGATAGTGGAAGTTTTCTACAGTTTGAAGCTGGAGGTTGGCAAACTGCCCCTTTGCCAGCGCAACGACCCAGCTCCTGCGCCGAGGTGTCCGCTGCATAAGCCGGCCCTGGTGCCAGCTGCAGGCCCCGCCTGCCTCGCCTCGCGACAGACAGCGCTGCAACACCGTTCCGCGCACTTGCGCAGATCTGTACACATATGTTTGCGCCTGTGTCTCTGGCCTCCACAGTCTAGGGGTGGGAACAGAAAGGATTTCTGGGTCACAAAGAGCAAGAATTCTAAATTTGAGGAGGATGGTGCCAATTTGTAATGTCAGAAACCAGTGGTTCTGTGAAGTATGAATGCTTCCCAGGGGTTTAGCTAATTCGTACCACTCGCAGGCCAAATATATCCACATTCTTGACAAAGCTGGATGTTATCAAACTTGAAAACATGCTCAGGAGAAGGGAAGTGCTATTTCATTTTTTACTTTGTATTCTCCTGATCATCAATGAAATGAAGTCTTCTCCTGTATTTTTAAAAATCATTTACTTCACTTGCAAATGTTTCTTCACATGGTTGGCCAAGTTTCCTAAGACTTTTTGAATTGTTTCATAGTTACCTTTCATGGTCTTTATGCAGAATGCAGAGTAACTCTCTGGCTCATGCATTTTGCAACACAGAAATTTTAATTTTTATGGTCTCGTCAAATCTGTCCATTTTGTCATGTACACTTCTGATTTTAACAGAAGGGCATTTCTTAGAAAATTATTCCAAAACTCTCCTTTAACATCTGTAAAATTTTCTCCTTCAAATTTAACCTCCTTGGAACTGACTTTAGTGACGCCTGAGGCAGAGAGCGGGTGCTGGACTGCCCCAGAGCAGCCGCCCGGCACTGGTGTGGTCCTTTTCAAGCACAGCCTACTGTGCACGCCCAGCCACAGACTGTGCCTGCCGTGACAACACCCAAAGATATGTGTACGCACACAGAACGAACAGGATTTAAGAAAACAACACACGTACTGAAACGCAGATTCCTGACAGTCGCTCGGCACTTACCCATTCCCCTTTAACCTCCACCAGGAAAGCAAAGGTTTGAAAAGCAAGGCAAAATATATGTTTAATGAAATGTGTCATTCTTACAGTAGATCGCGCCCTTATGCATCTCTGCCAGCAAGTCTAGTGACTAGCTCTTCCATGGGAGGAAAAGGCCTCGCTACCACTGTAGAGAGACCAGTTTCCAAAATACCGCAACCTTGTATCATTTAAAGATGAGCATCTGAAACATTTACTCAGTGTAACATCTGGCAACATTTCCTTATCTTAACTTGCCCCAATTTGTGTGGAAACAAAATTCAGTTTCAAAAACACTAGGATTTTTTTACAGTGTAACAAAGGGCTTTGTAAAGAGCACCTATGTGAAGTCACACCTAGTTCCACTCGCTGGAGAGCTGGTGGGACACTGAGCCACTAGAAGCAGGAGGGGTGTGGAAGCCGCCGCCCTGCCTCGCCCACCTGAACAGAAACCAACAGTTCTATCTGTGAGGAATGAGCTGGCCGGCACACCCAGCACGTCTCAGGCATTCAGCATCAGGACGTCTGGCCTGTGGCTCTCATTTTAGACCATGATAACCGAAGCGAAAAACTAACAGAAAACAAGGGAGAGGGGACTGAGTCTATTTTGGCCCATTAAATATATTCTACACAGAGCAAGATGAATGTATGAGTAAGGGCCAGCAAAATACCAGAGAATGAGACATGACTGTCTTTAATTCTTATCTCCCACCATTCTTTTAAGGTTCTGCTCCACTCTTAAAAAACCATGCTAAAAGCGATGGCAAGTTTGACCGCCTCTTAAAACTTTCATTATTCATAAACAACTAGATCTCTTAGAAAATAACTGAGGTCAATCACACTGCTTCATCATTTCTTAAATTAGTTTAAATTAGTTATGGCAGTTTTAGTTATACTTGTAAGATTATGTGTAATTAGTATTATAATTTGTAAAACCACAGCCAAGCAAAATTCTGAGCAGTGTTAGCTGTCATTTATAGAGTAGGAAAACAGAAGAGCTGAATTTAAATAAATTCTTTACTTTTCACACATCCTAAAATTTACACAAATTAAGAGTTTGGAAAAGATGTTTTGACCCAGACATACTAATGGTATCAATGGCAATTGTGGAAATGATGATAAAGTACTTTGCATTCAACCCTATTTCTTAAAGGAGTGTGCACAGAAGAGAAGTAGTCATCTTGGCTCTGAGGTAACAGGACACTTACAGATTTACAAATATGCTTAGGTGTGATAACACATTTTTCCTAACAACTCTGTCTTAAAGTGATATTACAGTCTATTTTTAAATGCCATCTTCACTGAGATGGAAGGAGACTGAACCTATACTTCAAAGACCCAGAGGCTGGATTATCTCATTATCTGACAAGTACAACAGTTAATCAACAGACATCCTACTGTCACCTGAGTCTTTCTTACCATGACTATATCGCCAGGCTGGATGGTGATTTCGTCATGACTCCTGGATTCAAAGGGATACAGCGCCCGGTAATATACCACTTTAACATTCTCCTGTGCAGAAAATGTGATGGGGCCTTTTTCTGTTGACAAAATATTAGAGGAAAGGAACAAAATGTACATGGAACACAACTGTATGCCCACAAGCCAAATACTGAACATCCCCCGTGCTGCTTGCCACCACCTGAAATATTCCCATCCATGCAAGCGACGGCCGAGGGACGCGCAAAAGCGTGAGGAGGCCGCTCTACCGCCACCCCGAGGCCCAGAGGCCCCTGCAGACTCTGTGGGGCAGGGGTGGTCGGGGGTGATCGGAGGCGAGCGCCGTGACCCGGTCTCGGTTCACGCCGAGCAGTGACCCCTTTCTCCACCTCTCCACCCAGGGCTTGGAGTTACAATGCAGCGGTTAGAATGGGAACCCCAAATCTGAATCAGCCAAGAAGACTTACTGGGGGGAAACGAACCTAAAGACAAACCCTAGAATTATTCAGCTTTACATGAAACAGTATTTAAAGAAAAAAAGGTGAGCAGAGGCACTTTGAACTCTGGCTAACAGTAGTTAGTCTCGTCTCTGAGATGTCTCTCCCGAGAGCACTGTGGTGGCGGGTATCTTCTTTGTCGGAAAAGTAGCAGGGGAAGGCACCATCCTCCATGACTGTGGGCTGGGTGATGGGCCGAATTCCCCACTGAGAGACCAAAGGAAAAATCCTTATCTTCTACCCAGAGGAAGCAGATGGATTGTAACTAACTGCCTACGATCAAGTAATGAGCAAGTCACTTTCAGGTCAAACGTAACTATGACAGTGTCCGTTTGTCCTGCTATGGCTGCACACTCCTGTGTGGGCCTGATGCCTGGCCTGCCCGAGCCATTCAACATGGGGGGGGGGGGGAGGGATTTGCACAGATCCACTGTGCAACTACACTTTTACAGAAGGGTTTCTTTTCTTCCTATATACCATAACATGGAAAAAACACAGTGATGATCAAATAAGCAGAATTGACACACTCTGCCGGAGGAGGCAACAGCAGCCGCCGTGCTCAGCTGCCGTGGTCTGCAGAGCGGTGCGGTGTTGCACAGCCACAGAAGAGGTTTCAAAGACACTGTACTTCGCATCTGATATGAGGGGTGCCTTTTTTTAGCTCTTTCAAAGTCTTTCCTTTCTCACTATTTAAAGAGGCAACTTATGATCAAAGGGCAAAGAACAGTCACACTTCTCAAAAGGTAAAAAGCAGTTTGAGGGAGCGCAGAATGGAGACAGTGAATGTGGCTCTGTGCAGGCTCGGGAAGAGGCAGCCACAGCCTGCAGCTGACAGAGGAGACAGTCCCGGAAAAAATCTGCACGGGGTTGGCAGGTGCCTTTGGCAGGAAAGCTTTGGGCCTCTCTGCAGAAGTACGACTGGTGCCGATACGGAACCTTTTGTTAATTCTACACAAGACCTCTGGATACCCGGGCAATGGCAGCCTGAGGCTGGCACTGTGGAGAAGAATTAAGCAGACATCTAATGAGAGAAGGAACAGCTGCACTGCCCCAAAATATGGCATTCTCACCACTGCTCGCGGAGCCGAGCTAGCACCTGATCAGATAAGGGGGCACCTCCAGGGCACCAGGAAGCCAAGTGAACTATTTTCTAGAGTTCTTTTTTGGCCGCTCATACCTGTGGTGGGCCAGGGGGCTTGAACAGCTGGCTTCCCTGGCTCCTGACGTGGGTGAAAAAGCCGACTCAGTTTGTCTTGCACCTCCTGCTTGCCCTGCTCCTCACTGTCCTTCTTCTTGACACTCTCCTCCCTCTTGAGCTTCTCCTCATCATGGAGCTTCCTGGGTCGCTGGTGCTCGTCATCCCGCTGCATGTGCTCCAGCCACTGCTTGTCCCTCTCCTGGGCTCGTCTGTCAACAAAATGCTCATCTCAGCAGAGAAGCAACGCCCCGCAACATGACTACTGTGTCTTTCCTCACAAAGTCTCTGTCAAGTCGGGGTGCTGGACCTCGGGGATGGAGTGATCAGCACCAAGGAGGCAAAGGCTCTCAGGGACACCCCCGCCGAATTAAATGACTTTTTGATGTATCTTATAAAATAGTTACAGAGGAACAAAAACACCTCTCACTTTGAAATTGGTAGGTCAGTGCACAGCAAGTCAGGAGGTTGGGAGGTAGTGACCACACAGAGTGGCCTGCCCGACACTGAGAGTGAAATGTGGCTTCAGCCAACCAGCAACCACGGAGATCACTGAGGGAACACCACACCTTTGCACACACCAGCGCCCCAAACAGCACAGTACGTACGCTTCCTGAGCTCCTGGGGTGTCACCTCTGGTCAAAGTCTGACTGAATTCAACCCTTTTGTCTTTGCTTTTCAAAGCAGCTGACAGTTACCTGCACTGACAGAACGGTGACAGCGTCCACCTGGAGCCCCGAGGGAAAGACTAGGGAGGGTTTTTCTCTTATTTCATAACGTTTTAGAAAGTCAGAAACACTCTAACTGATGATACTTTAGATGAAACGAGTGTAGAGCATAAACGCTCCAGTGAGGACAGCCTTCGTGAGACTGACCACCTGAGCCCCCATGCCAGGTGGGTTAGTCCCACCATCACCCTCACAAGGCCACACGTGGGTGCTGCCCAGGGTGGCTGCCCAGGCAGGCAGCCTGACTGTGACCGGGCTGGGGCCAGTGCACAGGACATCTGGTATGAGGACCCTGGCAAGGGAGCATCACAAATACAACTCCTCTGCTCCAACTCAAAACTACTCAGTGACTTTCTGCTCTGTGTGAGTGTGTAGTTCTGCTCTTTTTAACATACATCTTAAACGTTTACTACAGGTTTCAAAACACCTTTTAAGAAAGAAAATAAAACACATTTGGATGGGGAGAGCTGCTTACTGCTTTGTGTAACAACACAGCCACAACAAACTTGCCCAACATTTCCTGCTGCTAAAGGCCACCACTTATTGTCAATAGTCATGTCATTTTTGAAGCTAAATTTCAGGTACTAACTATGCTATACTGTTTTTGTTTCTCTTCTCTGGGAACGTGAAAGTTTGGTGCAGTAAAGTGGGAATACTCAAAGCACTCAGAAAACTTGAAGCTAAGATAGGGGAGCTAGTGATTAAACACTCCAATGCGATTCTAGTCCTACCCCAATCAAATGAGAAAACAGCCCTCTCAACTGGCCTGAGATCTTAACTACCCACCTCCTGGCATGAAAAAGCAACCCACAGCAACAAAACCTACCAGCCTTGAAGACCATTCGGGCCCCACCAGAAACCGCCTGGCTCGGCAGCTGATCAGCTCAGCCTACTGCCAGACTCCCTCAGGCATTTCCTTCTTCATCTTTTCATCTAATTTCAGTAACCAGATTCTGTAAGTTATACTGTATCCTTGTTGACTCAATCATTGTTGGTTTGTGGCATTAAAACTAAATGAAGTCTGGGCCCTTCCTGGTGGCGCAGTGGGTTAAAGCACAGCACTAAGAAGCTAAAGCCACTTCAGCATGAGTTCAATCCCCACGCCCCCAGGTGACCCACATGCACAGCAGACCTCTCCTGACCGGCCCACTGTTCCCCTCAGCAGTGTACTTCCTCTGTCAGCCTGTTCTGCTCCCCACTCTATCTCTGGTGAATCCTCTCACTGCCCCTGCACCTCTGGCCTGTACCCAAGTTCTGTATGCATAAATAAATAAATCTTAAAAAAAACTAAACTAAATGAAGTTCTAAAAGCAAATGTCCAATAATGAAATCAGGTACATCAAAAGTTACAAAATACTTTTCTACAATTTGCTCCAGAGAATAAAATAAACACTTAAAACCCTGCAAATGCAAACACCAGAGCTCAGACAAGAATGTGCCTGTCTCCCCATTCTTCCTTTTGTAGTCCAGTGTGATTTGCAGGTGACAAGGTGGGGAGGGGGCACTGTCAGTCCCCCCAGAAGCCCAGTGTGGGGAGCCAGCTGGGGCTCGGATGCAAACCTGGCCACTGGCCTCACCGCTATTAAAAGGCTGTGAGCTGGAAGCCTGCTGGTCATTGGCATGCAAATGAGTGTAACAAGTGCCCCAATTTCCTTGTGTGAGTCCATTTATCTACATAGTGGCTGTGGGGAGGAGCTCTGGGAACTAACCAAAAGCCTCAGGGGGGGGCTGATCTATGCAAAGATTTATTCCCAGCAGGAGTCTGTGCCCACCCACCCTGTATGCACACGCACACAGGCATGCACGCAGCACACACACACACTTACAGGCTCTTTCTGGTACTTGGAGAAGCTGGGCAAAAAAATGGGAAAAACTACAGTTTCCTTCCAGAGGGCCCAGCAGGGCACTGACAAGACTCACCTTTGGGCTTCTTCTTTCTGTTTTTCCAATTCTAGCATCTTCCGCTCTTGTTCTTTCCTTTTCAGTCGTTCAGCCTCTATGGACTTCTGTTTCTGGAGCTGCTGTTTATTATGGATTTCTCTTAGTTCCTGTAAATAATCAAGAAAACAGCTCCTGTCAGAGCAAGAGGTGATAGGCTCTTGTTTATCAACATGTAACACTTCCTCCTGGGAAGCCTAAGTGCTGAGCCAACATTTTGAGAAATGTTAATATGTATGGAAAAGTCTGCAGCTCTGCATTCTGACATGACCATAGCCACACAAGAGTGTGTTTTAGTACCCATGAAGCATGCCACCATTTTCTATGATGTGCTTTTGAAGGAATTTCTAGCAAAGGGCATTTGAGCAGCCACCCTCTTGAGACACCAACAAGAAATTTATCCAGTTTTAACACAGGGCAACAATAATGCACAAAACCTGAGGGTCCCTGCTAATGTGTGGCCACTGGCCACCCGGCCTTCGGAAACACCCAGCTCTTCACAAACCACCTCCACCAAGACCGCTTCCTTCCCAGGGTGAGAGGCCTAGGGGCACCAAGCCGCCCTGCCCTAGGGACCAAACCCCACAGGAAGAAGCATCTGAGGCTCTAAGCAAAACTCTCACGCTGAGAGTAAATAACCACGATTGGGAGATTCCTTGGATTCCCTTATTCCATACTAGTCCCAGGACAACTAAAAGTCACTTTTTAGCAGGCTACTGGTATTTAAAGAGTTCAAGTGAGATGTTCAAATTCCCAAAAGTATAAGAACAAAAAAAGAGGAGGAAACCTTCTCAATTCCAGAGGGATCAAACGGATCTCTGAGAGGTCACTACCAGATTTGCTGAAACTCCTCTTTCTTGTACCAGCAACAATCTGATAAATCGCAGTGGCCAGCGCCAGGGTCTATGGTATATGGCAAGGTTTAAGAACCAGGCCTGCCTCATCTTTTGCCTTGATCTCTGGTAAGTTCAGAAGAATGGAGTTTCCTCCTGCCTTAGATTCCTACCTTTAGATTAATTCTGAGATGGAACAACAAAGGGAAAGTTATTATCACCTGCATGAGATCAATGTTAAGATGAACTTAATCTGAGAGAAAACCCCAGAGAGTCAGGCTAAACTTTCCCCACTTGCTAGAGTGCTATGGTAAGGTCAGAATGCATATACAGGAATTTTATGTATTATAAGTTACTTTGAGGCCTACAAGAGATCAATGAGATAGAAGAAAAAATTTAACTGGAGATCAGGAGGTTGAGGGAGGTCAGTGGTTTCAGGGACGTGGGGTAAGACTGGATGGAAGGAAGGACCTTGGTGGGGGAAGTCCTCCAAGGATAAAGTATCCAGGGCAGAGGCTGCAGGAAGAGTACCTGGGGCAGGAGTTGAGCCTGGAAGTAAGGGCAAAATGTCTGTGATAAGTCCTAAGAGGAGCCAGGGCCTCCTTGGTGGCACAAGGGCTTAAAGCACAGCACCGTGAAGCCATCTGCAGCCACTGCAACAGGAGTTTGATCCCCGGCCAGGGAGTGACCCACAGGGAGCAGCAGATCTCTCCTGTCTCTTCCGCTGCTCCCCTCAGCAGTGTATTTCAGTAGATCCTCCTGTTCTGCTCCATTGTCTCTGGTGAATCTTCTCATCCCCACACCTCTAGCCTACACCCCAGTTCTTGCATGAATAAATAAATATTTTTTTAAAAAAGTTCTAAGAGAAGCAAATCAACACCAGGAAAAAAGAACTTCCTTTTTTTATTGTCTTTCTCCAGGTCATAGCAAAGAATTTAAATCTCAAATGTATTAAAAATTTAGCAGTATTCTTTTCCATAGTTATTTGGAATCAAGCATAAACAGTATTCACTAATCAAGTAAGTGGAAAATCTGGTTATTATTTTAGGTTTGATCTTCAGAAAGAAATGGGGAAAAACAAGTCAAGTCCTGTTGTTCCAAGGAGTCTGTTCTCTTGGCTCAATCTAGGACCCGCATGGGAATAGGACAGTGCACTGCAGTGAGAGTCAGCAGACTCTGTTCCAGGAGAGCGGCCAGAGTGGGACCTCATTTGTTCACTGCCGAGGACGTTTAAAAGGAAAAAAGTGGAAAAGACTCAAATGTATCTTTCCCCCCTACTTTAAAACTTCATCTTTGAATGTATAGAACAGGTTCAGAAAGGGTAACCTGCGGCAACCAAGTATAATTAGAAGTTACTAAACTAGCAACAAAGAAACCTAGGTTCTAATTCCAAGTCCCAGACACAGGCCAGCAGCTGATTCAGAGGAGAAGACTTTCAGGGTTTCTTTTAGCATTAAGAACTTTTAAATTCGTAGACACTATTTATCATCTAAATAGTGTTCTTTCAGCGTCTCTTTTACTTAGGGTTTTATTCTTATCACAGAAATAAACCAAAAAGGTATACCTAGAAAGCAAAATAACTGAGCTGAAATTTAAAAGGAGTAAGAAATAAGAGAGGAGGAGACTATTTTAATTTGATATTCAGGAACATTATCATTTATTTTAAAAGTTCCCCCTTTGTAATATCAAGGGAGGTATTCATCTATTTAAAGGAATTACCAACCAGTACTGCCCACGCAGGCACTGGCCAATCAGGACAGGCGCTGGCCGTGACGTACAGCGGCCGCGCAAACCTGGGTGCAAAGAGTTTTTCATTTTACCAAAGAAATACACTCGCTGCGTCTTTCCCTTCTGCAACCAGGCTCTAATGCTGGTTGTTGATTGACAGCTAAAAAATTAATTACCAGAAACTAAGCGAGGGCAGAGGGAAGTAAAGCCAACAACACTGTGAAAAGCAAAAAAGGATGGAATTAAAGAATCTACAAGAAAAACTCCGGCTAATTACAATTTTAAAAATAATGGTTAAAAGTACCTAATATACGAAATAAGATATTTAAAATGCTTAAAGCACTTAATTTTTGAACACTGCTGTATCAGGCCAGGCTAATTCTGCCTCTCTGGGGAACTATCTAAGTAAGCCGCAGCTTCAAGTACCTGTGAGGCAGGGGGCTTGCAGGAACCATGAAATAAAACATCTCCACAGGTAATAGAGGGCTCTGCATCTCAGGGTCCAGATCTGGGGACTGCAAAGCCTTCCCATTATTTCCTTCATCTAAGTCAAATACTGCTGAGATGCACAATCAATGGTGAGAAAATCATGATACTGCACAGAAATAGGCATTCTGAGTCTCCCTCAGACTCAAAATGGCATGAATCAAAATAAGCAGAAAATTAATTTTTTCTAAGCTAATACACTTAAAAAACAAAACAAAACTGAATTGTGAGAAGGCAGTCTACAGACTGCAGCAAACACCCCCACACCAGGCCGTCTCGCCTTCAGTCTCTATGCAGGCTGTGGAGACCTGTGCCCTGCCCCTGTAATTTTTAACAGTCGAAGAAACTCTAGTACAATTACAATTCAAGTGGCCTTTTCATTCCACCAGGCCAAGCATCTGTTGGATGACAAATCTGGTGTCATTATGTTCTTTAAGTTAGAAATGAAAGGGCCGCTGGGAAAAGGAGCAGGAAAACAGCACTTCACAGATGGCTTCACCTTTCCCTGGTAATCAGTCTGAGTCTGCAGGTTCTATTACATTTTGCCACAGTTGCTGTATCACAGCTAAGACACTAATGGAAGGAAGAGGCCACTACTACGAGTCAAACATCAGGTTCTCCTTCTGGAGGAAGACCTAACACTAACTCTTCCCCTAGCATCAGTAACAATATTCACATACGCATTGCCTGGGTACCTGCCTGGCGTATGGCATGGGCACAGCTTTTGCTGCCTTTTCTTCTGTGAATGCTATTCAGGGACTGACATTTTACTCTACGTGGAGTGCCACAATAACTACCATTTCCTGCAGAATGTAACAACTTACATAATAAACAGTAAGCAAGCCTGCAAGAAGGCTTAGTCAAATATTAAAGATTATAGGAAAAATAAAACTACTATAAAATGTGTAGTATATATAAAGATTTTGATCACCAGTGATATTTACAGAATTCAAAGACATAGCAGAGTTCCCAAACCAGGTACATGGGAATAAACCGTGGCACCATACAGCAGGAAATTACATGCAGGCTGGGCTGTCACTGAGAGCTGTTATTTGATTTTCAAAAGGGTTTTTGAGCAAACAGATCTAGAACCACAATAAGAAAATGATTGTTAATTAAGGATTGTCTTATATTAGTTAAGATACATGAAAATCAACTTGCTTTTAACTTTCTTCCTTTACTAAGAGGAAAAGTCACTTACTTCCCCCTAAAGAATTAAGATATTTGCACCATAAAACATCTTTGGACACCTATGGCAAACAGCCAAAGTATCTCAAAAGGAATATGCTTGACAAACTCAAGAAGATCCAGTAGTTCTGCCTTGAGAAAACACCCCCAAGTTTACCAAAGGCAGCTCTTCTTCTGCTGTGCAAGGGACAGAGAGTCACTGGGTCTAAAAAACTGTTTTGCCTTTATTTGGCCTTAGAGACACTAAAAAATAGTTGTATTGCATGAACTGACATTACTTGCAATACACATGCACCCCCTGAACAATCTGTATGTAGTGCTTTTTCATAAATACTACCCTGCATAGAAGCTTGTGAAGAGTGTAACACTAACTAGTAACAGGGGCTTAAAACTAGCAGTTAACTAGGAAATTCATTGTTAATTTGGTCGGTTAACCTTTTGGGTTTCTGCCTCAAGCGGTCTCTTGTGCAAGAGAAATATTAATGACTGAAGATTTGTGAATTCAACATTATAAATCAAATTAAAGCTGTTTAGAATACATCTCTTTTATCTGTACTAATTTCATGCTATTGTGTTAACTGACCTCACAGGAAATTGATGTGAGTACTGGCATCAGAAATTTTAGGTGTTCACTTTGTCTAAACCTAACACCTATGGGCAGTCAAAAGTAGAAATGCTTTATATAAATAAACATTACTTTATTGCTCACCCAGGGATATTATGTAGCACACAAAATCAGCATTTTTAAAAGGCCTTTTAGGTCTTAAAATATGGAAACTTATCCCAATTAACAATCTGTGAAGCAGATTGAAAGCTTTTAAAGAAATCAATCAACAAACTCCCTGAGGATAGAGCACCTTGCTCCTGCATAGAAAAACCTGAAAAATAACTACCACACAACATAAAAATTGTACCATCAGGCCCTCCCTGGTGGCGCAGCGGGTTAAAGCACAGCACAAAGAAGCTTAGGCCACTTCTGCATGAGTTCGATCCCCGCCTGCCCCGGAGGTGACCACATGGCGCGGCAGACCTCTCCTGACCCGCCCGCTGCTCCCCTCAGCAGTGTACTTCGTTGATCTGCCTGTTCTGCTCCCCACTCTGTCTCTGGTGAATCCTCTCACCCTCCACATCTCTGGCCTGACCCCAGTTCTGTACGAATAAATAAATAAATTAAAAAAAAAAATTGTACCATCAAGGTAAACTGATATGCCACAGAGTTATAAAATGTATTCATTCACAATGCATTCAAAGTGGGAAAAGCATAAAGAAAATACACTGACAGGCTATTTAAATTCTGAGAAGAGGGTATACCCATGTTTAAGGACATTGAAATACTGCTTCCACATATGATGTCAATATTCAACCAAACAGTAAGCCCAGCCCCAGGGCATCAATGACATAGTCACTGTCCTAAGCGCCCTGGGAGAGTCAGAGAAGAACGACAAGGCAGGAGAGAGAAGGTAAGAGAATAAATGACATCTATTAACTATTTTGAGTCTTGGAAGTAAACAGAAAATACTGTTCTACATACAAGGAATCTGTAAAGTTTCCACAATCACAAGTACATTGAACGAGAGTGAGAGTTTTATTACTTCTGTGCAGGAGAGATCTTTTCAAAAGGATCGTACAGCTAAAATTAGAATTTAATCTTGAACAAAGTAAGAGAGCAAACCAGGAAAGAGCCCAACATATCCCACTTAATATGACAAGCAAAGCTGTTGCTTGGATTCACAGTGATCCTCTCGCTGTCTCTGTGTCTCTTCTTTCTGGGTCTTTTTTTTTCCCTCATTGTTTCCCTTTGCAGCACCCCTCTCAACCTCCTCCCACACCCCAACTTCTCATTCTGTTCTTTACTTTTCTCCAGTTCTTTCCTTTTTTTCTCCTGGTTGCTAAACATTCTGCCTTTCACTGCCTTCATAAAGAAGGCGTCGCCATGAAAGGCAGGGTCTGCAACCAGCGCCTCAAAGCCTTCCTGAAGCTGACAACCTCAGCACACTCATTTCCACACAATTCAGTACACAGGAGTGGTTTTTAAGACAGGTATCATTACGGCCACAGGTAATATTTCTCCCATCCAAGTGCTAACCAGGCCCAACCCTCCTTAGCTTCCGAGATGAGACGAGATGGGCGCACTCAGGTTGGCATGGCTGTAGACAGGGTTTGTATTTCTAATAGCCCTTTGTATCTAACTTAAGGAGCATGGGCTTCTCATGTTCATTAAGAATATCGTTCTTATTTCTGAATTAGTTCTAAATACTCAGGTTTTTCGAAGAAATAGGTTGCATCCACTTTTGGAACAGCACTGATTACACCATCTCCCACACGATGGAAGCATGCAGGTATCTGGAGCTACAGATCCAAATGACGGCGTTGTCTTGCAAAGTTTTCTAGCCAGGTGGCAAACACAACGCTTGGCATAAGGAAAGACAAGCCGACTGTATACAGTCCCTTAACCAGCCTGCAGTCCAGAGCTGCCCCCGCCACACACAGTCTGTCGTGGGGAACGGCTGATTCGTACTCCATGGTTCATAGTAACTCATCATTGTTTACTTTTACAGACGGCTCTGCACGTCCAAGCCCACAGCAGCTCAGGCAGAGCACTCATCTGCAGGGAGCGGAGCACAGCAGGAGGGGTGTCACTCTCAGTCTGAGAGAGGTGCATGGCCAGGGCCCCTGCAGTCTGGAAAGCAGAGGGAGGGAGGGAAGAACGCACTACACGAACGCCGTGACGTGAGGACTTGTCAGTCACACTGACGAGCCGGGACAGGTCAGGCCTGCCTGGCACCGGAGACACGGCATCCAGCCTCTTGGCGACAGTGCAGCCTGCGCCCGCCCCGCCCCTCCGGCTGCTCCGCATCGTCTTCGTGGCGGCGCAAGGCCGCTGCCGGGCTGCGGCGGCACCGGCATCAGCCGCCCGCACTGCCAGAGGCGGGAAGTCGGCCCTATTCTCCAGAAAGTTCTCGGAAATGCTAATGGACATGTCAGAATAAAATCTGACACAAGACGTAACTCTATGCAAGAAAAACAATGCTCTTTGTCCTTCTGATATTGCAAAAAAGCGCCATTTTGATTTTACAATGAAATCAAGTAAAAAGGGAAAGCCATGGAGAGTAATTTTAAATTGTTTCTAGACTATGAATACAAGATCACTGATTTCTTAGCAGAAGAAAATACTTCTTGTAGAGAAAAGCAGAAAATTTGGAAAAATAAATCATTTGAACTGAAATTACCTTCAGAAGTATTAGTTCATGTTGGCAATAGTTACTCAGAGAGTAATTCAGGTCAAATCACTGATCAAATATTTCATCTGGTCATCAAGAAGCAAAGACTGTTTCTATAAAAGGCAGCATGAACACAGAGGCTGCCGGCAGGGGCCTCAGCACAGCAGCATCTCTACCTTGGGCACCACTGTCCCCCGGTGAGTTCATCTGCTGTAGTCAGATTAGAGTCCTGCTTCCTTTCTCAAGCGCTTCTTGATTTGGGATGATAAATTGGATCCCATCTCTGTGCTGGGGTCACTTTTGGAATATCACATCTATGAGGTACATGTCTATTTAATAAGTCCATGGGAAAGTAGCCTTTTCTAGGAAAAAGAAGGAGCTCTCAAGGTAACACCCACCACTCCAGACACCTGAATTTGGACTCATTTTACAACACCTAACCATAATTAAAAAGTGCCTTATGACTTTACTATATTGCCAGCCACATGAAACAAACTGCCTGTTGATCTGGCTGAAAAAGTAAATTTTTCCCCTCTTTAATGGTTGAGGACTTCCATCATTGATTATTAGATTGTGGGTGAGGAGGCAAGAATGTCATCTTCCTGAGTAAGGAAAACTACAAAGACCCTCCAAGGAACAGTGATCCTAGACTATAGACTACAGATGATTGAATCAGAAAGCAAAATAACGGTAAGACACATCTAGTCTCTAACCTCTCTCTTGTTCCAAAAAGTAAAAACACTGAGGCTCCCAGGTTTGTCTTCTCTCTCAGACTCTGCACTAAGGGAGGGGGCCATTATTCCATGCATGACCTTGTTTTATACCTAAGGAACGAGACATGATTGGACCGTGAAATCAAAATGAAAAGTAACCTTGCAACAAAATAAGTGAGAAATGGTTTTTGCTAAATGTAATCCTCGTTACAAAGACTGTCATTGAATATAGATGTGATGGTCTGGCTAACGAACTTTTAAATTTGTACCCCACAAGGTACTTCCTTCCATGTCTCCCCACGAGCCCACAGTGAGTAAATAACACTTTCTTTTTCTAGGTGAAAAATCAACATGGATATAAAATAAATGTGCTAAGTCCTAATTTCTTTCCTATATGCTCCGGCTGGTCTCCTTTAAGGAGAGGGGCATTTGGGATTTAGCAAACTCACACCATCAGACTAGACTGCGAGAGGAATGGCCAACCCCCTCCAGCAAGACAGGAACGATGTTTGCATCGTAGTGTGGGTGCCATGGAGCTGCTGCAATGCCCAGAGAAGTACGAAGAAATCCCAAGGGCCTCTTGGTCTATCTTACCACACAAAATTTACAGTCATTAATGAACATAGGTGGTAAGGTCAGGAAGGAAACCTGCATGTTCCCAGCGTGCCCACGAAAGTAGGCAGGAGAGCGTCAAGATGTAAACTGTAAGTCCGCCTTAGAGCTGTCTCAAGTTATAAATCTTTCAGCTCTTCAACTAATGTTGTCTGTGTTGTTTTCCCTAGTTTTGAGAGGTTATGGGAAATAACAGGCATAAGGCAACATAACATAATGAACTTGTAACTTTAATGAATAACTCAATGGCTAAGTCCTAACTCAGTAGCTACACTGGCTTGTGATTTGTTTTTATTCTCTGCAGTAACTTAAATTTAAATAATGGAGTCAGTTTAAACTTAGTAATAGAAAACCAAAATTAAAATTAAAACAATTATTCTTTTAAAAATAAGTACATCTGGGCCCTCCCTGGTGTCGCAGCGGGTTAAAGCACAGCACAAAGCAGCTTAAGCCACTTCCACATGAGTTCAATTCCCGCCTTCCCTGGAGGAGACCACATGGCACGGCAGACCTCTCCTGACCCGCCCACTGCTCCCCTCAGCAGTGTACTTTGTTGATCTGCCTGTCCTGCTCCCCACTCTGTCCCTGGTGAATCCTCTCACCCTCCGCATCTCTGGCCTGTACCCCAGTTCTGTACAAATAAATCTTTAAAAAAAAAAAAAAATAAGTACATCTGGCAAAAGGACTGGTGCAATAAAGGGGCCAGTAGCCTTTGCCTAAGCCACTCTCTAATATGAGACTGTTTAATCGAAATCTATTCATAAAATCTATTCTATTTCATAAAATCTGATGAAATAGCTGAGTGACTGATGCCACACTTTTAGGGTGTTCTCTTTAGCAAGCTAGAGCAATTCAATAGCCAAAATAACCCATAACCGCCTAGGCATTAGTCCAAAATCACCCAATAGAATATCATTTTCTAATTCGTGATGCTTGTTTTGGAAGTTAAATTTCTAGAAAAAGGAATGTTAAGATTTAGGCAGAAATCTGGACTACTGCCTGGCTTCGAGATTCCTGAGTAGTTTCTATTCCAAGAGACTCTTTTAAAAAGCACTGTAAACTCGCAACAGCATCATATTCTTTTTGCCTGAAATAGTGACAAGTCACAATGAAGAGTTTATGTGAACATTTTTATGGTACTTCTCGGAGACAAGAGAATTCACAGCTGTGCTTGCAATGCTTATGCACCATACATCACCTGCATACACATACAGAACACACACATAGTGCACACAGACACATACACACAATGTAAGCATGAAGCAAAATGAAGAAAAACACTACGTTGGCCCAAACAATATTTCCCCTAAGAGTACTTTCCTGGAATTGTACAAATGAGAAAAGTTCATCACCCACTCCTCCAAAACAAACACCACAAATACCTCAAACTCAGACGTCTAGACAATTTGGCCTAAAATCTCATTCACAAGGCCACTAAAATTCTGAAGCATGCTTTCTAATCTTTTCCTGGTTTTAGGAGTAAAGAAGAAGGCTTTTACTTTTTCCTAGTGTCAAAAGCTAAATTGGCCTCAATCTGTTAAAAGAGAATCTCAGTTGGAAAAGGAAAATGAGTATTTGGGAAAGCGTAAAATCCCCTAGCTTATAAGAACATAGATCAAGACTGCAGTACCTACTCGAACTTAAAAGTTGTCACCTAAATCATTGGTGACAGGAAATAAAATGTTTGCGTTCTGGCTTTATTATAGGATAGGCGTGAACACTCTTAAGATGATAACGTTCGGTGAAGCTAAATCCTAAGCCCCACAGCAGAAGAGGCTGTGATCCATCCACTTTCCCACTGCAAAACACTCTGGCCTTTTCCTGAATTTTCTGTGTGACAAAACCATTTCTGCCATGGAGACAAAAGTCATTATTCCATTAGACAAGAAAAAAAATTTAACGTGAGGTAACAAGCTAAAGCTGTACAATCAAAGCAAAATCTTGAAGGCAAGTGGCAGAAATACTCTTGGCATTTGAAGAGAAAGCGGTTCCTTTTTGGTAGTGTTCCCAGAAGGTAAGAAAGATGAAGCCTGCTTTTGGTGCCCAGCTTGTGGTTATCAACAGACAAAAGGATGGAAAAGTGGAACAACTGAATTTGGGTTTTAGATAGCTGCCAGACTGGGGCCAGTCTCTCAGCCTTAGTTTATAGAGGCCAGACACCACTTCGCATTTCAGATGGTGTGGCGCTCACCTATCAGTGGGAAAGCTTTCAGAAAGGCTGCCAAGCCGGCATAATGACGCCGTGCTGCATGCGGTCAGAGACTAACTCATCTAGCCAGCTAGAGAAACTAAAGGGCAGGGCACCCAAGGAGGCATGCACAGAATCGTTACCTTCAGCTGGTTATTGAAAATATCGATCTCCTGCAGCTTGGATCGGGTTTCTTTCTCAACTTCATCCAGCTGATCCCGTAGCTGCTGCCGAGCCAGTTCTTTCGCTTCTAAGGCTCTTTTGAGTGTAAGAAGTGAATCTCCTATTTTAAAACAAACAAACAAGGGAAAAAGCCACTGCGAGACAAGAAAAACAAACTGGCAGGCAGGAAAACTGGTGTTTATAGATCTTGTTTCACTTGAGGAAAGTCTGGTTGGTCAAAAGGGACAACTTGAAAACTAAAACACCTACTATGCAGGCTGTTTTGCTGGACTTGTTTCAGCTGGTCATTGAGTATCTGCTTTTCTGGAATAAGTCTTCCAAGCATTTGCTGAGACTCCTAACAGGACAAGGAGGGAAATGATTAATGAGTGGCTGAAGGAGGAAACTACCCGATCCAGATTCAAGGCCGAGCAGACAAAAGTCAGTTTTCTGGGTGCTCACAAATTACTAGTCTCATCCCCAATCCTAAGCAGGAAAACCACACTGAATCACCAGTGGGGGCAGCTGGTTCTCGAGAAGGAATTATCTGTGTGCCAAATGCTTTTCATTAAAAGACTAGTCACAGCTAACTTGATAGCTCATAGGTTTTGTTGCCTAATAAATAAATTGTAAGTGCAACTCAGCCAAGAAAACAAAATACTGAATGTTGAAGTGGCCAAAAGCCACCAAATGCCAGCACGGGACGCTGTTGTGTGTGAAGGAAGGGTCAGCAGTTTAAATAGGAATTATTCATTCTTTTCTAGGGCTAAACAGAGGCTTACCATATCCCAGAAGTGGGAAGCAGAAACCAAGAAGAGGTTTTTAACAACCAGAATCTTAAGTGGCATGTGTTTTCCACCATCTGGAATGGGTCTACAAGAAAGTCGAGCCTACTTTTTTATCAGACATAAGAGAACAGCTAAAACCTCACTTTGCATATAGCTGTTTGGTATTTTCATGGGGGCTCCTGCACAATATTTGCTTAAGTTCAGCTGAAATGATACAGTTTCCACACACTTTATAAAACAACTAACTTTCCAACCTTTAAGAAGAAATAATGTATTTTTACTTTGACTTGAAAGAAATATCTCTATATCTTGCTTTTTAGTGAGAAGAAATAAAAATGTCATAATTAAAAATTTCCACCACAGGCTGAGAATTAGTTCTTCCAGAGTAACTTTCATTAGCTACCTGATGTGTGATAGATCTTCATGTATGACATATCTGAATAGTAGAGATTTAGCTCAATCGAGAGGCTCTAGAAGTATCTTCCTATATGTGTAATACATACCTACCTCCCCAAAATCTACACAAAACAAAAATCTACAGGTCAGACTGTTTCCCCAAGAGGTAGTCACGGAGTTCCTCTTATTCTCATCCCTATGAGCCAATCCTGAACCAAGACTATGAAGTATCAAGGCAAAGCCTGACGTAGATAACTAAGATTACTTAATCACATACATATTATTTGTAAATGCCAACTTAAGTTTCTAAGATTAAGTCAAACCTGTGTGAAGGGGGACCTGGCTCATTTGCATAGCAGCTTCTGTTCATTCCAGAAAGGAAGGGAGCCAACATATCATATCTATGATGTACCTGGCTTTCTTGAAAACATGTATTATTTTCCCTTTCACTACTTTTTTGAGAAACCCTGACTTATATTTTATTACCAATAACTTAACACACTAAATTTCAATTGTAAATATGAAATATGTGTTTAGTCATGAGGTACTCAGTGAGATAATAAACATATGTCTCACTCTACAGTCTCACTCCTTCTGTCCCCCGACAAACAGAAGTCAAGCTTCTTGAAGGAGCCTTCTCATCTCTGCTCATCTTTGCAGGTCTCATTGCCACAAGAGAGCCTGGCCTGGCACACAGCAGCGCTGGTGAATGTGTGCTGAGTTTGTTTACATGACTATCTATTTTCCAGCGAGGAACCTTCACTTTTTATCTTGGTTTCAGGATGGATGCTTGATTCTTGTTGAATAAATAAAATGAATAAGAGAAAATACGTAAATTTAAAGCTTTCCGGGGACTTAGGTGTTCACCTGTAATTGTTGCTGCAGATGGGTGATCTCAGCAATTCTCAGCTCCCTAGATTTGTTTGTGCTCTCAATTTCTTGCCTTTGGGTGGTCAGGCGACATCTGATATCTTGAAGTTTCCCCTCTAGTTGATGCTTTTTATCATTCTTTAATAAATGGAAGATAAGAGGTATTATCACTTTTTGTGGTTCAGTGTTAATGTATCCCCAAAGCATAATCAAACTTTACTTACTAGAGCTTCTAATTCAAATTCCAAGGTCTTTTTCTTTGCTTTCAGTACAACTATGTCCTCTTGCTCTTTATTCCTTTGATTCAGTAGTTCTTGTCTTCGATTCCGTTCCCATTCAAGTTGCCGTTGCCTTTCAAGTTCTCGCTTTGCAGCCTGGGACGTACATAAAGAGGTGACTTATTAGTTTTTCCGTTCTTACACAATGTAATGTCTCTTGTCAACATAACATCTAGTGAGTCTTTTCTTGTAGGTTTAAAGTATTATTAACATCACAAGAAATTATAATACAGTATTCCTTCTATAAGACAAGGAGTATTTTCAAAGGCTATCACATTTACATGAGATGAGAACAGACAGGATTGTTTCACTGCTAGAATTTGATTCTTCATGCCTTTAAGAATGTTTAAAGTGCAGTAAAACTGCTGTTTCATTTTTATTCTTAGAGAACAAGGAAAATGTCTTTAATCTACCAAAATTAAACCAAACTCCCCAGAAAAACATACACACAAAAAAAAGCTTTCTTTCATCAAGAGTAATTATGATTTCATCCAGCAAATGAAAAATTGCTTATCTTTTAAAAATTTATGACCCATCCAAGTACTAACCAGGCCTGACCAGAAAGAGAAAGAAAAATACCAGATGGTTTCACTCATAGCAGGAGTATAATGGACCAGGCGAGAAAATGACAAGAATAATGAACAGCCATATACCAGAGACATTTCGTGGGGGTCGAGTGGGGAATGGGATCAAAAATGGGGGGGTAGGAAGGGAAGTGCACGGGACTGTGGTGATGGCACATGGGTGACTTGGTGATGGGATACCTGTGGGGACTACAATTGAGATAGAAAAAAAAATGTAAAATAAACTTATAAAAAAAAATTATGACCCAGTCTTTCTAATTTTGTCATAGAAGATGCTATGATTCCTCTGGCCATGTCAGGTCTCTTCAAAGTTGACACTAATGTCAGGTGGTCAAGTACTTGTTGGTACACCTGAGATTCCTTATTGTACTGTAATTGGTTCTCCTTGTCTGGCCTCCAACTACACTGGAAGGCAGATGGAGAAGCCTGGCACGTGGTAAACTATTAAATCAACATCCAAGTAAATCAATATCCTATTTTTTAAACACCAAAAGAAGAGAGGGTTGACTAATTTTTTGGTTGTTCATTTTGAAAATTAAAATCATGTTAGTATCTCTGTGTCTACAGGCATTTGTGGCTACAAGTATTCTCAAGTAATCATCAGATGATGAAACCCAAGTATTACTATTTAATAAAGAAAAATGCCCCATTTTTAAGATACACTTCATTCAAAATGAGAACCACGGCATTGCTATGAAAGTTCACAGCAACATTATTCATAATAGCCCCAGAATAAAATAACCCCCATGTCCAGCAACTGATTAATGACAAAAAGTGATATATCATCAAAAAAAGGAAGAAGTATTGATTCATGCTACAACTGGGATGAACCTTTACAATATGCTGAGTGCAAGTCAGACACAAAAGGCCACACGTTGTGTGATTTCAGCTATGCAAAACATCCAGAATAGGCAAACCTCCAGAGACAGAAAGTAAATAGACGGTTGTTCAGGGTTAGGGAAAAGAAAATAATTGCTGCATGAGGAGCTTTTTATGGGGTCTGGAAAATGTTTTATCACTAGTGGTGATGGGTGCACAATGTGTGAATATACTACAGCTACTGAACTGTAAGGAGAAAAGCAGCCATCTGAAGATGGCTGGAGGCGGCAAGATCTCATGCGCCAATTTAGGGGTCGCTCCACAGCTGCTCACCTCTCTCCTTTCAATTTCTTTCCTCCTCTCCTCTTCTCGCTGACGCTCCAGTTCCCGCTGCTTTTCCAGCTGCTTCTCCAGCTCCAGTTGTCTTTTGCGCTCTTGCTCCTGGCGCTCTCGCTCCTTCCTCTCCTGCTCTGCCCGCTCAAGCTGTGCCAAGCGCTCCTGCTCTTTGCGCTGCTGCTCCAAGAGAGCTTGTCTTCGCTTCTCCAGTTCCAGATTGCCACGCTCAAAATTCTCACGCTTCTTATCTTCAAATGTTACTTAACCACAAGAAACAGGACAGAAAATCAGGATTTTCAACATACTATTTTCAAAGGGAAAAAGTTGACCTATTTGGAAATTGCAGTCTAAATGAAAACCTCGACACCCACCCCAAGTGTCTCCTGCTGTGCCCTTATGTGTATTTAACAGAGACTGACTCCAAATACTTTCATTTGCTTCTTAGCATCAATTACTATCATTAGAAATTCACAGCCACCTTAGGATATTTTAATAGTATGATGGAATTATTGGTATAAATGAGGATTGTTAAAATAGGCTCAGTGAATTTAAAATAGTTTCCTGTAATGAAGGAGTTTTTATAACAGCATGAGAAAAGTACAGGTGGTGATTTTACATTCTCTTTCTGTATTGGTGCTCACCAATTTGGAATGTTTCATAGATAACACAACATTTTATTAGTAAATAATTCAACTTAATTGAAATACTTCAATTTCAATTTAAAAATTAAAACAAGGTGTGTTAGCAAAGCACATAACACCCTTATTTCATTGCAAATATTCAAATTCAAAGACATACTAAAAATGACTCCTGACTAAGGTCAGTTAAATAAATACAGTAAGAAGGTCAAAAGCTACATTTATTTTTACTATTAGCTTTGCCTTCAGGATAAAAAATCTCTAGTAAGATATAACTCAAGTACAGAGACAGTCTTACCAGGTAATTTTTTTTCTAGCTGTTGCTGTTCATCTTCTAAGGCAGGTTCTTCTGGTAACCTCTGATCTACCGATGATGAGCTTACAACAGATATACCACTGCCAGATCGAACTCTTCTGCAGTTGTCGGGGGCAGGGCAAGGAAGAAAAGAAATGAAATCGGTCCCATAAAGGGGTCTAGGTAAAACTGAGCCAATTACAGGAAAAGATTTGTGAAGTATCTTTGTTATCATGGGGCAAATTTCATTTATACTAAGGAAAGGACAAAGATTTGGTCCTTTCAATTCAACAAAGAACTCTTTAAAAATAAACATCACTGAGATTTAAAAAATGCATAAAGTGAAGAATGGTGTAAAAAAATGAAAACTATAAAAACAGTAAATCAGCATCCCCCACTCCAGGTGCTCAGTTTGTTCCCACCAGCAGCAGCAGGCCGGCTCCAATGGCCCAGGGAGCTAATAAGCCTAAATGGCCAGAACTGTGCCTGATGTGCAAGTGTTTGCTGCTGTTGTCACTGCTTTCTTGTGGTATTTTAAATTCCTCCAGAACTAAATTTCTCCAAGGGAATATAAAAAGCTCAGCTCTTACCACCCCGAACCTCTGGCCTGCACCCCAGTTCTGTATGCATAAATAAATAAATCCTAAAAATATATATAGCAAGAAACCATAAAAAAAAGTTCAGCTCACTGAACGTCTCTTTTCCCTTTACACAGTCTCTCCACTCAAACTCTCAACAGTCCCATGAGACATTTTCACCTTATAGTTGTGAAAACAAATCACCTAGTTTACCCCTTTCAAGCCACTAACCTGGCTCTTCTAAACTCATCTCTTTATGATGCTTTTTTAACATCTTCCAGGGTCATGTCTCCCAGGGATTCCCACAGGACTTTGGAGAAAAACATCCCAGCTACTAATTTATCCCACAGCCACAGTTTTCTCATTTTGCTCCTGGACGCTGACATGCTGACAGTGATGGCTGCACTTCTCTTACTTTATGTAAGTCAGTCTTCAGAGCTTTTTGATGTTTGAGCAATTAAGACAGAGTTGTTGTGCTTTTCCTTAATGTGAAAGGTTTTTAATAGAATTGATGTGCATAAAGAGAGAGGAAAGAATTTCAAATAATAGTTTCCCAACAAAACTCCAAAAATTACCCATCCCCTCAGGGGTAAATGCCCCAGCCAAAGAGGGTTGGCACCAAAGAGGCTTGGGGTTGCTGCAACCCAGAAGCTTGCCACATCTAATGGGCCTTCTGGCAGAGAACCACAAGAAAGGGGTTAGGCAGACCCCAGAAAGCTGGGACAGAAGGAAAGATTGCAAGTCCAAACCACACCACATAATCCTCCACCAGGTCAAGATAACAGCTGCCATGGCCTCTGTCAGGGATGGGGAGCAGCCCCTTTCTTCCCCATGTCTCTCCTCCAAGTTGTCTCTACAGGTCTGTCCTCCCTGCGTCTCCTGGAAATGTTTATCTGTGTCTCTCTTTCTTCATGCTCAGAAGCTCTCACTGTCTCAGGTTAAAGCCTCGAGACCCAACTGTCTGGGAGAACAAGGGGTGTCTGCATGGCACTGGCAGGCAGGACATTCCAGTCACTGTAATTCACTCCCACCGGACCTTGTCTAGTCTCTCACATCCCCACTGGGACTATATTTCAGACCAGGAGCATTTCATTCTCTTCCTGACGATAAGTAACTTCTATATTGCCAGCATTTTGTTACCTCTGGAATGTAAGTGGATATAGACTTTACAGACAGAATCTCCTTGCTTTGTTTCCACATATAGTTTGAAATAATTTCACTTTATTTGCTATTAATTTCTGATGAGTTTCAATTATACAGATTGGTGCAAAAATCGCCAACCTTTTGATGTTTTATTTGATTTACACAAATACTTTAAAGGACAGAACAGGCTCAAGATTAATGCAGAAACAAGATAAGATTTTTTTGAGTTCACGGATATTTCATTCACTTGCCAGAAATAAATATGGCTGCACGATGAGTATTAATAGCCAACCAAGTCATCTGGAATTTATGTCTCAGCACATAATCTCCCGAGAGCCAAATGCTCCTTACCTGAAGGAAGGTGGGATGTATTCTGGGGGCAGGACGGGTGGCAGGGGCTGGCCAGACATGGCAACATCAATTAGGTGCATAGCCAGGATAAATTCTTCTGCTGTGAGTTTTCCATCTTGATCAATGTCAGAAAGATTCCTATGTAACACAAAGCTAGCTGTGATCTGGCTTCATGAAGGTGCATGCTTGCTACTATTCATGAGTGATTTAAAGGTTCTAGTTTCTTACTCTGACTAGTCCAGATGAGTCTCTCTCTGTGCCTCAGTTTATTAAAATAGTAGCTATGTCATACTAATTTTGCCAAGATAAGATCACCCACGAAGCCAGAACAGTGTTCTGCACTCAAAAAGTGTTATCTATAATTGTAATATCCTGCAAGCCAATTAAGTGTATACCATTCCAGGAGTCTGTACACACCATGCTCAGCAAACCAGAGTTGGAGAGTCTCTATCAAACTGAATTCAGTCACTGATAATATGTAAATAAATGAATATGGCTATTTTAAAAACAAAACGCGGGCCCGATTCTGCTCCCTGGGCTTTAGCAGGTCTGCTAAGGTGGATCTTCATGGCCCCCAGCCAGAGTCAAGGTGTTTTTCCTTCTTGATCTCAGGATTAATCACAATTCTTCATAATACACTGGCCTAAGCAGCCAATTACAGTAAACAGATTTTTCTATCAAATCCAAGAATGTGGCTTTTATATTAACATCTCTGGAACAAAAGCTGCTCCCGAGAATGCCAAACGGACAGATGCTTCCTTGGGAGACTGGCCTTGCTCGTGCGTAAATCGAGAATCATTCTTAAATTGACACTTCCTCTGGTAGCACAAAATCATCCCCACCCCCTACCCCCCAGGTATCATTTCCACACCGGGACCATCACCCTTTAGACAGCTGCCAGTTCTAAAAGATATGCCCAGTTGTGCTCAGAGGTGCTCATTATGCACAAAACAGTTTCTCCATCACCCAAAGTGTCTTCACTTTGCGCCCAGCCCCTGGCAGCCACTACTCTCCTTCCCATCCCCTAGTTTTGCCTTCCCAGACACCAGGCATCCATTCTTACACAGAACAAACCGACACGTGGAGCCCCTGCCTCTCTTCCTTGCCTTCTACACTCCACCACAGGGCCTCTCAAAAGGCAGATAGAATTCTCATTTGTTCCCCTACCTCGCCTACTTGTATCTCATTAAAATATCTTTTCAGGAAAACAGGAGATATTCTAGGAGGAGATGTCTCAGGTATCTTTTCCAAAGAGAACAAATTACCATGAGAAATGTTTTACATAAACATTTCAACATATTCCAGTATCGTAACAACCTACATCAATGTTAGACCTTTAGTTAGTATATTTCAGAAGGTCCTAAGATACTAGTATATACTCACACTTAAAGAGGTCTGGGCACGTCACCGACATGGATGTTTAGTGGCTTGTCTTTTGTTACCAGCATTCTATCCCAGGCACCAGGAAGTGAAGAAAGTATGTCTACAACTTAGCCAGTCATGCAGCAACCCTACCAATGTGACTTGCCACAAATTTAAAAAGCTAGCACGTGATCATAGCAGACCAAGTTTATTATCCAGGTAGAAGCAATGGGCAATGTGTAACAGAGACACAGTCTCCAGAAGAAACCATCTGGTTAGCACTGGAATGCAAGGAATCCTGCAGGAGCAAGCAATGCTCACCAGTGGGCTGGAGAAGCACTGCAGAACAGAGACATTTATATGTCTCCTGATCAAGATGCAGTTTCATCTCTGATGAGGCACTGCTGAGTATATATGCAATTGCACACATTTATAATATGTACTTTATATGTATATTCTATACATACACACAGATATGTAAGTAAATAAAACCTGAACCTGAGGGGTTGTGCTCAAGCAAGAAAGACTCATTTTGTAGCCCCAGAACACTTGTCAATTTCTGGGGACATTTCTGACCGACAAAAGTGGGAGTGGGGATCTTGCTCCTGCATGTGGCAGGACGAGTCAGAGGTGAGACTGACCATCCTACAGCACACAGGACAGCCCCTCACAACAATGACCTGTCGGGCCCAAAACGTCCACAGTGCCGAAGTGAGAACCTTGCTGTGGATCAACTTATAAGAAATAGAGGCATTAAGTTAGCACCATAAGGATACAATCATTAAAGGTTAGACTGCAAGAAACTATAGAACAAAAGTTCGGGATTATTAGGGGAGGGAAGAGTAGAGAATACAAGAGGGTAATTTATAAAGCCTAATTGTTACAAAAGTATAGGCTTATTTCAGTTGATTTTGAATAAATCAACTCTAAAAAATTATGAGAACCTAAAAAATTTATGTAACATATATTAACTTAAGGATAAGGATTGCTATTGAACTTTTAGGTGAACTAATTGGTATTATGCTCGTGTTGGGGAAACAAACGTACCTCTTTTAGAGAGATAAGCTGAAACATTTATTGATGAAAATGATAAAATGACTGAAATTTGGCTTTAAATGATTGCTAGGGAGGAGGAGAGAGGCAAAAGTGGCTATGAATTGAGAATTCTGTAAGCTGTCTTTACTAATTTTTGAGAATTATATGAAATTTCTCTGCTTCTGTATTTTTCAAAATTTAAAGGGGAAATTTAAGAGAGGCAATCACAACTTACTGAAAACTAACTGCACACCACCTACCCCACTATAAATGACAGCATCAAAGACTCACAAGACCATGCTATTCTGAGAAATGAAGTTTCCATACTACACAAACTAAGGAACTTTTCATTCCTTACCAAATCGATGCCAGCTGAGCCTGTGGTAGACTTGACTGCATAAGAATAGTTCTTGCTTGGGGACCTAAACAAAAACCAGGGGAAAGAATGTAATGATGAGTCAGCAAATTTCCACTGTTCAAAAAAGACGCTGGTGCTGGGTGATCTCACACAATCAGTGCTTTATCTTTTGTTTTTACTAAAAATATTTGGTCACTTCTAATCAGTTACTGATGGCATAATAAAATAAATCTAGCTGACACTTAATCTAAACATTTAAAGTAACTCACTGAGGGATAATCTACCACATACTGTGTTAAGTCTAATTGTCAAAATAGCACCTTTATTAAAGAGGCAATCACAGCACCTTAAACGAAATTTGCTACTACCCCAGGAAATTAAGCCGCGATAGGAATAAAAAGACGGGGGAATGCAGAGCACAGCACAGTAGCCAGCACATCATCATCGAGTTTGTATTAAATGTGTGATTAATGAAGAATGAGGATGTAAAAGATTAGACTTTCAACATATAATCTCTCCTTTGTCCAGATACCAACTCTCTCCTATCAGGTTCTATTTACACAGCTGAAATTTATTCTCTCCATTTGGCATCTTCTGCATCTGCCTGCTGTTTCCTCCATAAGTACCATCAGACGCTCAGGGAAGATTCAGATAATTGTAGAGAGAAAAATCGAGGTTAGAGGGAACTCTTCTAACCATTCCATTCCACGGACTTCTAAAAAGAAATGACTTGTCACACAAATGCTACCACGGCCAGGACTGGGCGCATTTCCTATGCTGGCAATTAGAAAGGGTGCTGGGAATTTCAGCTCTTCTCCTCGCCACATCAGTTCTCATTTTCTTAAGTACTTATATCTTTATTTCTGGCATGAAACTAGCTTTCATTATCTGACAAGCTATAGTGGAAGCTTCCAAGGGTTACATTAACCACTGCCGAAGACAGAGACAAGTAAGTGTGACTGCCAGCATGGCCTCCTGAGGGGCAGTCCCAGGATGACGAATGGACCGAGAAGGGGAAGCTGCAGCAACTGCTTTGGAAGATTCCAGGACACAGGTTTTGGCTATTTATTTTTTAAAGGGCACTTCATTAAACACACACATACAGTGGTTGTGTTTTGCACAGCTGGGATCAGCTGTTAGCGATCTCTGAGAATCTCTGCAGGGACCAAACACAGAAAGTTCCAGAGAATAAACAGCAGAGGATGTGCTCAAGTCCAGAAGCCCGGTCTGGGTTCAGTCTGGGTGACTTGCAGCAGGTAGTTTTTTCAATGTGTTGGACCCTAGTTTTCTCATTTCAGAGGACCCTTCTGAATTTACACATCAGCAATCCATCGTGTAAAAGACACAATGTGGAGCTCAGCATGGAGCTGGCACAAAGAGCTCAATAAAGCGTGCTGTTGTTATTGACAATACTCAATTCTTATGCATGGATGAGCAGAAAAGTGCATGTTATAGACATGGATGTTTACATGGATACAATCTAATTCTGCAGACTGCAAAGGGTCAAGTGGAAGTGTCCTCCAGTGACACAGCCCCTCTCGGGCTCCCTCCTGACAGCCCTTCCCACCAAGTGCAGTGGACCCCTAAGTGCAGAGAGCGCTCTGCTGGCCTGCCTCCTGCATCCCACGTGACGCTGTGTGGCTGGGCGCCCTGGAGAACAAAGACCTAACTGCTCTCCGGTGCACTGCTGTGTGAAATGTCACTACCCATTCACTGCTGGCACACATTCAGGTGGTTTGGGGCTTGGGACTATAAGTTTTGGCAAATGGGTTTGTGTGTGCATATTGGCAACATCTGAGAATCATAACCTCTCTTTACTGCGTTAACATGAAGTTGCAAAGGCTCTGCGGCATAGAGGAATGGGGAGAGCCCACTGATGCTTTCACATTGTACTTACAAGGTTGGCAACATTAAAAGAGAAACAGCAAAACTTCAGTAAAGCCTTAATTTATGCTGGTAGCAATGTTCCTCACTTCAAAACCACATAAAAGAGAGTCAGTACTTCATTGATTCCCACCAAAAAGTATAACAATAAACGAAAAGCCCTGGACCTGGAGAGCGGGAGATGTGGTTGTCTGTCCAGACTCTTCCCACTTCCTGACATGTGACATTAACAAGATTGCATTCCCTCTATAAGAGGAAATGCCTGCCCCTCTGAGAGGAGGGATGACAATAGAACAGGGATTGGAAAATCACAGCTCTAAGGCCCTAGCTGACCCACTGCCTGCTTTATAATTGAAGTTTTCCGGAAACATAGCCTGGCCTGGCCATTTAAGCATGATACAAAGTTGCTTTTACACTACAGTGGCAAAAATGAGTGACTGCAACATCATCCCGCAGCCAAAAATGTTTGTTATCTTGCTCTTTAGGGAAATGTTTATTCACCCCTGCACAGGAAGACCACAATTATCTTTTGCAATTCTAATACTTGGTCTGCATGTCCTAAGGATGTGAAACATTAAAGTAGTCAGCAAAAGCTAAGATACCATCTTAGCACAACAAGACAGCATGCAGTTGAGTTCTGCTGCACAGAACTTTTTGTGGAAGTCTAGATCATAGCAGATTATCAATTCTGGAGCACTGGCTTATCTGGATAAAAGGATTCCCACAAATTCGTAAACTCTACAATGTGCATTCACATTTAGGAAGTGTGGATGGAGAGGACAGAGATCATTAACTACAGCTAGTTAGCCTTATGTCTAACAGCGCTAAGAGTGATCACTAGCATTTGTGATTTTTGCATGAAGAGCATATACATGTTCCAGGACACAAGAAGATAATAAGATCACTCCTAAAGAAGGGGTTAGCGATAACAGGATTATCAGGAACTCTAGAGCTACTTATATAATGTTGACTAGACCCTCTATCTGATAAGACAGTCTCTTTAAGAGCATGTAATATATTCACAGTGTGTCCACGTGATGTGACGGAGCAAGCAAGCCAGCCCAGGGGCAGTGGAGTACATTAAACCTGACGGGCCAGCCTGGCTTCTCACAATGGACCAGCTCCCATCACGAGCTCAGAGCCTTTTGCTTGGGATCAATCAGTGGATTCTTATGCCCACAACAGACATGTAAGATGTAGCCACAGTTTGACAACACCCAAAAGAAATTCGTGGAAGTGAAACACAAGGGTGACCAGCAGCAGCACAACGGCCCGCACCGAGGCGCCAGGCTGCGGTTACACGCAGTGGTGGGCGCTAACCGCAATCCAGCCCCCACGAAGCACACACGACGTGAGCAATGAGCGGGATGTGTGAGGAGAGTCTGGAGTCTCCCTTCACGAATGGTAAGGCAAATGCTCTAAATGACAATTACAACTCAATAAAGTTGGAGAAAACAAAATTTCCACAGTTCCTCTACTTCACCTGGCATTCAACTCCAAGGATGGCAGCTATTGCATTAGATTACGAAATTACAACTATCTACAAGTCTTAAAAATGCCTTTAATTCCACTTGGTGATGGGAAACCTGCAGGGATTACAATTGACATGGAAAAAAAAATGTACAAAATGATGTAAAAATAAACTTCTGTAATAAAAAAAATGCCTTTAATTCCTTTAAATCAAGAGCCCACCGCCCCACAAAAGGAAAAGAGAGATAAATATCAACTTCCTTGATATTTCTTCTATTCCTAAAGTGAACATGTAACTGCTTTTAAGGTTCAGGATTCAATAATTATCTTCAGAGTTGTAATAATGACAATGATCTTTGTGTTTCACCCATTTCAACAAACCAGCTGTTTTCATCATTGCCACCTGAACACACCATATAAAAAGTGTCCTCTATAAACCAAAACCAACTGAATTTCTTTTCTTTCTACTTTTCAATCTACTTGATGCAATTATTTTCATTTGTCATGACTTAAAAACTGGTCTGAAAGTAAAGTTCTCACTTTAAATTCTAGCCTGGATGAAGCAGTGTTACGAGTACAGCTCAGGCCCTCCCTGGTGGCACAGGGGTTAAGTCTCAGAACTATGAAGTGAAGCCACCAGGCTGCCACTACAGCACGAGTTCGAGCCCCAGCCAGGGAGTGACCCACAGGGCACAACAGACCTCTCTTCTCTCACTGCTGCTCCCCTCACAGCAGTGGATTTCAGTGAATCTGCCTGTTCTTCTCCCCACTCTGTCTCTGCTGAGTCCTCTCACCACTACCACCACCCCTGCCACATCTCTGGCCTACACCCCAGTTCTTCTACATAAAAATAAATAGAATCTTTTAAATAAATTTTTTTAAAGTGCAGCTTAACCGCAGCACAACCTGTGCTCCCGAGTGTGTTTCAAATTTACTTCCTGCCTCAGGTATGGAAAGATATGGACAGTCAAGTGCCTGAGCCAGGATCTTTGGGATGTAAACACTGTTCTTCAGGCACAAAATATACATACTGCTGAGAGAGAAGCTTCAATATCCTATCTGCGTACTATTTTAATGAGTTCACAGCAAACACCAGCAATGCATTGAAGAAATGTTCTCAGATTCACTAGCAATGTATGGGGTCTGTATTGAGCTCCGGTGTCAAACAGCCATACTATACCATACTTAAAACTGCAGTACTGAATACTGCTTCAGTACTGTCCAATTAGCTGGACAGGTCTCCACTCTGTCTCAAACCCACCAGGACTGCCTGGGCACAGCGGACAGACGACAGTGGACGCTGGTCACTGGCCCCTTCAGCTACAGGTGTTGCTTAGAGGCGACTGCTGAGACTGTAGGTTAGAGTTCAATATTAGATCTGAACCCTTCCAATTTGTGCCCAACCCCAACACTTTAAACAGGGATGAATTTTTCTTTGGGGAGTAAAAATTGCAATTGTAAGTGACAGCAAAATAGTGTAAGGACCAGAATCCAATGTGCTTTGTGTTGTGTGCCATGCAGACTCCCAGCCCAGGAGAGCCAAGCTGCTCTCCCTTGCTTTCCCATTTGTTAAAGGACGTCACATTTTCCCCTTTTAGATTTAATATTTGTATTAGAGGTCTCTATTTTCTTTCACTCAAATTATGCTTATCTTTATAACTCTCAACATAGTAAGTGTTGAACACCCTCATTAGAAAGATTTCTGCATGATATCATAAAATCCTTCCTAACCTTTCGGTGACAGGATCTTTTTTTTCTTTACTTACTAAGCTCACATAACGTAACTCTGGCCTTTCAGAACTGAAGAACTAGATCCAACTAGGCGACTGGGCAACGTGACCTAAGCGGCAGAGGCAGGTTCCAAAGTTCCAGACCGGCTTCCTTTGGCTGCGCCCTGCCGGTGGCTGCGCCCTGCCAGTGGCTGCGCCTGCCGGTGGCTGCCTCGGAGCAGGGAGTTCCAAGTTCAGCAAGAAAGCCGGAATGCAGAACTTGAACCAGTTTTTGTTTTCTGAGTTGCTTTGATTTGCATGCTAGTGGCTTTTGGGGTACAGGAGGATTGTGGGTCTGCGACCCATTTTCCCAAGAAACACTGCGGTGAAAGCCTGAAGGCACTGGAGAAAAAAACTAGCTACACTTTTATCAGTAGTTAAGAACTTAAGAGGGAAAGTGAAAACCCCACTTCAAAAACAGCAAGTAGAGAAAGACTTGGAAACTACCTTTGGCCCAAAAGCTGGAAAAAACTCCCAAGCAGAATAAACGTTATCGTTCACCCAAACAGCTCTTCGTAGTAAATACCTGTTAAGTGTCCACTCATAGTCTTGTCATGACTGTTGAATAATTGCCTGTACTTCAGTCTGGATGACTGAGGAACAGCCCATTCTGCCCCTGGGGGTGCACTGTGGGGAGAGAGAAAGGAGGGGAGGGAGAAGGATTAATCAACAGGAAAGGACAGCCTGAGGAAGTTCTTTAAAAACAGGAAACCATCTCTATAAAGAACATCTCCATAAAACCTGCTTTAACATTTTAGCCATTTTTCAATCATTATTTCTGTAATAAATACTTTCCATTTCTTAAGTTATGTTTTCTCAAAATGGAGCAGCTCACTACTTTTTCAGAATCAAGGATAGACACCACAGGCCAGGTGGCTGTTTCAAGTTGTTCACACAACGCAATCACTGAAAGGCTCAGCAAAAGTGTGGAAAATCTCCTTGGTACTGAGGCGAGAAACAATGTCCAGACTTTTCTAAACTTCTGGAACAGTCCTCTTTTAGTTTAAAAGGGAAAGCGAACAGCAAAGTACCTTTAGTGGTATTAACTCCTTAAAATGTTAAACATTCTACCACCAAAAGACAAGAAGGACGCACATCTCCACAACGGGACTTTTGTCCTACCAGAAAATTGAAAGTCCCACACATGAAGGGCGTCCCAGGGCGGGAGAGTGGGCAGCACTCAGGGCAGCACAGAGCTCTGCTTTCCTGAGCCTGGTCCAGAGCCGCCTCTGCCTGCCAACACGCAGCTGGTCTGACCTGAGGCAACCCCAGCAGCGCCATGCTGGGTCTACACCTTGTGAGAAAGGACTTGCTCAGATCTGTTCCCACGCCGATGCCCTGTGCTGGTTACAGCCTGCAGTCTCACAGGGGCAATTTAGTCACAAGGACTGAGCTGATGGGACAACAACAACAAAAAAAGGCAAAAACACCCACCACGGATTACAACTAACACCCCCAACTGAAATTCCCTTTCATTTAAAAAAAAACAAAAACACCTATTTTTCACATATAAAAGTAAAATTTTAATCATAAATTGAAACTCTTAGCCATCATTTACGCGTTATCAACATACTTCACATTATAACATTATAAAACAGAGGCGCCGCCCCAAGCACTTTTTTCAGAATCAAGGATAAACACCACAGACCAGGTGGCTGTTTCAAGCAATGACTTCGTAATGCCCTTTTTTAACTTTAACCATTTAATTTAAAATTCACCATTTTTATGAATTTCTTAATAAAAAAACACTTACCAAGACCTTTTTTGCTGTGTGAAATTCTGCAACAACTCTCTCATTTTTAACTAATGTTTTGCTGATTCCACCTTCTACCCATATGTCAGAAAGTTGATTATCTTTCTCTCGCACCCCACAACCATAGACTGTCCCACACAGGAGGTGTCCCAGATTACACTTATCAAGTCAGAACTTTCTGCCAAATTCCTGACAATTTAAAAGCACTGAAAACACATCCGTTGGTAACCAAAAATAGATGCCACATTATAAAAAATTTGCTAGAAATTTAAATTATTGAAAAGAAGACTGCTTGAAAAAACACAGCTGTCTTAACTGCATGAACACTTAATAATACTGATCATTCATTCAGCTTTAAGACAGATTTCAAAACTCCTGTGGAGAGTCAGAAAAAACTTCCCACCTCAGAATGGAGGAAGAATTAACACAAGGTGGGATTCGGTGTGGACTGTGGCCTAGGGCTGAGGTTCCTGACGACTCACTGGCTTGACAGCCTCATGCATGATCCTGAGACAACACCTACTGCCTAGGCGACTGGGCTACGGGATGAGTGAAGTGTCTGCCACAGGAGATGCTCGAGAAAGGTCCTTGAGTCTTCGGAGCAAAGCCTAACTGAAGGGGGGCATGCACCCGCGTGCCTTCAACCCAGAAGGACTGCAGTTAGCTCAAGGCTCAGCCACCTGATTCCTGACCCCGAGCCAGCCCCAAGCATCTTCCTTCCTGCCTACCACGGAGAGAACATGGGACAGGCAGCTTACGAGGAAGGAGACATGCAGCCGGTGGGTTAAGGCCATGAGGCGCTTGGGCTGGTGCTTTTCAGTTTTGGATTTCCTTTAAATCATTTTTTTTAATGTAATGAATTATTGAATATATTCAACACATTCTACTCTCTGAATAGAAATATGATTGACTCACGTAGGAAAGATTTCTAACAAAGACTGGCATTAAGTTATACAGAATCATCTTCATTCACATATTTATCATGCCACAGGTTTTGAGATGACATAAGAAGAGACTTCATTTTTTAATCTTAATGCATCAATGTGCAAGGGAAAATACTAGAGAGGAAAGTACAAAAATATGGAAGATACTACAAAACCAAGCTTGGACTAAATCCAAGCTTGGACTAAATCTAAGCAATCAGGTCATTTTTCAAAACTGAGTCACAAAACTATTAATAACGACTGCCACTAATCTGAGTAATTCATTACACAAAAATTGGTCTTAAATTAGGATTTTCCAACAATCCAGACAGTTTCCATGAGGTCATCTGAGATGAAGGCCAGCTATGTCTCTAATGCCATACAAAACTGTTTACACATAAGTCAAGTCACTAACACCAAGAAGTTAATTTCCCTCTCTTATTGTAGGGTGTTCTTTTTTATTATTATTATTTTAAAGCAGTTATTGCTACTTATAGCACAGGCAGTCTTTAAAGAAAATAACACATGGTAGATTTCTGACTGCAAAAATATAAATAAAAATAATATTACCCAGAATAAAGGAAAGTACTAGCATGCTATAAAATAAGATCGTGAAAAATACAGCTTTAACCGAGTTGCCCATTTAAAAACAAGCAAACTTACCTAGCCACATCAAATGATTGTGCCTTCTGTAATTTAGTGTTTAACTGTGAACCTGGACCAGATCTACTAAAGGAAGAACTCTTTGGCAATGTGGCTGCTGTAAAAAATAAATACATGGTGAATAATTTTAATTTTACAAGAATAAGACATTTTCCCCTCTGCACAAAACTTAAAATGCATAGCCATCAAACCCAAGGCAGAAATTATTCTTCCTTCTTTCCACCCTCGACTCAAAGATTTATTTTTCATTGCTACCTGACCTCTCACCAAAAATATTTCTAGGTTTACTTGTTCCTACTGAAAACCCACTTACTAAGTAGTAAGGTATATATTCCTAAAATTCCCTTTATCTTTTAGCATTTAGCATCATAGGAATACAGAACCTATTTCAATAAACTAAGAGCCTAAATATCAGCCATTTTCCTTAACTGCACCCAAGAAGATGACGTATTAGTTCCAGATGGAGGAACCAAGAAATCACAGACTTGCAGCCTTGGCCAGGTAACACGTGACGCCAGCGAGGTCAACTTTTGTCTGATTCTCATTCAGGCTGGTTAGCTGTGTGTCAGAAAAACAAGGCTGAACCTTAGCTATATTCCTCTTTCCCTGCTGTCTCACAGCCCTGTCCCAAGGGACAGAAGGAAAATGACAAAGAGTCATGCAGCCTCCAATACCGGAGGGAAACAACTGCCAGGAAACAAGTGACCACCATCACATCCACAATCACTGCCATGTATGAAAGATGTGCGGCAAGTGACAAGAAGTTCCCCAAAAAGGGAACATTTAGATTCCTTGTTTGTCACTCAGAGACATGGCACAGTCCAGGGAGTACATCCAGGAAGGAGCTAGGTACAGAAACCGTAACTCAAATACAAAGCAAAAACCCATGTCATTACTCAGAGATATACTAAAGCACTTTAATTTCAAATACTGTAATACTGTTCTGTATTGATATGAGTTCATTAAGCTTTGTTGCCTAAGGTGGTTTGTATTTACAGCCCATGCTTTCTTATAACTTAAGGGGGAAAATCTTGGAATAAAGTTCCGAGTTGAAATTAATGAAAACAGGAACTTTTTAATCCTTTTACTCAATGAAACAAGTACTACTTGTTTCATAATACTACAGCCTTAATTTATAGTCATTTAATAGACTTCCTTTTACTTTGCATGAATCACTCCACCTCCTCAAAAAAAAAAAAAACCAATGTTCTTTGTTTTCCCCACAGTCACATAATTCTACTCCTAAGGGACAGGCTTACTTATTAACAATTCATGACAGCTAATAAAAAGTAGTTAACGATACAACAAATACAAAAGGTGCAAATATTGTTCAAGTTTCATTTGCTCTGATCAAGCCCTAGAAAGGAAAATACACTCTTGGTTTTGGCTTTAACTTCACCTTTGTCCAGAGTTCCAGAATTCCAGTTTCATAATTCCATTCTCCTTTCCCTCTCTCTAGCCTAACACATTCCTTTTAATGTGTTGGGAGAAAAAATGAAAAATGAAATTAAAATAATGAAGATATTTTTCTCTGGAAAAATACCATTTAAATATAATCAGAAAGTGAAATCAGAAGATTTAATAATGAAGAATAAAATACAAGTTGTAAAAATTCGGCCTAGGGTTTAAACTGGTCACATACCAGAATGAGCAAATGCAGGCAGAGGCTGTATAACAGGGGGAGCCCCATTCGCCAGGGGAGGCACTGCTGCTGTAGGAACAGAAGAAACTAGAGGTGGAGACATTCCAACGACTGGAATGGATCCCATTGGCACTGGAGCAACAGCTGTAAGCGGTGGCATGCTGGCGATACCTCCTATACCTGTGAAAGAAAAAAAAAAACAGAATTCACAATGAATTAGTTGTCAAACATTCCCCTTTAAAATCTGAATTCAGATAAATCATTCTTAAGAGTACCGAAAAGTATGTCAAGGATCACTCAAAATGACTTAACACACAACTTGAAGAGGGATTTACTGACCAAAGGTGAAAGGTCAAGAAGAACAATAATTGCTCTGGTCTGAAGTCAGCAAATAAAATTAAATTCACATGCAAGAGGATCATATAAGATCATTTGTATGGGCCTTCCCTGGTGGCGCAACAGGTTAGGACACAGCACTGCAAATTCTCTAGCCAGTGAGCTGACCCACATGGTGCAATAGCCCTCTCCTGTCTTGCCCGCTGCTCCCCTTAGCAGTGGAGAGCCTGTTTCTGCTCTCCACTCTGTCTCTGGTGAATCCTCCCACTACCCCTGCACCTCTGGCCTGTACCCCAGTACTGTATGTATAAATAAATATATCTTCCAAAAAAAAATCACTTGTATGTCCTTCTAAAAGAGGCTACCATCGAGAGCTATCAGCTATGATATGTAAAGTCAGGATAACAGCCAAATAACTGCACTAACTAGAGTCTAAAGCACTGAGATCTTGACAAGAGCAAGTATCTCAGTTAGGCTCCCTACTCATAAGCTTAGAATACTTTATCCTGCAAGGCTATCATTCAAGACAAAAAGAAGGATAAGGAAATTCACTGAAAACTAAAAAGTATAAGAATATAGCAATACAAATGCAGACATGAAAGAAATATTAAAGAGGCTATCATAAAGCAGTAATAAAACAAATAGAGATGCAACCTCTACATTATATGATATAGAGAAGATGAAGGGCAAAAATATAGCCCACCAGAAATGTGAGATCACACTACCCAACAGGCCACAAAAATAGCCCAATATACACTAACCTAAGAAGTACCTTCAAAAAAAATCTATGACTATAACACATAAACAATGAAAATGTAAATTTAAAAAATAAGTAAATAAAAGATATCAAAAACTAAGGAGACAAATTTTAAAAATTTGTTTAACAAATGGCAACAAGCACATCTGACTCAATAATCACTTTAAATATACAGGCTTAAATCGGCCAATTAAAAGGTATAAAGTAACTTGAATAGATTTTAAAACACAGTCCCATCTTCAGATGTTTAAAGGAAATCCACCTTACCAATAATGACAAGCACAGAAGTAGCATTAAAGGTTGTAATCTACAAACAATGTTTTCAGTCAAAAAAGTCAGAAACAAGTATACTTATTTCTGACCCTCCAATTATAAAGGGTAATAAAAAATAGACATTTCATTATGATTAAAGACCTAATACAATAAGAAAAACACTAATAAATATATATGCGTCAAATAATAGAGCATCAAGCTATATAAAGCAATTATTAATAGAACAAAACAGATATTTACAACACAATAATACTAGGTAATTTTAATACTCTACCTACACTAGGGAAAATCAACAAGATAGAACATAAACAAAGGAAACTGAGGAATTAGACCAAACAGACTTAGTCACTCCATCCAAACACCACTGCATATACATAGAGCACTAAAAACAGAGCATATGTGGGATCAGTTATCTATAAAACTACAGAGTCTGAAAACATTACTAAGTACTCTAGCCATAATACCATAAAGCTAAAAATAAGGCTTTTTTTTTTTTAAAAAAGATTTATTTATTTATTCATACAGAACTGGTGTACAGGCCAGAGGTGAAGGGGCGGGGAGGGCATTCACCAGAGACAGAGTGGGGAGCAGGACAGGCAGATCGAGGGAGTACACTGCTGAAGGGAGCAGTGGGCAGATCAGGAGACGTCTGCCGCGCCATGTGGTCACCTCCAGGCCTGGGGGTCGAACTTGCACTGAAGTGGCTGCGGCTCGCTTGCAGTGCTACGTCCTAACCCGTTGCACCACCAGGGAGGGCCAGCTACATTTTTAACTTGGAAAAATCATAACAGTATAGACACAGAAAACATGTTTGTTAATAGTGATTAAATTAAAGATACCTTAAGATTAATGAAACTTAGTATACATTATGGATTACAGCAAAAGCAGGTTTAGCCAGAAGATAACAGCAATACAGGTCACAGTATGCAAGAAAAATCCCAAATAAGCAACTCAATAAGATGAAAACCATGAGACATCATCTCATACCCATCAGAATGGGTACATATTAAAGAGATCCCAATAAGAAGTACTGGAGAGGATGTGGAGGAAGCTTAGTACATGGTTGGACTGTAAACTGGTATGACCATTTAGGAAAGTAATGTGGATGGATTTACCTTAAAAAAGTAAAAATGGAAAGACCATGTGATCCAGCGATCCTAGTTTAAGCATATATCCAAATAACATGAAACCATCCCACTCAAAAAAAAAAAATTATATGCACTACAATATTCTTGCAGCATTATTTGAAATAAATCAGACTTGAAAACAATCTAATTGTCCACTGAATTATGACTGAATCAAGAAGATGTGGTCTATCCACACAATGGAATACTGTTCAGCCATAGGAATGATGAAATGTTGCCCATTACAGTTAAATGGAAGCAGTTTGAGGGGATGTGTAGTAAAGCATGTCAGAACAGCAAATATTGGGATGTTTGCATTGATGATTCAACAAAGCAAAATACTTATAAAAGTCAGTTGATGCTGGGCCCTCCCTGGTGGCACAGCGGATTAAAGCACAACACTAAGATGTTAAAGCCACTTCAGCACGAGTTCCATCTCTGCCCCGAGGTGACCCACAGGGCGCGGCAGACCTCTCCTGACCCACCCGCTGCTCCCCTCAGCAGTGTACTTCGTCAGTCGGCCTGTTCTGCTCCCCACTCTGTCTCTGGTGAATCCTCTCACTGCCCCTGCACCTCTGGCTTGTACCCCAGTTCTGTATGCACAAATAAATAAATCTTCCAAAAAAAAAATCAGTTGATGCTAATATAATGAGTTTTCTGAGGCTAAGAGGGAAGAGGGGAAGAAAGAGTCAAGGGCAGGACAAAGTATTTTAAGTTCTACAATTCAGTGCCCCCCAGAAACAGAAAACATTTTCGAATCAATAGCTGAAGGGGGGGGGGAGTGTTTTCCGAATTTTGGCTCTTTATTGCTGAGACTTTAAAAGTCTGATTTGTGTTGGTTTTTCATAACTGTAACATTCTCAGTATCCTTTAGCTTGTTATAAAATGGCAGATGACTTGCCTGCTGTCCAAGGGGAGTTATTCTTTATCCTCTTTTTTCTAGTAATAACTGTGAGTGGGATCTGACCTTGCCTGAAAGTGCCTGTTGCTTATTCTTGTGTTGGCCTTACTTCCTGGGATTTCCAACTACCATTTTCCTACCCCATGTTGATTAAAATATGACCTTTTCTTTAGTCTCTAGGTAGCTGCCCTGCTCAATTTCTGTTCCACTCCCAGTCACTTCTCAGAGTTGAGTCCTATCCCAAAAGAAGTCTCCCCAGGTCTTCAAATGGCTGTCATGTACATAAGCTCAAAAGGCATGTTCTCAGAATTCATCCTGATCACCATGTCCCATGGGGGTGAGGGTTTATCATATTACCCCATTTATGCAATTGACTGCACCTGTCTCTCCCTAGAATGATTTATCTATTTATTGCTTCACGCAACATTGCATGAAGGTCCATCATGCCAAGAGCCATGTCTCACTCACCACTGTGTCCCCAACAATTCCAACACACAGTAGGGGGTCTTCAAACTATGATCTAAAAATTCAATAAAATCATGGATTCTAGCCAAAATCACAAGAACAAAAAATCATGCAAAAAATAAACCCCACCAAAATAGTTGGATGCAGAGTAAGAGGAGAATTATTCTATGTGCAAGAGCACTGAAGAAAGACACAGAATTCCCCAGAAGACAGCAGGGTGCCCCTGGGCAAATCACTATACCACTTTTTTTTGTACCCCATTTATTCTTAACACAGGGAATTCAACACAATGACTGCTCAAGTACCAGCCAGCCAAAATTTCAGAGTGATAACATCTTCATTAATACCCCAGAAGAGTCCTGCATGATGCCTGCATGGCATGGCAACAATGAAGTCCAGCTTCATTAGACAGAGATGGAGATGAGGAAACTGAGGACCTTCAGGAAAACTGGGTTTGGACAGGCTCCACCTCCATTTTTAGAAATGTACTATTAAGCAAACTGCTCAACTTCTTGGAATTTGGGTTCTCTCATTTATGTAACAGAACTAATAATTTCATCATACTTTTAGGATTATTCTTGTGTCCAAATAAAATACTACAAGTGCAGGTCCACTGTGGAAGGGCTAGCAAAGGTTAAGTTAGACCACTTTTAATATTGATTAGAAAATCACGATAACCATAATAAATTATTTTGTTCTGAAAGAGCTAAAGAAAAACGATGCACCCTTGAGGTGAGACACAGAAACAGAAGTACTAGCAACAGCCAGACCTTTGAATGAACGTGGGCAGGTGCGATTAGGACCGTGCACTCCTTACTATTCTTTCTTGGTTTATCTTTTTGAAAAAAGCTTCCTGAAAGCCTGCACTTTTGTGAGGAGAATGAGGTGAGGAGAGGTTGAGGAGAGGCCCAGCGCAGTGGACTGACTAGCAGATCGTCAGGTCAGAAACCCCAGAGCACCCAGTGGCAGTCAGACATCACAGGACTGGAAAATGTGGTGGGCAGTGAAGCTGCACCATTTTGAAAATAAAGCAGCAGAGGAGAATGGAAGAAGAGGAGACAGAATAAATGTAGGAGGGAAAGTTACTGACACAGGGCTTGAGGGCAAAAGAGAAAGTGGAGTGCCGGGTCCCACCACACACCCCAATCACTTTTTGCAGGAGGCTAAAGCAAACCAAACACCTGTTAGCTGTTTTAACCCATGGGTTCGTACCAAGCGCAGGTTACAAGGGCCTTCAGAGACACAGTGTGGTGGCCCAGGGCCACGGTGGACAAATGAGTGGGGCCCTGGTCGCCGGGAAACTACAGGCCTGCTCACCTCTGCTCTTCCCAGCCTTTACTCAGCCATGACTCTGGGAACTTTCCCCTTTTCTCTTGGATCACTATGCTTCTTGCCTCCCCCCAAACTGGGCGTTCTAAAACCACTCAGAAAAGCTAAAGATCAACTAGAGGGGGTAAGGTAGAGTTAGGTGTTTCGAGTGGTAAGTCTATAAAATCAACCACAGCACTTATTAATACCATGGGCTTATCACTGATGTATCCAAGACAACCCGAACAATCACAGTCTGCCCTCCAGGTCCTCTATTCCCGGATACACCAGGGCAATGAGAGGAAAGCGACACCACTCATGCTTCTGCGCTTCATTTAAACTAAGAACTTCCCCGTGAATCAGATGCTGGATCTGGTTACTGTGATCTTCAAACCAGCCTGAATATTGAAAGTCTAGGGTGAGAACAGGGAAGAGATCAGAAGTGTTGGAGACCTTAGTCAACTAGTTGCTGGTGAATTTTTATAAAAATCCCTTGGCTGGAAGACTTTTTATGAAACACTGTGTTTTCCTAAAATAAAAATGTGTGGGGTTTTTTTGGCACCAATTTGTTTTATTGAAGAATTTAATGTGGCCAACCTTGTCAATACTGTGAGTAAAGAAACACATCTCTACATCTCCTAATCCAAAGGGGTTGCTTATGCACAAGGAGAAATGAAGGTGGCAGGTCCAGAAACCTTTGGTTTTCCAGTTCCATGATGACGTGAAGGAATAAGAATCCAACAAGACTGAGAGAAGAAGATGAAGCAGCAGACAACAACTTTGCTCCTCCTTCGCTAACTGACAGACCTTTGCCTTCCTCTGGCCTTCCCCTCTCATCTTAGGGTTAGACAGTGAACAGAGACCTCTCCTCTGGTACTATTTCCCTGCCAGGGTGGTCATTTTGCAGACATAATTATCTCCTAGCATCTCACAATATGAAAGACAGAGGGAGGGTAAAAAAGGGAAATATTTTTAAAATATACAATAAAATATAGCAACCAATTCCTTTTCGGACTTACCAAATGCTGGTGTGCTAGAAATAGCCACTGGCTGCTGTTTCATGATGGGGGGAAGTGCGGAGGGGAGTTGATATCCCTGGAGCTTCAGTTTGATGAGTTTCATGGCTATGGAAAACTCCACCTGATCCATCCTCCCATCGTTATTCATGTCAGCGAGCGCCCTGCAAACAACACACGGACTTAGCACTGCCCCACGACCAGTGCCGCCCAGGCAAGCGCACAGCGGCTCCCTGTCTCTGGGGGGAGGACAGAACCAAGCAGGATTTGCTGACCAAGCTATAGGAAATGACTGGGGAAAGAGACAAGGTTTTATTTAACTACAAATCCGTTTCATTGTGTCACTCTTCACACCTAATGACACATAGGTTATTTTCAGTCTGAGCTTAAGATACTCACACAGTTCTGAACAGACTGACAACCAAGACCCTTCAAAAGGGTGAATTTATGACATCATGATAAAGCTGTCAGAAAACAGAGACAACGACTAGGACATTTGGCCAGTGGCATGAAGTCCAGGGGGACAACAGCCCAGACCAGGCAGAACATGCTCTGTAGCTGTGCAACTACTAAGTGACTCCTGAAGCTGTTCAAGCTGTCCTTCTACAAACGTGTTGAGTATTTGTTCATTCAGATTCAATTTCTTTTCATCTACATATTAAACAGCATGAGGATTTACTTTTTAAATCTAAAGATTTTATTTGAAATATCAAGTGATCAGACCAGCTGCTCCAATGTGACTAGCAACCTTTTAAATGAGCCACGTGCAGCGTCCAAAACAGAGAACTGGGTTTAACAGAAAATAAGTCTTACATTGTTCAAGAGACAAAAGACACACTGCATAACAAAAGCTAAAATTCTTAAAAATTGTAGTAAGAGTCAACACTACTCTTTCAGAAATAAAGGTCATAAGACAGGAAATGGAAGTTTGCGGCTGCCGGAAGCTCCTCTTTGCCTCAGATAGGAGCACCCCAGGCCCTGCAGCCAGGGTCCCTTAAGCCAGGGGTCCCCTTTGGTGGACCACACCAGTAGACTCTGAACCCCACTCAGCACCAGTGAGCCTGAGTGCCGCTTTCCATGTTTCTTAGTAACCTGGCTTCATATTTCTAGGAATTACCCATTGGTATCCTTTGCCAAGTTTCCTGATGGACTACAGGTCTTTTTCTTGCCAGCTATTAAGAGCTCACGGTATAGTTCACATTCACTGTTTATGGTCAATGGTGAAAACATTTTTAAACTTTTATCATCTGTTCATTTGTATTAAATATCTTTTACTGTATAGAAATTGTATGTTCTATATGTAAAATATCTCTTATCACATAGTTTGTACATTCAGTCCATTTTTTTCTCAGATTGAATTTTTATTACATTTCAATCATGAAACCGACTGCAAAGAGTGTGTATGTATACCATGTAACTCCAGGATTCAACTGTATTTTTCTAATAGATTCCTAGCTTTCCCAGTAAGGTTAACCAATGCATCCTCTTCTCACTGATCTAAAAAGTATTTGCTCAATGACGTGAGATCACTAAATATGATGCTGGAGTTAATGCCAGATTATCTATCTGGACTGACACCTTGCAGGTCTACCCAGCCCTGGTTCATCATACTGCTCTACAGTATGTCCTGTACCTGACAAAGCTTTTGTTTTTAATTCCACTTTATTTGGCTACTCAAAGAAGTTTCTCTGTCAATTCTACGCATAACCCTCTAAGGATCCAAGTTAAAACGTCACTAGAGATGTTAATTGATGGAGAACTGACATATTTATGATCATTTGTCTACCAAAGAAAAATGACATGGTTTTCCATTTGTTCAGCTCTTCTAATAATCCCATTAGTGAGACTGTAGTGATTTCTTAATGTAATTGCTTTTCTTGGCACATGTATTCAAATATCAGGAATTTTGTCATTTTGCTCACGACTTGGAACATGTTTGGGTGCTCCCACATCCATACTGAGGTGCAAGAATAGCGAGAATAAATATTAATGCTGTATTTGGTTATCTTACCTAACTTGGAGAAATCCTACTGACTTTTTAAATAAAAATCTTGTAGGTTTGAGAAGTATACAATCACACAGCCAACAAAAGAAAGGGGAGATAATTTTCCATTATTTATTCCTCTTTTTCAGTAATCTTACTCCCTCTGAGATAGTGAGACATTGCTGAGTGTGGGTGGGCTTGGCTCGGCGTGTCAGTGCAATGCCTGCCGAATCTCGCTGTTCAGAACGCCACTTGGCAGCGTCTACTTAAGCGGTCCCCTCTCCTGCTGGTTAGAAATGGCTACTACATTTTGTATCAAGGCCTACTCAGCATCTGCTGAGCTGACCACAAGTTTTGCCCCTCTTTTTTCTGCAGGCGCAATAATGTGGAGAGAATTTCTTGACTGTGCCCTGGCATGCCCTCATGTTGGTCAAAGGCTAGTAAGAGGCAAATATAGGAGGCTGGGACTGGGATGAAGGGACAGGAGAGAGAGTGGGATGTCTTGTATAATTTTGGTTTCTGAAACCCTGTTTATGTGCTGTCTTCAAAAATAAAATTCAGTCCCCAAAGAGGATTCCCAACCTGAGCAAGGACACAAACTAACCTAGTAGTTTAGATAAATAACACATCCGCACTGAGGAGGCAAGAAAACTACTCCATCACTTCTGAACACAGACCTGCATCGCTCCTCAGTGTGTCACAAAAACCGTGACGCGCCCTTGAGCTGGTGTGGCGGTACGAGGCAGCAGAGCTGCAACTGCTCTGCATGTGTCGCAGTGTCAAGGCGCCCCCTTCCAAGCAGAGCTCCCTCTCATCCCCTCTGCTCTCCTCAGATCTTCAAGCTCCCCTTTGGGGGCCCCTACAACCTCATTCCAAAGCCCTTGTTCTGCGCCTTTTTCTTTCCTGTGCCTTTCAGGCTCTGGTCCACTCCCCTCTGCTTCCCTCTCCTCTGTCTCCACACCCGGGCGAGGCTGGAGCAGTTGTAAGCATTAAGTTGCCAAAGGGATTTACGGTATTTGCCAATTTCCTTCCCGTTCCTTCTCAGTCAGACAATTTCTAGGAAGATGTGTATCATCTTTGGCCGCTGTGTTAATTTGGCATTACGCTCACTGGCTGCACTCCATCCTCTGAGAATTCAGATTTTCTTGTATTCTTAATTTGAAGTTGGGTTGGACAATAGCTCTGTTTGGGAGGATAAGTAGGCCCAAAGGATTAGTAGGTTACAGTTCAAAAGGACCTGGCACAGTTTCTACCGGGAACAAAAATTATAAAAGTTTCTAACATATATTCCCCAGCATGCTGTGAATACTCCAAAGTCAAACTCAAACCCGTTCCTCTCGCCACCAAGACGGGCATGGGCCTTCGCTGTGGCCCCGCCAGGATGGTCCAGGTGACAAAACAAGACGAGCATGGGTGATCGTGGGGAGAAGCTGTTGCATTAGGCCTGCTGTTAGTAGCTACAGATTTAAAAAAACCAAAATGTGAGCGGTGGAGTACTGCCCAGGCGAGCGGGAGGCCGCAGCCCCAGCCCTGCCATGCCCACTGGGGCAGCTCTTTCCTTTTCCGGCCCCCTTTTTTTTCCGGGGTTTTTTTTCCCCCCCGCCGCGCAGTTCTTTTTTTAATCATGGTGTGCTGTCTTTATTTTATTTAGTGTCGTGTCAGAAATCAAGTCCCGAAGCAAAAATAATAATAATAACCATTTTTAATTCAGCCTGCCCATCATCACCTTTACTGTTAACATTTTCACAATGAAAACACCAAGAAATGTGACTTCACTACACATAGCAAAACTCAATTTGGACAACTGTCAATGATAAAATTAAATTACCTGGCTAATCCTTCCTGTCACTCCCGTATGCACATTACCACACAGCAATTGTCATGCTACTACTAACCATCCTCCGCGATGGGACCGCGAGGAAGCACAGATTCTGCCTGCTCACTGCTTATTTCCAGCATCCACACTAGTCACTGACCCTGGGCCGATCCCTGAAAACATGATCCCACCCGTTACAGCACACTTCCTGTCCAAAAGACTGCTTCTTGAATGAACCTTCAAAAATTGGGACCGCAGCAAAAAGGCAGCCTTGAGTGGAGGAAGTGAATCCTGGGAAACGAAGATTCTAGTGCCTGCACTCGGGTGTGTGAAAGACATTCGTCTACTAGAACACCAAGCAAAGAAGCCTGTCCCCGGGAACGCAGATGTCTCGGGTCTCCATTCATACTGGGGCACTTCACCGGCAGGTCAGTGACTTGTGCTCACACACACCAGTGCGCTCTCCCTGCCTCTCCCCGTCTCTTGGCTGTTTAGTAACTTTAAAAGTAGCCCCAAAAGTGTCTGATTTTTCTAGCTCAAAGTAAACCAGAAGTTAGAACTAGAGGGCAGCGCAGAAGAGGCACATGAGTCGAGACAGAATGGCAGCCACTGTGCTCACCCCTGGGAAAGAGCAAGAGAGCAGACACCCCAAAAAGCACAGCACTCAGGTATCTTTGGTTCTCATTCCACGCAGATGTGTGAATGTGCGCGCCTTGCCTTTGCTATCCCAGAGCAGTGAACTATCTTCATCCTGATGACACTTCTGAGCATGCTCTGACTATGTTCTACAGGCTCTGCTGGAAGGCAGCAAGGAACTGTGTCAACCTGTGCTCATTCCCATAAAGTTATAAATAACGAAGTTCGCTTGGGTAAGGGAACGGGCAATAGAATCATATGGAAAGCCCTGCCCCCGAGGACAAGAGCAGCTCCCTCCTCGGGTCTGTTCTGACCCTGTCCTGTGCTGGGTCCAAGCACTAGGCCTTCAGAGTTTCTCTGCAATGCTCTCAGCACCTTCTGAGGAAAGGACGAGTCTTTCATTTTCCAGATTACAAAGCCAAGGTTAGAAAGGATAAATACATGCTTCCAAATCACAAAGGCAGGCATGTTTGAATCTGGGGCTCAGAGCACATGCTTTTCCTACTACAGTGGCTGAGTCTACACCACCACAAACCCAGGGAGATCAGGCAATAGCCACCAGAACCATACAGTGGGGGAGATACAACTTCATGTGGACCTACAGCCCAAACTGTATTTGCCACCTGCCTGAGTCATTCTCTCTCCTTCCTTCCTTCCTTCCTTCCTTCCTCCCTTCCTTCCTCCCTCCCTCCCTCCCTTCCTTCCTTTCTTTCTTTCAGTTTCAAGAGATTTCTGAGCCCGTGTGTGTGAGAGTTAATCAAGGGATGTAACAATATTCACTATGCATTCAACCTTACACAAGATTGTAATAAATCATGGTTAGTTCACTGGGACCCTCAAATTTTTTATCTTTTATTCAACGGAATTAAAGAACTAATACAATATTAACCTACAATAAGGGAAACTCAGGTGAGTATGGGTGAGGTGGCTGAAGTTAAGAAACACGGGTACGAAAATATCAAAATACAAGTTTCACCACGGGAAATTCAACATTTTGGCAATGTTGCCTTGCTCCAGTTTTTTCTTACATTCCATATTAGACACTTTTCAGAAGCATTTCTGTGCTAAGTAGCACAGTGTTTCACACCAGAGAGACATGTTCTTTACATTTTAAGAACTAACTTTACTGGAATCTTTTATTTTTACCTTTGGTTTTACTGAAGTTCCAACTTACCATATCTGTGCTAAAACAGGTTGAGGTAACCCAGATTGAAAAAAAAAGTTTCGAGCTTGATCACCTGTAAATTGAATGAAAAAAGTTTCAGAAGAAAGCGATAGCTGACAGAAATCCTCTTATGACAAAATTATAGAAGTAGAGAGGTTGATGATCCTCTAAATACTGAACTGAATACATGATAAAATCTAAATGCTAAGTCTGTAAGTAAAGTGTGAATCCTGTAAGCAAAATGAATCCACTAGCACTGACCTTAGCACTTAATGCTTGAAAAATATTCCCCAAAGAGGCCTATCATTTGCAGAGGTGGATTGCCAGCTTTAATTACTCTATCATTAATTAAGGCAGCGGCAGTTGTACATTATGACAAAGCACACCTACAGGAGTCCTCAGGAAATGGATGCCCTGACTTTTGCTTTATTAAAAAGAAAATCTGGGCCCTCCCTGGTGGTGCAGCAGGTTAAAGTGCAGCACTGTGAAGATAGCCACAGCTGCTTCAGTGCGAGCTCGATCCCGGTGAGAGAGCTACCCACAGGGCGTGCAGACCTCTCCTTTCTCCCTGCCGCTCCCCTCAGCAGTGTGCTTTGTCAGTTGGCCTGTTCTGCCCCCCACTCTGTCTCTGGTGAATCCTCTCAGTGCCCCTGCACCTCTGGACTGTACCCCAGGTCTGTGTGCATAAATAAATAAATAAATCTTTAAAAAAAAAAATAGAGGAGGGCCCTCCCTGGTGGTACAACAGGTTAGGACACAGCACTACAAGCAGCCACTTCAGTGCAACTTCGATCCCCAGCCCCGGGGGTGACCCACATGGCACAGCAGGCCTCTTCTGACCTGCCCACTGCTCCCCTCAGCAGTGTCCATCTGCTGGTTCTGTTCCCCACTCTGTCTCTGGTGAATCCTCTTACCACCCCCTGTACCACTGGCCTGTACCTCAATTCTGTATGTCTAAATAAGTCAATAAATCTTAAAAAAAAAAAAAAAAAAGGGAAAAAATCTTTGCCATTCCTAATCTACACTTAAATTTTTCAATACTTTTAATATCTTTATGGAGAAGTATCAATGATTTGAAAAATTATATTGATGATTATGAGATTCATAAATTAGGGAGAACCGTTAAGATATTCAAGTCCTCTTGAAATCTATCTCCCCTTTTCTCCTAAAGCTAATTCCTGAAGAGTAATCAAACTAATTCCTGAAGGAAAGACTAGCAGAAGCAAAAGAAAGCAAGCTGGGGTCACAGCAATAACAAAACTCCTCTTTTTTTTTTTTAAACATTTATTTATTTATGCATACAGAAATGACATACAGGCCAAAGGTGCAGGGGCGGTGAGAGGACTCACCAGAGTCAGAGTGGGGAGCAGCACAGGCAGATGGATAAAGTACACTGCTGAGGGGAGCAGTGGGGAGACAGGAGGGGTCTGCGTGCCCTGTGGGTCAGCTCCAGACAGGGATCGAACTCACAGGGAAGCAGCCTTGGCTAGCTTTGCAGTGCTGCACTTTAACCCATGTGCCACCAGGGAGGGCCGGAAAACTCCTCTTTTTAAATGATTTAAGTTTTCCAAACTGGTGCAAGACCAACATTTAAGAAAATGTTTTCATTTAAGGACCAGTGTTCAATTCTACTTGACTTTTAAAGAACTGATCTTAACCAAGACCTCTCAGTAGTCTGCTTGAAACAAGAGGCCTGCTCCCCACAGGCCTGAGTGTCTTCTAGAAAAGTAACTGAAGAAATACAAACTCAAGGCGACAGCAACATCAGTAAATGTCCCGTCAGTTATGCTCATCTTTATTTGACATAAAAATTTTTCCTTAGATATATGCACCACTGATAAGGAAAAACATAAATATTGACTCCAGTTACCAGTAATGAATCCAGAAATTGGCTTTAAGCTATGGAACTGTTGATCATGCTTTGCTCTCTCCTCCACAGTTATGGCCCAGATATCCAGGCTGCCTGTAATCCAAGAAAAGAAGCAAACTGTTCAATGAGAAAAGAAAAAGCACCTGCACACATTATTTCCAAAGTATTCTCAGAATCAGTGTATTATAAATTATAAATCGTATATTATAAATGACTTGATAAATTAACATGTTTATCCTTGGAAGTTAAACAAATAGAAAATTAAGAGAAAACAGTTACAAAAGAAAGGAGAAATTGGTTCACATTCTTTATATAAAAATTTACAATCTTATAGTTAGTGGGATGGTGTGGAGACATAGTGAGTTAATAATCATTTATTTACAAAAAGTAAACCAACAGACTAATTCAAAACTGCCTCGCAGACGGCTTCAATGTCACAGGTGAGCGCTGCGAAAGCAGCCAAGTACCACCGTGAGTTGCCTTTGTGATTCCACAAAGTCGTTTTAGGGTGATGGAAACATTCAAATACTGGCTGGCTGCGCAACCCTGCAAATTTACTAAGTATCACTGAATCATACAGTTAAAGCCAGTGATGTTTATAATCGGTCTAACTATACCTCACTAACGCAGTTTTGCCAAGTGGGCATCGTGGAGAAAAAATAAGGCAAACCAAAAGATTTAGATTCTCCTTCCGTTTCAACTCCAAGACCAGACACCCCTCACTTCTGAAAGCTTCCTCATTTGGCTCCGAGGCTTCCTCAAATCAGTTCACTGGATTGCAAGTACATTATACATGGGATTTCAAAAACAGAGACACTTCCCAAAGAAAGTGGCAAGAGGTAATATGTAAGTTTCATACAAAATGTCCAAGATGAAATCAAAATGCCTAAACATCTCATCTCCTGCGATGAGACAGGGCAGAGACTCATCCCAGCAACGCGCAGGAGAGGTTTTGATTGCTGTCAGAACTTATTCCTGAAGCTATAAACAACAGCAAAACCAAAAGTGCCTGTCCAGCTATTGAGAAGGTCGCTGAAGACAAAACCATAAAGCTAATGGTGCGGGCGTTTGCAGTCTGCTCTGCCAGGACCTGGGGGGACTGCGTGGCTGTGAGGGGGCAGCCGTGCTTCATGCCTCTCCCACTGCATCCATGACTGAGTCAGCTGCCGTGACGCGCCACGGGCACACTTGCTTAAAACAGCAGGAAGATGGCCAGGAGCAAGTCCAGAGTTGGACATCTTCCTAAGGTGTTAGGGAAAATACTTTTTGTTCTTGTTGTTGCAGACTGACATGTTTCAAGCAGATAAACTAAAGAAAAGCAAGGGCCATGCTTTCAATCCAGGCTTCAGAAAAAAACAGACCACCCAGTTACTTCAACAAACACACTGCAGAGGAAAAACAGGTGGACAAGGAGATTATTAATGGAGAAAATGGGACACAAGAAGGAACTACATCTGTACCTCCTTTGCATCCTGATATGACCAAAAAAAAAAAAAAAAGCCTAAAGATTATCAGGGAAATTTAACAATCACTTGAAGACATGAAGAGATCCCATCAATTTTACAGTTGTGACAATGACACTGTAGCTAAGTCTTCAAAAGTGCTATATTTTAGAAACACATGCTAACATATTTGTGGGTGAAATGGTATGATTAAAATAAAAACAGTAAGATGCCTGCAAGTTGCTTCAGAAGAATCCTGATGACAGACACTGCCCGGGAGCTGGTCATCTCCAAGCACAGCCGGGTCACGAGGGCAGGCCTGTCATGCTCTCCACTCTCACACAGACAGTGCATTTGCCGAAACACTGGGTTTTTTAAAATGACTACACGGAACATTTCAAAACAGGAAAAGCACTGAGACTTACCACCAAAAGGCGCTGGAAACTGAGCCATGGTGCCGTACGTTTACCTTGCTAAGGGACGCCTGCAATTGAAGCACAGAATTTAAGTTTACCTCGCCTTCGCTCCTCTCCACTTACTGACACACCAACTCTGTCAGTAAGGATCACCAGACAGAGAGGTGGGCCAGCACGACAAATCAGAGTTACAAACAGAGGGGCCGCGCGCTCCTCTGTGCAGAGCCCAGGGCCAGGCACCCGGGGCTCGGGGAGTATGCATGGAAGGCTCTTGTAAGAAGCCTCCAGTCTGGACGGTGGCCAGCAGCTCAGAACAGCCGCCGAGCCCCCGCGGGCGTATCCGCTCCTTTTAGCGTGCATCTTCTCTCATCCCCACAAAGTCACCCCTCTTGATTGCCGGGGCAGCAGCTCCTGTTACTGGGCACTGAGCACATGCCATACGCTGTATAAAGTAGTCACAGGTTTTCTCTTGCCGTCCTCATCATCAGCCTATGAGACAGGTACTGCTGTCACCCTTCCCCACGACGGAGGGGAAGACAAGGCTCAGGAAGAGATGAGAGCAGTCTCACAGGACTGGTGACCAAGTTGGGTTTGAACAGGGGACCCAAAATCCACAGCAAGCCCACCATGAAAAACAGTGCCGTGGCCGCTGTAGTTTTTGACAAAGGCTAAAAACAATTAACGTAACACACTAATGATGACCCAAACACCCAGCAGAAACCCAAATCTCTGAAGTACCCAGGGGACATTCATTATTTGCCCATGAACAGCCAAGTGAGTCCTCTTCCCCAGTTATAAAACCCCCACATTTTCCCTGTTTAATTTAACATGGCGAGTACACACAGTGAAAGGTGAGTACTAAGTATTCACACTTTTAAGTTAAATCAATTCAGATGCAAAAAGGACAGTGTCTGGCCCCAATACTCAATTTCATACTCATCTGTTCATGGAATTCTCCCACCCCAACTACCATTTTTAAATTTCCAAAAGCTCCTTGTTCTCAATACTGTTCCTAGCACTGTTCCCAGTCTCGGGGGGGGGGGGGGGGAGAAGAATTTGACATCTTTCACTCTTTCTCTGGTTGATTTTGCGTAGTTTTCTTATGTTTCTCCCACCATTTAGTTTCTTTTGTTTATTTGCTGGCTGTTTTGAGCCTCCCCTTTTACTGCGAAACGTCCCCCTATATATGGTGACCCTGGTGTGCTTCCTTCACATTTCAGACTGAAGTGCTGAAAAAACTCTCAAAAGCTAGGGGTGAGCAGCTAGCCTGCTGACAGCTGGGCTTCGCCATACAGTGACCAGATACACCCGGTCACCTTTGCCTCCCAAGGTCAGCGTGTAGGTTGCTCCACTGTGCCAGGGAAGGAAGCGCAGGGCCGGCCACTAGTTCCAGCATGCTTCCGTCTCCCCAGGAAGAGGGAGTGAAGTGGTCGCCTATCTGCCACAGAGGCAGAAGATGATCCAAAAGACACACACCTTTAGGGAATTTCCATTTTTCAGCATTACACCTGACCTCTGCCTCTGGAAACAGCTGGAGCCTCCACACACTCTGAAGCCTGGTGAGATGTGCTGGGCCTCCTCTCTATGCCCTTCCATGAGGTGCTGGGCTACATCCTCCCTGAATTCAGTCACACTCCCCTAGTCACTATTTTCCCACAGATGGTCAGCATCTTTTGTCACTGTCTTCTCTACTATTTTTTCCTTATGAGTTACCGTCTCTTATGCTCCCTTTGTGGTCATGGCAGATTGTAGGGAAGAAGAGGAAAGCATGTGGTCAAGCCCCATATTGAGCCAGCCATCTGTGAACCCAGTGTGCAGTGGCCACTTCTCACTACCAACTCCCTTTCGAAAGTGCAGCCGCAGTTTTAAAGTGCAGCTCTTATTCTCCATGACTCCCACTCAGCATGCTGTGGAGGTAAGCATGTAATTCGCCCAAAAATTTAACAGTATTTTACCTACTTAAACATCATTATGTTCTGGAAATCGATGTGTTATACATCTTTTTATTGAGCTTTAAAAAATAACAAGCTCTTATTTTAAGAGCATATTAATCCAACTATTGAATATCCTAAGATGGGAATACATTCTGTTGTCTCACTCCAATTCTTCATTCATTACAAAAGTAAAGTGACTTGTCTTCTTTGTACTCAGCCACTTTACCCTATTTTTAAAAAAATTAGTGCTCTCTTTCAGATGAGTCGCTTACATTTCCTAGATCTCTATCATCTATAAATGAAGAATCTAGTCTTACATTATTAGCCCAAACCAAATAAAACTAATTACATAATAGTTGAGAGATTTTTGTACTCCTCATTTTCACAGTGATGGGTTTGTTATTTCATAATTTAATAGATTTGTTTGTTGTTATATTTTAGTAAATAGCTGGCACCATGTGTAAACAGTTTCCTACTATTCCTATTTAACTTAAAATTTTTATTAGGAATCACTACTAAATTTCTTTCAACAGCTGTTAGCAAACCTAGTGAGATAACTCTGTTTCTCCTTCCACTAACATAGTAAATATCAGTAACGTGTTTCCTAATGTAAATCATTCTAGGATATATGTAATAAAGACACTTTCTTTTACTACAGAGCTAGAGACAACTTACTAGTATCTTTACAATTTCTGCTTAAGAAAATGTTACACATAATTCTATGCAATAAGGAAGAAAATCTTAGAGAAAAGGGAGGCATTTCTGCCTCACTGCAAATTTCCAAAGTTATCTTTTCTAAAGGTACAATACTTTTTTTAAGACAACAAAAATCACTGACAATATAAAGATAAAACCATTAAAAGATACCAAGAAAAAATGATTATCTTTTTGAAAAAACTATTTCAGAGGTGAGTTTGAATTAACCTTCAAGAAATACCTTTTATGAAAACCATTCCATAGAGAAAGGCTATTTTATGAGGATAGCACAATCTTAACTAAACAATGAAAGCATAAAATAGATAATTTTCAGGTATATATAGATACAAAAATTCCCTATCTTTCTTAAAATAGTTCAGTTATTTTTGAGGTCAGAGACAACTATACCGACTGTCATGGTCCAAAGTGTACTTTGTTCGTCAGCAGGCTCACTGCAAAGCATTTAAGAGCATTTGCTGTTTACCATTCTTCCCAGAATTCAGGAAATGCTCATCCAGATGTGAGTCTCTTCCCCACAGCCTTGCCCTTGCTATGAACAATTCTGCTTCCCCTGCCTCCACAGCCATCAGAAATGCCACCAGCGCCCCACGCCTGGCAACGAGTGCCCTCCTCCCCTCCCCCCACCTAGTTAAACCGCTGCTCCGCAAGTGTCACTGTCTCAGCTGTGGGATGATAAGGTCTCATCCAATAAAAACATCACTTCAGGGTGTGAACAAAATTGTACCTTCCAGGTTACTTGCTAATATAATACAAAATGTCCGATTGCCACTGTAAGGATGTAGATGGAACCCCCACCTACCTTTCTTCTAGTCACAAGTCCTTCAAATGCCATCCCCAGCTAGCTTCTCCTCAGCTCCCAGGGAACCTCAGACAAAAGCAGCAGCATGAAGATGGAGCAACTGGACCAGTACTTCCAGCCCACCTCCTTTTCAGCCCTCTGCTACAGAGGCAATCTAGGGTGAATGTATGTTGGTTTAAGGTATTTTGTTCCAATTCTGACATACATTTGTTGTATGTATTATGATAATTTGAAGAAATAAGATAATTTGTAAAGGCTGGTATTTTTTTTAAATTCCACAGATCCAAGATTTTAAATGTCACAAAGCAGATTTCTGGTTCAGCTCTAGCAGCATAAACCCACGGCAGTTTTCCTGACCCATTTAAAGCTAAAAGTTCTGGGCAGAACACCAAAGTCACTAACCGAGGGCACTAAGGAGTAAACAGAGTCAATCAGATCTGGGGAAGAAACTCCAAGTTGTCCGACTGTGTTCAATTTTCTCTAGCAGCTCTGTCCCCAAGAGGGAGCCCAGTCATGGACTTACACAGTGAACCAGAAGTGCAAAGTGTAGAAGTGAGAGAAGCCCGGTCTTTTCTAGCCAAAAAGCTAATGAAAAGGTTTTCATGGCCGGGAGAGCCGTGGAAAAAAGAAAGCTGGGGAAGGGGCGCCGCTGACTCTGTGTTTACACACCCACAAGTCTCCGCTCACAGTTGAGTTGTCGACGTGCTGCACAGACCGATAGCACTGGCCTTGAAATCTGGCCTCAGTGGGACCTAAACAGGATGAAGACCTGCTGAAACAGACGGCACTGGCCAGGGGCCCCAACACCCCCAACCTAAACAACAAGGAACTCACCCACTGGAGATGGAATCCAGAGGAACTAGAAAATCTCAGGAATTCTAAAAAAAAAAAAAAAAGCAACCAAATAGGTGCGATGCTCTAGATGATACAAAAGTCACAATTACCACAAAAGACTTGAAAAAGCAACAATGGAGGTCAGGCCCCATAAGGGAGTGCTAAACTCCAATGAAGTGACTGGAAGCTGGAAGATCTCAGGAGAGAAAGAAAAACATCAAAAAAAAAAGCAGGGAAATTTCTGAGACACTTAGGTCTTGATGAATGTAAGAAGAGCAACAGAAATAGTGAAGATCTAAGTAATAAATAAGATTTCCCTACAAAGGTCTTTAAGAAATGTAGACAGCTGACAGCAAATACTGCAACATAGAAGAGAGGAGTTTCAGTGTATGTAACTGTTACACACAGGGCCACAAGCCTACATTTGACTTGAAATGATACAATGTTAACTAGACTATGAAAGTGGGTGAATTATTTAACCCCAGAAATAACTGATCAAAAAATAAATCAGAGATAATTTAGTCCAGATAATGTAACATATTAAATCAGAGATAATTTAGTCCAGATAATGTAACATATTAACATAAATAAAAATTTAGAAATTTTTATCCCTTGGGACAACACAAAGCTGTATTTATTCAATACATAAACAATAGGCTCTGGTACTTATTTTTATCTCCTTATCAAAGCCTTCTAAGAATGTCTTAGAAGAGCTGACTTCTTTCTAAGTGCTTCCCTCACTCAAGTAACACCTTGAAGCTCTACTCCCAGAATTAGAGAGAAGGATCTACCTCTAAGAGGCCAAACCTACAAGCTGCTTCAGCCAGGGTTAGTAACATGATCCTCACTGTGGAGGAGTTTATAATTAACTCATACAAATCAATAGCAAAATGCAAATAACACAATTCAAAAATATGCAAAATATCTTTTTTCCATTAGGGCGGATACAACTGGCTCACAGACGCTTGCCAAGAGGTCGGCATCACACTCATCAGGGTGATGCAAATCAAAACCACAGTGCACTAGCGCGTCCACTTGTTGGGAGAGTTATTAAAAAGACAAGCCAGGACCTCCCAAGTGGTGCAGCAGGTTGGGACGCAGCACTGCGAAGCTAACCACGGCCACTTCAGCACAAGTTCGATCCCTGCCCTGGAGCTGACCCACAGGAGCTGTCTCCCCGCTGCTCCCCTCAGCAGTGTACTTCACTGATCTGTCGGTTCTGCACCTGCTCTGTCTCTGGTGAATCCTCTCACCACCCTTGCACCTCTGTCCTGTACCCCAGCTCTGTATGCACAAGTAAATAAATCTTTAAAAAAAAAAAAAAAAGACAAGCAATAACAAATGCTGAAGGAGCAGGGAGAAAAGGGAGCCTGTGCACTGTGCTGGGGATGTGAGCAGGTACAGCCACTCTGGCTGACTTCCTCAAATCAGTGCACACTGAGCTAGCACACTGTGCCAACAGGCACAGGCAGGCTCACTACCAATTCAGCAGATGAATAAGGACAGCCCCAGAGCCCTCAGTGGCCCTTTCAGGCTTTAGTGCTCCCAGGGACCAGGCAGGAGGAGACAGGCACCGCCCAGCAGGGGGCGGAGGGGTTGGGAGGCTGGCAAGTCCCAAAGCCCCCAGTGACCCCTTAGCTCTTCCTGGGGTCTCTCTGGCCGCTCTGGCCGCTCTCTCATGAACTCTGCAGTCACGGCGCTTGTTCTCTCGCAGCCGGAGCGGTCTCTGAGTGACGCCGCCCATAGAGCCCAGCCTCTAGGCTCAGATGAGCCCGCTGATGCATGCCCACACTCATGCTCCATGTGTCCACATCAGGCACGCGCGCCATGCGCCCGCGTTCCCAAGTGCTTTCTGCATCAACATGATCAAGAAACGGAAGCAGAACCTTGATGAGATAGAACTTCCATGTTCATTGCAGCATTACCCACAGTAGCTAAGTTAGTTAAGTATTTGTGGGTGTAGGGCCAGTGAATGAATCGGCTTTTTAGTCACCCACTTCTGTGGCTGTCATCTGTGCCGAGGGGCACGAGGACATGTTCCTGCTTGCAAACATCTGAAGCTTGGTCGTGAGCATGCATATGTGTGCACACCGGTGCCGAGAGGCCAGCGATGGAAGGGCAGCGTCACTCAGAGTTGGAGGACAGCTGTGAGAGGACCCGTGTGTACAGGAGAGGGAGACCACAAGAACGCCAGAGTCCAGAAAGAGCGTAAAGACTCAAAGGAGGCTGGGAGGCTCAGTTTCCTCCCAAGCACCCAGCCTACCTGCACCTGACTGCCCACCATAACGGGTAAAGAAAATGTAGCAGGAACACACACACATTACAGTACCATACAGCCATTTGAAAAGGGAGATCCTGCCATTTGCCATATGAAATGGATGAAACTGGAGGACCTTTCGCTAAGTGAAGAATGACAGTCACAGAAAGACATGGATGACCCCACATAGAGGTGGAAACTCACAAAGTCTTAACTCAGAACCAGGAAGTAGAACAGTGCTTGCCTGGACTAGGGTGGAGAAGAGAAGATGCTAATCACAGGGTACAAACTTTCAGGTATTTTCAGGTATAAGTCCAGCAATCTCTGGAGTCTGTAGTACTGCATGGTGACTACAGTTAATAATACTTGATACTTGTAAATAGAACTAAAGCATCTCTCTGGCACACACTGGTAACTGTGAGGTGGAGATGTGCTAATTAGCTTGATCGCATAATCATTTCACAATGTGTCTGTTACATTAAATCATCACGTTGTATGACCAGGCTATCCTTTTTGTCACGTATACCTCAGCAAAACTGGGGAAGGGTGGAGGGGGCAGGAGTTTACAACTATGCAGGAATGGGAAAAACACATTAAAAAATCTGTGTGGTCTTTCCATGAAATGGTGCCAAAGTAAAAAAGAAAGCCTCTTGCCCCACCCAAAGCTAAAGACTTGAAGGCCAAGAGGGCTGAAAGGTGCCCGCGGCCACAAGCAAAACAAGACCCACCCGTCACCTGCCCTTTGGAGGTCCAAGACTCAGGAGATCCTGAAAGCAGCCCAGACAGCCCGGGAAGAGCCCTGGCCCCTATGCCATCTCCAGGTCCCCCGACTGCCGAGTCAGCCTAGAGAAGACAGACGACAGCAACCCGTGTGTGCTCAAGGTGACACGGAGGACAAAAGCAGCAGGTGCGGCAGACTGAAGCAGCATGCACTGGTCAGCCGAGCACACACCGGTCAGGCCGAGACCAGTGGCTGATCAGCCCAGTGGAGACACAGCGGGAGTGACTGGCGCCTGACTTGGGCACTTTGGATGTCGCCGACAACGCTGGGGTCATCAGAACTGAGGCCAGCTGTCTAAGTCTAAAGGTATCTTTTCTTAACCATAAAAAATAATGTGGGGCTCTCCCTGGTGGCGCAGTGGGTTAAAGCACAGCACCAAGAAGCTTAAGCCACTTCCACATGAGTTCAATTCCCTCCTGCCCCGGAGGAGATCCACATGGCGTGGCAGACCCCTCCTGACCCGCCCGCTGCTCCCCTCAGCAGTGTACTTCGTCGACCTGCCTGTTCTGCTCCCCACTCTGTCTCTGGTGAAGCCTCTCACCCTCTGCATCTCTGGCCTGTACCCCAGTTATGTATAAATAAATAAATCTTAAAAAAAAAAATAATAATGTGTATGTGGCCCTCCCTGGTGGTGCAGCGGGTTAAAAGCACAGCACAAAGAGACTTAAGCTGCTTCCACATGAGTTCGATCCCCGCCTGCCCGGGAAGAGATCCACATGGCGCGGCAGACCTCTCCTGACCCGCCCGCTGCTCCCTCAGCAGTGTCCTTCGTCGATCTGCCTGTTCTGCTCCCCACTCTGTCTCTGGTGAATCCTCTCACCCTCCACATCTCTAGCCTGTACTCCAGTTCTGTACGAATAAATAAATAAATCTTTTAAAAAAATGTGTATGTATATAGCGAGATGTAAGCAACAAATAATTAAAACTTTAAAAAGTGTTTACTAGTACACCTGACCTGTAACAGCCAATTTATCCAATTAACACAGTGGGGGCATGGTAAAGGAGGACCCCACCTCTGACAGGTGTGGGCAGTGAGTCGCAGCTTTGCACTGCTAATAAGCAGCGAGAAAGGGGTGGTGTGGCCGTAGGGCCCATGACCATGACACATACTTGCAGAATAAGAACTTCATGAAATAAGCACAAATAGCCTGGCAAGCCAAGCAGGGTGCAGCTGGCGGGTGGAGAGGGAGGGAAACCGCCCCAAGCAATAAAAGCTGGGAAAACAGAAGGAAAGGAGGAAGGAAGGGAAACTGAATTCAGTTTTAACGCGTCCTAGCCAACCACAGAGGAAAGTGAGTCAGGCGAGAGAAGTCTGAATGCACTTTTGCCACATAAGTCCAAAGTTTTCCATTCCTATAGAGAGAACTAAAAGCTTCCTGCAGTATAAGCATTTATCAAAAGGAAGTTGGAAGTCATTTAAAAAAAAAAAAAAAACACCCAGAACACTAAAAAAAAGTGAGTAAAGGCACAAGTTCTACCCCAGGACAGCATTTCATCAGGGTTACGGGCGGTCACTATAGTGAGGACAAACAGAGAAGCAGAAACCTACCAACTGCAAAGCGGGTCAGGGCCCGGACATGCCCACCCCACCCCCAGAAGCCCAGAGGCAGGCTCTGCCCCGACAGCAGCAACCACCAGCCAGCTGACTCGGTGCTCCTGGGGGTGATGCGAGTCCTTCAGAGAAGGACTGTAGATGGAGGGGCCCAGAATTCCAGCTCTTAGTCTTTTTTTCCAAATGAAAATACAAACTGTTATTAAAAAAAATTTTTAAAAAAAGAAAATACAAACACTTCCTTCTTTGCACACTCCCCACGGTAACGCCTACCGTCCTCCGGTTAGTAAAACTTTCATAAACAAGTTGCTGGACATGGGTATTTTTACAGCTTACATACAAAAAATATACAGACTAAATAATGAGCAGTCAAGGGCAGGTAAACAATAGTTTGTTTTTGTTGTTTTTTAATGTCTGGGTAAATTTAGGATTTTTAAACCAAAAGTCAGAATGTTTGAGAAAAGTCTTTATAACTTTTCCTCATTTCAGCATCAAAGAAGACCTAATTAGACAACTAAAGGAATACTGATCCTCAATTTCAGTTTTTACACTGAAACCCCAAGTGTCGATATACTTAAAGTAGAATACCTCTATAAATATGTTTATATACTAGCAAAGACAATCCTTGAAATAGCACTAAGCTGTCATTTGGGTTAAAAAAAAAAAACTCAGGGTGAGATGAGTGTTAATTTCCCATGTTTTGTTATTAGGGAGATTACTGAACAAAATATGAAATGTTTTTTGAAAAACAAAATAAAAACCAAATCATGTATAATTGTTTCTAGCACATAACAAATACTAAATTTAGCAGCTTAAAAAAAATTGATCACAAGAAATAGAATTTTTATACCACATCACTGGCATCCAAACTTAAGTTTATATAAATAATTCAATTCTTAAAAAAGAAGTATGTTTCTTAAAAATTTCCTGAAGATTTGAAAATGCTTCAATAGTCATTATTGTTGTTTGTTATTAAAAAGCTGGGCAGGCACACAAAAAAGGTCTGGGAGATGCACTGAGGTCGCTGAAATGGAGCCCCACTGGCGGAAAAACAATCTTAACAATGCAGATAATTCACAGATTTCCAACATACCAGAACAGGGCCAGTTTAGGATTAGAAGAGAATCATGAGAACATTTTATCTGTATTTTGTTAGCAACCATTCCCCTCAGAAGAATCATCTAATCCTCTTCTTCACTAAGGAAACTGGCGGGGCAGGAGGAGGGCGGGGCAGAGCAGGCAGAGGGAGGCGAGGCCCAGATCACCTACCTGGTCTCTAGGTCAAGCACCTGCTCTTGGAACAGGAGGTATTTGTCATTTGAAGTGAAGAGGTATTCTCCCTCCTTGGGCCTTAGATGTTGAGTGTCCGGCCATTCCAGGCTGTGGACAATGAGCCGTGGGGAGCAAGCCGGCTGGGGGGCGCTCAGAGAGAATCACGAGTTGGCCTCCTCGGCCTTCATTTTTTTGGCTTGTGTATTAGCAGGTCTGCTGTCCACAATCAGTTCACGGTGTCCTTTCCCAATATTCAGGCTAGTTCATTTGAAGCCCAGCTTTGTGCTAATCAGGCAATGAACCTGCCACCCATTTCTTACAAAGAAATATCTTTTTCTTATCTTAAAGTTGCTCAAAGGGTTTCATTTTAGGTCAAAGGGCTTAAACAGAATAGGAAGCTAAGAATAGATATTTTGCGTTTCTAAAAATTTGGCATCAATAAAACATTATGAGAAGAGGAAAAAAGGTCCAAGATGTGGGAGAAAAGTTTGTATTTTAAACTTCCTAAAGGGTAGAAAAATATCCTTAAGAGCATACAAATGCCCAACATACAACACACATCAGGATACCACCCGGTATTTGGAAGTTGTGAAGGTTCAATTTTAGGCACTTTCTGCCCATATTTACTCCAGATCTACAATGAGGTTTATATGGAACCACAAAAATAACTACTGATATTATCAATGCTTTTTTTTTTCTTTTTGAAAGACCTTTACTTCTCGAAAATCTCAAAATTAGGAAATCTTAAAGAGAAACCAAGGAAATTTCTTATTTAAAAAACAACATCTGCAAAGAACAGAAACAACTCCAGGGGTCTATCAACCAGCTCTGGAAGCGAGTTTTACTCAGAATTCCACTCCCGTGAAGCTGCTTTGAGCAGAAGACGAACAAAACGCAGCAAGCTGCCCTGTAAGGTTACACAGAAAGGCAGAATGTACACAAAGCTCTTTTGAAATACAGAGAAAAGGTTCTGAGAGGCAAACAGCACACTGACAAAGGCACTGGCAAATCCCAAACACGCAGCCGACCTCTCCAGGCCCCGCTGCCCCGCCTGGAGTGGCGGCCCAGTGTGGCTCCCGGATGGGCTGTGTCTGCAGGGGCAATGCGGCCCGGGGGGGACGTCCCTGATTAAAACTGCACCAAGGCTGAAGACCCTGATAAAAGGAAGAAACTTATTACTCAAGCAAAGAAACCAGTGAATGTACAAGTTGTCCTCTGAAAAGGGAACAGCACAAGTCCCAGATTTCTGCTGTTGGGGGAGGGGTGGCAGCAGGGGCTGGAGGTGAGAAGGGGTCGGGGCAGGAGTGGCCAGGAGTGAGCGATCACTGTCAGGCCCAGCTGTCGGCATGTCACTTGGCAACACCCACTGGCATTTCAGGAGATTTGTCCATTTACCCCTGCTTACTTTCCACAAAGAGATGCCAGTCTCTAGTCTCCAGAGAGATTCAATAAGCAAAGTTTAACCTCAGCTCTTCTAAATGATCCTTAGGTGAATATTTACAAGAGAAGAGAATTCATCAGGGAGCAAGGAAATCGAAATGTACTTACAAAATGTTGGGAAAGGAGGGACCGCAAACTAAGATAAAAGAATTCCTGTTTTCAGAGATAAAGTGGAAATATTCCGTCCCTCCCCTGAAGCTTATTTCCACCACAGACTATCTACTAACCCCCAATCAGGAGCTGAAAAGTAAGTCACTGCACCCCAAACTCTGCTTAACTGTTTCAAAGAATAAGGTTTTAAGAGCACTACAAGTTTAGCTCACCAATCATAAGGTCTTAATTAAAAAACTAAGGGATTTTATTTAATACAGATGTTTCCATTTTCAAGAGGCTCATTAAGAGAAAAAAGCATTATCTCAAAGTACTGAAAAGCTGAAAAAGTAATTCCTGGGAAAAGTAATTCCTGGGAAAGCAAACAATTCTAAGAATCACTGACTGGGAAAAAGAGTATTTATTAATTAAAATTTTACTTTTGTTTTAAAACACAGAATTATAAGATGATCAGTCAGAATCATAAGACTGCAAATTTAGCCTATTTCCAACTCACATACTTTTTAACAATACTCTCAAATAATATGACAAAAACTTGAAATTTCTCAGTAAATTCTTTGTCAAATGAAAAAATAAGGAACCGTGCAAAAGGAGAACTAAAATGCTATCATCTGTGAGATGTGGGTGTATTTGCACTATCATTAAATAAGAGATGGTCTAAAAGTTTTCTTCCAATGAAAACTGACATTTCAGCATGTGGCAAGGCACCTGCAGCCAGGAGAGGGAACGCCAGGCTTCCACTATCAGCGTCACGTCATCACGTCACAACACACAATTTACTCCTCTCGCCTGTACCCGCAATTAACTTATAAGCCTCTAAATACAGCCAGCAACTCAGCCCGGTGCGACAGGCAAGTTTTGCAGAGAGCCTTCTGTTTTAGCAAAGTCAAGCAGCAACTGTGCAAAACAGTCCTGCGACACTGAAATGAACAAGAAAGCAGGGAGGCCTCTTGCCAGACTGTTAAGCCTGCTTCAACAAAAATAGTGCAACAGCTGCAAGTGGATAAATTAAACATGGATTTACAGAGCTAGCAAAAGAAGAAAGGAAACATGCAGAGGCTGTATAAGACGTAACCATGAGCTGACATAACCATGAGATGCTCCACATTTGAATATATGCATCGAAGTTAAATTGTCTATGTGTGTAAACCTTGCCGACCAGCCCACAGCTGCGAACCAGCAAACACTTCACACCTTTGACATCGCCAGCCATGTAGCGCCGCAGGGCAGCAGGGACAACTGATCATCCTGCCCATACATCATGAACGAGTGGAAAACTCCAGGAGAGCTGTTTTCCTTTGCTAGAGTCTGTGCTAAGACCACGGAGTGTTTGCCCAATTAAGAGATGAAAGGAAATCTGCAAAGGTCCATGACTGAGACTCTGACCCACATATAGACGCTGGCTGCCTCCAGCTGCAATTGGGATTATCCGCCAGTGCGGAAAGCATGGGTGAAGTCCAGGGAAAGCTTGGCTGCTCGCGTTAGAGAAGTCACTGGGTGTCAGGAACAAGAGCAAAGGACAACACCCTTATTAGCAAAAATGAACTGAGCCTGCTAGGTAACTTAAAGGCTTCGATCCAGGACCAGATGTACCACCTTTAGAAGGTTCGGGAGTAAGACACCTTCCATGACATCCACATCACTAAAGCATTACACACACTGCCAAAAGCAGAAAAGCAGATCGGCTTTAAAGGTACAGATACACGATTCAAATCTTTAACTTCACTTGACTGGGATAAAGTGAGATATATTTAAGCCTGAGGAAAAAGAGAAAACCTGAGAGGAATCCTGGTCATTTACTGGGGATTTCACTCAATCTCTAAGTAGTACAGAAAGTAAGTTAGGAAGTTTACATTAAAAAAAAAAATCACATATACACTGAGATCTGAAATAAAATTGAAAAGAAGAAAAAACCCAGATATTTTTTCAATTTCATCTGCTCTTTAAAAAGCTTCACTCATCAAATGAAAAAATTTGTAGAAACCAATTTTATACTCAAAAGGTGGATGGCAATTCAATTAATCTAGAATTTTAATTTAGGCACATTTGCAACTTAGAGTTGATTGCATTTGATTCCAATGCTGTGAAATACAATATAGTAACTGAGCATGCTAATTCTAAATAACATCAAGACTTTGAAAAGCTATCTGCTGTTACTACAGGGAAGAAAAGTTAAAAAGTTAACCCTTTCTACGCTCTCTCTGCCAAAGCTTTTCTTATTTCCTGTACACCCCAATTTTTAAGATGGACTTTATATGGTTTTTTGTCAAAGGGAAATTTTACTCAGGAATTTGTGACAATTTACGTAAGGTCAACCAGCTTGGAAAGCTCATCAGAAAAGAAGCAAGGCCTCAAAACAAGTTTATTATTACAGGATACTAGTATTAACAAGCAGAGCAAACAGAGCCCCCTCTCTCACTACTGGTGGGAGGGAGCAACTCCTCTAGAAGGCAGTGGGTCAAGAATAGGAACAATGTTCTTAACCATGTACCCAATAATCAGCCCCAAGCAATCAGCACTAAGAAAACATGAAAAAACTAAAGACATGTCCCCAAAATGGTACTGTAATTTTATTTTTAACAACTAAAAACTGAAATAATCTTCAATGTATATGGTAGAGGACGGTAGGTAAATTATGATGAGCTGCCCCCTAACCCCCATCCAAAAGGAATACACTCCAAGACCCCAAAGATGCCCAAGCTCTATGTATACTACCTTTTCTTATACATACATATGTATGATAAAATTTAATTTATAAACTAGGCACAGTAAGAGATTGTAAATTAGGCACCATAAAAGATTAACAGTAATAACTCAAATAACTCTGACAATATAAAGCTACATGAGTGCAGTCTTTCTCAAAATCCCCTAGAGTGCGTGGGATTTTTAGACTGTGGTTATCATGGGAACTCAAACCACTGATAAGGGCGACTACTGTATATCCTTACAATAAGAGGGACATACAATAAAATGTGACAATTAAAATGCTTATCAGAAGACTGTAGTTTTATGCCAGTATTAAGTTCACCTTGCTTTTTGATTTTTCTAAAAATATGCCAGAATATTAAAAGTTGGAGAAGTGTTGTAAATATTCTAATACCTAAATCTCATGAAATAAGTTACTTTTCATGTATATGTATGAGAGAGCAACTGTGACTTTCCAAAGGACTGTGAAAGTCCAGAGAAAACCACCCCTGACAGGAAAGAAGAAGCCGCTAAGACAGAATAACCAGCAGAGCGTGACTTAAGTCAAGGGCAACACATAGATCCACAGGGAACAGCATTCCAGACCAAAGAACAAGAAGGAACAGCATGAGCAGAGCAACATGAAGTACAAAATGCACCAAGGACAAGTCAAGAATTCTGAGTGGCGGGAATGTAAAAGGGCTACGAGCCAGCAGGGGACACAGCAGTGAGGATGAGAGCCAGCAGAGAGGTGGCCCCAAACGCCCTGCTCTCTGATGAACCCTATCTTCCCTTCCTAGGAATATGGCCCAGAAAAGCTGTGGCCGCCCAAGTTTTTAAATTTTTATTTCTCTTAGGAAAATTGAGTAAAACACAAAAATGGTCACGTTTCACTAGTTATCACTTAGAAACCAGCTGATTCATAAAGTTTATAGGGTAACTCACCTACATTTCAAAGAATTTGCATTGGAATAAGTAACTGATTAATGTCTAAACTGCCTTTTAAAAAAATAATAGTTTATTTTTACATCATTTTGTGCCTTTTTCCATCTCGGCTGTAATCCCCGTGGGCTTCCCATCACCAAATCCAGTGCCATCACCACAGTCCAGTGCACTTCCCTCCCCCAACCTGTTCCACCCCATAAAATGTCTCTGGTATATAGTTGTTCATTATTATTATTATTTTCTCCCCTGGTCCTTTATACTCCTGCTATGAGTGAAACCATCCGGTATTTTTCCCTTTTCTTTCTGGCTTATTTCACTCAGCATGATCCCTTCCAGCTCCATCCATGTTGCTGCAAAAGGCATGTGTTTCTCTTTTTTGTTTGCTGAGTAATATTCCATTGGGTACAGGTACCACATCTTTTTAATCCAGTCATCCACTTTTGGGCATTTGGGCTGTTTCCATGTCTTTCCAATTGTGAGTAACGCCAGCAATAAACATGGGGGTGCAGGTGTCTTTTTGAATCAGTGTTTTGTGTCTTTTGGATAGATACCTAGGAGTGGGCTTGCTGGGTCCTATGGAAGCTCCATGTTTAGCAATTAAACCACCTTTTTTATGGAAATAATATTCTCACATTTCATTTTGGCTTTAGGCTACCAGGAATAGTATGCATTAGAGCGACTATTCTGTAGTGTCATTCAACAGCAGGACACCAACCTTGAGGAAGGTAACAGACCAGTTAGTGCCGGTGGCATGATCACACTGTATTCATTACACATCAATACAACACACTAAAACCCAGTCAGCTGCACTAATCAAAACACATCTGGTGCTAAATAAAGCATTTCAACATCCGAATTAGTCATGCATGACATAGACAGTTCAGTCAGCGCTGGGCCGCACACCAGGTTGTCCCAATTGGCATCTACAACATAGCCTGGGAGTGCAACAGACAAGAACATCTAGATTTGGGGAATTACACTCCGGGACATTTTTATAACAACAAAGTTACCTAAGCAGGCATATTTCAAGACACATCATCCTTAAGCAACACATGATAGGACATGTGCCCAGGTCACAAGGACCCAAGAGGCATCCTGATCTTCTGCTATGATTTATCTGAGTGTTTCAGCCTTCTCCAATTTCCATTTAATAAATGTGAATTTACTATACAACATATTTATCTGCTCAGAAAGAACCTATTAACACTTCTCTGAAGTCTCCCAAGATTTACCTCTACTGAATTAATGAACATTCCTGACTTCTAAAAATAAACCAATGATGAAGATACATCAGAATGTTAGAAATTGCCTAGTTTTTCATCTCTAATGAGAACTCAGTGAAGAGTTTGGAACAAGCCTCTCCAGAATGCACCAGTTGGACACACAGATTATTTTGAGCCACAGGTTATTAACCCACAGCATATCTAAGGATATATTTTACCTTAGAATAACCTACCTACAAGAATTTGAATAGGGGATATTGCCTAGAATTACTCATTTACAGGGGTGAAATTTATAACCTATCTGCTTGGCAAGACAAACATCTCATTACTGAACATTAGCTCTTGTCCTGTGGGTTACACGTCTCTCTGAAACTCAAGATGCCAATCCCATTCCTTGGTTTCAAATGGCATAAATGCTTACTTTTGCCTGTCTTCAAATGTCTCATACCTACATGGGGTCCCATATGTATAAAATTAAGTTTGCTCTTCTCTTGATAATGTGTCATGTGTTATTCTGACTCTTAGATCAGCCCAAGAACCTAGGAAGGTAGAGGGAAATTTTTCTCCTCTACACTGGAGGAAAACATTCACTTATAAAATTTAGATGTTCTTCATGGTGTGTGTGACAGACCTTTCCTATCCTGCCTGCTGCTCCTGCTACAGTATATTTCAGTGGATCTGCCTGTTCTGCACACCACTCTGTTTCTGGTGAATCCTCCCACACACACCTCCCCCCCCAACTTCCCAACACCATGTTCTTGTGCTTCTTACTTTAATCTGGATGAATGATTGATTTACAGACCACCTCGGAAATCACATCACCAAGGAACTTAAATCACCCTGAAAAGTGAACATTAAATGAGCACCAATTTTTAGATTTCCTTTGTACGTTTTATATTTCAGTGCCCTTAAGGTTCCAGAAAAAGGTAGATGTGAAAAGTGCCCATTTTTGACTCGAGGTCCCCTCTGAACTCTGATAGGGCAACCATCAACACCACACTATACCCAAGCACCAGCAATGAATGTGAAGTGCCAAGGGTTGGGAGAGTTCAACTACATCAATATTTAGTTTTCAAAAAATCTCAACTATCAGTGCAAAAATGTTAGGTGTTGACCATTAATATAACTGCCCCCAAACCACCCCCTTGCTAATAGAAACAAATTAACAAATAAGTAATCTACTGGTTTCCATTTTCATAAATATTCCGATTTAGAGTTATAGCTAAAGAAAAGTTAAGAAACTTTACAAATGTGGTATTGTGAGAGAATAGTTAATTGAAAATCTGATCAAAATTGACCTCAGAAGATTTACCCTACAGAACACTAAGACAATAACTTTCTTTCTTATATTTTAAGGTATATATTTTGGATATGCCTTTCCACAATGATCAAAATTGTATATTTGAGGATAGTAACAGCTTTCCTATGTTCTTTCAATTTGTACTTAATTTGTACATAATTTGTACATAAATTTGTACATATTGTACATAAATGCAAAAGTAAGCATTTATGCCTTTTGAAACCAAGAAATGGGGTTGGCATCTTGAGTTTCAGAGAGGCGGGTAACCCACAGGACAAGAGCTAATGTTCAGTAATGAGATGTTTGCCTTGCCAAGCAGATGTATAGCAATAATATATTGGTGTGTCTTAGTATCATACTCCAAAGAAAATAGAAAGGTATACAGATAGGTAATTATACCACCTATTTGAAGTTCTAATACAGCCACTAGCACTTAAGTGCCGCTCTGTATTGCAACAGAGTCTGTGGTCCTGGTAGAAATCACAGGCTTCCCACAGCACTGACTCAATAGAACCATGAGGCATTCCAAGTAGAGCAGGCTTGCATGGACCCTCACAGTAGGTTAGCAAAAACTAACTAGCCACCAGTCCAGAAGATGATCAACAGCTTTAAGTCACTAGCTGGAATGTAGCCAGAAAGTATCCAGCCCTGGTACTTACTTCTAAGCTCTAGATTCTTCTTCGATCCAGTAACAAAAGTACCTAACTCAAAAACATATAGTAACAAAGACTCTCCTCCCCCTGACCAAATTTCAGTCAGGCTCCTCTGAGCCCTCTTCTCAACTAGGCCATGACCTTGGCCCCATCTTGTTATCAGTCTGCCTAGTGCACTTTTAGCAAGAATACAGCTGAGTCAGCTTAACAAACACTCCATCCCCCACTATTAGTATCTGATCACATTCCTCTTGCCCCAACTTTGATGTTTAAGTCCTTGGCCTGCCTTTAGCAAGAATCCCCCTATCCTCGAATATCAGTTATTTTCAATCAACTGATCAACCCCTCATCTGTTCCTTGGCTATAAATCCCCACTTGTCCTTTTCGTATTTGGACTTGAGTTTGATCTCGTTCCTCTGTTGCAACATCCCTATTGCAATAATCTTGACTAAACTCTTTGCTGCCATTTTAGAAAGGTCAGGGTATTTTTTCTTTAACACAAGAATTCACTGAGTTTTGGTGTGAATAAAACACTTGGAATATGCCTTAAGCTCTTCTGTTCAGTCACAACTAGCATCCAGTAAATCTAACAGTATAACTATTGCAATGTGGCAATGCACAACTGTAATCATACTCTAAGACAGGTACTGTAAGTAAAAAGAGAGAGTCAGAAGAGGAAAACAGGCCCTGCCCCACGGAGCTCACACCTGTACAAGCCTCGTACAGCCAACAGCTCCAGGTACAAAGGCAGCAGAAAGGAGGATCCAGTGGACAGAGCAGGAAATGACACCAGTCACCAGGCTTTGGAGGGTGAAGAGAAGTTCACAGATTCACTTCCTAGATGAGGCGTGAAGTGAACCTCGGGAGGAGGCCGTCCTAAGGCAGGGTGAAGGGAGTCGGGAGGACCAGATCACATTCCACAGTCACGCTGGGGTGAGACTGCTTGGCTAAAGTCAGTAGGGATGTGCTGGGCCAGATTTACCTTCACCAGCTGACTTTTTCCTACTTGCCCCTGGGGGGCAGCTAAGACGCTAAGCTTGGAGAAGTGGCAGCTTAAACCCAAACAGGGAAGGCACACCTGGGCCAGTCAACAAGCACAACACTGCAAAGGAAAAGCGAGTGTAGACAGCTTATAAAGACACACCAGGGAAAGATGTCCAAAATCAATACGCCAACATTAGGCAACTATAAATAATTTACTGTCCAACTACTACAGCTTGGTAACTATTAACTAGTGAACTGTTTTTACAAAGGAAGTGAATTTACCCCGCAGACTGCCCAAGTCCACCCTGTCCTCCCTTCTTGCCCTGGCCAACTGCCCCTGCCACTGTAAACTAAGCCCACACGTCCTGTCCGGGAGTAGAATGGTGTAAGTGAACTTCCTCCACTGATACCTTTGCACACTTCAAGCTCAGAGCTAGGAGGTTAAAACTGCTTGCTTAGTGCTGTTTCTTAGACAAGACTATGGGCTCCTAAGGGCAAGTACTTGTTGCTACATTCTCAGCAGCTGTAACAAGCCTGGAAAAAGCAGATGAACAAAAGGAGGGAAGGAGGAAGGAAGAAAGGAGGGGAGGAGAGGGAAGGAGGGAAAGTCAGGGAGAGAGGGAGGGAAGGAGGAGACACTCACAACTGCTAGACCACCCTTATATCTTCTCTGACCACCTTCATAAACTAACACTCGTCTCCCAGGCAGACTCCTGCCTCTGTCTAGTCGAATTCTCCGGAGGGACAGCTAGGTGGGGAAAATGAGTCCAAGTGAACCCCAATACATTCCAATGAATACAACAAAATGAACTAGGTTTCCTAACCATCGCAGTATTATATTAGTCAGATAACTTCCCAGTCAGTTATCTTGCATTCTAACAAAAAGGTCAAATTTAGACCCTCTAACAAAACTGAAGTTTAAACATATACCCTTTCAAGGGGGGAAAAATGAGCTAAAAACACTAATATACAGGTTTCAAGTGTACAGCCTTATAAACCAACATCTGTATTTACTACATTAGGTCTGGCACCCAAGGTTGTGATGAATTTTTCTTTTTCTTTCTATCTAATATTTTAACATAAACAGTGCTTTATTATTTTTATATAAAGCTATTTTAGAAATTAGTTATTTTGGAAGCAATAAGCAAAATGCTTAAGAGGTTCCTCCTCATAGACACAAAGCACATGTTTTTCTCAGAAACAATCCTCATTTATTTGGTCATAAAATCAGATTCAGCCTTAACTTCAGAGGCTTCCTTGTTGGTACCAAAGTATGTTAATAGTGTTTGCTAAGGACATTTTGAAAGCGAAGTGACTGACAGTTCAAGAGTATGATCTGATGGGCCTACTTTCAAATGTGTGCTAACCCACTGACAACTGTCCCATCTATACATGTGGAATACTGTCTGGAGCAAGTCTTGGTCTTAGCAGCTAATTCATTTACAAATGTAAGGGCATCAGCCCTTTGAGGTCAAGGTAACAATGTAACAAAGCAGACCACCCTGAGAGAAAGAGGGGCTTTCTCTGTTCGAAAAAGCTACCACCTTGTGGTGACTTGGCTTGCAATTTCTATAAATCAGGAAGATTAAGACCTAAATATATCACAGTCCTATCATGTGAAAAGCTCAGACTAAAAGCACCCCAGTGAGTCTGAAAAATTCTTTAACTACTAAGTACTGCAGTTAAAATTCTCAGTCCTAAGCATGAGATTGACCAGCTATTGTTAGATTTTTTTAAAAAATGATTACTCTGCAAAATATATATGAAGCAGGTCCAGTTTTTTCCCCAACAAAACAAAGAGAACAATCTCATCCCCACAAAACACAACAGGAATCCAGAAAAACTAGGGAGAAGTCTAAAGGCCTGGAGCCAGTCTCAGATCTGCTCACTTGTTATTTCCATGAGTCTGACATTCGTGTCACATAATTGCAGGACCTAATTCTGACTTTAATATATGAGCATCCTGAAATTGAAGATACAGAATGAGGCAGGACAAAAGATGAGTTCAAGACAGCTAGGCAACAGGCACGCTGACGGCTGCCCAGCCAGTCAGTGAAATGTGTCACTGTGACAGTAACTTGACCCTGAAAGCCGAGAGGAGGGTGCAGTACCAGCTCGGCTGAACTGCCTGGCACTACCAGGACGGCAACACAGTGCACTCAAAGTAGGACACAGGTACAATTTTTGCCCCCAGCCAGTAAAATTGTCAAGAGAACAAATTTAAAAATATTTATTCGGAAACTGTACTGGAAAAAGAAAAAGCAATATGTTTCCAGTGTCAAACACAAATCAAGAAAGGTGAGATGTTAATAACACCTTGCTTTTTATAGCACACCTATCTGCGAACTAGCTTAAATATTTTTGCAAATTAAAAAAAAAATCTAATTATAGGACCTCCAACAACATCCCTGTGAAATCATGGAATGTAAATATAATTATTTCTGTTTAGCTACTAAGGAAAAATAATCATATTTCATCACAAAGTGCAAAGGAGATCCTGGTCTAATTTAGTCCAGAACAATCAGCAGCCCATACAGCCAAATGACCAATTACCCTAAAATCTGTAATTAAAAAAAAAAAATACAGAGATAAACTCCAGTTTTCTACATTCAAGAATGAAAAGTCAGAGAATTACCAAGTAAAGCAAAAGTGATGTTAGTTTTAGAAAGAAAACACTTCATTATTCCACTTAATCTCTTGAAACTATAATTTTTAGATGTAAAATGAGAAACTGTTCCTATGATCATTATTAAAGTCAATTGAGGCTTAGAAATCATAGAAAAAAGTGAAAATTCCATTTCTCACTCTCACCAAAATAAAGTGCCAGTTTTATGCTTCTTTCAAGGGCAGAAACAATAGGCTGAAAGTGCAAGGTCAGCAGACCAAAGAATGAATGGCCTGGGGACCAGTGGGTCAGAGGACAAAGGCAGGGCTCACCAGTACTGCAGACAGCAGGTGCTTGAAGAAAATTTTATTTTGACACAAAGGAGGAACTAAATTGTCCCACTGGTAGTGAGGGGGAAAATATTGCTTGTTGAGTGTTTTACTTGTAATTTTTAAGAGCTACTATGAGATACCTTTAAAAGCCGGTTGCCACAACACTTCCTAAAATATCCAAAATACCTAGCTGCTCTCAAAGCCAACTCGTGGTGAAATGACTCTTCCCTCCCTTCAGTACTGTGCAGATGAGGCACAGCCAAAACAGTACACGATAACTGGGCGTGAACTTGCTACTGGGACTTCTAAACAGGTAAGAACTTAAGGACTTTTCCAATATGTTCCAAATCGAAGGACAGGGAACTTGAAGGGCCTTTCCAGTGAAAATGTGAGCTCCTTCCTTAGAGGGAGCAGTCTGTGTCCTCAGAAATTCTGCTCACAGCTGGAGTCTGTGTCAATGCCGGCAGGAAAAGTGGCTTGGTCGGTCATTATCTGAAGCAGCTCCTTTTAATGAAGCGATGCCTGCAATTTGATATGAAAATACCTGGTGGGGGTGGGGGGGGGCAGGGATGCAGGAACAGATGACCCAACACTGGCCAAGAGTTAATAGATACTGAGGCAAGGTAATTAATGGATGTGCTTCAGGGGTTACAATTCCCATGCTTATAAAGATGTTAGAATTTTCCATAATAAGAGATTAAATAGAGAACAGGAATGTAGGATCAAGAACCTAGGTTCTAAAAGTAAAAGCCTCTTAACTAGCTATTTCTATAAGCTACCAACTCAGGAAAGAGATACTTAACTGATGCACAAGGATTATAAGACAGCAAGAATTCTCACCATTCTTCATAGGACCTTATTCTAGAAGATGGCCCATGTTCTTTCTGTTGTTCCCATAGGAGTAAATGACTAAACTAAGAAATTCACTGTCACTAGATGAATGTTTTCCCCTTTATATGCCACTGCAACTAAGCCTGCTTGAAAGGAATGATGGGTCATTTTTTCTACTTCATCCTGACAACAATCTTTTGAAATAATTAAAAGAAACTACAAAACAACCTAAGGAAAATTTCCACCTCAAAAAAAGCTTAGCGAATTTTATATGATCCTTATTTCCGTTCCTAAGAGCAAATCTGAAACTAAATTAAGGTAATTTTAATGTATCACCATAATCTTATTAAATACTGCATTAAACATTCTATTTCATATTTGGAAAACTTCATTCTTTTGGATACTACTAAGAGTTGCAACACAAAGGGACCAAAACCCTGGCTGCCTTTTGTTCAATAAAACTGGTACTCTGATGAGTGCCAATAAGCCTGTGTTAGTCACCATGAGTGACTTCAGATACTTGACAATCAAGATTAATGTCTGGCCTTAATAATGGATGCTTCTTAAAAAGAGAAGCAGTCACATGCTAATTTAAAGCTATTACTGACATTTCTTTAAGGAGTTATCAGCACCTTACTGACAGAATTAGCCAAGATGTTTTAATAAAACAGAAAATTCAAGCAAAATCTAGGATGGGAGGCAAAGACTTAGTCAGAGCTCACTTAGTCTCTAACGCAGTGGGTCACTCTGCTTTTGCCCCCTTTCTCTTCTTTGATCTGTTAAGTTTACTTAGCAGCATCTGCTCCAACAGCAAACAGACACAGTGTAAGCTATCATTCCACACACATTCCTAGCCTAGCAGGCAGAGTGAACACTTTTAAAGTGGACAGCAACTATGAAGAGTAAGTAGGGAAATTCATCAAACTCAACAACTGGTCACTACGTTCAAGTCTACAGTTGGTATTTAGAATATTTTGAAATTTACAAGAATTTTACAAAAATGCAGGGGTTATCTAAAAGAACTCAATAAATATTTGGTTAATTATGTCATCTCTATGGTTAACTATTACAGACCTGATCTGATCTCTTTGTAAAATGGACACAAAAGGCACCTTTTAGTAACTGGAAGGAATTCAGTCTGTGCATCACAGGAGACAAACCAGTTCTCAGATCTATACCGAAACAACAAAAAGTCCATGCATTCACCCCAGCAGGGCAGATTTCCAGCACTGTGAAGGACCAGATGACTCAAGATTCCACAGCATTTCCAAAGCTTAGAGGGAAGATGATTTATGACACAAAAGAACTGGGCATGGTGAACTTGGACAATGGCTCTCTTACAAAAGACCAGTTGCTAAGTGAAAAAGGCTTCAACCTTAGATGAAGAGGGGACTCAACACAAAAGGGCCGGCTGAGGGTGGAGGGCTGGGATCTTGAATGACTCACAATAAACTTCGCTAGTATGTGGGTCGCAACAAAAATCTCAATAGGACTAAAATCAACTTCGTAGCAAGTTCTTGACTTTTAGACCATTCAAAAAAACGTGCAACTCTCCATGATATGAAAGTGACATAGAGTGCAAAAAGGAGAAGTAGATGCTTCATGAACAGGTTATCTCATCTGAGCATCACCTCGGCATCTCATGTTTTGGCCCGTTGTTCACTTTCATTGATATCTGCTCCTTCCATTCTTGCCACAAGGAGTAACTCTGCCAGAGGAATAATGAAGCTTCCTAAATTAAGTGAACAGGTCATTGCGGGGGGGGGGGGGGGGACCGGAATGGTCAGGAAGACAGCACAAGAAGGGAAAGTTAAAACTCATCCTTCTCTGTGTCATCTATGAACCTTGCCGTTGTTACTTTGTGTTATAACTAAGCAAGAGCTACTGTGAACAGTAGCAAACAGGAGGTTACAACCTGACTGCAAACATGGTTGATGTTCAAGAACTCTATGGAAATAAAGAAGACACAGGAAATATGGAGACCCATAGAGCCAACATGAGCACTGTCCTGAGTGGCCAGAAAGAAGACCCTTTCCTTGCTTATAATTAACGCGTTTCTGACATTTTCTATAGTGAATATGCAGGTTATTAAAAATTTGGTGCATTATGGCAAAAATGACCCCACAGAGGCTTTTTCTTTGACTATGTAAGAAGTACCATAGGAGCAGCTCTATAAAATTGTGCAAGTTAAGCTGCAACTATTACTAAAAATAGAGAAAAGAATTTTTCTTGCGGCTTGTTAGAAGTTTTTTGTCCACTACATCAACAAACATTTATGAAACAGCAATCAGGTATTAGAGCCACCATCTGCCAAGATCCCCAAAATAGTAATAAAGATGACAGAACTAGTAAACGCTCATTATCAAGGGGCTCTGGAGCACAGGTTGCAACCCTCTGAACACCCCTCAAAAAGCCTTTCTGTAATGACATCACATCCAAAAACATTCTGTCGCAGCACTACTGTCAAAATGCAGGGATCCTTCTCTTACCAGCTCCTGCCCTATCTCCCGGCCCCTGCAGGGATATAGTTCTCTGAAACCACATTTGACCATGTGACTCACACTGACCAATGGGCATGGTCATTTCTGAGAAGACACACGAAAAGCCATCCAGGGTCTCCTCATCCAGGGTCTTCAAACAGAGCTCACAAAAAGCAACAAATGTGAGAAAGAATTACTGAGTGGTAAACTACTGAGATTTGGGGATTGTTTTGAAGCATAATTTAGTTACTAATTCAAATGCCAGATTAAACATGAAGGACCTCACACACACCATGGGCCAAGGGAGAAGCAGTAACCTCCCGAACCGGGCCCACGGCAGTTCATAACCAAATCTTCGAAGAGGTAGATGACCACACTTTAGTCCCCAAACCTGCCGTCACTGACATACCACTTGAGCTGTGCTTCGCTGTCTCTCCCAAAGTGTAGGCCAAGTTCCTTTGCTGACCCCGAGGCAGCTGAGCTGCGCTGTCAACCCTTGGGTATGCATAAAATCTCCTTCTTAGGGAAACCCCCCAAAACATGGCACTGGTGCAGGTATCTCACGGGACACAAACACAAGACATCAAGAAGAAGGAAACCTACCACTTGCCTTTGAAATAAACTAGCTGTAAGTTGTTTTTTTAATCATAATACAGTTGCTTTAGAAACAACAAACTACAAAAGAATATCAATTAGATAAGACTGTCAAAAGAGAGGCCAAGCTAACTAGAAATATACCTAAAAGATATAAAAAAGAAAAGGATGAGCTATTGAAGAAATCCAGTGAAAATAAAGAAAAATAAAAATAACAGAGTAAGGATCTATAAAAATATACAAAATGAAAGGAAGAATTGCTAAATTTAGTAAAGTACCATTTCAAGGGGAAAGCCTTTCTTTAAAGAAATCTTGTTTTCATAAAATGTATAATCCATAATGAAAGTATCAGTTGTAAAACACCTAATACTACCAATACTTCTATAACATGAAAATATAAAAAGCAAAAGTTTATCTCTTTGTATTTACTGCTTAAAACACGGGCAGTAATGATTTAAAACACAAGTGAGATACATTTCTAATTAACAGAATAACCAAAAACTAAAATACTGAAACTGTCATGGCCAGGAGATCCAGTGAGTTTAAAAAGCAGCGCAGAAGTCATACCCTGGAGTGTTCACAGTGTAATGACAGACAAACACACACTAGGCACAGACATTCAGACCAAGGAACACAGATGCTTACAGTATGAAAGGCACGCCTGGACCATAAATATTTACACAATGAAGCTACACAAACGCTTTGGCTTGGGATTCAGGAAGCACTCTTTTAAAAGGGTCAGTAGAAGATGATCGAATCTCATAATCTTCCTAATTATAGGGTATAAACAGTCTATGACACGCACTCTCGGGCAGCCAGTGGAAAGAGCCTTGTACTGCGTTCAGACGTTCACCCTTTCAGTCTAAAGTCAGGGGCCCTGTCAGCAACACCTGCGTGGAATAGAGGGCACCCGACACATATGTGCACTTAGAACATGTGCTTCCTCGTACATCCTTATCGCAAATTCTTATCTTGTAAGGTAAGATACCTTCAGACTTTTGCTGCCCAGAAAGTTTTCTGTAAGCAAGAATGCCATGCTGAAGTTTAAGATATCACAGCTCAGCTGTTGGAATAGAAGGTTACCTGTAGGACCACAGGGTGGGGGCAGTTCTGGAAACGGCCACCTTGTCTTAACCACCAGTGTTCTGGGCTGAGTGCAGGGGACTCAAAAGGGAAGAAAACAGAGTTTATGTTCTAGAACGGAGCATGAAATAACACACAGTGCGATCATCTCATGGCCAGAGAAGTGCCGTCAATGAACGGAGCAGCGAGGGAAGATGGCAGACAATGACTTAGGTGGCATGGAGACCTCTACTAGGGACTTCTCGGTCAGCCTGGGTGGTCAGAGGAAGCCTGAGGAGACACTGAGGGTCGTTCCCAGGAAGTTCTAGAGGGTTCAGCCTGGACCATGACCCAAAGGAAAAAAGAACCTGCTCAAGGACAAGAAATCAGCCAGTCAAAGCAGCCAGGGGGTGCACAGAGGACTGGCGACGCAGCAGGGCCTGAGTACAGGAGCTTTTGAACTGAGCCTTGGATTTTGACTTTAAAGGCAATGGAAATGTTTTTAATGGTTTTAAGCAAGTAAATATAAGAATCTCCCCTTACTCCCAGTCAAATGCAGGCTGAAAATACTGCATTTAAGATATCTTGAGTCAAAAAAACACATTCATATAATTTTTATTGCCATATATTGCTGAAATTGTTCTATTTTATCCCTCATTATTGTTATTAATCTCTTGCTGTGCCTGATTCATAAACTTTATGACATATATACATTAAAAAAGCATTTAGCAGGCCCTCCCTGGTGGTGCAGCGGGTTAAAGCACAGCATTGAGAAGCTAAAGCCACTTCCGCATGAGTTCAATTCCCACCTGCCCCGGAGGTGACCGCATGGAGTGGCAGACCTCTCCTGACCCGCCCGCTGCTCCCCTCAGCGGTATGCTTCATCCATCTGCCTGTTCTGCTCCTCACTCTGTCTCTGGTGAAGCCTCTCACCGCCCCGGAGCCTCTGGCCTATACCCCAGTTCTGTATGCATAAATAAATAAATCTTAAAAAAAAAAAAGTACATAACAAATATATCAACTGTTCCCAGTTTCAGGCATCCACTGGTCTTGAAAGATATACCGACCCCCTCGGGCAGCAAAGCGGGGCCCACTGTCACCTCATTGGATGTATATAGCAGAAGCTACGGTGTGTGTGGAACAGACTCTAGGCAGGCAAAGCAGAATCAGGAAAACCAGGGAGGGAGGCGGGAGGAGGCCTGGACTGAAGTGGTAACCATGGAATTGATGGGAGCGGTCAGATTCAGGAAATATTTAGGACTGTAGCCTGCACCCCAACCTAATGATGGGGCAGACACAGTGAATGGAAGACAAAGGAATCAAAGAGGTCTATGCAGCGTCTGGCCCGTGCAACAGGGTGAGTATGGCACATTTACTAAGGGAGGGCGGTGTGCAATGAGAGCGGGAAACAGCAAAACCTGCCTTTAACCACATTCGTCTGGAAGAGCTCAGAAGGGCCACCTAGCACCTAAGTCTATGTTCTCACAGCAGCTGGAGCTGGACTGCTCATCCCTCCCTGCTCAGGCAACACGCCTCTGTCACCTCTAAATCCTCAAGGCTCCGAGAATCCCTCTGAGCACGTGGTCCTCAATGTGCTATCTTAATCTGCCTGATGTATACACATATGACCCAAATAATTGAAATATTAAGAAAAAATATCACCTAAGACAGTGAAAATGGGAAAAGAGGAAAATGTAAAATTACATGTGCTCTTACTATAATAGATATGTTGCCTAGCACCAAAATAGAGATGATTTAAAGATACTAGTAAGAATGAAACCATGAGCACATGCCAGATAAATATACAGGCTAATATTTACAAAGCTCTGGAGTGAGAGAGGACTTTTTCACTTGACATCATGGACAGAAAAATTTACAAACGGTAAAAATTGGTGAAATTGAGGGAGTGGGTTAAACACTTCTATAAAAGAAAAATGCCACAAATTTAAAAGTAAATGAAATCTTGGAGGTCAGTATTGGAAGCACATGACTTAAGTAATTAAGTATAAGGAGTATAAGGAGCTCACATGAATCAAGAAAAAAAGATTAATTACAAAGGGAAAAAATGGCAAGGACAAAAGCAGTAATTTCTAAAAGGAAATATAAATGAGGAATTAACACGTTTTTTAAAAGTGTGAAGCTTCTAACCAGCAAAACAAACTAAATTCAAACAAGAAGAAACTATTTTTCACCTGTGAAGGCAGCAAATGCCCAGCCGGCGGCAGTGAGTAGGTCTGACGCCCTGGGGGTAGTGCTCAGGTCTTCTGAGAGGAAGTGATTCGGAAAAAGTCATCAAATCTTTAGGTTTTCACAAGCTCTCTGACCTACCAATTTCATTGCAGAAAATTCATTCTAAGACTAGGGGGAGGAGAAGGATCAGAGGTATTCTGAAGAGAGTAAGAATTATGTGTATCCATACCTTAGAAAGATGCTTTAGCATTACATCCAATGGCAAAGATACGGCATTAAAAAAATAAGGTTCTCAAGCCCCATTGATAATGCATATATGCATTCATAAAAAGATCTCTAATAAATTGCAAGAAGCAAACAGTGGTCATGGCTGGAAAGAGTGTGTCCTTACAGTCTTTTATTCTTTATACAAGGAGCATATAATAGTTTAATAATAAAAAAATCATTTTAGAGAAAACAAAAACAAAACTCCTACACATAAAAGAGATCCTGAGTGGAAATTACCAAAAATTAAACAGAAGACATTTTTCAAGTGATAAAATATAATCTGGGGAGATTTTTTACTTTCTCCCAGAACACAAACATTTCTGTATTTATGACACATTCCATTATGAATATGTATTATTCTTACTTTAAAAATGCAATGGAAACTTTTAAAAATTGTTTCCAGTTTTTAAGAGTTATGTTCTCCTTTTCATTTCTAAAACCAGTTTCTATGATTCTAATACTTTGAGGGCCCACCCAGGGGTTCTCTCGCAACACTCTGCATCCCCTATTGTCCTCTATGTTACCAGGAGGTGCCTTCAATACACTAGCCCAGGGTTCTCAAACTCTGGCCTCAGATTAGCATCAACTGCGGTCTTGGCAACGCAGGGCCCCAACAACCTGCTTCAGCCCTTTCTGTGATTCTGAGGATGCTTGAATTCGAGGACCACAGTTCCAACCTATATATACTTTGGGCCTCAAGCTCCAGAAAGTCTCCTAACATTAGTCAAATCATTTTTCAAATTAGGTTTTGAAGAATCTTAGCAGTAGCACAATAAAATCATTCATGGGGACTGAGCTGCCAATCTCTAATCTTAACCATAGAAAGCACCATTTTAAAAGAAAAATAAAGACCTGTAATGAAAGAAAATCAAACCTGCAGAGATGCCTCAAAGGTGCCAGTGAGTCGGAGAGACATCATTTCAAGTCTTCAGTGCCTCTGACACAAACACACCAGGCTTCCTCACGGGCACACTAAATGCACGCTCAGCTAATTACACGTATCAGAGGCAGAGCTGCATAGTCAGGCCACCAAACTCCCCAGTAATAACAGCATTCAAACCATACCAGACATAAACACAGCTATCAGGCGTGCTGAAAACTTTAGAGACATCTTTATCCTGAATTACTGAATGATCCCATTGGGGTCAGGAGTGACTGAGATTTGACATGGAAGCTCATGAGTCATTTACCTGTGAAGGAGTTAAGAACATGACAGAAATAAAACAAAGCTTATGCATGGTCCAAGGAAAGAACATGTTTTGGCCATAGATGTCTGCTCAGTAGATTGATGAATGAACCGGGCCCTAGTAGGTAACCGAGTCTGAAACACCCTTCCAGCCTCTACAAGCCTTTACAGCTTCTCTGCAAAGGCCAGAGAGGCATCTCCCCAGCCCAAGGCTGTTCACCTTACAGTATGTTAATAAAAAGTCAAAATTAAATAATTCTTCAGTTTTAATTTTAGTATGTTAAATATCAGCAAACAGAACCTACATAAACAAAAGCCCTGTGGGAGTCTCCTCAAAAAATTCTAAGTGTGAGAAGAAGTCCTAACATGGAAAACTTTGAAAACTGCTACTCTAGTGGGTAAAAGTAGGCACAGGAGGGCAAAACTGCCAGGGTCGAGGAACCAGGTCCAAGGTCGGTGAATACCTGAGCTCAGGGAGGAAACTTCGAGAAATAAGCCAGATCAACAGTGCTTGATTACAGTACCTGTGGGAAAAAGAGAGGAAGGACCCAGGATAAGGTATCATAAGTTCCCGACTCGGGTAGCTGAATAAATACAAATCCACTCAAAGAGATCTTAATACCATCAATGTGTTATTTTGTGCCATAAAAAATCTGAAGTGATAAACAAACCCACAAACCTATTAAAGCTTCAATGAAAATATGGCACAAAATGCCCCCCTTTCGTGCAGATATAATGGTAAGAAATACCTCTTCTCCCCTTGTTTCTGCTACATGTAAATAAACCAAACTGTCTGGACAGGGGTCAGGACAGGACTAAATTCCACTCCTGAGCTTCCAAGGGGACCACTGTTCTCCTACCTTTCCCTCCCAGGCCCCCTCAGCCGGCAACTTTGGGATTCCGCACACCATTTTTTTAAGGATTCCACTTCAAAAACATTTTAAAGCAGGAGTGTTCAAAGGAGCAGGAAGAAGGGCCCACCTACCCCCTGTCTCGCTGCTGGAACCAACCGCAGCCCACGCTGGGCCCCTGCTCCGCCCCCTGGCAGCTGAGCCTTCCTTCCCACCAGGAGTCAGCAGGACAAAAGACAGGAATGGAGATGGCCACAGAATAAAGAAAATCCTTTAACGCAAAAGCTTTTACTGAAAGAACAACCAGACAGGAGCAGTACCATAGTGCTGCATAGTTCTTAACACTGATGGAGCCTCTCCTTCAATCACCTGCTTGGAAAGTCACCAGGCTTCACTGTTACCTCCCACAACACCCTGGCAGGGGTCTCGGACCCAGTGACGTGGAATAGTAAGACTGAGGGCAGTAGGAAGAGAAAAGGGAGGAGGCAGGGGAGCAGGTCTTCTGGACACAAAACATATTTCTTGGCAATGTGGCCCTCCTCAGGGCGGGGCTGGAGACCTGGCATATTCCTCCTGGCAAAATGCCTACCCCAGCCACCATGAGGAACGCCTGGAGGAAGCCACACCCAGCCAGGTGACCCTTCCGGAGCAGCTGATGACTTTGCTTATCTGAGTCGCAGAGACCCCATCACCACTGATATTTGTACCTACTGCTTGAGGATTTCTTTTAACAGCCTCCCCACCCCCAACATTTTTCTCCTTTCTAACTTGTAGTAAAAAACATCAGAAAAGTTCAAGCAAAATAAGAGTTTCACTCAGATTTTCTCAGAGAGAGAAAACGATGAAATCTGGTTCCAAAAGGCTACAAAAAGGGCAGAGATCTCTTAAAAGCCATAAACTGGGTCCATATCCAGGAAGGAAACATCCACCTAAAACTCAAGCAAAAGCAGCCTGGACTGAGCTTTGCCCAACGACAGCTACCCATCCTCCTACAGATGCCCTGGTGGTGCCCCCAGCCTGTCTTTGCCATCACCATGTAGCGTAACAATCAGGCAGGAGAATGGGCCCTCAAACAACGTTCTACACTATTCCTAGAGAGCTATGATTACACAGCATGCATCCAGGGAGGGAATATGTCGCACAGAGTGACAGCGCAGACCTGAGCCAGGCAGTGCGGGTCCCCATACCAGCACTGCCACTGACCGGCTGCAGGATCACAGGCAGGGTCCTTAGCAGCAGAACAGTACCTATTCTGCTAAGTTGGGAGGACTAGATGAGCTGTTACATGGGAGAACACCTAGAATATTGTTGCGCACAGCTAGTTGTGAGCAATTGTTAGCTGCTAGTACGATATTTCAGTTGTACTCTGAACTATAAAACTTGGGTGAACTGAGTATGTTAAAGTGAATCACCATATCTAATATCATTCCTATTGCAAATGTGTTCAAATTAAAACAGGGACACATACCAATAACAGATCCTTTTCCTACGCTAGAGGCTGCACTGTCCTAAATCTAACATCATTCCAAATCTAGTAAGTTCTGAGCAGTAAAGATGTAAAATGTCCCAAAGAAAATCAATCCGCTTACTGTTTATTTTCCCTTCTGTTTTCAAGTGTGTAAATCAGGCACTTCATACATTTTTTAAGTTATTATTACCATGAGTGCATTTAACATTTTCACTGAACCACTGCAATGTTCTCTAAATTTCTGGCTTCAGGACTTTTTCATACTCCTAAAAACCCCAAATAGTATACCTTATAAAATTCTAAAAAACAAGCAATTAAATCATTAGCCACCAAAGAAACTAAGTCTTCATGAATCATACAGTCGCCAGAAAAGTACAATCTACACTGATAGTGAATGACAGCAAAAGAGGAAAAACATCTTAACTAGCATTATGAAAATAATCTGAATTTGCAGATTATTACTCCCCCAGGGAGGCCAGACTATTCTTTGAAACCTTTGTACTAAGGGATGTAGTTTACCATAGAATATTCTAGTTTGAAGTATCAAAGTTCTCATTGCTTCTGTGTCCACCTTTTCTAGATCTACGAGAACAATTATGACACACTGCATCGGAACTAAAAATAATTGTATACTAAAACTGCCAGAAATGACTTAAAAAAATATCTTGTCACTAAGATAAAGTACATGTTGTTTAATTTTCACCCTTATTGTAAACTATCGAATACTTATATTTAAACATTAAGTTTAATATTTAGCCACTTGACAGTCTATAATTCAAAGACATGTACTATATCCACAATGCAACTATCACTAATTTCTAGTTGCAGAATATTTTCATTATCCCCAAAAGTAGCCATTATCCTGTTGTCAGCAACTACTCTACTTTCTGTCTCTGTAGATTTGCTCCTTCTCAGTATTTCATATAAATTAAATCATCACAGGGCCTCCCTAATAGCCACCTCCCTCGTGGTGGCTAAAGTCTCAGTGCTATCAAACTATCACCAGCCACTGTGGCATGGGTTCGATCCCCAGTGAGGGAGATGACCCACATGGCGCAACAGACCTCTCCTGTCTCCCCACTGCTACCCTCAGCAGTATATTTCAATAAACACCTATTCTGCTCCCTACTGTCTCCAGTGAATCCTTTCACCCCCCACACCTCTGGCCTACACCCCAGTTCTTATA
>NW_004567104.1:73082975-73097219 GCF_000260355.1 Condylura cristata | reverse complement strand
AGCACTAAGAAGCTAAAGCCACTTCAGCATGAGTTCGATTCCCACCCGCTCCGGAGGTGACTCACATGGTGCAGCAGACCTCTCCTGACCCGCCCACTGCTCCCCTCAACAGTGTACTTCCTCAGTCGGCCTGTTCTGCTCCCCATTCTCTGTCTCTAGTGAATCCTCTCACCGCCCCTGTACCTCTCGCCTGAATCCCAGTTCTGTATACATAAATAAATTTTTAAAAAATTAAAAAAATAAATCAATAAGTGAGTCTTTGGTATCTAATGGCCTTTTTTATCATGTCTTGAAAATTTATTCCTTTATATGACTGAATAATATTCCATTTACAAATATACATTTTATTTGTCCTCTGATAAACAAAAATTGATGGAAATTTGGGTGTGTCTACCTTTTGGCTATCGCATACAGTGTTATTAGGAGCAGTCTTGCACAAGTTTTGTTTGAACACCTGTTTTCAAACTTTTGGGCCTATACTTGAAGTGAAAGATGCCAGGTTATACATAATGCTGCATTTAGCTTACTGAGTAACCACAAATTGTTTTCCACAGCAGTGGCACCATTTTACATTTCTACTAACAATGTAAAGGATTACAGATTTTGTACATCTTATGAACAGCTATTATTTTCTCTCTATAATGTAATAGTCATCTGAATAGATGTAAAGTGGCTTCTCACAGTTTTGATTTTTGTTTCTCAAATGCTCTGGGCATCTTTCTATGTGCTGAGTGGCCATTTTTATGCCTTCTTTGTGGAAATGCCTATTTGTGTCTTTTCTCCATTTTAAAAATTGGGTTGTCTCTTTCTGGTGCTGGACTGTAAGAGTTCTCCCATCTACTGTTCTTTCTTTCTTTCTTTTTCTTTCTTTCTCTCTCTCTCTCTCTTTTTGTGGAAAATAAATAAAATATACCACACGCTTGTTCCTCTTCTCTCCAACAAGCTTAAGACAAATGCCAACCCTCCAGATAATGGAAGTAGTAACTGAGACATCACAGAAGCATTTGTCAAGAAGACTATTTAATGTCCTCACTTTTGGCTTAAATATAAATCCAATTGGACCATAATGGTAAGGATAATGGTGGTCATTTTTTATATAAAAATGGTAGCATTTTTTAGTGGCCACCATGCTGAGTGCTTTAACAATCTCACAACTAGAACCTTGATCTGTTCCATCGTATAGACAAGGAAATAGGGCTTGTGGTTACACGGCCAGTAGCTAAGTTTGGCTTCTAAATGTGTGCGGCCTGGGTTATAATGCCTTTCAACCATGAACTAATAACAAAATCTGCCAAGCTGTCATAGTGAGGACCTTTTTAAGAAAATGCTAGTTGCTACATTTTGACATGTTGCTTTCAATTTCCAACTGCACTGTCTACACATTTGAAATAATTCTTGGCTCTAGGACTTAACTCTTTAATAGGTCTAGTAATACCACCAAAAAATTAGTTCAAAATCAGATGTGAGAATGTTATTGTACCATTCTATTTTAGATCTCTTCTAACAGGTTTTAATGTGGTCAGAGACCATTTAGAATATTTTGACTCAATTGTCTATTTCCATGAGCGTCTGGATTACACAGTGGCTACAATTATGAGGTTATAGTTACCAGCAATGCCAGGCCCTCAAGGCCCATCTAAGTCAAACCTATAATTTGCAATATAATTATATGCCAGTTAATGGCTTTGTAAACTTTATCTCAACTGGAAAAGAAATCTAAAAGGTAATATATTTCATAATAAAACCAATCTGAACACAATGGTAGAATTTATAGATTTCGCTTTCTGAGCAATCATTACAGGTATAACTCATGAATCTAGCACTGATGCTACTGCCAAGAGTTTAGGGGCCTCAGAATTTGGAGAAACTTTAGGTCCTATCTAGAACAATCCTTTACAAACAATGACAGCTTCTTCTAGAATTAAAGGGTAGATTAAAGCTCAGAATGTGCCGGCCTGACAAATGCTCATTTACACCAAATGTCATTTTAGAATGCTGTGATAGTCCCATTTACTCTTTCGGTACCTCAAGATTTTTTAATTTAAGTTCAGCTATTCCAAATGTTACTTGTAATGTTTTCATTCCTACAGACGGTTGGTAGCAAATGTGAAGTTCTTTTTTTTATCTGTAACATAAGAGTATTTACCATCTATCTCACAGAAATGTGGAAAACAAATTTAAAGTGGAATATGTGAATGTCACTTGCAGAATGAGAGACATGAGAGTACTCAGCAAACACCCGTGTGGGGTGACAGTCTAGGTCAGAGAGCACCGTCACCTCAAGTACTCTCCCAACTCTGATTACTGATCTAAGGTCACTTACCTGATGAGCTCAATCTAGATGATACCAGACGAGCATCTGATCAGGAAAGCTGGCTGTGTGCATGTTGAAGGAAATTAGCTTATTCTTGGGCCAGACCCAACTAGAACAACATTTCTGATAGAGGAGACGACTCCAAAGAAGTAGCCTGTTGCCTATTTGCACAAATGTTTCATTGGGGTTAAGAAGAGTCAACATGCGAGATACTGACATGGACTTCCCAAGACATAAGAGCAATGGCAAACGCTTCCCTGTTAGAATGGATTATGGAATTAAGAACAAGGTATAGGGAACCAGAAACAAAATGGAAGGATACAGTCAAAAGCCGGGATATGGGGAGAGTAGGGGTCAAAGAAAAGCAACCAAATAGGAGGGCAAGAGCTTTCACTTTTGTGAGGCAGAGCTGGGCTAGAGGAGAATGAGCCAGAGGCAGGCTGAGGGAGGCAGAAGGGTGAAGAAACGCTAGAGGTGAAGAAGACGGGAAAGTGCTGGTGTACCTGTACCACATTTCCAGGTGCAGGTGGTCAGGCTAAAAGAAGCGAGGTACAAGTGCAAGAGGAGAAAGGAAGAAACTAGAGGGGGCTATAGGGGCCATCAGCAAGCCCTTTCAGCAAGGTTGAGCCTTTATCCTATCAGCAACAACTAGTGTGTTTCTCGAATCCTTGGAATTCGAGAAACACATTTGGCCCTTTTAGGCCATCAAGAAGGTCAAAATGAGCATCTCAACAGTAGTCAGACATCGTTTCCCTTTTCATGTGTTTTTTTTTAAGATTTATTTATGCATACAGATTTGGGGTACAGGTCAGAGTTGGGCAGGTGGTGAAAGGATTCATCACAGACAGTGGGGAGCAGAACAGTCAGATCCACACAGTACACTGCTGAGGGCGGGTCAGGAGAGGTCTGCTGCGCCCTGTGGGTCACCTCCAGGATTGGGGATCGAAATCGCAGTGAAGTGGCTGTGGCTAGCTTGCAGTGGCCTGTTGTGCCACCAGCGAGGCCCCTTTCCCATGTTTATACAGGCACTGACACAAAACACTGATAGGTACAACCGCGGTCACTCTGGTACCTAAATGTCCTCAGTCACAGCATTCTCCACTGCCACACACTCACGTCCTCGTCCTTGAGGCATCATTAAAACTACTTATTTCACTTCACTAAATCCTAGCCCTGGAGTACAAGTCTGAGGAAGCACTCGTGCACCAGTGAGTCACCGCTGAACTAGCACTTTTTTCATGGAACATGGTTTTTATTTGGTACAATGATGACAGGAAAACTATGGTTACTCAGACGTAAGTATTTGACAGGTGGTTGCTCAGAACTGAAATGAGCCTGTTGCTCAATAACAACAACTGACTGTCTCTGCTGCTAATGGTAGCATTAGAGCTTTAGGGTGGAAATCAGAAATTTGGATGTCCTTCACTGTGAGCCAGCCTGCTTCCCAACTCATAGCCAACTTTCTAATAAGATGAGTGGTGATGTGAGCAAGCAAGATCTTGCCTCATCAAACATTCCAATATACCTACAATATAGGTATATTGATGCAGTATCTTCCAGATGACCAACATAAGTGACCAAAACCACATGGGGATAAAAAAGGCATTCCAATGGCAAGATCAGCAGTAGATTTCACTGGAAAGAGTATGAAAAGTTCACTGAAATGGTATCAGATTCCACAAGTCAACTAACTCTTTAGAAACTACCAGTGTCAATTTTTGGTATAGCATCAAAGAAAAAAAAACACAATTTCTGGCGGGGGGGGGGGGGCACTGAAAAGACCACCCCCCAACTACATTACATTCTTCCTGAGGCCAGAGTTTCCTCAACTACTTCAACCAAAACAACATTTCACATGCCGGTAACCGGTAACTATGGGATCTGGTCTAGGAATTCAGCTGTCTTCCATTAAGCCAGACATCAAAAAAAAAAAAAAAAAACAATGATACCACTCTTCTCACTTTTTGGTTTGTAAAAGTTTTCATGCAGAACTGTTATTTATCTATGTAATCATTGTAATGGGCTTATCTTCAATAAATCAATAAGCATTTTTAACATTTCTCCATTTTAAGTTCTTATCTGGCAAATACTGACGGTTACTAAAAGTCTACCTACAGAAAGTTCCTTGGGGGCCACACAAAATAAAGATCACACGAGGGTCTGATCCCAGAGTCTGCAGGCAGCCCTGTAGAAGAAACCACCCCGAGGTGGCACATGAGGATGTTCATCCTCGGCCACACTGTGTAGGTAACATCAAGCGGGTCAGGGAAGCAGCCACTGGAAAGCAGCAGCTGGGAAGAGCCAGGGAGGAAAGTGAAAAATATAAAAGGTTCAGACAAGAGTAGTGAGGCTCAAGAAAAAGGGACGAATTCAAGACACTTCAGGTGCAGAACTGACAGAATTCAGTCACCCACCACAGAGAACGCACCCAAGCTGCTATCTTGCATAGCTATACTGTAACTGCCTACCTGCCACCGACCTGGTTTGTGGGCAGGCACCAAGCCTAGTTAGAGCACAGACAGGTGATCAGAAACTCTACAGCCAGGAGTTCTAACAATGATCGTTTGTCACCAACTGGGTGGTCAAATCCCTCTGAAACACACCAACTGGGTGGTCAAATCCCTCTGAAACTAACGACTGAAGTCAGTACGCCTCTAGGCTCAGTCCACAACACTATCCTCCGAGGCAGCCACAAGTCTGCCTGGACAAAGACAAATCCCAGGAGTCCCACAAGTCCCCACGAGTCCCAACTCATTCGACTGACTCACAGAACTCAGGAAAGTCCTACTTGGGGCTATGGGGAGGTGAGGCACTTCCATACCCTGCTCCTCTGTGGGATAAGGGTCCCCCTTCTTTACATATCAGAGCCTACCAAGCCAGAACTCCAAACTTCCTCATTCTAGGATTTTTATATGGGGCTTCATCACACAGACATAGCTGACTAAATCCTAGGCCACAGGGCTTAAGTTCCAACTAGAGGCCACTCCCTTCCCAGGAGGTGTGGTCATGAGGGCTGGAAGTCATTCTGTTAGCATACCCTCAGCTCAGCTCCAAAGAGGCTCATTTCCAATAAGGAGAGCCACTCCCACCACACAGGAAATTCCAAAGGTTTTAGGAGCTCTATGTTGGAGCCAGGGACAAAGATCAAATGTAATGTTTTATTACTCCAGAGTATCTAAACATAGTTACTGATATGTAGTAGGTTCTCAGTAAGTAACTGCTGAAAGAATTAACGATAAGGTACATAACAGTATTGTGAAAATGAATATACAGAGACTATTAATGAGACCAGAAAAGACTTCTCAAGCAGGGTGACCAGAAAGCTACAAAAGCCAACAAGCCTTCCACCCCTGATGGGAAGTGATGTTGCTTCCAGACCAGAGAAGGAAGGAGGAGGCTCCCCTTGGTCCACCAACAGCTCAGCCATCGAGAAAATGTCATAAACGGACCAGGATGAGGACCCCACACATCAGACCCCCACCCAGTTTTCTGCAGTGAACAGTCCCTCTAAAGTCTATATAAGCTGATTTGGGTTTCAGTGCTATGAAGGAAGGGGTCACCAAGAAGCTGTACTTTTCCAAGCTGCCTTTTGGGTTGTTTCTGAATAAACCCATTTTATTGGTGAAGTAACTGCTTGCTATTTGTCTGAGGTAGAATCAACCAAATGGAAAACAAAGGCACAGAAAAAAATGAGGTGTGCGTATTAAAACAAACAGTGATTTTCAAAGATCTTCTTGCCATTATTTAGGGATGTGTGAATCAGGCATTATCCCACCTACCAAACAGAAGGAGCTCCAACAGCTATGCAGAATATAAGACGTGTCTAGGCAGAGGGAGCAAGAGCAAGGAAGTTACACTAAAAAAACAGATGGCTCATGGTGAGGCCACTCTCTTCAGGGGATGTCAAGGGAGGGACTATCTGACAGAGGACCCAACTAATACTGGTTAAGGGAATCCCAGCTTAATGGTTTAAGAGTCCACTTCTGGGGGAGCCAAAATATAACTTAAGTTGTCTGGCATGGGGCTTAGTAAGTGACTCCATTTGGGCATACTGTCTTGTTTTGGTTTGGTTTGGTTTGGTTTGGTTTTGACAGAAGCAGAGGAGAGGTGAACTCTGTCACTAAAAACAGTGCACGTGAAGTGCTGATGACTGTGGTCAGTAGGGAGACCACTTGCAGGAAGGGGCAGGTAACGGGATTTTCTCAGGACAGCTGAAAGAGTAGAGATGGCTGTCCCATAAGACAGTGTAGGTTCAGAAGAAAGTAAAAGATAGCTGGGGACAGGCCAGTACATTCAGGGTAAGGAGCCCTCAGAGGAGATTTCCAGGTCCCCATGTAACAAAGGGGAGAAAACACAGATCACAAAGACACAGAATCGGAAGCCAAAGGAACGTGTTTCTCTATCACAAGTGTGTCAGATGCCTGGGACGGTCAAAAAACAACTGAAAATGTGCTTGAGAGTCAGCATGGAAGGCCAGGGGTGTGCAGAGGCCGCCTGTGAGGGCAGCAGGAACAAAGCCATGTCAGCCAAGAGATGCTCTTCCCAGACGCAGGCCTGAGGTGTGAGAAGCCAGCCCTTAAAGGGAGCGGGGTCCTTGAGACCAACCTGAGCAGCTGGGAGGGGGGGAGGAGCAGACGGCACAAGAGAAAAAGAACTAGCACAGTCATGCTGGGGTCTCAGGACCGACTTACCGGGTCCTGGGTGGCCTGGCCTTCTCTCCCTTTCCAGTTTCCTCGAGGCCCACTCCCACTGGAAAGTGGGTGGCAGCCCAAACAGTGGGCAGAGTCACTCCAGAGCATGAGACAGGGCAGCTGGAGGAAAGGGGCCAAGTGGGGTACAAGGTGGGTGAGCCCTGGAGAGGCTGACTCAGCAGGACACAGCCACGTGGCAAAGGACGAAGGTGCAAAGTCTGTCTGATCTCCTTCAGCCCACTTTTACAGGCTGCAGGTAGTGAGAGCACAGACATGACAGAAGGCCACCAGGGTGAGGAAATCACTGAAGTGCCCACACCGAGGCCCCAGCTGTATAGGGAAGGAAATGAAACTGGGAGGAAACTAAGAAAATGAGGGTACAAGGAAGAAAGTCCAGGAGCTAAGGAGTTTGGGGTTTGAACTGTAATCAATCAGAATGTGTGAAAGAAATTAAATTAGGTTGCAGAGCTATCATTTAATAAATAAGTGCAGGCCTCCCTGGTGGCTCAAAGGGTAAAGTCAGCACTAAGAAGCTCTCCACAGCCACTGCAGCACAAGTTCCATCGGGGCCAGCAAACGGATACACATGGCGCAGTAGACATCTCCTGTCTCCCCACCGCTCCCCTCAGCAGTGTATTTCAGTAGAACTGCCTGTTCTGCTCCCCACTCTGTCTCCAACCTCACCTCTGGCCTGCACCCCAGCTCTTGTAAACATAAACAAATCTTTTTTAATTAATTAATAAGTGCAATATTTTTTCAGTAAGCTCTCACCAGGGACTGTGGTCAGTCTTTAAAGCAGTAACCAAACCTTCAAAATAGGCCCCGAGCCCTTCTAACAAAGGTCAGTTTGCTGTCTTTCTCAGAGCCTAATTCAAAACGCAAAATCAAAAAACAAACAGATGGCTGGAGAGGACACCTACTTCCAGCTCTAACTTTTCCATAGTCTACACGTGTTCTTGCAGCAATTTCAGATGAACAGTAAGTTAAAAAGTCTTCAAGTATGAGTCAAGAGAAAATAACACTCCATTGGACACTGAAAACCCTGAGAAAGTCTACAATTATGGAAGTAGCCAAAATGGCGAAAACGAGGCGCACGTGTCTAAAGGGAAGGTGACGGAGTCAGGGTGCAACCACAGAACAGTAAAATATTTTTTTCTTTGTTATTTGAGAAGCAATACAAATTCTACTACGGGCAGAGGGCAAGGCACTGGAGCATTTAAATTCAACAAGTGGGCTTAACCGGGAAGAAATTTCATACGTACTTTTGGTTGCGTTGGTATTTTCTTACAGACTATCATTTAAAAGGGAAAAAAGTGGTTCCCATCAGCCCCTTTCTGAGGTTCACCACAGAGGAGGGGTACGAGGGACATGCCTCTTCGCCTGTCCGCCATTCCTTTTCTTTTAAGAGGCCCCACGACGCCCCTCCCCCTTCCATCAGTGCCAAGAGTTTAGGTGCCAAATGGTACAAAAGGTGAACCTCAGACCCTGGACAGCTACAGAGCAGCTCCCCCAAGCGTGCTAATTGGTTCGGGCCTGTGATTAAACCCCAGGGCTCAAGAGACTTGTAAATCACTCCACTTCCCACTTCTTTGAGCCCTCTGCAGTTTCCTCCATTTGCAAGTGAGAAGGCTCTGAGGAATACAATCATGACGAACTGGCCCTGAAGGCTGCGTCCTTCACCTTCCTTCTCACTACTGCTCCTTTTTCCATCTATTTTCCCAGCTCCTTTTAGAGACTAGACTACTTCGCACAGAAGCTTTTCAAAAGTGGGGGACTCCAGGTATATGATGTCGCTGTAAGACAGAAAGCTCGCCTCCGACAAAGCCTAACCCCACATATACAACACTTGATTCAAGGTCTTAATAGTTAGAGGTCAAAGTGAAGGGTCTCATTTCAGTGGTTGCACACCTGAAAAGCCTCAGCGTCAGCCCTGCACAAACACACAAATACTATATACTGTGAATGTTGCTAGGGCCATTCTTTACATGAGATCAAATGTTTTATGTAGGTGAAAGGAAATGACACAACTGCAACTCTGGAGCATTCCATAGCAAACTCAAAATCTCCTCGTCTCCATTTTTTCTCAGCTAGAGACCTGAACTGGTTTCAAGGAAATTAGCATCCACATCTGTAAAATAACCTTATCAATCAAATCATGATTACCGTAATCTGATCAAATTAGTTCTTATGTGGATAAAACATTAATGAATTCATAACTTTCTTGGGCAATAGTGAAGAAATAAGAAAGACAAGGCAGTATTTTAAAAAGAAGACAGGAAAGGCTTCCCTAGTGGTTTAGTCTCAGCACTATGAAGCTATCAGCAGCCACTGAAGGATGAGAGTTCAATCCCCAGCCAAGGAAATGACCACATGGCACAGCAGACTTCTCCTATCCTGCCCTGCCCACTGCTCCCCTCAGCAGTGTGTTTCAGCAGATCTACCTGTTCTGCTCCCCACTGGTGAATCCTCTCATCACCACCCCCTACCCACCTCTGGCCTGCATCCTCATTCTTGTGTGTATATATAAAAATCTTCAAAAGAAAACAAACTAAAAGGGCAAGGGAAAATCTTAAGAATACAGGAGTGTGTCACAGAAAGGGGACAGCAGCGTTCTCACATCTCTAGAGATGCTGGCTCAGAAACCACCTTTCTCTGGCCCCAGACCCTATAGAAGAACATAATCACGTATAGCTCCCAACTTTAAATTTCATGGCCCTTGAGCATACACAGATCAGAACCTTGTTTCTTGAACCTAATTTCCAATTTCCAAGAAAGGGACATTGACCGGTTACCTTGGGTCAGGTCCCCACACCTAACTTAATCTTCTGAGTCTTCTATTTGGAGAAAAGCACTGGAAGGAATGGGATGTTTGCTCAGAAAGACACTCCACAATGCCCTATAACGGAGCCCCAGTTTTGTACCGTCATTTTTCATCATCAAAACAGAAGCTACTTATTAATGTCCATTCTAAACTTCTGCTAAGAAATCTAAAGCTGTTTAACAGAATAAGAGAATTCAATTGAAGAGAGATCAAAGGGTAACTAACCGATCACTGTTGGGGTGTAGACATCACTAAAGAAATACGATACAAAGTAAATCATAAATTAGAGAAATAAAAACTGTCTTTTACTAATATAGCCTATATGAAGAACCCAAGCGAAAGGAAAAGCCAGAAGGGCTTAGAGGCCTGAGATTCTGTCAGGTTCAAGATTGGATACACGAGCACAGCCATTCACTGAACCACTGACTAAGTCAGACTCCCCACCCACCGTGCTGGCAACGGGTCGCAGATGTGCCCAAGATTCTGCTGCCCTCAGCTCTGCAGGGAGGTGCCAGCCATTAGTACGGACATTGCACGATACTGAAAAGGTTGAGAGCCAGTGAATTAATAAATGACCCAACACTACTGGAACCAGGAGTTCTAGCACGGTGGCTGGTTACCGAGTCAATCTGTAATGAGGCCAAAAAGCATTTGCTGAATGTTCAAACTCATCGGTAGTACCAACAAAGGCAAGCTAGAACAAACAAAACTGGCTTCAAGTTTACCCTGAACAGGTCAGGGAACAGGAAGGCAAAAGGTACACACCATACTGGCACTTTCAGGGGAACGAACAGGGTAGTGGAAGAGGACACACACACACACACACACACACACACACACACACACACATCCAGACCCAGGAACACAGTGCAAAATGCCACATGGAAACAGGTACAAACTGGATGGAGCTGAGGACCTAAATGGCAAGGAAACAGTGGAGTTCGGCCCCCACAGATTGGACTCCAGGGTGGCAATAGAAAGTGTGGCCCACATAAAAGTTGGGAAAGCTCACATTCAATCCACATTTCTAGACCTAGCCACTGTAGCAACATGAGAACTGGCTGCCCGGCACCAGTGTCTGCGCTGCCTGGCCTGGGCTGTTCCACTGCTAGGGTCACCTTCCTCTCCCGCCTCCAGGCCACCAGGACCCAGGAGCCTCCACACCTAGTCTCCTGGGCACTGAGAGCAGGCTGCCCAGCACCAGGCCTGAAAAAGCATAACCACAGGACAGTCAGATGCTTTTCTTCCTTTCCTTCTCTATGTTTTTAAAGCAATCTTCAATAAATATGTGTTGCTTCTGTAGTAAGGGAAAAAAAGTGCTTTTTAAAAAATTACTGAATCACGACTGCAATATCACATCATCTAATAAGATCAAAACAACCAAAGATAACTGATAATGACTGTGGTTTAAAACTAATTGAACTAAGGAAGCAATGTCAGGTTACAATTAAGGCAGTTATCTCCCTCCCTTTGATACTAATTAAAACTAGATTGGACAGACAATAGCAGCATTCTACAAACTAGAGCTGCCTCAAACTGAGTAGCTTCCATAGATTTGCAATTCACAAATGGATTCGTTTCCATTAAGTTTTTTCACCAAAAAAAAAAAATATAAAGAGAAACTGTTGTTCCTATCTGAAACCTATATTCATAACCTCAACTAATTTAATGTTTGAAGTGGTAAAATACGTCCCAATTTCATTTTACTTTGTTGTTATTTGACAATAAAAACAGTGGTTTTCTAGAAGCCTCTTTCCCTTAGAGAACCTCAAAACATCTGCACTATCACCATTGACCCAGTCCTATGTCTGAGTTCTCAAAGAGTGAAACATTATAACCTCCTGGCACATGAACAGTAAGGCTGGTACTTCGGGTGTCATCACCCCCATATACCCAGAAGTGGGGTCAAGTCAACCTCTCCCTCTTGCTTTCCTCCAACCCAGTCCTATGTGATACAAAAAGTGATCATTTCAAAAGTAAAGCAAATCATGACTCCCTGCTTGAAACTTATACTCCCACACCCCTGGCTGAATAAAACTCAAGCCCCACCCCACCCCCCACTCCCTTCACCTGTCCTCCCTCCCTCAATGGCTGGGGTGGTGCTGAGCTCCAGGCAACCCGGCCTCAAACACCAGTCTCTTCCAACACACCTCTCTGGATGTGCACTGTGAAGCCTACGCAGGACCACTCCAGGGATAAGGTGAGGAATGCCGGCAAACTCCCTGCCCTCTTGGAGCCGAGTTCCATCCTGGGAACCTCTATCAGGTTTTCTTCATCCTTAATTTCTCTAATCACCTAAAGGCTATTAAGACAACAAATTTAATGACTATATCTGAAGATGCCTAAACATAAACAGTTCTACCTAAAGTAAAGTTATTATCACTTAATGACACAGGTTGGTATTTATCACAGGAGAGAAATAGAAGAGGTGAAAACCTTTCACTTGCTGCAATCTGCTGTATCCTGAAGCACTAACTTTCTAGTCCATCTTTCAAGTCTCCTGTCATAACTGACTAAACATCTTTTATATCAGTGACCAAAATATCATACTCCAATTCTGCAAGACTAGAGCAGTGGAATTTCAAATAACTCCAAACTGGAAGACTGCTAGCTTTTAAAATCTATTATCTTAGGTTGACAGCAGAAATGAATTGATTTTTATAAACAATGGGTCGGCAATGAAAAGACTGTCACCATAGATAGTACACAGGAATTGTGTGTGTGTGTGTGTGTGTGTGTGCGTTTCTACAAGGGCTTGAATACAACACACTGGCCTGATAAGAACACTAAAATAGCTCAGGACATTTGCCTTGAAGAGACTTAGACACACACACACACACACAATGACTCCAATGTCATCTCACTTCTCATTTGTATGCTTTCACCAAAGATCCCCTTAATTAGTTGGTTCAAAGCCTGACACCAAAAGCCAGTTGCCTTGTTCATTTCCATGTGCTATACCCATGCACGCCACCAGTCACCAAAAGGATTTACAGACAAAATTCAAGGATGAACAGATCCATGGCTGCCAGGGAAACAAGTTAAATGTTGACCAAAGCAACGGAGGACCAAAAGCACCTGCCCTCCTGTACTTAGGTGTTTCACTTTAACCACGGAGGATATTAAAACCTTAATCAACTACTATGACATTATTTTCGCCAATTCAGCTCCACCCCAAACTCAAGTCACATCCCTCAGTTCAACTTCCGGCTCTACCAGTCAACCAAACATGAAAGTACTTGGTTCCGCCTCCAGCTGGCCAGTGGAGCTCTGCACCACAACCAGTGGCTGGGCTTTTGGTGAGCCACCTCATCTCATCCTACCTGAGACTTGGAAGAATAAGACACAGTATCCTCCTAATAAAGATAAAGCACCCGGCTCACAGAAGTGTCAACATCCACATATAACAGCCCTGAGTCCTACTTCGCTCTGTAGGCAACACACAGACAAACTCAGATAAGAGATCTTAGGTCTAAACAGTTTCACCATAGTTCTCTGAGCAATAAGCTAGAAAGGCAAGATAGTTATCAGTTACACTAGAGGGAAGTTAAGAGAGGCATGAATTCAAAGGGATTAACCTGTTTGAAACTCTTTGTTAGTGGGCTACAAACTTGAGCAACACAACTTGGGTGATGCTGTGCTGCCAACCTTTATTAATAGAAGTTGTCTTTTTGAATGGTCTCTCAGTGCATCTGTGACATCTCTCTAAACTGAGGCCTCTGAATTCCTGAAGTGACTTCCACACAGCTTCAAATCTCCAAAGTGGCCCCCATGGAAATGTCTGAGAGACTCGGATGGCCTCCCTTATCACACTTCCTATGCAGGCTTATGTTTCCAAGGCAAGTCCACCGCACCAGCAAAATGCCTTTCAGCAGCACTAGCCTTCTATAGGCTAGAGTCATAGTTTTCAGGTGGGGCACTTTGGGAAAATCATTCCAGAGTACAGGATAACAGACTGCTCTAGGGATGAATGCTAGCAGGGGGCTTATTGGTGAGCTTACACGACTAAGACTAAGTCCTCATTAAGGATTCCAACTGGGTGCCCCACCTCCTTTATAAACGCGTACATATCAGGAAATCTCTGGGTTTTAAAACAGAAAAAGTACCTAAATGCCTATCGGGCAAGTCCAAGAAATAGTAGTCCAGCACCATGGCTAGGAGTTTTGGGATCTGGGTTAAAGATCTGTCCAGCCACTTGCTGGCACTGTTACTGACCAGTTACCAAGGCACAGTCACATAAAAAGCAAGAGTTTTTTCTGTGACAACAGAATTAGTGTGTATAAAATGCTGCAAAACAGCATTATAGTTTCTGATTGTCCTTATAACATTATACAGACAATCACATCCCATTTTTTTTAATTAAAAAGTTTATTTTTACATCATTTTGCACATTTTTTTTTCATCTCAATTGTAATCCC
>NW_004567104.1:73079959-73082800 GCF_000260355.1 Condylura cristata | reverse complement strand
TCACTAGGTTTGTCACTGGTTAAGTCACTTATACAAAAGGAGAGGGGAGAGGGAATTCTCATAAACCAAGGTAAGAGGACAAATTACTACAACCTGTCTAACTGGCAAACTGGAAATACGTATCAAAACCTTATAGCTTAGTCTATACACTGATCCTGCAATTTCACCTCTACAAACTTTTCCTAAGGAAAAAAATATTTAGGAATTTATATTGAGGTATTATGGTATTATATACCTCTGTATCTAGGTTAACCACTTCAGAGTTACTGATAAGTGGAGGGGGGGGAAGAGATAGAAAGGGAAAAAAACAAACTAATGTGTAATAAAATTAATTGGTTAAATTATCAGATCCATTAAACAAAATATTATCCATTTCTTAAATACTATAACTAACATTACAGATGTGGATTCATGATAAGATGTAAGCCAAAATAAGGTTATAAAGCAGGCCCCTCCCTAGCAGCTAACAGGTTGAATCAGCACAGCACTACAAAGCTAGCTGCAGCAGCTTCAGCATGAGTTCCATCCCCGCCAGGGAGGTGTAACCCAGATGGCACAGCAGACCTCTCCTGTCTCAGGCCACTGCTCCTCTCAGCAGTGGACTTCGTCAGTCTGTCTGTTCTGCTCCCCATTCTGTCTCTGGTAAGTCCTCCCACTGTCCCTGCAGTTCTGTATGCATAAATAGGTAAATTTATAAAAGGTTATAAAACAATTCTATGTATATCAGGACCTCATTTTTGATACCAAAATTTGTATAGGAATAGAAGCAGGTGCATAAAATAAGTGCTTGGATGTACATCATTTAGGTAGTAGACTTATGAGTCTTTTCTAGTTTTCATTTTCTGTGTTTCAATTTTCCTACCACCAACATGCAGTTCTTGAAAATATAGGGCTATTAGCTGACCATCATAAATTAATTCTCAGTTTGCTTCTGAACTCATACAATTAAGCTAAAAATGATGACAAAATTTATCTTTATTTAGAAAAAATAGGCATAATTACACAACATTTAATGACTTATTGAATGCTTTTAATTTTAAATTGTCCAATTAAAAAATTATGCAGCTCTGGTACCAAGAAATTAGCAAGAGATTTCTTTTTGCAGCAATGATCTGTACTTAACACCACAAAGTAGAATGCCAATTAAATGGTTGGCTTTTTGGGTCTATATTTCTATAGACCCAAATCCCTTATCATCATTGTCACTATCATTTATGAAATGATTGTAACTCAAGAACTACCTAAATCCTAAGAAGTATTTAATCTTGATCTGTTATTTCCATTTTCACCTGAGAAAACAGAGGTACTACAGGCTAAGTAACTAGCTCAAAGTCACAGATAGGTGTGGTCAAACCCAGTCTTCCCTGGAGCGTAAGTTCTTCTGAGCTATTAAGTATGAGGTGCTATGCTGGACTCTGAAAGGAGTGAAGGTCCGATTTCATTAGTATGAAAAATGAAATCGGAAAGCATATCAATTTATTTTTGGCAATTTCTACAGTTACATTTGGGTTTCATTCACCACCACACTGTGACTTACATTTACAGTTAAAGTCTCTAGCTAACACCGTGCCAGGTGAGCAAGGTTCTCACCTTTCAGAGCTGACCAAATGCACTAAATGACCAGGGCACAGTACTTATAGTTCTCAATTTATAAAATCCGTGACTACCAAGTGGTAAGATTAACTTTACAAGTAAATTAAAAAGGTGACCTCTGCAGTATAGTTCACACATATTCACTCATAAATACTCAACTGAGTGCCTCCAACTGGCTCTAGGCACTAAATACACTGTAAGGAACCAAGATCTGTCAGGTATTATTACAGGTGCATTAACATATTTGAAGGTTACAGTTTTTTTTATCAGCAACCTAATAAAACCTATTCTGTCACTTGATAAACTTGCTCTCTACTTCAGAAGACAGTCCAAAAAAAAGGAAGTTACAATGCTAGAGCATCTCTGTTCTCTGTTATGTACAGGAAACATTCTTAACAATATTGATACTAGGATTCCACTTCAGATGGATCTGGAGGTGAGGTCACAGAATAAAGCTCACACACACTGCATTTTTAATAAGAATCTCAGTTAACACCCATATGAGTGACTTGAGGTTCCAGACTTTGAGAAACCAGAAGTGAATCATGCAGGAGGGAAAAGCTCTATGGCAGTGGAATTTGAACTGAGTAATATCAACTGCACCCTCATGTAATTAATGCTCACTAATTTACAAATCTAGCAAATTAAAAAGATGACTAAGAGTGGAGGAATTTATCAGCACCACCACCTTGCATCTGCCTACATCTGGGCACTTGGGGAAAAGATGAATTTAAGCAGGGCTCCACTCCCAGTATTAGAGATAAGCATTAAGAAAAAGGAAATTACTAGTCAAAAGCAAAAAGCAAAAAAAAAAAAAAAGCTAAGAGGGACAAACATTCCACGGAGGTAACTTGCTACCCTTCATTGTATGCCCTATTTCACAATGCCCAGTGTCTGAATTCACCCCGTTCCAAAGTCCAGCAAAAATTTGTTCATTTCCTCACTCACTCAGGCAGAATAATAACAGCACATCCCTCAGCAATTTCAACAGATACATTGTTAGAAAAGGAAATCTTTTTTTTTATGTTCTCTAGAAATACTCCTTACTGAGGCTACTTAAAGGAGTTTAATAGTTTTAACACCATCACTAATGAGTTTCCTTCCTTTATTCATTTGGATTACTGAAAGGTTCCTGGCTTACTTCAAAATTCTTTTACAGAAAGAATTCTCTTTAATGTTAAATATACAGATACAGAGGCCCTCCCTGTTGGCGCAGCGGGTTAAAGCACCACACTAAGAAGCTAAAAG
>NW_004567104.1:73078209-73079859 GCF_000260355.1 Condylura cristata | reverse complement strand
CCCGCCCGCCCGCCGCTCGAGCGCCCCGGAGCCCGCTCGGGGTTCTCCCTCGCGAGCCGCCGTACTACGGAGCAACCAAGCTGCGCTCCCTCCCTCTCCTCCGCTCCTCTATTCCTCCTTCGCTCCCTCCCTCGCTCCCGCACTCCCGCCTATCTCCTCATCTCCTTCGGCGGCCTCCTCCGCCCCCCTCCAGCCTCCTCCGCCCCCCTCCGCCCCTCTAACTCCGCCCGCGAGTGGGTGGGGCCAAATCGACAGCCAATGGCAAGAAGGGATCCGCACCGCCTCACCGCCCCCTACCGCTAGCCCCGCCCACCACGGGGACGGAGGGCGAGAGAGCTGAGAAAAAAAGGCGGAAGACGGAGTGACAGCCGAGTAAACCAATCGTCAAGCGCGGAGGGGGCCCGAGTCGGCGCCCTCCCACCCCGCCCCTGCCCAGAAGGCGTAACCGGAGACTTCTGGACTAGCCGTTCCATGATCGAGATTATAGAGGTTTTGTTGCACCAATTCGTTTCTTCTGTCCGTGGCCGGGCGAGGCACTGGTTAGAATGCATTCAACTTAGGGGCGGACCGTTACAAAGGAGAAAATGTGGCGGCGAAAAGAGAGGCGGGGCACCACCCAAGGTGGGGGATACGGTTGGAATGAGGAAGGGTGTGGTCTTGCTTGAGAATTTGCATAAAACGGGACCCATCTGGCAACTACGACTTCGCCCAGTTATTGGCAGCTCTGCTGCGGCGCCTCACAGCTCCGCCCACCAGAGCATGCCGGGAGTTGTAGTTTGGAGTTCGGTTGCTATGGCGTCTCCCACAGCCTCCGGAATTTCAAGAGTGACGGGCGGGCTGACCAATGGGAGCAGCTCCTAGGCCAGAGGGGGCGAGCTTGCCGCAGAAGGACTCGAAGGTGGCGGTGGCGAAGGCGCAGGCAGTTGGAGCCGCTCGCAGGCAGGTGAGCCTGGGGGAACGCCTTGCGAGTCTTTGGAAACCCTGCTATCGGTGAAAAATCGTGAGACGCCTCACGGAGCCGACCAGTCCTGGGGGGCAGATGGCTTGTCGCCCTTCAAGCCCATAGCCCCTCGCGCCCGGGCCTAAAGCCGCCGTGGCCGCCGAGGCTCTCCGGAGTCTGTATGTATTTAAAATTTCAGGCTGGTGTCGCCTCCGAAAATAGCACTGACAATGGCAAAGTTCTAAAGGAAACTTTCACATTTACGAAGCTATGAAAATCGCCAGTAGCCTCCAACTCCACGCAGAAGCCGCTAATCAGGTTCTTCAAAAGCAAAGCCTCCTCCAGCCTGACTCACAACAAAAGATGCCCATAGGAAACGTAATCTACGAAGTTGTTTTTCCAACCCAAGGCAAACAGAAGTAAAGGAAGGTGCAACCCGTTCCTCGTAGGCTTCCTTTTCCTGGGGATCCTGATTACATTTCCTTGTTCGGGCGAGAAGAGACCGCAATTGTGCTCGGGTCCACCCCGAGAAGCCGGGTCTGTGCGCAAAAACGGGAAGGCGAGGTGCAGCGGCGGGGACGCGCCGCGCGCAAAGGCGAGCGGCTCGCCGTGAAATACCGTCAGTCAGCCCGGCCGGCCCGCTCGGGGCCAACGGCATTGACCGTCCTTCACTGACAGGGAGGGAGTCAGCGGGCTCCCGCGAGGAGAGA
>NW_004567104.1:73052793-73078109 GCF_000260355.1 Condylura cristata | reverse complement strand
TTTTTTTTTTAATCTCATTTTGCATCTCCTTCCACCTGTATGGAGACAATAGTCTGGAAGTTCCCTTCCACTGAACCTCCCTTTTGAACCCAGCTCCCTCCCTTCTTTTTGCCCCTATAATTGGAGTTTCTTGTTGCTCCCTTACTCCTCTTCCTGTCTCCCTGTCGGCTTTCCTTTATCGGTGAGCAGTATCTAAAGCTTGGTATCTGCTTGCGTATGACCCTGAAGCTACCTGTGCACTGTGCACCAAGCTAAACAGGTGGCTACTCTGGGGCACGCTGAGCATCACCCGTGAATCGTGCTCAAGTGCTGTAGGTCTGGACTAGGACCAGGAATCTGCATTTCTAGCAAGCACCCAGCTGCTGCCGTGGCATCCATCAGCTCTGCCCAATGCATAGTTAATGCCAGCCACTTCTGGCATTTTCTGGCAGCCACGTTAAAAAATTTGGAGAAACACGTGAAGTTAATTTGAATAATGTGTTTCACTTCACCCATTACATCCCAAATATTCTCAACTCATCAAATATTAAAAAATGGAAATACTCTCTTTTTCATATTGAACCGTTACAATCTGTATACTTGACACTTACAGCACATTTTGGTTCCCACTAGCCAGTTTGAATGCTCAGTAGCTGCCTGTGGTCAGGGGCTAGTGTTGATGGACAGAGCAAGTGCCATGGTCTAATAACCCACTGCAAAAAATAAATAAAAGGTATGAAAGCTCAACTTGCACCTGAGTAAACCCTTCACTGAAATGAGCTCAAGCATTACTTTTGAGCATCTCAGTTGTCAGAAATAATCTTACAAATAACCACCATGTAGTGAGTGCTTGTTTTGTACCAGGTATATTGAGTGCTTTGCATGTTTTAGTACTTAACAGCAACACTTTGAGGTAACTACCAATACAGATATTGACTCGAGAGCCCATCCGTGGCCTAAAATCAAAGGGCAAATAAGAAGCAGAGCCAGAATTGAAACTAGGGTTAGGTATGACTTCTGAATCCCACCCATGCACCACTTTGGGGTTTAATTACTATCTGTTATCACTAATTGTGTTTCACGGATGCCTCTGCACCACTTTATGTCACTTTATGAGATGTTTGTTTAGATTTGAAACAAAGGATTCTCTATACAAGGTCATGGTGTCTGGGTTTTTTTGCAGTGAAATATTTTGGTAGGTTTACAGTTCTCCGTGTTGTGCATTCAAAATCAAACCACCAGACAGATGGGCCTCTTGTCCAGTACAGCATCCTGGACTGTAGAATAGCTCAGTCCTTTCATTGCCTCCTTACAGGATGGGAAAGCTTAGGAATTTTGAATGTCTCACTATATCTGGTCGCTTTGGTCACGCTGACCCTAATTTTCAACCAAAGATTTGGCCACATGGTTTACATACTTCTTTATCTGACATGTGGATGTGTATGCAAAATCTTACAGATGAATAAGAGCTTGATTAAAACTTACTATTGAAGATACGCTTTAGTCTATCTGCCTGCCATTTAGTCTAACCCCTGCCTTTCAGCTGGTCCCTCATGCTGGGCACCAGCTCTGGCATGACGAGGGGCACGTGGAGTTTGGCCTTGAGAAATTAAGTTGTCCTTAAGAATAACAAATGGATCTGCTGAGAGAAAGAACTGAGGCTGTTCAGCAGCCTGAGACCATAGCCCAGATCTGACACACTTCAGTGTTAACCTAAGTGACAGGTAGTGTCTGCTACCCCAGAGGTCTTTGGTAAAAGGTGGGTCTCTGGAGGCTGGATGAACCTTGCTTTTCATATTTATTTGTGAACTTCTCTCAGTAGGGCTAGTCCCAGGAAAACCCATTTTCCTTATCGCTTTTCTAAAAAGGCAGAACTTAAATCTGCATATCTTTACCTAATGTGCTTTTCCAAGTAAACTTCCTAACTGAATTTACCCTACTTTACCCAACTCCCCATAGTTAGATTTTTCAAGATAGCCTCTGAAGACACCAGTGAGTTTTTTCCCTGTTGGGTCTTTCCTGTGTTTGCAGGATGTCTACATGTTATTATTAAATTTCTGTTTGGCCTTCTCTCATATCTAATGCTTATTTGGTTATTTGGCAACCTGGAAGAACCAGGGGGGTTGGGGGTGACTTCCTTTGCACCCTGAGTATATGCTGATCATCAAAACCAAAAGTGAGAAGCCGAGCCAGGATATCGGGAGGGAAAGGGAAGATGCTTCATGGTCAATAATTTATTACTTTTTGTTATTTTTAAAGATTTATTTATGTATACAAGAACTGGGGTACAGGCCAGAGATGCAAGAGTGAGAGGATTCACCAGAGACAGAGTAGGGAGCAAAGCAGGCAGATTGACCAAAACACACTGCTGAGGGGAGCATCAGTGAAACAGGAGGGGTCTGCTGCACCATGTGTGTCAGTTCCCTGGCTGGGAATCGAACTTGTGCTACAGTGGCTGCAATAGCTTTGTAGTGCTGAGACTTTACCCCTGTGCCACCAAGGAGGACCCATGGTCAATAATTTAATACAGAACAATGTACTACATAGACTCTTAAGGTACCCTTGGTGACCATAGATTGGTACAGCAAAATCATAAATCATGGAAGATGAGTCCAGGTTTATGCCAGCTGAATTTGAGGTTGAGCTGATGCTTAGAAATACTTTAGGTCTGAAAGTATACTTAAGGAGTGGTCTGTCGAGGATTTATTTACAAATGTAATAGATGAGTTCCTTGGGGGGCTAAGTGTAGCCAGAGAAAAGCAAGTGGAGTTCATGTCGCTGTCATCACTAGCCTGAAACCATGTGGTATTTCTTCCTATAGAAACCTTTAAATCCTTTCAGAAACCAGTACTTTTATTAAACTAATTTCTGGAAGTGTTAACAGTCAAGTGTTTAATTTATGTAATTATTTAAAATTAGGTGCCTTGATTTTTGTTTCTCCAGCTTTTTTAATAAGTCTAATGTATGACCATTATAAAAATGTAAAGTATCATATACAATCCTCAATTTGTGGACCTATGTTAAATATATTTAAAATCTCAAGTATCTAGAAATTATAAAATCATTATGCTTTTTAGAGGGCATATCAGCCTACACTTTAAACAGGTTTATTTTCATTTAAAAGTTTTTGCTAGCACTTTTTTGTCAAAGGAAAATTTACCACAGAATATACAATTTTGAAGTTACATGACACTATTCTTGGAACTGACACATGTTCCAAGAAACATGACTACATTTTTTTTGTTCTGTCTAATAAGGTGTTCACATATTTTAGGTATTGTGTGCAACTGTCTTGCACAGTCACTAAAAATCTTATTAAATAATGAGCTGAGTGTTCCCTTTAATCTGAGCTTGCACCTGAGAAATTAAGTGGGCCCCAGATTCATGCCTTCTGCCATCTTCTCAGTGTTAAGAACTGAATATTCCTTTTTAGGGTTTACAAAACAGATGACATTTCCATCAGTTTCTTCTGACCTCTTGTGCAAAAGGCCTCATTTTGTAACTTCAGGGTATTTTCATCCCTACATGAATTCTTTATTGAATTAACTAAACATTACTCTTTTCTACCAGCCTGGCCAGTTTTTAAACTAATTTAGAAGAGCTGTTGGGGCAGATCTGACTAAATATTGGCACGATTAGGAATGCAATACTTGCTTAGAAGATAAAGGCCCACCAGCCAGAGTCTATGAAATCGGGGTGCACACACCACATGACGTGCACTGATCTGGGAAGGCATGCCGTGATTTTCAGGGCAACGGGCAGGGGAAATGCTGCTACAGAGGGATTGCTGTGTAATTACTCTCAAGAAGGCAACTCTGGGAGCCTCAGACTGAGTCCAAGCAGAGATTAGTTTCGTAACAATGGATGTTGATTCTCCCAAGCAATAACTGGGTAACCCGCCAGTTCGGAAGTGGATAAAGCAAGTGGATAATTCATCAATATGTGGTGAAATCCAGAAGCATGGAACAGATGGGTGGTTTGGGTGCTGGGGGTGATTTCAGAGAGCAGGACTTGAGCTTAGTTTCTGTGTTAGAAGCTCCGGCGTTAGCACAATACCATCGCAGAGAAGCAGGCCTGGGAGCCCCGAGACAAGGGAGACTGTATGCTGGGAAGCCTGGCTGGACCTGACACGAGCGTGCTGGGAAAGTGACTCGGGCCACGGGCACCTCCCCCCCCCAACAGCCCTGAGACTTAGGCAAGGGGGTTAGATGTACTGTCGGGGGAGGACAGAGCTGCTGCATCTATTTAGGCTGTTCCCTCCTTCCTACCACCACCAGCACCCCAACAGACACACGGACACACACAAAGACCTTCCTCTACCAAAGGGTTCAAATTCATTTAATGATTTAGCCTAGGTCGCCTGTTTTATGTACTTTGTTGATATGTGCAACATAGATGATTTATACACACACACACACATATAAGTAGAATATATATTCGTTTCTGTTAGTTTCAACACTTCGTTATCACATTTCAGAAAGCAGCAACCATGAGCTACTCAGTAAAAATCCTGGGTAAGGACCCGTCAGGTCCACTGAGGCTCGGCACCGGTACTGTGCACTCTGGGCCTCACACTCAAAGGGAACCATGCTTGGTTTAATGCTCTGCTGTCACATCTTGAAATGTTAACAATTTCTGCATAAGATTCTCCACGTGTTCATTTTGCACTGGGTCCTACAAATTATATAGCCAATTATATCAGTAAGTACTTAATAATTATCAATCCTGTACTAAAGGATATATTTTCTAGTCTTAGGTCATTATAGCTCATCTTAGCATCTCAGTTTAGAAAGCATCTAAATAGAATGGTTAAGGAAACTACACTTGGGACTAGTAGAATCTGCTGTGTCCCAACTCTGACCTTTTGGTGCTGTGAGACTCTAGGTGTCTACCTTTACAAATTTTTTTCTTTTTTGGTGCATTCAAGATGGGTGTACACGAGAGGTGAGGGGGGATGAAAGGAGTGGGGAGCAGAATAAGCAGATCCACTGAAATCCAATGCTGAGGGGAGCAGCGGGTGGAACAGTAGAGGTCTGCTGCGCCCTATGGGTCACCTCCCTGGCTCAGTATCAAACTCTGACCCCAAAGACTTCTGATAGCTTGATAGCACTGAGACTTTAATCCCTGCACCACCAGGAAGGCCCTGGATGTGTAACTGAGTCTCTATAAGACTCAGTTTCTGTGTCCATGAAATAAATGGAATGATAGTACTTCTACCAGGAGGTGTCTGCCAAAGTGTGAGTAACAGACTAGTTTGTAAGAGCTCCAAATTGTAAATAATCAAATGTCTATAAAAGAAATAAATGGTCGTTCCTGTAGTGGAATACTGTATAGTGGTGAACATGAACAAACTACAAGCAAAAGTATGTGAAACTCACCCCGAGGAAATTGGATATGAAGGAGTATGATTTCATTTACAAAGTCAAAAACAGACAAAACTAATCTGTTCTAAAACTCAAGGTAGTGAGTATTCTTAGGAGGGTAGGTAGTGACTAAACGGGAAATACCTATTGGCACTGCGATATGCTCTACTCAGTAAAATTCCACACACTACACACTTGAGATCTGCATGCTCTTCTGTGTGTATTTTATACTTCTGTAAAATTTACATTTAAGAAAATAGTCTTGCCATACATTTACTATGGGAATTCAAGAAATGACTGTGGAATCCTTCAAGGTTTATTTAAACATTCTCACAATATAGGTTTACCTAGTTTCATGAAGTGGTTTATAAATTGATACAGAAGAAAGAAGGGCACAGTTTCAAGGGGCATCTTGACGTCTGCTTTTTCTGAGACTGTGAAAGCTTTATATATCATCTTAGGTAATTAAAATTGAGCTTCGCTAGCCCTGGTAAAGTCTGTGTTTCTCCCCCAAGTACATCTCCTAGGTTTTATTGACTAGCAAAGTGAAAGGTTGCGCTCTAACTCTGTACTCTTAAGAGACTGTTACATAGTCTCTTTTTGGATCACCTTCAGAAACTGTTAAGTGTATTCGCTTGAAGGCTACATTTCTAGGTGTTACTTTATCCTCTACCACAGGTGTTTTTCAAGTTTTGCTTTCTTTTTGTCTGGAAGACACTTTATCGGTTTATTTCAGGTATACTAATTTTCGTTATTCTTTTGTAGGTGACTATGAAAGGCTTATATTTTCAACGAAATTCTACAAATGAAGAAATTACATTTGTATTTCAAGAAAGGGTAAGAAAAATTATCTAATTATTACATAAAACAAGAGTACATTTCCCAAAGGAAATACATCCAGTTTTAAATGACCTATTATAAGTTACTTTGAATGGAACTAAATGAATGCAAATTGTTCAGATGAAACTCTTCAGATTACTTTCCTTTAAAGCTTATGTGAAAGTTGCCGGGAGTGCTGGCGCAGCCTGTAGTCTCAGCTACTGGGGAGGCAGAGGCTGGGCAGGAGCATCGCTCGAGCCCGGGAGCTCTGGGCTACAGTGTGCTAGCCGAACCATCGGGTGTCCTCTCCAAGTTCGGCATCAATATGGTGACCTCCCGGGAGCGGGGGACCACGAGGTTGCCGAAGGAGGGGTGAACCGGCCCAGGTCGGAAATGGAGCAGGTCAAAGCTTATGTGAAAATGGGGGTCCATATTGTATATAGTTACATGTAATGCGTTTTTGCTTAGACCATTCATCTTTTTAGTTTTTTAAATTAACGTGTTGCAGGTGCGCATCTTTAAAAATCAACATTATCTATACAGCATTAAGTTCACTGAGTGTCCAGTGTTGTCCTTCAAAGTTGACCCCTTTTGTTCAGTTTTCCCACTCCTCTCCTCCTTCCCTCTGGTAACCACTAATTTAGTTTGATAGTTTAAAAGTTTGTTTTATTTAGTTAATCCATTTGCTTGAATTCTATATATCACTTAGGAATAAAATCAGATAGTTTTTGTCTTTGCCTGATGTACTTCATTAAACATAATAACAACGTGGGTCCATCTATATTGTTGGGTTTCATCATTTTTGCAGCTCAGTATGTACACAGTCACATATACTTTTTTTTTATAAGAATAATCCATTTAAAAATATTTTACTTTTTTGACATGGAAGAACTGGGGTGCAGGTCAGAGATTCTAGGGGAGTGAGAGGATTCACCAGAGACAGACTAGGAAGCAGAACAGATGGATCCACTGAAGTCCACTGCTGAGGGGAGCAGCAGGTGAGACAGGAGAGTCTGCTGCGCCATGTGGGTCAGCTCCCTGGCCTGGGGTCAAACACAGGCCGTAGAGGTGGTAGTGCTGAGACTTAACCCCAAGGCCACAAGGAAGGCAGACATGTACCTTTTTTCACCCAATCATCTGCTAATGAGCACTTAGTTATAACTCACTACTGAGATGCTATTATAGAGTTTTTACGGTGACGATATGAAAGATCCTAAGAAATAGAACAACTTTAATATTCTTCTATGTTACAAAACTAATCCAGCTTAACCTAAATACCTCAATAAAGTGAATTTTAAGATTATAATCATAGTTCAGAAAAATGCTTCCTTTCATAATATGAAATGAAAAAGTAGGAAAAGTACTGCTTACCATTCTAATATCTGGGCTTTGCACACCGTTACCTCATTCACTAAACTTTACGTGGTCTCTAGTTTTAAAATACTTTAAGGCACAAATAGTGGAATTTCATATATAGGTGATTGTAGGCAAGGAGAACTCAGGAGTGAAAACTGAATGCTACATGTATTTCATCATAATATACTTCAGAATAATAATAATAATTTCTAGATTATGAGCACAGTCCAGTTTTTCTCTGTTACTTTTCATGAGCTCCAAAATCAGTTAGATGGGGAATTAAATTTCAGACAACTTAGCTTCTACCATTGGGTGAAAATGAAAGGTCAAAAATTCAATTGACACTTAATGCTCACACAATCCTGAGTAAAATCCACAAATTCATCGGTATTATTGGGTGTCTTCATAATATCACCAAGTATCAAATCTGAGATTTAAAAAGGGGTGTTCCCAGACAAAGTGTTCCCATCAGTCAGTCAAAGCACAGTGATCCCCTCAATGGGGCTCAGGAGGAGGGACTATGCCAGTAACTACTCTTAGGAGGTTTGGGACCTAATTTTGGGGGCATATCAGGAATTGAAAAGAGTGTTTTAGTTATCAGTACCAGGGTATGGCTATCGGAGGGCAATGTTGTTACATTTATTACATTCATTAATAAGTGTGGATGACATTGAGTGCTTGAATGTGAAGTTTGTTTGTTTTGGAGTTTTGTTTTTTGTTTTTCCTGTGGAAATTACATTTAACTCTATAGCAAGAGCTAAAAGAGGGGTGATTTCATTCCTAAGTTTTTTTTCACCCTGGAATTTCATGGAGCGTGCCAAATATATCCATGACTATTCCATAAGAGATAAAAGTGACACTAAAAAACTTCATCATAACCTTAGGAAAATTTCAGCATCAGTAAAGGTTATATATAGAGGATTATCCCTGTAAGTGTGAAGGTTCTGAGTGTTAAGATTATTTATGTTGAAATGCAATGCAGTATTTGTTGTTCCCCCTTATTACCTGACCTTAGTGTTAAATATATATCTACTACCTGAGTATCTGAGAACATTTTCAAAATAGGTACACTAAGTTTCTTTAAAACTTTTCAACTTTAAAGCTTTTACCCCATAGTCCCCTTTTCTGTTTTTATTATAAACTACTGGACAATTATAACTTTTTCAATTAACTGTAAGATTTGGGTCTGTTTAATTTTGCTCGATTTTATGTATGAACCATTCACAACATAAAGGCATGTACTCAAAAGAATGTGTAATTATTTTATTTATCATCTTTGGGTTCTAGGAAAATCTTCCTGTTACAGATGATCATTATGTGAAACTTCAAGTTAAAGCTTGTGCTCTGAGCCAGATAAATACAAAGGTATTGGTGTTTTATTTTGGCCAAAACGCTATTTCTATGTTAAATAAATTTATTAGTGTAATTGAGGTAATTAATATATTTTGTATATTATTTGAAATGTTTTGTAAGCTAAGGCCTGTAAATGAAGAAATTACCTTTGGGTAATTACTTTTGGGTAACAGGTACAGTAAAAATAAAGCCAGAAACTTAATGTACTAATTTATTAACCTTCTGGTCTATACATAGTTCTAGGTAATATTTTTTAGATAGAGTTCATGTTCTTCATTTCTATTTGTCTTCCTTCCCCATGTGTGCACATCCCCTGCCTCACAACACTCCACGGTCTTCTACCATTATTGATCATGGAAAACATGGAAAGCCTTCACACATTAAAGTGTGGTTAAACATGCCATTGATGAATAAATCAGGCCCGTTTACTCATACATGGTTTTGTGAAGATTAATGCCATTGTTTCTTTGGACCATTAGCTTACTGGATGTAATGTCACCATAGTTTCTAAGATCTGAAAGTTTTCTTCCATAATGTCACATCTAGGGAATTTACAGATCAGGGTTGGAGACTTCCATTGGGCCACTTCATAATAAGCTTGACTTGAGAGGGGAATCAGTGAGCTGCCCTAAAGTCCTTGCCCAGGGCTACTGTTACAGGGCACCCCAATGTGAATTGGGTTGCCTGTCTGTGTGTCTTCACCCGTGTGCTTACGATTCAGTCGTATTATGGACACACTCAAAAGGTTAAATAATGGATTTATTTATAAGGAGAAAGGTAAAGGAATAACCCAGGGAATGAGGGAGAGAAACACCGGTTAACTAGGATGCCCTACCAGTTCTGCTGACATGGACTCCACTGGCCGCTGAAAACCAACTGAGCGCCAAAACGATCAGCTGCGAACCACCAGGTCCCCCCAGAGCCCACATGTCCAGTTTTATCCCAACCTGGCTGCTCAGCTCCGCCCTCATGTCCTGGTGTGCTTCTCCTTGGTACTGATGGGATTTGGAGTTCCAGCATCTGAAGTAGGGCGGAGTCCATGAAACCTGTACCTGTTACAAGTTAGCAACAACAACTGGCTACTTGATTATTCTGCCCTGTGATTTTATGCAAAAATACAAAAATGGTTAAAAGCTAACATGTATTTGTAAATCACTTGTGCATACAAGTTGAACAAAGTTGGGATCAAGGTTGAGAGAACCTTTTAAACAAAGCTTTTAAAGTTTTGTTTTGTTCTGTTGCTATGATTTTGATACCCACCAAAAAGGTTTTTTTTTCCCTTTCACATGCACTAATGGACTATTTTCCACTTATGGCTGTCATAATGGACATTCATGGACAATGCTGGTGACTGATTGTACTCTAAAGTCTGTGCCACCATAGATATGGTGGTATGAAAATCAAAAGGGGGGAATTGTAACAGGTCCAGGTTTCACGGACTCTGCCCCCACTCCAGATGCTGGAACTCCAAATCCCATCAGTACCAAGGAGAAGCACACCGGGACATGAGGGCGGAGCTGAGCAGCCAGGTTGGGATAAAACTGGACATGTGGGCTCTGGGGGGACCTGGTGGTTCGCAGCTGATCGTTTTGGCGCTCAGTCGGTTTTCAGCGGCCGGTGGAGTCCACGTCAGCAGAACTGGTAGGGCATCCTAGTTAACCTGTGTTTCTCTCCCTCTTTCCCTGGGTTATTCCTTTACCTTTCTCCTTATAAATAAATCCATTATTTAACCTTTTGAGTGTGTCCATAATACGATTGAATCGTAAGCGCACGGGTGAAGACGCACAGACAGGCACCCCAATTCACATTGGGGTGCCCTGTAACAGTACTAGTACTGTTTGTCTGCAAAGTTATATATTCAGCCCTTCCAGTCTATTCTTTTTAAGACTAGGAGAAATCTGTTAAAATCCCAGACTAGGAAGTTAACTTCACATCTAATGGAAATCAGTAGAAAAATCAATGTAATGAAATACTGTATAACTTTTAAGCATAATGGTTGTGAAACCTGCACAGTGATGTTGGAAAATGTTTATGGCAAGTGACAGAGACAGGGTGGTTATCATAATTACAGCTCTGCATGGATGTGTGTACAACTGTCACAGACCCGGTATTTCCAACGAAACGACAGAAACATCTTTGAAAATTGTGAAGTTCCAAACAGAAAAAGACTTTTTGGGCAATCAAGTATACGCAGGCAAATATATATATATGAAAAGCATTTCAATGCCTTTTTATTTATTGTTCTTAAAGTACCAATAGACCTATAAATATGTTCAAATGAAATGTTACAGAGCTCTAAGTGCAGGACCTTAAACTACAGGTTTATGTGTGTACACTCTGTCCCTCTAACAATCAAGTGCTTCATTTGGTCAGAATCGAACGCAGTGCTAATCTCTTAACAATGAGTTATTTATCCTTTAAAAGAAGACACTCCAGCCTGAACTTCTGTCTCCCTGCGTCTGTCCATCATGTTTAACTCCTGACCCCTCACCCAGTGTTTTCTAGACTGGAGGAATGTGGGGGTGGAGAAGCCCTCTGTTCTCCCCAGGGCCCCTCACCCCTCACCCTGTCCTGGACTGACTGTTAGAAAGTGTGGAGCCACCAAGGGTTCTGGCTGTAACTTCCCTTCAGTGCTGGCAGATTAAAGACTTTAAAGTATGTCAGTGGTGATTTGAATAATAATACTCACAACTAAGCCCTACATACCAGTTAATTCCCCAGCTCTGTCTTGGTTTCCTGTCTCTGGAGAAATGTTTTTCAAAGTTATGTGCTTTGTCTTGATTCCAAAAATGGAATTATGTTTGGTTTTTGTGGTTTGATTTTTGCTCTTGCTTTCTTCATGTATGAGAAGAGGCCAGGATTTGTTCTTGACAGTAAACAGCCTTTGTCCTGATTAGCTTCTAGCAGAAATGAAGATGGAGAAAGACTTCTTTCCTGTTGGGAGAGAAATTGCTGGAATTGTGTTAGATGGTAAGTTTACAGATACAAATATCTGGATTTATTTTCAAAGACAAAAGAAATTATAACTAATTGGTTTACTAACATAAAATTATATACAAGTCTTCAAATGTAAATTTAATTATAAAGATATGTTTTCCTTTTAATTAAAAAGACAAATAGAACATTTTTTTAAAGTTTTATTTATGTATGCATACAGAAGTGGGGTACAGGCCAGAGGTGCAGGGACAGTGAGATACTTCATCAGAGTGGGGAGCAGAACAGACAAATTGCTTGAAATACACTGGGGGGGGGGGAGTGGGGGGGGAAGACAGGAAAGGTCTGCTGGGCCTTGTGGGTCACCTCCAGCGTGGGAATTGAATTCATGCTGAAGCGCCTGAGGCAAGCTTCATAGTGCTGCCCTTTAACCCGACATGCCACCAGGGAGATGCCGGTCATCGGTGGTTGATAAGTGAAAAGCTTATTACAATTTAGTGGATATTTAGAGGTTATGTACTTAAGTCCATTAATAATCGTATTGAATAGGGATGACCTGACCAGTATAGCCCTTTTTAGGATAAATAACTTGTCTTACGTTGGTTTTGGACTAAAATTTATGTAATAGTTAACTATATTCACTTTCAGTGTTTAAAGTTTACCTAAAATTTAGCATTTAAAAATTAAAAATGGGTTCTGGGGAGAAATAACCAGTAAGATTTTATAATTGCCTTAAGTCCAAAAAAATTGTTTTCAAGTTTTATTCAGTAAAGAATGAATTTTTTTAAATTTTTTAATATAGTAGTAAGATTTTATTGACTCTTGACCTAGTTGGAAATTGCTTTGGGAAAAATAATAATAGCCGTGGTGTCTAGACCTTGGTTATCTCGAAATATGTATATGGAGAAAGATAATAATTGAGAGAAGGAAAGCAAATACAAAGAAATAAATACGGCATCTGAGAAATGTATGCCAGATCATTGCTTATGAAGAACAAAATAAATTTAAAGGTTTATTTACTTTTGCATACAGAACTGGGGTACAAGACAGAGGTGCAAGGGTGGTAAGATAACTCATCAGAGACAGAGTGGGGAGCAGAACAGGCAGATTGATGAAGTACACTGCTGAGGGGAGCAGCGGGCGGGACAAGAGAAATCTGCCACATCATGTGGGTCACCTCACTGGCAGGGGGATTGAACTCCCGCTGAGGTGGCTGTGGCTTGCTTCATAGTGCCGAGGTTTAACCTGTTGCACCACCAGAGAGAGCCCAATACATAAAATTCTTTAAAAAGACAATAATTGAGGGAAGGAAAGTAAATACAAAGAAATAAATATGTCATCTTAATATTTATGCAAGATCATTGATTAAGAGAAATGAAAGACTTGAAATTCTTAAATAGCATAGAAATCTAAGAAGGAAATGGGGAAAAGACACATTTGCAATTTTCAATTAAAGCTGATACAAAATTTACTAAGAAACTTAATTGAATTTTAGTTCAGAAGTTTTGACTAATCCTTTCAAACCTCTTAAATTTTCACCACTTCCATTTGATATTTCATAGTCTGCCTGGAGTGATACAAATACTAATTTTTACAGATTTGTTTGTTTTTGTTTTTGTTTTTACTTTGATTCCCTATATGCATATTGAAGTAATGTTGTTATTGTGTTAGTATTGGCTTACCTATTACTAATTTGTAAAATGGCAGTTGCATTCATAAAAATAATAATTCAATATATAAGATGTTCTTTTTTAATATTTTAATTGATAACTTTGAACCAAGTTATATGACATTAAAATGAACATTTATTAAAATATTTTCTCTGTTCCAAGTATTTCATGAGTAAATTATCTCAGTTAAGCTCTGTAAAATAGGGAATAGCTGAGTTGACCCTCTAAAATACAAGTTTTGAGGGACCTCCCTGGTGGCACATGGAGTTAATTCTCAGCACTATCAAGCTCTCTGCAGTCACTGCAGCACAAGTTCAGCCCCTGGCCAAGGAGCTGACCCACATGGCGTGGCAGACCTCGCCTGTCTCCCCGCTGCTCCGTTTAGCGTATTTCAGTAGATCCACCTGTTGCGCTCACCACTCTGTCTCTGAGGAGTCCTTTCACACACACCCCTGCAACTCTGGCCCACACCCTAGCTCTTGTATGCCTAAATAAATAAATCTTGTAAAAAAATAATATAAAATACATCTTTTAAGAGAATGATAATTTAAAACTAAAAACTTGATGTCAGTTTCCTATTTAAATTGATATAGGGACATCAGTTTGCCTACAGGGTAGTTTCAGGCTTGTTAAAATGGTACTCAAGGCATCAAGAATGGTCTTAACAGGCATCAAATACCTAAACTTAAGTGTTGCGGTCATTTGTTTCTAATTAGAGCTGCTGTTGTTAGTCTGTTGATAGGTAATTCATGACCATCGGGAAGCAGTAGTTCTCTCTCGTACGCGAGTGAATGGGCCAGTAATAACATAGGTTAGACTATTCGATTTTTTATCAAATTATAAATATTATTATAATATGTGTAATACTTTTTCTCACTGTACCCTTGTGACGTAGTGAAATCCTAATTTCTTTCCCTCTCCTTCCTCTGCTCAGACTATAGGAAAAGTAAAAGTAAGAATGATAATGGCCAGAAGATGTTCAGTCATTCCTTACCTAACATGTACTTGGAATGACTTGGAATGTGTTTGGAATATGAACATAAGTAAGAGTGAAGTCCTGCCCTCAAAGTGATTACAATCTAGGAAGAGCTATATACCTTTGAGCGGTTGTTTTTTAAGATTTATTTATTTATGTATACATGAACTGGGGTGTAGGCCAGAATTATAGGGGGGGGCGTGAGAGGACTCACCAGAGACACAGTAGGAGCAGAACAGGCAGATCTACTGAAATACACTGCTGAGGGGAGCTGCAGGGAGACAGGGGAGGGCTGTTGTGCTTGTGGGTCAGCTCCCTGGCCGGGGATGGAACTCGCACTGCAGAGGCTGCCGATAGCTTCATAGCACTGAGGCTTTACCCATGCACCTTCAGGGAGGCCCTGAGCAGATTATTATGAGCTGCAAGGTCAAGTGCGCAACTGATTCGGGAGAAGCTGAAAAGCTTTCTTGGTGTAAGCTAGCCTGGCGGTTGGTCTGCAGAGATGGCACCATGAGCGAAGACAGAGGAGCCGTAATAACATTCAAATCACAGTTTGGTGTTGCTAAAGCAACGTAAAGCTCAGGCTAGGTGTCAGAGGCATTTGGCAGCAGAGAAACATTTTGTCAAGAAAAATCTCCTTCAAATATACCAGAATTAAAGACATTGAACAAAATATGTTCATTCTGATATAAACACTGATTCCTTCACACATACAACCTCCCCACAACAAAAAAATGCAGCGGGAGCTTAGTCACGGGCCAGGCCCATGAAATGCCGCCTGCGACTGACTGGGCTGATGGAAATTACTAGAGTGGTCGCATGCAGGGCAGCTGTGAGGCCCGCCAGGACACACAGCAAGCGCCGAATGGGTCGTGAACCAACATGCAAGCGACAACAAAGTCCATCTCCTTGGCACTGCTGGCTGGGTGGAGACGAGGGACATCTTCAAGAACTAGTGAGCAACTCGAGTCAGCAGGCTGAGGAATTGATTGGAACATGGGAAATAAGGACTGACTTACAGGATTCTGGTTATGGTATGAATTGCTGTCACCAGGTGAGCAGGGTATAAAAACCAGATTTAGAAGATGGTGAGTTTAGATTTATACTTGCTGAGTTCAGAGCACCTAAGTGACATCTCACAGAGATATCTTGTAATGGTGTGAGTTTAAGCTCAGAGGTGAGAGATCTGTGCTAGCATTGTCTGTATTGAGGGTTGTCGGCATGTAGATTATATGTGAACTAGGAAGAGTTGATGTGCTCCCCCAGGGAGAGAGGGTAGCGGTGGAGGAAAAACAAACATCTCCCAGAACCCCTGGAAATGATATGGTTCAAAGAACTAGAAAAGGGAATGTGAGGGAAGCCAAGAAAATGGGAGCACACTGACTCCCAGGAGGATGAGGCTTGTCCCTTCTCCAGAAGGGAAGAGAAACGCGCAGTGGTGAGAAGTCAGGACAGGAGACCCGTGGCAGAGCGGGAAGGCGGCCTGGAAGGCAGGACTTTAGAGCTGCTGACTGAGTGCCAGAACATGAGTGCCAAGGTCAGGGTGCCCACCCATGGGTAGCATTGCTTGCCCTCAGTTTCCCTGTCTATTGAACGGGAATAATAATGCCCACCACATGGATATACTATGAAGGTTAGATGAGATTACACGCTGAAAATGATGAACACGGTAAGCATTCAGGAATGTTTGTTTTTTTTTCCCCTCCCTCTTTCCCTTGTAAATCTCTGTGTAAAAATATTCTGAAGAGTTAACTGATCAGGGCCTCCCTGGTGGTGCAGGTGTTAAAGCTATCAAGCCGTCACCAGCCACTGCAGCATGAGTTCAGTCCCCACCCAGGGAGCTGACCCACACGGTGCAACATCCTCTTTTGTCTCCCCGCTGCTCCCTCAGCAGTGTACTTCAGTGGATCTGCCTGTTGTGCTCCCCACTCTGCCTCTGGAACTACTCTCACCACTCCTGCACCTCTGGCCTACACCCCAATTATGTAGGCATAAATAAATAAATCCTTTTTTAGAAATGTATTTACTTATGCACACGGAACTGGGGTACCGGCCAGAGGTGCAGGAGTGGTGGGAGGATTCCCCAGAGACAAAGTGGGGAGCAGAACAGGCAGATGGATGAAGTACACTGCTGAGGGGAGCAGCGGGGAGACATGAGAATCTCCCCATAGGACTCACCTCCCTGGCCGGGGGTCGAACTCACACTGAAGCAGCTGTGCCCTAACCTGTTGCGCCACCAAGGAGGGCCCATAAATAAATCTTCTTTTAAAAAAAAAAAAAAAAAGAGAATTAACTGTTGACTCAGACTTTTTTGCTTCACATGCTGAGAAAATGTGACTGGGTGATTTCTACATAGCTCAGACAAATTTCTCGGTACCAGTCTGAATTTTTCCCATAATCCCATGTCATGGTAATTTTTATATGATTCTTACCAGAACTCCCCGTCACGTGTCTGAGGTTCTGCAGCTAATATGCTACAGAAGTGGGCTCTTCGCCTCAGCTGGGCTGCGCACTGGCATCTGTGTCCCTCTGTGACTTCAGCAGCCTTGAGGCTCAGATTTTGTAGAGAAGTCGATTCGAAATGGAGATAGCCCCAACCAGATACCCTGCAAGTTAGTGCTTTTTAATAGACCCATGGCTCTTTGGTTTATTTTAATAAGAATTACAGTAAACAGCCTGATAATACTAAATCTTCATTTTCTCCGCTCTTCAGTCGGAAGCAAGGTCTCATTCTTTCAACCAGATGATGAAGTGGTCGGTAAGTTACAGTTCATGGCGCTATGTAAAGGCCTCTGTTTGAAGTCGCTTCTTCCTTTTTCCTATGCAGTGATTAGTGCTTGCTTATTGCCTTGCTCCACCTGTCAGTACTTTTGAATTTTGAGATCTGCTTTCAAATACCCTCTGGTGAAGAGTTGGCAATGTGAGGTCAGTGGAATATTTATGCAAAGCCGCCACCGTCTGAGTGCTGTCTCAGCAGTGCAGAGAGGAGGGCCACAGTGGCCTTGCTGGTGAGGCCCCTTCCTGGGCACACCTCCTGCAGGGCTAGATCGAAGCCTCGAGCCCGAGAAGTCATGATGTCTGCTTGAAGACCCTCACTGACCTGACCGCGCAGAAGCTCTGGTCTCCAAATCTTATAAAGCTAAAATCTTACCAGACCTGTTCATGTTCCTGTTACTGTACATGTTACTGTTCTTTTTTATCCATAATTAGTACTATTTTGCAAATATATTTTTATACTATGTCCTAGATAGCCACATAATAAACATAAATAGGACTTCAGTAATATTTAAAATTGCTCTTTTTTTCAGTGGGCAATAGGAAGATATTCATATAAACTTAGAAAAGATTTAGCCTAAAAAGGATTTGTGGAAAAGTTTTCATTGGCTTTCTAAGCTATTGCCTTTGACTGAAGTGTTTCCCAGAGAATTATTATTTCTGTCAGTGACACTGTATCCTCAAGATTCTTAGAAGAAACTAAAAATAAAATCAGACTAGCCTAGGGGGGGAAAGGGATTTTATTGGACGCAAACTAAGGTATATTATGGAACCAAACTTGGAGGGTAACTAGGTGTGCAGCCATCGGAGTGAGAAACCCGGGGCCTGGGCTCTGATGGGCTGTCTACTCGGCCGTCATGTACACTCAGAAGTGCAACAAGAGAGCGGCAGGTGGTGCAGCGTTCACGTCAGACACCCAGCTGGCTCGAAACTACTGGAATCTCCAGGATCCCACTGAATAAAGTTTAGACCAACACTTAACAGTATGTCATTAGGCATGGATTCAGTTTTGTAGTGTTTCCCTTTGATTTGTCATTTTAATTTTCAGGAATTTTGCCCCTGGATTCGGAAGACCCTGGACTCTGTGAAGTCGTTAGAGTGCACGAGCATTACTTAGGTATGTGGCGGTTCAGTCTTCCCGAGCTTGCCCAAGGCTTCTGTGTGTGGTGTTTAAGGACTTTTCCCTGCTTTGCGCTGCCATGAGTATACGTAGCAAATAATTGTTGGCTGGTCGTGTGGTACTTCTAGTTCACCTTTAGTATCCAGAAGGTTCACAGTCAGACTGGGTGGTCTTGAAATATACATGCTTACTGAACAGTAGCGAGCCCTTTGGTTTCACTGAAAACTTCTCAGAGGCGGAAAAGCAGTTTCTCCCTTGGCACTGAGATTTTGTCCCTACTAAGAATTTTTTTAATTGATTAGCCTAATGTGTGAGAAAAGGACACAAAAGTCATTATTTTAAATGACCTTTAGATTATGGAACCTAATCTAAACGTGGGATTAGACATGGAAGAAATTTGTTAAAAACATTCTTTGGGGATAGAGTATATTGATTGTAATTTTTGGTATATCTGGCCAAAGAGAAGTTGTGGATGATGTTGCTTAGGTTTATTTACTTTATCATATTAACTATTCAGAATATTTTTCTTACTCTTGGTTATTAATTAAGATAAAATTGCTTAAAATTTAGATAGTGCATGTATGTAGGGTTTGAGGAAGAAAAGAGTTAAGAAAATTTGTCTTTGGCTTCTATAGCTAATATCTTTTGACCAGTGTTCATTTTCATGAAATGTTAATTACCTATATAAATTTATGTATATCATGTTTCTTATTGGAATTTACTTCTGGGATTTTTAAGTTAAAAAATGTTTAAAAATATAGAGCTATACACAGTCACTTCATGAAACCATAATGAAAGATGAAGTAATCAGGGTAAAGCAAATTAAAGCCACCTTGAGATACCGTTATGTACCCGTGTGACTACGAGAGCTAAAACATCTGACCATCCAGGTCTCGGCTAAGATGTGGAGCTGTGGACCTTAAAATGTGCTGAAAGTGTAAGCTGGTACAAACGCCTCCGAAGATAATTTAGGGTTACCTTCCTAAGGCAATGACACGCTGCGCCCGCGCAAGCTCGTGCTAGCCCACCCAGCAGACCAGACAGCTGGAGCCCCGCCGCATTGTGATGGAGCTGCTCAGTCAGTGGCGGGCGGCACATCCGGGTGCATGAGTACGGCAGGTCATATGTGCGGAAAAAGCAAGTTGCAGAAGAAAACACAGCGTGATACTTGTTTCTGTAAAGTTAAGCTCTACAAAATCAAGTACATCTTATTTTAGAATATAACAAAAAGGGATGAGGATGGAAGCTAGGTGGACGCTGCTTACCCAGGAACCCAAGTTTACCTCTTGGGTAGGGGAGGAGATGTGGTCAGAGGAGGTCCAGGGACCCCAGTAGGAATGCCGTCAGCTGGGATTCGTGTTCTTCCTACCTATTTATAGAGCGACATGTAACTACTGTGTGTGTAAACTAGTTTGTTTTAAATTTGCCTGAGTTTTTTCTTCGGTGATAAAATCCCTAGTCAGACTTTGTGAAGACAGAAGGCTAATTTGGATGTTGAACTATTTAAAAATATATACTTAAACATTTGAGCCCATAAAATAACTTGAAATCAGGCTAACCGATCTTTGGCATTTCATTTCTAAAATTGTAAATGTTAACTCATTTTGTTTGGAACAATGATGCTCTCTATTGTCTAAAGCATCTCAGTTGCCCTGTCAGCATATAAAAAATCAGTTTACAGAGACAGTTTTCCATAAACTGCTTATTTATCTGTATAATAAAACCTCATATAGAGCCCAGGTGTGTCTTCCTTTGAAAAATAAAAGACACTTTCAAAAGTCAGGCCCTGAAAGTCTCTGATCCATCACTATTTTGATGCCTTGTGGTGTGAAATTTGCAGATCTCCACAGCTCCTTTCTGGAAAACTACTATTTTGAATTACAGAAATCCCCTAGGCTATTATTGCCTCCTCTTCCTTTGAGAAACTTGTAAATGTGTAATTAATTCAAACCTTTAGTTTGGGTTATCACACTTCAGTTTTGACTGAATAAACCAAGCTGTCATAGAAGGTCAGCCACTGAAAAATAAACCAAAGAAAGGCTCCTTCTTGTAGGCATTGCTGACCATTGGACAGTCATAAAATGAACCAGAAAGAAAAAAGCAAATTGGAACATCATTTTCCTGGCTCCAAAGGTTAGTAAGCCGTGCAAACTATACAAGTGACCTTTTATGTTCCTACAAATGAAAAGGATTATATTCCCAAAATCCACCAACATGTAGAAAAAACAACTCCAAATAATCCTGAGAAAGAAAATGCAATAAAATGTTCCTTTTCAAACAGTACTTTAAGACAGAGCTGGAAGCAAGAACCTGGCAATTTACATAAAAATGAGGGTGCAGCATAGACAACCCCTGAGCTCTGCCTCAGGGGTGAGCGTTTTGTGGTAGAGGAAATAATTTCAGTAAGTTCCCTGAGGGTTTGCAAGGGAATGTATTCCTTTCACCAAAGCTCTGTTTTAGTTCCTGCTGATTTTCATGAAGGTGCACAATGACCTTCCAGAAAGTCTGTTCTTTTACCAAACCAAAGAAACAACTTCTAACCAACTCCCCCTCGAATCTTATTAATGCAATTGTAAAATACTGAGGGTAGATTAAGAAGTTGAGTTATTCTTCCAGTTCTTCTGTGCTTTCAGTTCTCAAACTATTTCGTCAACCCTGAGAGAGAGGTTTACTTTTCATTCATAATTTAACACATTTTCAGGATTATACCCTTTGGACCTACAGAAGAATTTAAATTCTAATTCCTTGCTCCTGATAATACTATTGTTATTGACCCATACATCGTTCTCTTTTTTTTGGTTAGCTTTTATAACTTAATAAACACTGTGGACCACCTAATAACACAAAAGCAAAGATTAAGCCACATTGCACTGTTTTTCAAACCTTTGTTATCTTAAGTGCAGTTTTATTGGTAGCGTTTAAGGACTACATATTTGATATTCTAATGACTATATAGGTGGTTTAAATTCATAAGATGGAAGAGGTTCCCCAAAATACCACATAACTCCATTGAACACGTTAGCATTGATGTGCTGGGTGGTGACGCATTGTTAGCTCTGTGGCCTTAGACAAGTGAATTAATTGTTCTGAAGTCCATGTCATAACCATTACAATTTGAAGAAGAGCTACCTTTGAGCACTTGTTAAGGAATAAAGTAGTGTGTGTAGTATTACCTGGTGTTTAGTGTGATTTACTGAAACCTCACTGGTCTCTGAACATTTTCAACAGACATGTTGGGTTCTCTGCTCTGCCGGTAGATGGCACTAGTACTATTTGGTAAATGATCGGGCTGCCCTACGCTGGCTGAACCAGCTGAATCTATTGCTGTTACAAAAAAATGTTTGAAAGGGCTGAAAAAGACTATGAAAACTTGTAAGATTGTTTTTAGGTAAAGTGAGAAAGCATTGCTTATAGTGGAAAAAACACATGTGATGTACAATGTTAAAAAGGTAAAACATACACAAATTCAGATGCAGCTAATGGAGCTTGTAGAGCTTTTGAAGCTGTATTAGCAGTTTGCATTTTTGTTCCAAATGTGTTACAGAACCACTGATAATTTTTAAGCTGTTGTGGATGCTGTTGAAGTTTTTCAAATATTATTCTGACACTCAGATTGAGACAAGAAGCCATAAAGTGGAAAATATGTACAACACATATACATGACTTATCAGAATGTGGGGGTAATTCCTGTGATCAATAAGGGAAAGAAAACACAATAGAAAAACTGATAAATACATTCGAACAGCCTTCACAAAAGGAACTCCAGGTGGCCACAACCAAAGAAAGATCTCGACTTCATCCATAGTCAGGGAAAAGCAAATTGAAATCACAGTAAGAAACCACCGCACACAAGACGGTTGGCCCGGATGTGTAAAGCTGATGCCACCGGGCAGCACAGTAGTTCACAGCATTCAGCGCTTTCTGCACTGCCAAGAAACTCCTGCAGCCACCCCCCTTGCAAGCATGCAGTGAAGTGGAAGGTCATAGAACCCGGGTACTAGCACTCAGATTTCCACACCTCAGTAAGTACCCTGGAGAAAAAAAAGGATACCCTCGTCGGTATCTTTTGCGCAGAAGCATTAGCAGCATTTTTGATAACTGTCCCGCACGGGGAACAGCACACATTTCCCTGACCAGAGAACAGATTACCCACCAACGTGTCTCACGGCAGCATGCTGCGCAGTAGCCAGGGGAAGCACACACCCACAAGAACGACAGCGGAGGCCCCGAAAAGCGAGAGAAAAGAACAAGGATAGGTGCAGCTCCGTTTAGGTAAAGTTCAAAGACAAGCAGAGTTGGCTCATACTGTTTAGGAATGCTCACCTGACTGATGAACCACAGAGCGGTTAAGAATTTAGGTTAGAATGGCAGGGACTTCTGGTGTCAGTCGGGTCGTGTCTTAGAAGGGGACGGTGACCTTCATGGGGGGCAGGAGCCGGGGCTGAGGGACGTGTTCTGTCAGGCAGACCAATGCTTACTTGCATATTAGCTTTCTGTTTTTCCATTCAGCGGCTTTACTTTAATCTTTTATATACTGCTGTGCATGTGTTTTCTTTCACAAGAAGTTGTTAAAAGCACCCCCACACTGGGACCTCTGTTGAAGTGGGTGGCGCGTGGGTAAGAGGGGGAGTTCGGGAAGGGTCGCACCCGCAGCCCAGGGTGGGGTGGACGGGGCAGACCTAGACCTGTCACAGCTTGTTCCTCTTGTTCTGTGTGCTAGTTCCCAAACCGGAGAAAGTTGCATGGACAGAAGCTGCTGGAACTGTCGGAGATGGTGTTCGCGCCTACATGGCTCTGCATTACCTTTCCTGCCTTTCTCCCGGGAAGTCGGTGCTGATCATGGACGGAGCAAGTGTAGGTGCTGATTGTTTTGTTAAAGAACCAACCAAACTACCCTGCTCGTCGGGATTTAGAATGGGCTGTCCATTTGCTAATGCGATTCTTTGCCATGAGTCCATTTATTGCACCACCCATTTCTTTAAAGTAAGCAACCTTTCATCAAAAGTTGGCGTGGTGAGTTTCTTCGCCACACTTGTTCTCCAAAGCCTGAAACTGCTCCTGCAGTCCTGGGCCACCCCTAGATGGCTCACAGAAGAGATAATGTAGGCATTGTATGTGTCGTCCAGAGTAAGAACCTGTAAAAACATCACCTGAAAGAATTTATAGTTTTATTTGCCATCTGGCTGCTGTTTGTCACTGCTTTTGCAAAAAAAAAAAAAAAAGCAGAACTATCTTAACTATCTTCAGCCTCCCAGCTCTGCACACAGGGTCCACAGAAGAGTGGAACTTTGCAAATGTGTTGATCTTTAAAGAGGTAGCAAGACTAAGTGCATATTGTATAATTAGCTTAGACCATGGGGCAGACAAGGCCCTGACAGGCCCATCCTGCTTCGGCCAAGGCCAAGGCTAAGTGAGGCCTCCATCCTGGAGAGTGTGTGTGGTGGGCAGGCTGGGCCGGAGCGCGAGGTGTGGGCATCCCCACTCCCGGAGGACAGAGCCCATCAAACATGTCCCCTCCTGAACGCGCCACCTCCCGCTATCAGACAGCAGTTCGCGCTGTACTGTGTAGCACTAACGTGTTGGAAAAGCAGTCGGGTCGGGCTACTGTGCACAGTGCCGCAGCCCGTGCGCTCCCTCCCGCAGACACTTGGCACCATAGCCATCCAGCTGGCCCAGCACAGAGGAGCCAAGGTGATCACGACGGCACAGAGCCTGGAAGACAAGCAGTGTCTGGAACGACTGCGGCCTACTCTAGGTGGGTGACCGTCCTCGACACAGACCTTAAAAGCTTGGGGGTATCCCCTGCAGAGTGGCACTTGGGAAAAGAAGTGGGAGTCCCACCAAAGTCCCTTCCGAGGTGCTCAGTGGCTGCACTGAGTCCATGCTCACGTGAGTGAGGGCTGTGCTTCTCGATTCCAACTCCGTTTTTCAGAGGCTTTCCTCCTCTGGCCTGTTGTTGTCAACTCACACTTAAATCAGGCAGACTTGAGCACAACTGAGAAGTGCCTGGTACATCCTTGATTTTAGTCAGTAGTATATTTTTGCCTACTTGGTACATTTCTCAGCCTCTTTTGTCCGATCCTATAAGGTCGTCCGGTTGTCTGTGACACCTACGAGACAAGCCAGTAACCCAGATGCACCCGCCAGGTTAGTCTGAGTGGCACATCGTGGAGCCAGTTCTTTCCAAATAGCAATGGCTCTAGAAAGGACTGGAAGGGGAAGAGAAAGGGGAGAAGAGACAGTAGGCATGGTGACGCAGAAATGAGGAGAAGGCGCGGGTAGGGCAGGCAGGAAGGACTGGTGGGGCATAATGCAGGTGGTGTTTCCTTCATCCCGCCGTGGGCCTGTGTGGGCCCGCCAGGATGCGCGGCCCCTGACGGCCTAACGCGCTTGTCTGGGGTGTGAAACTGAAGATGGTCTGGAATGGAACTCGAAACCCAGGCCTTGCTGCCACTTGTGACGCCTTTTGGTGCATTATGCTTCGGGCAGAGAAAATCAAGAACTAGAAGGGAGGCTAAGACTGGCTGCAGAAGAGAGGGAACTAGAAAAAGAAAGGAAAACAAAGCGATTGAAAATGGAGCGGAGAGCAGGGAGCATGGGTGCAGGGGAGGCCCTGGCTGGCCAAACTGCCCTCCTGCGGCCCTAGGCCCTGCCTTTCCACCTGACTTCTGCCCCCCAAACTCAGGTTACAGAGGCTACGTCGCTCCTCTCAGCAGCTGGGAATTCTCAGTTAACAAGATGTTTGAGACACAAAAATGGAATATAAATGTGGATCTTCGTTTACCAATTGAAATTCTGGAGCGTTTTTAATTCTGTCGTTGACTTAGTCAATGAATAAGTACTTTACAGCAACCAGTTTAGAATTGTGTTCACTTTCACTAACTGCTGAAAATGATCCTTTTTTTTTTTTTTTTTTTTACTTTTTTTTCTTTGTTTTAATTGTTCTTCATTTTGGAGACCACGTGGTGGAA